>NW_026989900.1:0-600000 GCF_036417665.1 Passer domesticus | reverse complement strand
TTTCTTATTTTCTTGATAAAAGATCAATTGGTAGAGGTTAACACAATTGTTGTGGACTCTCAGCAAGGAGCTTACTTCTTTCTCATAGAAAGGTTGGTAGTACTCATTGCACAGCTCTCCTGGGCTTTCCAGAGCACCACCAGCAATCAGAGCCAGCACTACTACCCTTCTCAAGAGTCCGGTATGGGTCATCCTGCACAGCCTGCCCACCCGGCCTTGCCTCTTGAGGATTTTACTGAGAAGAAGTCTCCAAGTTCTTTAGAGTCTCTTGCTCCTCTGGTTAAACCTCTCTTGATCTGTCCCTGCTAATTTGGTCCCTCCTAGGGGAGCACTCTGGAGAAGATTAACCTGGGGTCTTTGGTACCAAGTTGGGCCGACTTAACCAGAATTACTTATTAACAATTTTTAACTTTTACAAATTTCTTAAAACACTTCAAGACATGTTATGATTTTAAACTTTTTTCTTATGCAGTTCATCAGTCTTTTTGAATGTCAATTTTAAGTCATTTGGTCCTTTTATAATAGTATACTCAGCTGAATTAACTCCTGATGCAGTTGAATCTTGTCCTGAGTTAGAGTGTGAGGGTGGTGTGGAATCTGGTCCAATACCAGAAGGAGACACTGACGAATCTTGTCCAATGCCCGGGGGTGAGAGTGGTGTGGAATCTGGTCCAATACCAGACACTGAAGAATTTTGTCCAATGCTTGGGGGTGGGACTGGTCCTTTAATTCTCGTAATGTGAGTCCAACCTTTTTCTCTGGTTCGCACGGCCGAATTAGCGATGAGGAGTACCTGAAAGGGGCCTTCAAATTTAGGCATTAATGGTCTATAATTCCAGGATTTTATTAAAATCCAATCTCCTGGGTTGATGTCGTGTGCTTTTGTATCAAGAGGGGAGGTTTGGGGGAGGTATTCTCTTTTTCTAAGTCCTTCTAGGGTCCTTCCAATTACTTCTAAATATTTCCTTGTAGCTTCTTCTCCTTCCAGGTAGTCTCCTGTGCTATAGGGTGTTAACAAGAATGGTAATCCGAACATCATTTCATAAGGTGAAATCCCTATATCAGACCGGGGTCTTGTCCTGATACGCAAGAGCGCTAGGGGTAAACACTTTAGCCAATTCATTTTTGTTTCTTCGATCAATTTAGTTAATACATTTTTGAGAGTTTTGTTCATTCGTTCCACCCTCCCAGAACTCTGGGGGTGCCACGGAGTATGCAATCTCCATTTTATTCCTAATACTTCAATTATATTGTGCAATGTTTGAGCTACAAAATGTGGACCTCGGTCTGAGTCTATGGTATTCACCATTCCATATCTGGGGATAATGTTTTCTAAGATTACCTTTGCTACTACTTGGGCTGTTTCTCTTTTGGTTGGGAAAGCTTCTACCCAGTGAGTGAGATGATCTACTATAACTAGTAAATATTTGTATCCTTGTACTGGTGGCATCTCAGTAAAATCTATCTGTATGCTCTGGAAAGGTCTTAGAGTTAGTTCTCTCCCTCCAGGTGCTACTTTTCTCATGACTTTCTGGTTTACTTTTTGGCAAATTAAACACCCTTTTGTGATTGCCTTTGCTAGGTCATATGCACCTATGCACAGGTTATTTCTTAGGAAATGATCACATAGTCCTTGGACTCCCCAGTGGGTTAATTTATGTAGTTCTGTTAGCACTGTCCGTGCAAGTGCTTTGTTTAAGAACACCCGTCCGTCTGATGTTAACCACTCCCCTCGTTGCCCTTGGCGTAACTTTAAATCTTTTATAGCCTTTAATTCTTTTTCACTAAATATGGGGGTTTCTCTTTCATTCTCTTTGAGTGTGGTTTCTGCTTTAAAAACTTTTACTGGATCTCCTGGTTCTAAAGCTGCTTCCTTTGCTATCTGATCGGCCAATCGGTTTCCTTTAACTTCGGAGCTGTGTCCTTTTTGGTGCCCTTTTATATGGACTACTGCTATTTCTGTTGGTTTTTGTAGAGATTCTAATACAGACTTGACTAGATTCTCATGAGCTAAGTTTTTTCCCTTTGAGCTTAGATATCCACGCTCCTCCCATATCTTCCCAAAAGTGTGTACTATTCCAAATGCATATTGGGAATCTGTATAAATGGTTCCCCGGTCCCCCTCTAATAAGTCTAATCCTCTTTTCAGGGCATATATTTCACAACTTTGGGCTGACCAGGTTTGGGGTAGTTTTCCTTTTTCTTTAATTTGTAAAGTTTTTCCGTCTATGATGGCATAACCTGAAGCTCTTTTCCCATCTACTACTCTCGAAGAGCCATCTATAAACAAAATTCTTCCAGCTGTTAAAGGTTGATCTTCTAAATCCTCTCTTACTTTGGTTTGGAGACTTATCACTTCAAGGCAATCATGTTCTAGATTCTCTATAGGCTCTCCCATAAGGAATTGTGCTGGATTGAGGGCGTTTGATGTGATGAATTCTAAATTTTCTGTGTTAGTTAGTATTATTTCATATTTTAGTATTCTTGCATTGGTTAGCCACTGTTGAGCTCTTTGGCTCAGCACTGTTTTAAGATCATGAGGGGTATGTACTTTAATTTTTCCTTGCCAGGTTAATTTTTGGGTCTCTTCTATTAGAATAGCAGTTGCTGCTATGGCTTGTATACAAACTGGCCAACCTCTAGCTACTGGGTCTAACAATTTGGAGAGGTAAGCTACAGGTTTTCTGCAGCCTCCCCACTCTTGGGTTAGTACACCATAGGCTATACCTCTTTCAGCACTTACAAACAGATCAAAGCCTTTCTTGAGGTCTGGTAAGCTTAGGACTGGAGCAGAAGACAACTTCTCTTTTAGGTTCTCTAGTTGTTGATCGTCTTCTGCTGTCCAAATTATGGGATCTGGGGCTACCAGCTTATCATATAAAAATTTCACACTTTGTGAGTATTGATCTAGCCATAACTTGCAGTACCCGAACAGACCTAGAAGCTTTCTCACATCTCTTTTTGTTTGTGGAGCTGGGAGAGATATGATGCCTGAAATTCTGTCAGGGCTCAATTTCTTATATCTTTCACCTATTATGTGCCCAAGGTATGTTACTTCTGATTGTACGAACTGTAGCTTCTCTTGTGAGACCTTTAATCCTTTCTCTCCCAGAAAGTTCAAAAGTTTAATGCTAGTTGTTCTGACCTGATCTTTTCCTTTCCCTGACACCATCAGGTCATCAACATACTGCAGGATTTGTACTTCTTCTTCAGGAACAAACTGTTCTAACAAACCCTCTAGGGCTTGTCCAAAGAGGTGGGGTGACTCAGTAAACCCTTGCGGTAATCGGGTCCATCTTAGCTGTTGTTTTCTTTTTGTATTTGGGTCTTCCCATTCAAAAGCAAACCAATCTCTACATTCAGCTGCCAGAGGACATGCCCAGAAAGCATCTTTTAAGTCTATAATAGTGAACCAAGCATGTTCCTTCGGAATTTGGCTTAGAAGATTATATGGGTTGGGCACAACCGGATGTCTAGCAATGGTCTTTTTGTTCACTTCTCTTAAGTCTTGTACCAGCCTGTATTTCCCTTCAGCTTTCTTAACTGCTAGTATAGGGGTATTATGTGGTGACATACAGGGTTCCAAAATTCCCTCTTGCAGCAATTGTTCAATAACTATGGCTAGCCCCTTTTTTCCTTCTAGGGAAATTGGATACTGTTTGACCCGTATGGGTGAAGTACCATCTTGCATTTTTATTGTTATTGGAGGAATGTCCAGTAGGCCTCGCTTTCCTCCTTCAGCCCACACCTCTGGGCTTATTTCAGCAACATCACCTTGGGATAACTTCATTATTTGTACTACCATTTTCCCTTTTCTCGGGATAATTCCTACTCCCAAATGAACTTGTAGATCTCTCCCCAACAAACTTTTTTCTAGGTTAGGCAGATAGATCAAATCTGCTTCACACTGTCTTGAATTTCCAATTATTTTTACATTTTCAATCACTGAGGCTCTAAATGGTTTCCCTTCAGCCCCTAATACTTCACAAAATTTTTTACCAATTACCATACCTTCTGGTAATTTGTTAAGACAGGACTTATCTGCTCCTGTATCAACTAAAAATTCAAATTCTTCATTTTGGGGTCCTACTTCAAAGTTTACTAAGGGCTCTTCTAGGTGTTGCATCGGGTCCCCTAAAGTATAGAGCCCCTGACACCCCTAATCATCGCCTTTAAGCATTTTCTCTAAGGCTTCTTGTTCTCTGGCTATTGCTTCATCCAGAGTCAGCTTTCTACAGAACCTTCTAATGTGCCTAGTTCTCCCACAGTAATAGCAACGCCTTTCACTTAAAGGGACTTGGGGCCTCTCCGTTTCTCTTGTATATGATGGTACTGGCTTATCTTTACCTGCTCCTGGTGGTAGACTCCCCCACTCTTTTGTAGCCTTGTACTGCAGGGAAGGGTTGTTTGCTCCTACACTTTCTCTGGCTACAGCAACCATGATCTTAGCTTTGGCCTTTGCTTTTTCTTCCTCTCTCCTTAAATACACTTTCAATGCTTCCTTCAATAATTCATTAATATCTTTTCCTTGCCAATCCTCAATCTTTTCCAATTTTCTTCGTATATCAGGCCAAGATTTAGTAACAAAATGGACTTTTAGTAGCATTTCACCTTCGCTAGTGTCCAGGTCTGTTCTAGAATACAATTGAAAGTTCCGCCTCAGGCGATTAAGCCAAGCGGTAGGAGTTTCATCTTTCTCCTGTATACCCTCAAATGCCAGTTTTGTATTAGTTCCTTTGGGAATTGATTCTCTGATCCCCCGAATTATCAAAGACCTGTACTCCATCATGGCCTTCCTCCCTACCTCCTGGTTAGGATTCCAATTGGGATCCACTAGTGGCAATTTTTCTTCTCCTGATGGCACTTGGGGCCCTGGACGGTTATCTTTTTCCCAAACTCTTATGCTTGCCGCCCTAATCATTCGGGACTCTTCTGGGGAAAATAATATATTTAGAATGGAATTCATCTCCCCCCAAGTGTAGAAATTTGGACCTAAAAACTGATCCACTTGGTTAGCAATGCCCACAGGGTCTTCAACTAGATTCCCTAACTCCTTCTTGAATCCTCTCACCTCAGAAGCAGTTAGAGGAGCATTTACAAAACCAACACCTCCTGCTACTCCTCCCATAGGAACTTCTCTAAGGGGAAAAAGTCTCTCTGCCTTGGAGGTCCTGGATCGGGTACTACAGTATGGCCCATCTTCAGACACAAGATTGTTCACTTGAGGGGTAATAGCATTAACTTGGACCTGCTGTAAGTCAACGGCTGTACCTGGTGATAAGGGGTTATTAGATAAGGAGGTATTTATGTCACAGTTAGGAGGAGGTGGAGGGACTGCCGTAGGAGGGGGAGAAGAGCTTGGGTGCAGGTTAGGTGGAGCTGGAGAAGGGGTGGAGCATGCAGCAGGTGTAGTAGGTATTAGTGGTGGTGCAGAAGCAGCTGAAGGAGTTGAAGGGGGTGGTGAGGGAATGGCTCCCATGGCAGCCGGGAGAAGAACTGGATCTGCTATTTGAGGTGTTCGAAGGAGAGGGTTATAAGGTGGAGGGGCATCAGGAGGCAAGTAGTCTAGAGGGTCCCACCTTTTACCAATTTCCTTAATTCTAGCATCTCCTCTTTCATTCCCTTCTTTCTTGCTCTGCACTTTACAAATTTGCACTCCTTCTTTCTGTATAGCATTCAACCAACAAGCTATATACAATAGTTCCTCAGCATCAGTATTTTCTCTAGCTGTCAGATAATTACTCAGCTGTTGACACATCCACTTGTCTTTCGTCCCACACCATGGCCATCCTCCTTGCACTTCTAATTCTGGCCACACTTCTGAACAGTAATGAATCATCTTAACTTTATCTAATCCTTCTGTGCCTTCTATAAAGTCCCATTTCTCTAATAGTTCACCTAGGGGACTGTGGGGAGGTATATTCTTTAATCTTTGGCCACTCTTCTTACTACCGCACCCTCCCATATTCTTCTGCTTCTAAACAAATCACAAAGATGTCTTTTTTCTCTAAAGGAAATATATCTTATTTAAGAAGTCTCGGTCTCCTGCCAAAACTCCAATTTCACTGACCCTTTTCGTCAGGACTTTGTTAAGACCTTGGCTTTCTTGCCAAGACTCAACAAACAACCAAAATACAAAAAAAACATCCTCGAGGTCTTGACCTCTGAGGTTCGCCTGACCTCCTTCGTCAGGACTTAGAGAGACCTTGGCCTTCCCTTGCCAAGGCTCAAACAGTCAAACCTCGAAACCCTGGCTTCTGAGGCGCCCTTTGTCTGGGCCAAACTGCCTGATACCCTAACTTCTTTCGTTAGGACCTGTATCAGGGCCTTTGGGGTGCGTGCCACTCACACAGCTATTTCCTCCGCACGCCCGGAGGGGTGCGTGCCACTCACACAGCTATTTCCTCCGCACGCCCGGAGGGGGGGTCCTGTGGGGTGCGTGCCACTCACACAGCTATTTCCTCCGCACGCCCGGAGGGGGGTCCTCTTTACCCCTTTGGAGGCGCCTCAATCACCAGTTCCACTCGCTTCCCCCTGTTCCCGGCCGGCCCCCTCGCGGGGGTGCGGAACCGCGGTACTGAGGGGTCCTCACTCGCTTCGAGGAGCCGAGCTGCCGGCCCTCGTCTCAGTCACACACACTCGCTCGCCTCCCTCTCCCGCCGCCGGATATTCTCACCTATCCGACGCTGCTCCGTGTCACTGTCCCAAGCCGATCTTCTCTGGTCCTGATAGCCAGCTGTCCTGCAGGTCCAGGGTGGGCGGCCGTCCCAGTCCTGGTGTCCTCTTCAGGCGTGGCTATCCCGGACGAGCCCCCAAGCTGAAATAAATAGGGCAGGAGATCTTTCTCCTTTTTAATGCCTTTATTAAGAAGAATCAGCTCAGGTGGGAAGAAATCGACGGGTTGCGCCCTCGCTGCCGCTGCTCCCAGGCGTGGCACGAAGCAGGAGGATGATGCAGTTCTGTCCGCTGGTCTGCAGGCAGAACTGGGGACTCTGTCCTCACGGGAGAGTCGTTGAGTCCTTAGTTTGTTGGTTTAGAAACCCGGGGGGTCTCTTTAATCAGTTTCTTTTCAGGTTAGAGTGAGAAATAAAAAGGTTTAAGCAGGTACGGGACAATGCTCCCATCCTTAGACGTCACTTTAAGTCACTTATGGCTCGTGATTTTAGGGGTTTTTCTTATAAAAACTGTAAAACTGTAACAATCCAGGGTGCACTGCGTTTCTCATTTGCATGTTGTCTCTGGTGTCACTGGAGGGTTGTCTCTTTACCCTGGAGGGTTTCTCTTGGTATCTTCTTGGTATGCAGCCAGCATCAGGGAAACAATCGGTTAATCACCCACCATCAACGAGTGATTAAGGGCTTTTCTTCGCAGGGAACCTAAAGAAGTCTGACTCGGTCTGGCTTGGTTTTTTGAACTCTGAAACTTAAAAAAAATTACAACTTTCTATTCATAACAATTATTAGCAATATGATCTCTGTATGTGTTCATTGGTGAAATGTGGATTTACCTTTGTGTATTTAAAACTCAGACAAGGCCCCATCTGGCCTTGTTCGGGGGCTGAAGGATCAAAGTCACCTCCCTTGGTTCCTCCTTGAGCCCTGGCCAGGCTTTGGGAGGAACCCAAGAGGAGGATGAAACCAGATGTTCCCACACTAGAAGTGCTGTCAGTTTGTTCATTCAGCACTGTCAGAGCTGGGCCCTCTCACAGCGAGGTTGGAGCCTCACCTGTGGCTGGAGGCACCTGCAGGAATTCCCAGTGTCCAGGAGTGGCTCTGCAGCCCTTGGCTGTGACAGCTTCCCCCAGCTGCTGTGTGGATCTGAGGGATGGTGAAGTCTGAGGGTAAATGATGCTGGATCTTTCTTAATCACTGCAGGCAATATTTGGTGGTGATGATTGGTTGCATTGCTGAGCTGCTCCTTTTGTGATTCTTTGCAGTTTGCATTACAATAAATCACACAATTCCTTCAGTTGGTGTCTGTGTCTTTGGTTCTGACCCTGCCCACCAGCAAAACAGACACTATGGGCCCACAGAACCAAAGGTGCCTTATGACACTGCAGGCCTCCTGTGACCAAGGGGACCAGAGTGACACTTTGGTCCTCATGGAACCATGGAGATCATTCTGACACTGCAGGGCCCACCGTTTTCCTCTCCCTTCCCCAGCCTAGCCCTGTCTGGCCCTGCAGCAGGAACTGCAGGCACTGGAGGTCAGGGACAGCCACTCTGGGTCTGGAATGCTCAGCAGATGCTCAGCTCGGTCAGCTCCTGCAGCCCCAGGGCCAGCCCCGCTGCCCAGCCCAGCAGCAGAGTTGGCCCCGGGGCTCCTCAGGCAGCTCCTGCTGGCCCAGGGACAGGCCAGCCTCTTGCCAGGGCTCCTCTGCACACCCACGGGCTCCTGCTCTGCTCCTGGCCCATGCCAGCTGCCCCCAGAGCCTTTCCCAGGGGAACACGTCTGTGCTGGCCCCAGCAGCCATTGCTGCAGCCCCTGCCCTGCTGCCCAGAGCCCCGAGCTGGGGCTGCTGCTCTGCAGAGCACGGGGGCTGTGCTGCCCGGGGCCCTGGGCTGCCTCTGCTGGGCTCTGCTGCTCAGCCTGGCACACAGAGGCAGCTGATGGTGCTCCCTGCACTCACCCCCTCCCACACAGGCTCTGCGGGGCCATGGAGGGGGCTCAGAGGTGCCTGCCTTGTCCCAGGGCTGCCAGAGGGGACTGGGGCTGCCCTGGATCCTCCTGGGGGAGTTCCCTGAGGGTCAGAGCAGGCAGTGCCCAGACTCCTTTCCCTGGGCCTGCTGTGTCCCTGGGCTGCAGAGCTCTCCTGGCTCACAGCAGACATTCAGTCCTTGATCTCGGGGTGACCCCAGCCTGGCCAGGCCTGTGCCCAGTGAGCTCCACTCCCTGCTGCTCCCTGGCACACACTGTCCCTGCAGGTCCCCTGTGTTCTCCTGGCAGCTCCCAAGGCCCTCCAGACAAACCTTCCCCTGCCATCAGCCCTGGCACAAGCTGCAGAGCCCCAGGAAGGTTCAGCTCAGACCATTCAGCATCTGATGGGCACTAGCCACCAACAAGTAAAACCTGATCCAGACCTGAATTCCCTGAAGGCCACCCTGGGCCTCCGATCTCATCCCACTGAGCCCTGGGAGAACAAGGAACACAAGGAGCCTCTTGAGAGTCCTGAGAGTGACTCTGGAGGGGAGCAAAGCCTTCCTGCCCTGCGCTCAGGAGATACCCTTTGCTGGTGGAGCTGCTGTGCTGGAGCCCAGCTGTGTCCCAGCAGTGCCCATGGCCTGTCCCTGCCTGAGGGCACAGCACGGACACGCAGCAGGACAGTGACCAAGCTGCCAGAGCACTCCGGCCTTGCACCCACAGCAGGGCTGGGAAGGGGAGTATGGAGCTGGGAGGAGCAGATGTGGAAAGAGGCAGGGCCATTGTCCCTGGCTGTGCTGCTGTGCTGGGAGCCCCTTCCCTCCACCTCTGCTCACAGGCACTGCCCCTGCAGAGCCAGAGAAGGGCTGAGGAAATGCCTTGGACACACAGGTCAGGACAGCCACTTGTTTTTATTGAAATGTACAAGGAACAAGCCTCCTGAAGGACTTTTTGCTGCAAAAGAAAAGCAGATGTGCATGTAGAAATGCTGAGATTAGTACTCAAGTAATTTTTAAATACATTATGACACCAGAATTATTATAAGAAAAGTTCCGAATAGCAAAACGGACAAATAGGAAAAAAAGGCCAAGAATGTAAAGAGTTACATTCAGAAGGTTCTGAGCAGAAAAAAGAGAGTTTATTGTTTCTAAAAATATACAGTCATCATTTTCCTCAGGGCAGCCTGGAGTTCCTGGTTCCTCAGGCTGTAGATGAGGGGGTTCAGGGCTGGAGGCACCACCGAGTACAGGACTGACAGGGCCAGATTCAGGGATGGGGAGGAGATGGAGGGAGGCTTCAGGTAGGAAAATGTACCAGTGCTGATAAACAGAGAGACCACAGCCAGGTGAGGGAGGCAGGTGGAAAAGGCTTTGTGCTGTCCCTGCTCATTGGGGATCCTCAGCACAGCCCTGAAGATCTGCACATAGGAGAAAACAATGAACACAAAACAGCCAGATGTTACACAGATGGAAAACACAAGAAGTCCAAGTTCCCTGAGGTGGTTGGAGTGTGAGCAGGAGAGCTTGAGGATGGGGGGTATTTCACAGAAGAACTGGTCCAGGACATTGCCATGGCACAAGGGCAGGGAAAATGTATTGGCTGTGTGCAGGAGAGCATTGATAAAGGCACTGGCCCAGGCAGCTGCTGCCATGTGGGCACAAGCTCTGCTGCCCAGGAGGGTCCCGTAGTGCAGGGGTTTGCAGATGGACACGTAGCGGTCGTAGCACATGATGGTCAGGAGGGCAAGTTCTGCTGAGATGAAGAACATAAAGAAGAAGAGCTGAGCAGCACATCCTGTGGAGGAAATGGTTGTGGTGTCCCAGAGGGAATTGTGCATGGCTTTGGGGACAGTGGTGCAGATGGAGCCCAGGTCGCTGAGGGCCAGGTGGAGCAGGAAGAAGAACATGGGCGTGTTCAGGTGGTGGCCGCAGGCTACGGCGCTGATGATGAGGCCGTTGCCCAGGAGGGCAGCCAGGGAGATGCCCAGCAAGAGGCAGAAGTGCAGGAGCTGCAGCTGCCGCGTGTCTGCCAATGCCAGCAGGAGGAAGTGGCTGATGGAGCTGCTGTTGGACATTTGCTGGGGCTGGCCATGCAGTCCTGTTCAAGGAGGACACAGTGACGAGTCAGGGCTGACTTTGCTAAACAATGTTCAAGCCCTTTCTCCCAGCTCTGCCCCTGCTGCTCTGTGCCATCCAATTTTCCTTTTCTCAGAGCCCTTCCTTCAGCCCTTTGCCTGGAGCTCTGCTGGGATCTGGCCCCGTTGCTGTGATGAGTGGGAGCTCTGCCCATGGACACCAAGGGGTCAGCTCTGCTCTGCAGCAGTGGGGTCATGGGAACAGGGACAGGGGCCAGTCCTGGGCTTGGATTTCATCAGCCCAAACTGCTCCTGAGGCAGAGGAGCTCTGCTGCATCTCCTGTCCAAGGGCTAAGGAATGGTGACAGCCAAAGGCAGTTTGAGAGGGTTTCCTGCTGTGCCCAGGGAAATCAGAGAGAACTGAGCAATGCAAGAGCAGTGGCTGTGACTCAGTGAAGGGTGAGGGGAGCTGCTCTGTCACCCCATCTGTCCCCAGCTGCCATTTCTGAGATCCAGGGGCAGTCCCTGTGCTCCCCTGAAAATCAGCCTGACACAGCTGAGAGCAGAGGGACCCACAGCAGAGCAAACTGGCTCAGCCTTTCTCAGAGTCTCAGCCCCACTCTGGCCAAGGACACTCCTGTCCCTCAGTGTCCCCTGGAGGCAGCTCACAGCTTGGATGGCATCCCAAGGACACACCAAGGGTCATGTCCATGGCACTGCCTGAGGAGAGTTTACTCATTGCCAGCCTGCCCTGCCCAGAGCTCCCCAGGCACGGGGAGCTGGGACACCCCAGTGCTGTGCTCAGCCTGCACAGGAGGAGCCCAAGGGCTGGGCCTGACCCTGCAGCTGGAACTGCCATCCCAGAGAGCCCCTCAGCAATGCCAGGAGCACCTGGGCAAGGCAAGGAGAGAGAGAGAGAGCCAGGCCTGAGGAAAAGCCTTTCCCTGCCCAGCCCTGCCCAGCCCCTGCCAGGCAGCACCAGGGCAGGGCAGTGGCCCTCAGGCCCTGTCAGCAGGGAATGGGCACATGGCAGGAGAGATGCCCTTCATCTCTGCTGCTGCTCTGCCAGCCCAGGAGGGACAGAGTGCCCCGAGCCCCGGGCTGAGGGCTGTGCTGGCTGGGAGGGGACACGAGAGCTGTGCTGCTCAGGGCAGTGTCTGCCCTGCAGGGCAGGGCTGGCAGTGCCACATCTGCCCTGCAGCAGGGCTTCCCTCAGCACTGCCTCCCTCCCTCCCTGCCCACGGCTCTGCTGCTGGAGCTGTGCCAGCCCGAACTACTCCTGTGGCCCCGGGCTCCTTCCCTGCCAGAGCTGCCAGAGCCCAGCTCAGCCCCTGGGCCAGCTCTGCCCTGCAGCTGCTCAGGGCTGCAGGGATTAAAGAACAGGTTCCCCAGACTTGGCATTGTGGAAACGTGATGCTGGATGGGCCTGGAGGGTGGGGAGGGGTGAGGGGCACTTGCTGAGGTTCCCAGAAAAACTCAGGGTAATGGTTTAAGAGCCTCAGCCCCTCTTCTGCCCTGCACAGCTGAGTTTCCATTGCCACCAAGCTGAGCCAGGGAAAAGTGGGAGCACAGATTCAGGAAAGCAGAGACCCAAGCAAGAAACCCCTGCCCTGAATGAGCTCATGAAAAGTCCCCTCAAGAATGAGCTGGGCGTGAGCTGGAGCTCTGAGCAGCCCTGGCCCACACAGCACCATCTCCACTGCAGGAGGACCTGCCCTGGCAGGAGTCACTCCTTGCCCCCACAGCTCCTCTGCACTGTCCATGGGGAGCTGCCAGGCAGGCTGAGAGCTGCCCCTGCTAGGTGGCACATCCCCTGGGCTGGCCAAGAGCTCTGAGGGCTGCAGGACCTGCTCTGCAGGACAGCCCTGGGCAGTCCTGGCTGCAGCCCCAGCTTCAGCCCCCGCAGCCATCCCTGGCAGCAGGAGCCGTCCTGCCCTGTCCCTCTAAGGGTGCCCAGGGCAGCTCCGCTCTGCAGCACATCCTCCTCCTCCTGCTCCCCTGCCACAGAGAAATTGGGAGAGTCCTCCTGGCACATCCCCCAGGCTGTGGGGTGTGCTGGCTTCAGGAGATCCCTCCAGGAGCACAGGGGACATTGCCCTGCATCCACTGACTCACCATGTGGAGGGCTGTGAAGATCTTTCCCCCAGTGAAGTTTCAGCTCAATGACTTCCTCAGCCTGTCTCTGCCAGGCTCCTGTCCCCTCAGTGCCTGCAGGCAGAGCCCTCAGCCCTGCTGGGCTGGGAGAGGAGCTGGTCCTGGGAAGAGCTGTTCCTTTAAAGCTCAGCAGCACAGACACAGCACAAGGACTTTAATGACCCTCTTGGGACTTGGGTGTTGTTTACATCAGACTCAGTCCCTGAGAGAGCCTTCCAAAGACTTCTCCAGAACTCAAAGTTAAATTGAAACTCCAAAGTTTCTTGAAGTTTTAATGGGTCCCACTGAGGGACATGACTGAGAAAGTGTCCCCAGGTTCCAGTCAGAGCAGAACACTGGAGGAAGTGATGACAGCTGGGGACAAACAAGGCAAAGGTGTCTCTGGTGCTGAATAAACCTGGATGTGTTTCAGGAATGCAAAGGGCCAAGGCCTGAGCCCCAGCCCCTGGCCAGGCAGATCCTGTTCCTCCCTCCTTGCTCAGGGCTCTGCCCGGGATGGGCACTGGCATGTGGGGATATGCAATGCCAAGGGCAGCACCATGGGGCGGCCCCTGCCAGGCTGCTGAGCAGGGACAAGCAGCCACCCTGTGATGTCACACAGCCCCTCGGATGTCACACAGCCACCTGTGATCTCATACAGCATCCTGTGATGTCACAGAGCACCCTATGATGTAACACAGCCACCTGTGATGTCACAGCCCACTCTGGGATGTCATACAGCACCCTTGTTTTGTCACAGAGCCAATTCTGGGATGTCACCCTGGAATGTCATGCAGCTGCATTGTGATGTCCCAGAAGACTCTGTGATGTCAGAAAGTTGCTTTGGGATGTCACAGTCTGTTCTGTGATGTCACAGTCTTCTCTATCATGTTACACAGCCACCTAGTGATGTCACAACCCACTCGCTGATGTCACAGAGCCACCAGCTGTTACTTCCGGATCTGCTCTATGGCCTCATACCCTACTCCATGATGTCACAGCCAGCTCTGCGATGTCACAACCCCCTCAGTGATGTCACAAAACCCTCTCTGTGATGTCATGCTACCACTATGTAATGTCACAGCACACACTTTGATGTCACAGCCTGCTCTATGATGTCATACAACCATGCCATGATGTCACAGCCTGATCTGTGTTGTCACACAGTCTCCTCTATGATGCTGTAGCTGCTCAGTGACCTCACACAACAAACTCTGTGATGTCACAGCCCAATCTGTGACCTCACACAGCCCACTCTGTGCTGTCACACAGCCCCTTGCTGACATCACAGCTGCTCTGTGCCTCTAGGACACAGCCACAGAGGTGCCGCTGTCACACAGCCCCCTCGGGGACATCCCCCAGCCCCTGCCAGTGCTGAGCCCCTGTCAGCTCTGGCTGTGCCCTGCTGGTGTCCCTGAGCTGCCCTGGCAGTGCCCCAGCCCTGCTGGGCTGTGCACAGGAGCTGCTCCTGGCCAGAGCTGTCTCTCTGCAGCGCTGCCCTTGCCAGGAGCTGCCTCTGGGCCAGGAGCCCGGCCCAGCTCAGCAGCACAGACACAGCACAAGGAGTTTAATGACCCTCTGGGGCTTTGGTGCTCCTTGCATCAGACTCAGTCCCTCAGAGTGCGCTCAAAAACCTGTCAACATCTCAAAGTCAGATTGAAACACAGAAGATTTCTTGAAGGGTTAATGGTTCCCATTGAAGGACACAACTGAGAAAGTGTCCCCAGGTTGCAGCCAGAGCAGAACACTGGAGGCAGTGATGACAGCTGGGGACAAACAAGGCAAAGGTGCCTCTGGTGCTGAGCAAACCTGGATGTGTTTCAGGAATGCAAAGGGCCAAGGCCTGAGCCCCAGCCCCTGGCCAGGCAGATCCGGTCCCTCCCTCCTTGCTCAGAGCTCTTCCCGGGATGGGCACTGGGATGTGGGGATGTGCAATGCCAAGGGCAGGACCATGGGGCGGCCCCTGCCAGGCTGCTGAGCAGGGACAAGGAGGCAATGAGGCTCCAGGCCTGCAAGGGTCACTTGTCTCCTGCTCCTGGCTCAGGCCCAGGGCCAGCAGCCATGGCCAAAGTGCTGCCCAAGTTGGCTCTGTCAGGGCCTTGCAGCTGCTGCCCATCCCTGTGCCCTGTGCAGCCCAGGCTGTCCTACGGAGTCCCTGCCCTGCGCCTCTGTCCCTGCAGGCTGTCGTCAGCCCCCGGCTGCCCCACCTGGCTGGCCCCTTCCTTTGCTGACAGCTCTGCCTCCTGCCTGCCTCTGCCTGCCCACACAAAGCCTTGGGCTGCTCCAGGCTTTTTCTGGGGGACGTGTTGCACCACAGCCGTGCACTGGGAGGAAAATTCCTTTCTCCTGGTGTCCAGTCTGGGCTTCCCAAGCTGCCCTTGGTGCCATTATCTCTTTCTCTGTCTGTTTTATACAATAAAGAAAAACTCCGAGATGTGTGAAACCACCCTTTAATCCCTCCCCGGCTACTCGTATTCTGTCCTCAGTCTCCACACCACTGAGCCCAGAGTCTGCCGCCTCTCACTGCTGGTTATGGGATGAGGCCTCCAAACCACATCTTGAGAGGTTTTTGGGTCCTCTCCAAAATCTGTGAAAATGAAAACAGTGGTCAAAGTTATTTTCTCCCAAATCTTGCAGTGACAGAACAAGGCTCAATATCTGTGAACTGAATGAGGGTGGATTTACATTTGTTAGAAGGAGGAAATATTTTACAATGAGGAGAGTGCACGAAACTGCAACTGTGCTCTTACACAGAATTGGATTCCCCATCTGAGGAATTATCCAAGAGCAGGACCTTTGTGCAGCCTGACCCAGTGAAACCCATTCATCCCCAATCACAGAATTCCTGTTGTGTGGGTTCTCTGATGTGCTGGGTGCCCTCACAACACTTCTGGCCAGAATGTCTGCTGAGGGCAGCCAGGCTGCTGCAGGGGCAGTGACCTCACAGCCATCACCATGGCAGCTCTGTCCCCTGGGCCTGGCTCTCCTCTTCCTCTGCCCCTGCCTTGTCTCTGCTGCCATGAAGAGTTTTGTCATTCATATCTTGTCCCCAAGGTGCTGGGGCCAATAGCTTCCCAGGCAGGCTCCTGGAGCAGAAGTGGCTTTTCAGAGCCCAGGCAGAAATGAGCCCTGAGGCAGCAGCTCTGCAGTGCTGGCCACCAGGCCAGGCTGCCAAGGGAGGCTTCTGGCCATGCCCTGCAAGCAGCTGCTGCTGCCAAGGTGCCTTTGGTGCCTCAGGCTCTGCCTGGCACAGCTCCCAGCACGGCACTCTGGCCTTGTGCCCGAGCCCTTCCCTGTGCTGGGGCTGGCCTGGGGCTTTTCCTGCAGCGGGACCTGCCCTGCTCCTGGCACAGGAAAGGCAGTTCCTGCTGGAGCAGGAGGCTCTGCCTGCCATGGGCTCCAACAACTCCAGCCAGGCCCTGTTTGCAAAGACCCCAGCGGGAAATGAAGGAGGGTCATGTTGCTTTTGGGGTTGAATAATGCTGAAAGCAGACTTCTCCATCCCAAAATCCTGAGAGGGAGAGGAAACTGTGGCATGGATGGAATAATTGACAGAGAAAGGAACAGCCAAGGGAGAGCACTGAGAGCTTTGCAGAGCTGCTGGGCTGGCCCAGCCTGGGCACATCTGACTGACAGGGCAGCACTTCAGACTAGAGAAGCCCCGTCCCAGATTTTAACAGCAGCGTCTCCTGACATTTCCCTACCTGGGGGTGTGGTGATTCCTCCCTACCATGGGGACACCCCTCAAGGTCACTGTTCCAGGCTGAGCCAAAGGAATTTGCCCACGATCATTAGTCTTGGGGAGTGACATTAATCTCTCTTAAATAACCGGTTTTGCTTTAACACAGTTGCTTTGAAATCACTTCCAAGTACTCTATACAATATAATATGTTATAGCTCTTATATATTGGTGTAAATATTTCTGATTAAGATCATTTTGTCTCATCAGTGCTATAATAGATATTTATATAAAAATCTCTGGTTTGCTATCCTTAATCCTGTGAAACAAATTCTATAAAGGTGTCATGGTTTGGCCCTGGCACAATGCCAGTGCCCCCATGAAAGTATATTTGCAAAATGGTTACTGTGAGATGGGACTCAGAAACAGAACAAAGCAGGCTCCAACTTGGGAATGGAGCGGAAAAAAACCCCAACACTTTATTAATCTACAACATAGAGACAAAAGGGAAAAAAAGGAAAAAAAAATTACACACGACAATCCACAATGGAACACTTCCAAAACACTCTTCCTCCTTCTACCTAACACTCAATCTCCTCTAACACTCACTTCTCAGTCCAATACCATCCTTCACACAACTTCCCCCATTCATCAGGAGAGAGGAGTCTCTCTCTTGCACCATGGGCCTCCCCAGGAAACACAGTTGGAACCTCCTGTGCTTCCATGTCACACGTGGCAGCCACCCGGAGAGAATCTGCCATGGTGATCATCTTCCTTCCATGTCCAGTGCTCTCACACCAGCCATGGATCCAAACTGCTTCTTAGGTCTTTTTAAGAATGCTTTGCTCAGTTTCAAGAAGTGGCAGCCTCTCACTATTTGGGACACCTGTCCCTCCCTTATTTCACCCCCTGGGGCCGAAGGGCCTTGTGAAACAGAGATCTTTCTCCTCTGAAGGCAGAGGGCTCCACCACACCCTCCTCATCAGTCTCTGTTCCCTCTATTTCTTCTTACAACAGCTTTGTCACTTTTGGTTTTTGGCCAACTGCGTCCCCCAAGGTACAGTCTCTGCATTACAGGATAAAAATTGGTTCTGTCCCGTGGCCATGTCAGAGAAAGTCCAGCCAAAGGCCACTGCAATCATCTCTTTCATCCAGGGCACTTCTCATCTGCTGACATTTATTCACCTACTCAAACCTTCTTCTTCTTGCCCATCCTCCGTCCCCTTTCAATTCTCACCTGGGGAGGATCAGCGTTTTTACAGCTTCCATTGTTTCAGTACCAAAGGGGTTAAAACCTCAGCCATGGTCTGCCTGCGGCTGGGCACCTTGCCCCCCCCTTTTCTCCTGGCCATGGTGCCAGCACAAGATATCAAATTTCAAGCCAGCACAGAGTCTCTATCACTCTCTCCCAGGGGGGCTGCCCAAACATCCCAGGTCTCCTCCACCCTGCACCTTGCAGGGCTCCGGCCTCCCTCCCCACAGGCCGCATGGCCTCCCCTGCCCCACCCAGACGCAGCTGGGCAGGGGAGAGTTCAGATCAACTCATCGCTGGACTCAAAAGAGAGAGTCCCTCTGGGAATCCTCTGCTTTTAACCCCTGTGTGTTCTCAGAGGTGTATCCAGGCCTCCAGTGGCCACACCTGGTGCCAATTTTCAAAACTGGCCACTGATTTGTTTCACCACAACTTTCCCAGAAACTCACTTCCTGGTCAAAACACAACAAAATGTTAATTCCACCTCATTAATTCTTTACACACAAACGCTTGAAAAGTCTGGGGCTGGGATTGGAACCAGCTGCTCCATGGCTGTTCTCACAAAAAGAGCTTAGAAAGCCTGGAGATTCTTGGGGGTGTTTGAGTGTGGATATGACAGTCCGGTCAGAGACAGAGAAAGCAAGATAAGCTTTCCCATGAATTGGTCTGGGAACTTTTAGGGAGCTGGAGAGAAAGAATTGTAACTATCCACAGGTGGTGTTTGGAATAGGTTGTTTTTTTCCATAAAGTTGTTCAATGGAAGGTGTTTTCTTCATTAGACAATCATGTGAAATGTGTTGATTAAATGACCAATGAGGTCCACTAGTAGCAAACCAAGGTATAAAAGAAGAGGATTGAATAAATGGGTGGCTTTTAGCTCTCAGCCTTCCGACCTGAGTCTGTGTCATCTCTGACTCCACAGTGACATTTGGGGATCTGTGGGGGCTATTTGGGATCCTTTCTGCACCTCGTGACCTAACAGGAGCCTCTCCAATAAACTTTGCCTGAAGCTCCCACTGTGTCCATGACAGGAACCCCTGTGAGTGTCTGGGACATCCCTGCTCTTTGGCAGCCTGGGGACTCCTGCAATGTCACCGTGGAGCCCTCGTGAGTGCCTGTGACAGATCGGTGCCTTTGCAGCCCAAGGTGCCCTGGGATGTCGCCATGGAATGGCTGTGACTGCCTCTGAGCACAGGGGTGTTTACCATCCCCAGAAACACCTGGGAGGTGTCCATGGAGCCCCTGTCTCTGCCTGTGACATTCCAGCTCTTGAACAGCCTGGCGACTCTTGGAAAGTCCCCATGGAACCCCTCTGAGGGCCTGTGACAAATCTGATCCTTAGGGGGCAACCATCCCCAGCCCCCTGTTGCTATGGTCAGTTTCCATGGCAACCATCCCCAGCCCCCTGTTGCTATGCTCAGTTTCCATGGCAACCATCACCAGGACCCTGTTGCCATGCTCAGTCCCTTGGCAGCTCCATGCAGACCCCATGCCAGGGGTGGTTGCCATGGACACCAGCTCAGGCCTGCAGCCAGAGCCCGTTGCCATGGCAACCATTGGCAGCCCCATCCCCAGGGTCATGGCATCCCAGATCCACAGAATTGGCTAAGCTGGGAGGGACCCATCAGGATCCTGGAGTCCAACTGCTGGCCCTGCACAGGACACCCCAACAATGTCAGCCTGGGCCTGGCAGCGCTGTCCAAACGCTGCTGGAGCTCAGAGAGCCCTGGAGCTGGGAGCCTTCCCTGGGGAGCCTGGGCACTGCCCCAGCAGCCTCTGGGCAAAAACCTTTTCCTGAGATCCAACCTGAGCCTGCCCCGACTCAGCTGCAGCCGTTCCCTCCAGTCCTGTCCCTGGGCACCAGAGGGAAGAGGTTCCCACAGCCCCAGCCAGGGACCCACTCCCAAGGCTGTTGCCTTGGCCACCAGGGATGGGACCAGCTGGGATGCTCGGTTTCCACAGGCTGGGGTTTAGGAATGGGATTCCCCAATGTCCTGCTCCCACTAAAACCGCACTGCTGCTCGCTGCCCTCCCACCTCCCATGGAAAGCACAAAGGCCAAAGATCCTGGGCTGGGATAAGAACAATTTGTTTGGAACAGCAACGAGATAAAGAACAAACAGGAACAGAAACAATATTGACAACAGAAGGGTTATAAAAAAGGGAAAACTACAACACAACTGACTGCATCTTCCTGGCCATAATTTCCTCCTGCCTGGAAAGGACACCCTTCTCCTCAGGAGGAGATAGAGAGAGAGAGTCCCTTTCCTGCCCATGGCAATGACCTGAGGTCGGAGTGAATGCAAAGACACAGCCCTGGCCAGACCCTCATGTTCTTCAATGTGACATCATGTCATTGGCAGGGGAAGGAAAACGAACAGGTGTCTTCCCAGCATGGATCACAGTGAACACGTATCACCAGGGCTCTTCCAAACATGGTTCTCCCGTGGGGGATGAAGTTGGAGCAGTGCACAAAGCTCTTCCTGCAGTTGCAGCATTTGCATGTCTTCCCTTACTGGTGACTGTGTTGGTGTCTGCTCAAATGAGAGCTCTGTCTGAAGCTCTTCCCACACTGGGGACACTCGTAGGGCCTCTCCCTGGTATGGATACGCTGGTGGCTGACAAGGTGGGAGTTGCGGTTGAAGCCCTTCCCGCAGTCAGAGCAGCGGAAGGGCCTCTCATCTGTGTGAATCCGCTGGTGCTGGAGGAGATTGGAGCTCATGTGAAACCTCTTCCCACACTCGGGACACTCGTAGGGCTTCTCCCCAGTGTGGATGCGCTGGTGCTTCATGAGGTAGGAGTTGTACTTGAAGCTCTTCCCACAGTCAGAACAGTGGAAGGGCCTCTCATCTGTGTGAATCCGCTGGTGCTGGAGGAGATTGGAGCTGGTGTGAAACCTCTTCTGGCACTCAGGACACTCGTAGGGCGTCTCCCCAGTGTGAATGCGTTGATGCCTGACAAGTTTTGAGCTGCAGCTGAAGCCCTTCCCACATTCCCCACACTCGTAGGCCCATTCCCCAGTGTGGATCATCTGGTGGCTGATCAGGGTGCTGCTCTGCCTGAAGCTCTTCCCACACTCCAAGCACATGTAGGGCTTCTCCCCATCAGGAAGCTGCTCATGGACCACCAGCTCCAATCCCTGGCTGAAGCTCTGTCCACCTTCCTGGCACAGGGTGGATCTTTCCTCCTCAGAGCACCCTGGGCTGGGTTTGAAGCCCCTCCTCCTGTGGGATCTCAGGGAATTTTCCTCCTTGTTAGATTCCTGTGCCATGGAGCCGCTCAAATCTGCCTCTTCCATGAGGTTCTGCCATGGGAATTTGTCCTCCCTGGTCCCTATTCTCAGCTTGTCTGAGGAAGGCAGGGCAAGGAGAAGATGGGATTTGCCTCTGTGCCAGAGGGAAGGGGAAGGAAATCCTCCCAGTGCATTCCTGGCAGGATGGCATTGGCAGTGGGGCTGTCCTGCAGACTTGTACTGTGCTGGGCAGGGAGATGGAGCAGGAGAGATAAGGAAAGACGCCCTGACTTCCTCCTCACCTGCCTGAGTGTCTCGGGGCATCTTCCTCTTCCTTGAAACCTTCTCCTCCATCTGGCAGTGGGTTTGGGATGTAAAATTCTGTTTTGGGAGGAAAACAAGAGATGAGTGCATTGATCTTTGTACTGGTTCGAGGTCAAACCAGGGGGAGATTTTAAGCCAGAATTACAATTTAAGAAGAAAATTAAGATCAAGGCAATGATACAGAAACACTGCCTTAAACAGACAGAGTAAGGATATAACCTGGCACCCTGTTGGTCAGGGTGGTGGGAGCAGTCCCATTAAATGGTGGCTGCAGTCCTGTTGCAGTGATGATCGTGATTCTGTCAAGGCAGTGATCCTGGAGAAGGGTCTGGTCTTCCTCTGAAGGTCCAGTGGTGCCTATGGAGCTCTTGCCCTCTGGGAATCCAGTAGCCAATGTTCTCCTGGTGTCAGAAGCCTCCGCTTATATCCAGGTAGGAATGGTTGGCTCCTCCCCCTGGGCGGAGCATCCCACAATGGGATGATGTCATTTTACCAGTCCTGCAGGGACACTCAATGGCCCATTCACAGAAGAGAGCCCCTGGAGGGTGTTATCAGGGCTGAGTCCTGGAAGAGATAAAGAACAGTGCCCCACCTGTTTATAACAATTTATGAAGATGGTGATGGAAAACATGCATTTGGTTACATCTTACACTGCAGCCTGAAACAGTGGGGTAATCCCCGCTGGGGGGGTGAACACCACCCCCCTTACCCAAACTGGCTCGGGTGTAAAACCCCCACCCTGGGAAGGCCACACACACAGGGGACAATGTCACACTTGCCCTGACCCAGGGGAGGTCTCTGTCCCTGTCACTCCCTTGCCGTACCCGCTCTTCTTTCTTTTTCTCTTTTTTCCATTTCTCTTTACCTCACATTTACTGTTCAATAAAATCCAATTTGGATTTGGTCTCATTAGCACCTTAATTGGGGCAGAAGCATCTCTCTAACAAATTTCTTAACCAGATTGCAACTTTATTTTGGCACAGTGAGTTTAGGCACTGTTGTCTTTCCCCAAGTGCCTTTGACAACAGCATGGTTCCCTCCTCTGAAGAGGTTGTGGTTGTTTCTGGAGGAACCCTTGGAAACTCGGACGCAGCTTCATCTGAGTGACATTTGGGAGAACTGATGAGGTAAAAGGCTGTTGGTGGCTGGGTGGCCAGTGGAAAGAAAATGTTTTGTTGTCCTTCCTTGAAAAGTTTCTTAAAAACACTGGAGGAAAGGGAGCAAATGATACCAGAGAGGCTGACAAGGTTCATTGACCCCAAGGTGAGGAACACAAGGCTGCTAAAAGTCCCACAAGAAGCCCAGCTCAAGTAGCTAAATTCCTGAATAAATGCCAAATTCACAGGCTTAGAGGCTTTGCCAAATGTGAGAATCATTATTCTCTTCATCCCTGTCACCCTTGACAAAGCCCCACAGTGCTTTCTCTTCCTTTTAATAATCTGTATCGGGCCAAATTTCCACTTTTTTTTATGGGAACCTGCCAGCAGCTGATCTGGAGCTGTGCAGGAACCGATGGAACTTGGAATTGCCACACAATTGCTTCTATTTTCAATTTATTAATGTTTGGGATTTGTCTGCATTTTCATCACATGTGACTTGTGAGAAAATCAAATATTCATCAAAGTGGTTTATGCAGAGTTAAGTTTGATTTCTGCCAAGTTTATTTTGTCCAGTGCCCAGAGGATGCTCGAGGGGGCTCTGTTCTTGCCTCTTACCCTGGGTGATGCTTGGGAGGGGCTTGTGGGGGCTGTTCCTGTCCCTGTCACCCCAGGCCATTCCCCAGGTGGTTTCCATCATTCTCACTCCAGGGAATGCCTGGGGGGTCTCCCTCCCCCTCACCCTGTGCCGGGGGTGCTCAGGGCAGTCTCTGTCCCTCTCAGCCCTGATGTGACCCTGTCCAAACATCATTGGGGTCAGAGGGACAGAGACACCCCCAAACCCCCAGAAGGGCTGAACCTGGGATCATGCTCATACCCTCTTCATCTGTTTAGCCCAGAAATGAGTTCTGCACCTTTAAGGCAGGTTCTGAGAGCGAAGGAAGGCAGGAAGTGAGCAGGTTTTTTTAGAAACTGCACTCCTCCATATTCCAGCTGCTGGACAGACAGATTGCAGGACAGGGGTCTCCTTTGGTTTTAGTTAGTTTTTAGCTCTCTGAGGCAGAGAAGTTCCCTGGACTGTGGTTTTTCTTTTACTTTAGAGCTGTTTAAACCTGCTCTCAACATCCAGAAGAGCCCTGGCAGCTCCACCTGTGGCCCATTGGCCCGAGCCTGGTCCACGGCATTTCCAGTGCTGGAGAAACTGATAGGAGACTGATAAGAGACTGAGTGAGCAGAGCTACAGCCCACAGAGGGACTTTCTGAGTTTGTCATCTCTTTTGGAGCAGCAAGATGTTTTATTGTTTAATATTCGTCATTTGCTGTGCTCATGAATGCTTTGTCTGTTAAATAAACAAGTTTTTCCACTTTTCTCCAAGGAAATCTTTTCCCAAACTGATTGGGGGACAGGCTACTTGAATTTGCTTTCTAGAGGAAACCCCTTTTGGAGGATTTCTCCCAAATTTGCCCTAAACCAGGACAGAGCGGTGGGGAGAGGAGAGAGCCCCAAGTGACTGGATTGGGGGGAGGCTGGAGAGAGGGACCCTGGGACCCCAAAACCCCCCAGCATCCCTAAGCAGGACCCTGGAGAGGGGGGATCCCCAGGAGCTATGGGATCCTCAGCAGCCATAAGAGAGGGGACCACCAGAATCCCAGAGGGATAAGAATGGAAATGAGATGCTCCTGGTGGCTTTTTTTATTCACTTTTGGTTTTTGAAGGTTTTTACCAGGTGACTTCTAGAGAGGGACTTGGGCAGAGGACCTTCAGACTCACTGTGCTCATCCCTTGTTTTTCCCCAAACCAGGATTTCCCATTACCAAACCTTGGCCCAATGGAGGAGAAAGCAGCAGGGAAGAGAAAGATGCCCGAGACATGCAGGCAGGTGAGGAGGAAGTCAGTGCCCCTTTCCCCCTCTCTCCTGCTCCATCTCCCAGCCCAGCATGGCCCCTGGCTGCAGGACAACCCCACTGCTGCTGATACTGTCCTCCTGGGAATGTACTGGGTGGATCTCCTGCCCCTTCCCTCTGGCACGGAGGCACATTCACAGGCTCTGGGGCAGGAGGGGGAACCGCGGGCGGTTTGGGGTGCGTGGCTCGGCTGCTCCCGGCGCGGTTCCTCCGAGCCTCCGGCGCGGCTCCGCCAGGCCCCCCCACCACGGCACTGGCTGGAGGTTCTTTAACAGAAATGCTGGTAAATTGACCATCTGGAATGACGCTAAATACAATTTCAAGAAGCTGCTGGTTTGCCGGGCAATTTGCTGAATTCCACATTGTTTCTTTCAGTAAAACTGCACTTTAAAAGGTCTTATTAAATTCATGCTTGCATAAAATTTGTGGCTACCATGGGCTTCTCTCAAAACTAAATTACATAAAAACATGACACACTTATTACATCCTTTGAATCCCTCCAGTAAATCCATCACACTGTTATTTCAATTGCGGATTGTTCAACTTTTTCAGTGCCTTATTTCCATTAATAGCATCAGAATAAGTTAAATTTTGTTGTATGTATAACTTTTAAGGATGTAAATTTTTGATTCTGTAATGTTTAATTTAATCCAAATTCCGGGTTGATAACACTAAGCAAAGTTAAGCTTCATTATTGTCAGATTTGAGCAATGTTAAGTTAAATTCCATTAATTTGAACTCCTGTTGTTCTGGATTGAAAGACAATGCGTGTATTGTATTTGCCATCTGTCAGAGGTAGGGCAGTTATATTCTGCTAATTGGGCAGTTTTCTTTATCTCTTCAACAAATCAATCCTCCCTCCAGGGAGATATCTTTTGTTAATGGGCCATTGAGTGTAACTGCAGGACTGATAAAAATTACATCATCCCACTGTGAGGTGCTCTGCCCAGAGGGAGGAGCCACGCATCGAGACATGGTGAGGCTGGGGGTGAGGAGCAGCTTGTCCAAACAGGGTCAGCCCTCAAGGGGCTCATTCTTCTACATGCCCAGACCTCCCAAGGAGACATTCAGGAGCTGGGCTGGGGGCTGCAGACGTGGCTGTGGAGCATTGCCTGTGCTGTGCCAGGGACTGGCAGCCACTGCTGGGCTGGGATAGAGGCTCTCGGGGGATTGGGGTTGCAGAGCAGGGCAGTGCTGAGGTTCCAGGGCAGGGCAAGGCTGGACCTGCCCCTTCCTCTGCTTCAAATGAAATGTTTTGAGCCAACAATCTCCTTCAGTCTGTCACAGTAGGGAATGTTGGAGATGAAATCCTGACTCTGGCCATGGGCACCTGGACAAGAAGGACAGTTCTTTTCCATAGGAAGGAAAGCACAGAGCCCCAGTGTTTAGAAGGCAGGTGAGAGCCTCACTAGTCCAAGGCCATCCAGCCTTATCAGGAATGGCAGATTTTGTCTGGGAGCAGTCTTTGAATTTTAGGAATTTTGGAGGTGGAAGCCTCTCAGCCATTGGGGCCTGGAGAAGCAGGAGAGTTCTTTCCCATTGGAAGAAGAGCACAGATCCTTCCCCAGTGTTTTGGGGACATATGAGAAATCACTGCCAGCAAGATTTGTCCTGGCAATATTCCAATGGGAACAATCCCTGGATATAAGGAAATTTGGAGGTGAAATCCCAGTTCTGGGCATGGGTGCCTGGAGAAGAAGGACAGTTCTTTTCCATAGGAAGGAAAGCACAGAGCCCCAGTATTTGAAAAGCAGTTCAGAAGAGACCCTTAACCTGCCAAGATCAGCTGTCTGGCAGCCCCTGTGAGGCCAAACCAGCCAAACCTGTCCCATGTTCCCTTGGTTCCATGAGCCCTGCAATGTCATAATGGACCTCTGGATCCTGGGAGTTTGAAGTGTCACAATAGTCTCCATTAGCTCCACAGTGTGACAATGGACCTCTGATGACATAAGGCTCCAGTGTCACCCTGGAGCTTTGGTTCCATGCAGCCCTGCAGTGTCACAAAGGCCTCTTGGTTTCATGAGGCCCCACAGTACCACAATGGTCCTCTTGGTTCTGTGGGGACCCCCAGGGTCACAATGGTCTCACTGGTTCCATAAGGCCTTACAGTGTCACCATGCTTTGAATATTTCCTGGGCCCTCATAGTGTCACAATGGTCTCCATGATCCCATGAGTCCCCTCAATGTCACAATGTCTCCACGATTCTATGGTGTGCCTCAGTGTCAAAATGGCCCCTTCGTACCACGAGGCTGTGAAGTCTCTTAATTGTCTCTCCATGATGCCATAATGCCTTGCAATGCCTCGATGGACTTTTGTCTCCATGGAGTCTCACAAAGTCGCAATGGCCTCCAATGGTTCCATGACACCCCAAAGTGTCATAATGGTCTCCACAGTTCCAGGAGGCCCTGTGGTGTCACAATGGCCCCTT
Organism: Passer domesticus; assembly: GCF_036417665.1. Classification (NCBI taxonomy): domain Eukaryota; kingdom Metazoa; phylum Chordata; class Aves; order Passeriformes; family Passeridae; genus Passer; species Passer domesticus. The sequence continues at coordinate 573,236 of NW_026989900.1, read as the reverse complement.
GCTTTGATGGGGCCTCACAGTATCACAATGATCCCTACATTCCATGGAGCCACAGAGCGACCGTACGGTCCCCTTGGTGCCAAGAGTCCCAGCAATGTCACAGTGCTCTCCATGATTCCATGAGACCCCACAGTGTCACAATGGTGCCTTGGTGTCACAGGGCCCAACAGTGTCACAATGGTCCCTTGGTCTCACAGGGCCCCACAGTGTCACCATGGTCCCTTGGTTCCATGGGCCCTGTGCTGCTGCATTCGCCCCTCCCCTTCTCAGGCCGCCCTGCAAGCTCAGAAGTGCTCCTTGGACCTCGGCCTTGGCCAACAGCCCCTGGCCTCAGCTCCTCTGCAGCTCAGCACAAACACTGTCTGCTCCAGGCACTGCTGCTGCCCAACCAGCTCCTGGTTGCTGGAGGAGCAGCCCTGGGAACTGTTTTTGTTCCCTCAGTGGCACAACATCCCTGTTCTCACAGTGCCAAAGAAAGCTGTTGATGCCAAGTCTGGCCAGGATGAACCATTGCTGTGACTGCAGCCCCTCTCTTGGGGCCCTACAAACAGTGCTGCAAAAGGACCCCCTTGGAGCTCTCCTGGGCCAGCGACTCCCTCTGAGTGGAGCCTCTCCCAGCTGGGAACTCTCCTGTTTGCTGCACTCGGGGATCCTGAACAATGAGGGAGCCTGGGCCGATCCCCCCACTCCTCCAGGCTAAACCCTTCACCCGCTGGGGAGATGCCAAAGCATCCACAGGGAGCATTTCCTGCCTTCAGGGGAATTTCTCACAGGCGCCTTGCACTGACTCTTTGTGTCTGTGTGCACACAGGAGTGCCTGTGGTTGTGGAAATGTGGCAGAAATGCTGCTCTCAGAGGGGTTTGAGTGCCTTGGATAGCTGAGTCAGTCAGGCCTGTAAGTCAGGTTAAGTCACGAGGTCTAAGCTAAGTTAAATGCTGCTAAGTGTTGTTCTTTTGCTAAGTTGTTATGTTTAAGTTATAAGCTAAGTTAAATATTATTAAGTGTTATTCCTCTGTTAAATTACTAAGTCATATTTAAACTAACTTATAATGACCTATAAGCCATTGTAAGTTAGGTTAAATACTGTTATGTGCTGTTCTTTTGCTAAACTCTGATGTGTAAGGTATCAGTTAAGGTTAAGGTATAAGTTAAGTCCTGTTAACTTTGAGCTCTGTTCAGCTTTTAGGCTGTATTCCTTTTATCCTTGCCCTCACTGTCCTTATGTCACGCACACACACGCGCACACACACAGGGACTGTTCATGGTTCATTTCTGGTTTGACTGCCTGAATTTGATTTGGTTTTGTTGTTGCTTTGTTTCCTTGATGTGCCTGAAGTGTCCAGTCAGGAGCAAAGTCACTCTTTCCAAGGAACTTTGTGGTGCTGTCGCTTAATATTAAATCTGGTTTTGGCTGATCCCTTGCCGAGGATTTTTTCAGCGCTCTCAAGCCCTCGTTCGTAACAGGGTGAAGGAGCCCTGGCCCAGGCTCTGGCCCTGGGGGACACAGGGACGCTGCCGGGGGGTCCCTGACCCCCTGTCCCACCCCCAGGGCCCCGGACCCCCATCCCCGTGTCAGGCTCTGGGGTGGATCTCGTGGAACATCCTCTGGGGGAGGCTGCGGCGCCGGGGATGGGGGGACCCGGGGGGACAGGGGACCCCTCTGTGCACGAGCAGTGTTGGACTGCTCTGGGGAACTGTGAGGGGAGCTGGGGCAGAGTGACCTCCCCAGTGACCTCACACAGCCCCTGTGATGTCACACAGCCTCCTGTTATAACACACAGCCCCTTGTGATGTCACAGCCCATATTGTGATATCACAGCCCATATTATGATTTCACAGATAATGTTGTGATATCACACAACCTACCCTGGGATGTCACGCAGCTTCCTGTGATGTCAAACAGCCCCTGTGATGACACACAGCCCCTTTGTGATGACACAGCCCTCATTATGATATTATACATCCTACCCTGGGATGTCACACAGCCATTCTGTGATGTCACATCCCCTCTGTGATGTCACACAGATACCCTGTGATGGCAGAACCTATTCTATGATGTCACAGCGCCTACTCGATGATGTCACAGGCAACTCACTGATGACACACTACTTCTCTGTGATGTCACAGCCTGCTCTGTGATGTCGCAAAGCCCCTTCATGGTATCACAGGGCCAATGATGGGATATCACTCTGTGATACCGTAAAGCTGCTCTGTGATGTCACAGAAGATTCCGTGATGTCACAAAGTCACCATGTGATGTCACAGTCTGTTCTGTGATGTCACAGCTGGCTCTATGATGTTACTCACTCACTCTTTGATTTCACATCCCACTCTCTGATATCACAGAGCCACCTTGCGTGATGGCAGAGGCCTCAAACCCTACTCTATGACATTGCAGACAGCTCTGTGATGTCACAACACCCTCAGTAATGTCACAAAACCCTCTCTGTGATACCATATTGCCACTCTGTAGTGTCACAGCACACACTTTGACCTCACAGCCTGCTCTATGATGTCATACAGTGATGACATGATGTCACAGCCTGCTCTGTGATGTCACACAGTTACCCCTCTTTGATGCTGTAGTTGCTCAATGACCTCACACAACAAACTCTGTGATGTCACAACCCCCTCAGTGATGTCACACAGCCCACTCTGTGCTGTCACACAGCCCCTTGCTGACATCACAGATGCTCTGTGCCTCTAGGACACAGCCACAGAGGTGCTGCTGTGACACAGCTCCCTCTGGGACATCCCCCAGCCCCTGCCAGTGCTGAGCCCCTGTCAGCTCTGGCTGTGCCCTGCTGGTGTCCCTGAGCTGCCCTGGCAGTGCCCCAGCCCTGCTGGGCTGTGCACAGGAGCTGCTCCTGGCCAGAGCTGTCTCTCTGCAGCGCTGCCCTTGCCAGGAGTTGCCTCTGGGCCAGGAGCGCGGCCCAGCTCAGAAGCACAGACACAGCACAAGGACTTTAATGACCCTCTGGGGCTTTACTGCTCTTTGCATCAGACTCAGTCCCTCAGAGTATCCTCAAAGAACTTCTCAAGAACTCAAAATCAGATTCAAACTTCAAACTTTCTTTAACTTCTAATGGGTCCCAAGGAGGGACACAACTCATGTGAATGTGTCCCAAGGTTCCAGGTAGAGCAGAACACTGCAGGCAGTGATGACAGCTGGAGACAAACAAGCAAAGCTGTCTCTGGTGCTGAGCAAACCTGGATGTGTTTCAGGAATGCAAAGGGCCAAGGCCTGTGCCCCAGCCCCTGGCAAGGCAGATCCCTTTCCTCCCTCCTTGCTCAGGGCTCTTCCCGGGATGGGCACTGGGATGCGGGGATGTGCAATGCCAAGGGCAGCACCATGGGGTGGCCCCTGCCAGGCTGCTGAACAGGGACAAGGAGGCAATGAGGCCCCAGGCCTGCAAGGGTCACTTATCTCCTGCTCCGGGCTCAGGCCCAGGGCCAGCAGCCATGGCCAAAGTGCTGCCCAAGTTGGCTCTGTCAGGGCCTTGCAGCTGCTGCCCATCCCTGTGCCCTGTGCAGCCCAGGCTGTCCTACGGTGTCCCTGCCCTGTGCCTCTGTCCCTGCAGGCTGTCGTCATCCCCCGGCTGCCCCACCTGGCTGGCCCCTTCCTTTGCTGACAGCTCTGCCTCCTGCCTGCCTCTGCCTGCCCACACAAAGCCTTGGGCTGCTCCAGGCTCCTTCTGCACCCTGCCCTGGGGGAGGAAATTCCTTTCTCTTCATGTCTGGTCCTCTCCAGCTGCCAACAAAGCTGTGTTTTGTTCCACTGCAGTAAGCAGAAAATGACTCCCCCAGACCCCAGAGTCTCAGACCTCAGGCAGGCATTGATGACCAGCAGAGAAAGGAAAGCAACAGGATGGGTCTTGGTTTAGCAAAGCCCAGGATCCTTTATTGTGCCAGGGACCAAAACAAAAAACAAATCGAGAGAGGGGGTGGTGGTTTGTCATGCGTTTTATATGACAGGGTAGGGGTGGAGTTTAGGGTCGGGGTCCAATAGCAGAAGGAGCAGAGGACTGCAAAGGAGTGGAGGGAGGAGGACCACCAATGGAAAAATGTGTGGGGGGACTTTGCAGTAGAATTTGAACCAATGAGAGTACAGAAAAGGAAAAATGTTCTGTGGCCACTCCTTATTTGACCAGATGGGGTGGAGTGTCTTTTCCTGGGCTTGCAGGGGCATTCCCCACAGGGTGGAGGGGCGGAATCCTCTTTAAATCATGCCACTCACTTGATGCTGTCTGTCTGGGTAGAATGCCTGCTTCCTGGGGCAGGGGAACTCCACACCCTTGGTGCCATTATTTCTTTCTCTGGGTGTTTTATACAAAGAAGAAAAACTCCAGCCTCTCTGAAACCACCCTTCAATCCCTCTCAGGCTGCTACTGTTCTGTCCTCAGTCTCCACACCACTGAGCCGAGAGCCACCACCTTCTACCTGCTGGTTATGTGGTGAGGCGTCCAAACCCCATCTTGGGAGATTTTTGGTTACTTTCCAAGGTCTGTGAAAATGGAAAAATAGTGTTCAACATTATTTTGTCCCACATCATGCAATAACAGAACAAGAGTCAATAACTCTCAACTGAATGAGGGTGGATTTACATTTGTTAGAAGGAGGAAATATTTTACAAATGAGAGTGGCACAAAACTGCAACTGTTTTTCCAGAGAACTGGATTCCCCATCAGAGTACTTGTCCAAGAGCAGGACCTTTGTGCAACCTGACCCAGTGAAAAAACCTCATCCCCAAGGACAGAATTCCTCTTGTGTGGGTTCTCTGATGTGCTGGGTGCCCTCACAACGCTTCTGGCCAGAATGTCTGCTGAGGGCAGCCAGGCTGCTGCAGGGGCAGTGACCTCACAGCCATCACCATGGCAGCCCTGTGCCCTGGGCCTGGCTCTCCCCTTTCCTCTGCCCCTGCCTTGTCTCTGCTGGCATGAAGAGTTTTGTCATTCATATCTTGTCCCCAAGGTGCTGGGGCCAATGGCTTCCCAGGCAGGCTCCTGGAGCAGAAGTGGCTTTTCAGAGCCCGGCCAGAAATTAGCCCTGAGGCAGCAGCTCTGCAGTGCTGGCCACCAGGCCGGGCTGCCAAGGGAGGCTTCTGGCCATGGCCTGCAAGCAGCTGCTGCTGCCAAGGTGCCTTTGGTGCCTCAGGCTCTGCCTGGCACAGCTCCCAGCATGGCACTCTGCCCTTGTGCCCGAGCCCTTCCCTGTGCTGGGGCTGGCCTGGGGCTTTTCCTGCAGCGGGACCTGCCCTGCTCCTGGCACAGGAAAGGCAGTTCCTGCTGGAGCAGGAGGCTCTGCCTGCAATGGGCTCCAACAACTCCAGCCAGGCCCTGTTGACTTCAAAATTGCTTCCTAGAGCAGAATATTCTAATAATTGTTATAGGTCCTGTACTGTGGAGTAAATAACTGTAGTTAAGTTCTTTCTTCTAGTCATGATCAGAAGCAATCCGAGCTGTATTAATAGAAATTTATCTGGTATTCCATTGATAAATCCTGTGGGACAAATTGCATTAATGTTCAATTTCACCTGTCCAATCTTTTACACCTTTGAAAAAGTCTGGGGCTGGGATTGGATCCAGCTGCTTCCAGTCTCCTCTCTTAGAAGGAATTTTAGAAGTCTAGGACGCCTGCAGGGGTTTGAGGATCCATGGTGGCTGTTGTCATTTCTCCATGTCATGACTCAGCAGGAGTTTCTCCAATAAAGAAATAAAGCTTTTGCCTGAAGCTCCCACTGTGCCCATGACAGGAACCCCTGTAAGTGTCTGGGACATCCCGGCTCTTTGGCAGCCTGGGGACTCCTGGGATGTCACCATGGAGCCCCCATGAGTGCCTGTGACAGATGGGTGCCTTTGAAGCCCAAGGTCCCCTAGAATGTCACCATGGAATGGCTGTGACTGGCTCTGAGCACAGGGCTCTTTACCATCCCCAGAAACACCTGGGAGGTGTCCATGGAGCCCCTGTCTCTGCCTGTGACATTCCAGCTCTTGAACAGCCTGGAGACTCTCGGAAAGTCCCCACGGAACCCCTCTGAGGGCCTGTGACAAATCTGATCCTTAGCAGGCAACCATCACCAGGACCCTGTTACTATGGGTCATGGGATCCCAGATCCACAGAATTGGCTGAGCTGGGAGGGACCCATCAGGATCCTGGAGTCCAGCTGCTGGCCCTGCACAGGACACCCCAACAATGCCAGCCTGGGCCTGGCAGCGCTGTCCAAACGCTGCTGGAGCTCAGAGAGCCCTGGAGCTGGGAGCCTTCCCTGGGGAGCCTGGGCAGTGCCCCAGCAGCCTCTGGGGAAAAACCTTCTCCTGAGATCCAACCTCAGCCTGCCCCGACTCAGCTGCAGCCGTTCCCTCCAGTGCTGTCCCTGGGCACCAGAGGGAAGAGGTTCCCACAGCCCCAGCCAGGGACCTGCTCCCAAGGCTGTTGCCATGGCCACCAGGGCTGGGACCAGCTGGGATGCTCGATTTCCATGGGCCAGGGTTCAGGAATGGGATTCCCCCATTTCCTCCTCTTGCTAAAACTGTGCTGCCACTTGCTGCCCTGCCATCACCCATGGAAAGCACAAAAGGCAAAGATCCTAGGCTGGAATAAGAACAATTTAATGGGAACAGCAATGAGATAAACAACAAACGGGGACAGAAACAATATTGATAACAGAAAGCTAAGTAAAAGTATTTACAGGGAAAACTACAACATCAACAACCTCCTCTTCCTGGCCACGTATTTCCTCTGGCCTGGAAAGGCACCCTTCTCCTCAGGGAGAGAGAGAATCCCTTGCCTGCCCCTGGCAATAACCTAAGGTTGTAGTGAATGTAACGTCATGGCCATGGCCACACTCATGTTCTTCAATCCCGCATCGTATCAGTGGTCAAAGCAGGTAAAGGTACAGGTGTCTTCCCAGCATGGATCACAGGGACCATGGATAACCAGGGCTCTTCCCAATGTGGGTTCTCTAGCGGGGGGACCAAGTTAGGGCAGTAGACAAAGCTCTTTCTGCAGTTGGGGCATTTATAGGGCTTCCCTTACCAGTGGCTCTCTCGGTGTCTGGTCAAGTGAGAGCTCTGGGTGAAGCTCTTCCCACACTGGGGACACTCGTAGGGCCTCTCCCCACTGTGGATGCGCCGGTGCCTGATGAGGTGGGAGTTGTACTTGAAGCCCTTCCCGCAGTCAGGGCAGCGGAAGGGCCTCTCATCCGTGTGAATCCGCCCATGCATGAAGAGATTGGAGCTGCTCCGAAACCTCTTCTGACACTGGGGACACTCATAGGGCCTCTCCCCACTATGGATGCGTTGGTGGATGACGAGGTCTGAGCTGCACCTCAAGCCCTTCCCACACTCCCCACACTCGTAGGCCCATTCCCCGGTGTGGATCATCCGGTGGCTGATCAGGGTGCTGCTCTGCCTGAAGCTCTTCCCACACTCCAAGCACTTGTAGGGCTTCTCCCCATCATGAAGCTGCTCATGGGCCACCAGCTCTGAGCTCTGGCTGAAGCTCTGTCCACCATCCTGCCTCAGGGTGCAGCCTTTCACCTCAGAGCAACCTGGGCTGGGTTTGCAGCTCCTCCTCCTGCGAGATCTCTGGGACTTTTCCTCCCCCTTGGATTCCTGCTCTGTGCAGCCACTCAAATCTGCCTCTTCCTCGAGTTTCTGTTGTGGGGATTTGTCCTCCCTGGTCTCCATCCTCACCTCTTTCTCTGGGGCAGGAAGGACAAGGAGAGGATGGGTTTTGCCCCTATGCCACAGGGAAAGGGAAGAAGATCCCCCAGTGCATCCCCAGCAGGACAGCAGTGGGATTGTCCTGCAGCTGGGGGCATTGCTGGGCTGGGAGATGGAGCAGGAGAGTGGGGGAAAGGGGCACTGACTTCCTCCTCACCTGCCTGGGTGTCCTGGGGCATCTTCCTCTTCCTCACAGCCTCCTCCTCCATCTGGCCAAGGTTTGGGAATGAGAAATCCTGGTTTGGGGAAAAATACAATGTATGACTACATTGGATTAGGGGGTTCCTCCTGCCCAAGTCCATCTCCAGTGTTGTGGCACATCCACAACGAGCCCCTGTGAGCAACCTGCACTCCCAGAGCCCGGAGCACGCTTGCTTAACCTGCTGATGGACAAGGCCAGAGGCAGGTCTGTGTGCACAGCTCCAAACACAGTTTATTGCAATGCAGAGGGTCCAGGGACAGAGACAAAATGGGGCTGAGGACAGAGGGTTTGATAAGGGAGGAAAGGGGCGGGTCTGAGGGCCAAGGGCCAATGGGAACTGAGCACAGGTGGCGCAGAGGAGGGGCAGCCAACTGGGGAACCAATGAGGTAACAGGGGTGGAGCATTGCAGTAAACCGGGACCACTGGGGGACAAGAAAAGGGGAGAACATTCTAGGGGGAGTACATATAAGGAAAAAGGGCAGCTGGACTGGGTGATACCAATGAAGCCTGCTGAATTCACATGAGCCTGCAAATGCTGATGGTGAGAGCATTGTCCTCAGAGGGGTGTCTCTCTCTGACCCTGGTCACCTTTGCCCTGAGGTATTACAGTTACAGTGTTGGGCCCCTCGGCCTGCACACTCTGGAAGTCACCGGGAATCTGGTGCCCATGTAAACTCCCAAAACACCGAGATTCAGTCCCCCAAAATACACAAATGACCAAGATTCAGCAAAAACACCCAACCTTGGTTTCTCCTCTCTGGTCTCTCCACTTTGGGCTCCTGGAGGCCCCCCGTTTCTAGGTTGCTGGGGGTCAGGTTTGTATTGGTGTTCCCCCTCTCTGGGCTGCTGGGGCTCCTGGCAATCCCACAGGTTCCCCTTCTCTGGGCTCACCACTTTGGCATCACAGGCGTCCCAGGGGTCAGCACTGCCCGGGGTCCCTGTTTCAGGGTCCTGGGGTATCCATGGCTCGCCCCTGTCCATGCTGCCAACATGTCCAGGCTTCTGGAGCACCCCCAGCTCTCGCATTGCCCGTTTCTGCTCCCCCCAGTGCCGGTTTCCCTGCCAGCCCTGCCGGTCCCGGGCGATCCCCAGGTGGCTCTGGGCTGACAGTGCAGCCCCTGGGCCGGGCAGAGCCAGCCCCAGCACGGGGGGACCCTGCATCCTCCGCTGCCTCGGCAGCCGCGCCCAGCGCCGGGCACAGAGCTCGGGCAGCCCCCACCGCCCCCTGCCCAGGGAGCCCCGGGGACCCCCGCAGCCGGGGCTGGCTCTGAGCGAGGCGGCCCCGAGCCCGGCTGCGTGGCCAGGGGAGCACGGCGAGCCCGGGGCCTCTGTGCCAGCGCTTCCCCCGCTCTCCCTCAGCCTTTGCCCGGCCCGGCCCCCCGAGCACAGAGCTCTGCCTGGGGCTCCCGGGGCGGCAGGGGCGGCTCCGGGCCCGCCCGGCCGCTCCCGGCTCCCACAGCCCGCCCGGGGCCGCCAACAAAACATCCCAGCACCAAATCCACAAACCAGCCCCTGCCACCCTGTCCTGCTGCGCCTTCCCAGGGACCCCAACCCCGCGGCAATGCCCCCGGTGCATCGGGACCAAAAGCTGCTCCAGCCCAGCCCCTCGGAAGCCCCAGCTGCGGCCCGTCCCTGGCACAGCGATCCCGGCAGCTGCCCCGCTGTCGCAGCTGGGCTCTGGAGCAGGGAGGCTCTGCGGGACCCCCGGGCTGGGCCCCCTCCCAGCCCGTGCCCGCCCCGCACCTTCAGCCCGGCCTCTCTCGCTGCTCCGGCTCCTGCACAGTCCCCACTCTCCATTCCTTGGCCCCTGGGGCTCTCCTCTGGGGCTCCTAGAACACCAGGCAATGGAAAACAATCCATTCTGGTGCTCCCTGGCCAGGCCACAACTGAAACTTTGTTCCTTTTGCCTGGCAGCAGAGACCCCCAGGGTGTTTTCTGCACACAGTCCCAGCCCCCAGCGCTTGCTGAAGGCGCTCCCTGCAAATGTCACTGTGCCAGGGCCCTGTCCTTGCTGTCACCTGCTGGGGCTGGCCATGCACAGAGCTCCCGGACTTGCATTTCCAGCTGCTGTGCAGCCAAAGCTGAGGCATCTGCAGCTGCCTGAATGCAAAAACTGGAATAGGAGCCTCTCTCCAGGGGGAAACCTCCCCCTCCTGTGCCAGCCCGTGGCAATGCTGCCATTCTCTGCTGCTGCTGCTGCTGCTGGGGCACTCAGGGCTCTGGCTGAGCAGCAAAGGTGACCCTGAGCCAGGAGCTTTCCTTGGCTGCAGCAAAGCCTCGGCACCCAAAGCCCTTCCCGGCGCTGTGCCCTGCGCCAGGAGGGATTGTGCCAGCCGAGCTGACATGAAATTTCTTCTCCCAGGCAGCTTTAGGACACGCAGCATGGAGAAGCCAGAGCCCACTCTCAGCTTTGCGCGGTGCTCCAGAAGAATCCTGTGTGTGAAGCAGCCTGGGAACAGGTTTGGTGTCAAGGGAGGGGAGCTCAGAGCCCTTTTCTGCCCTGTGGGCTGAGGCTCTGCATTTCCAATGGCCCTGCAGTTGCCAAAGGGGCCTTTTTGGCTCAGCTGAGAGCAGTTCTGCTGAAAGCCTGTCCTAAACCTGCTTTTCCTGCAAATGTGTACAAAGGAAGCCTCATTTTTTTGCCACCCCAGGTCTTGTGTGTGGGCAGGTGTGACTGCTGAAGGATGGAACAGCTGTCCTGGGGGGAAGTTCTCTTATTCTTGTTTTTTTTGGTGTTTTTTTTTTTTTTTTTTTTTTGTTTTTTTTTTTTTTTTTTTTGTTTTTTTTTTTGTTTTTTTTTTTTTTGTTGTTGGTTTTTTTCCCTTTGGTTTTATTGTTTGTTTTGGTTTGTTTGTTTTTGTTGGCTTTTGGGTTTTGTTTTTGTTTTTTTTTATTGGTTTGGGATTTTTTGTTTGTTTGTTTATTTTGATGGTTTTGTTGTTTGGGTTTTCGTTTTTGTATAGTTTTATTTGGTTTTTTGTTGGCTTTCTGTAACTGTGTCTGACACTTGTCTGTGGCACTGTGCAGGTGGCCAGGGGGACCTTCCCCGAGCTGTGTGCAGAGGAATCCACATCAGCCCAGGCTGGGCTGGGCAGTGGCCGCTCAGTTCCATGGACTGGACGCGGCTCTGGACACTTTCCTTGGAGCGTCTGCAGGGAGGGAACGCTGGGGCTGTCACTGCTGGGGTGTCACACACAGGGGAACGCTGGGGCTGTCACTGCTGGGGTGTCACACACATGGGAACGCTGGGGCTGTCACCGCTGGGGTGTCACACACAGGGGAACGCTGGGGCTGTCACCGCTGGGGTGTCACACGCAGGGGAACGCTGGGGCTGTCACCGCTGGGGTGTCACACGCAGGGGAACGCTGGGGCTGTCACCGCTGGGGTGTCACACGCAGGGGAACGCTGGGGCTGTCACCGCTGGGGTGTCACACACAGGGGAACGCTGGGGCTGTCACTGCTGGGGTGTCATAGACAGGGGAACATTGGGGCTGCTCTGCTCCTGCCTTGTCCCCAACAGCTCTGCCAGCGCCTGGAGGGGACACAAAAGCTGAGCCAAAGGGTGAGAATTGCAGAAGGGGCTGAGCTGGCAGAGACCCATTGGCATCACTGAGTCACAGAATGAGAGAATAACAGAATTACTGGGTTGGAAGAGACCTTCAAGATCATCTAGTCCAACGCAGCCCTAACAGCACCTCAACTAAACCATGGCACCAAGTGCCACATCCTGCCTTTTATAAACTCATCCAAAGATGGTGGTTCTACCACCTCCCAGGGCGAACCAATCCAATTCTTTATCACCCTTTCTGCAAAAAAACTTTTTCCTAATATCCAACCTGTGTTTCTCTTGGTGCAGCTTAAGACTATGTGCTCTGGTTCTGTCAGTAGTTTCCTGGAGTAAGAGATCGACTCCCACCTGACTACAACCACATTTCAGGAAGCTGTAGAGAGAGATAAGGTCAACTCTGAGTCTCCTTTTATCCAGTCTAAACAACCCCAGCTCCCTCAGTCATTCCTCACAGGATTTGTGTTCCAAGACCCTCACCAACCTTGTTGCCCTTCTCTGGACATGCTCCAGGTCCTCAATGTCCTGCCTAAATTTGGGGCCCCAGAACTGGACACAGCACTCAAGTTACAGTGCCAGTACACAGGAAGAATGCCAAGTACACCAGCACCAAGTGCAGGGGAAGAATGACCTCCCTGCTCCTGCTGGCCACACCATTCCTGAACCAGGCCAGGAGCCATTGGCCTTCGTGGCCACCAGGGCACACCGCTGGCTCATGTCCAGCCGGCTGTCGAGCAGGACCCCCAGGTCCCTTTCTGCCTGGCCACTGTTCAGCCACACCATCCCCAGCCTCTGGCATTGCAGGGGGTTATTGTGACCAAAATGCAGGACTTGAGATGTGGAGTTATTAAACTTCATCTGATTGGACTCTGCCCATTCATCCAACCATTCCAAATCTGCCTGCAGAGCCCTCCTATCTTCCAGCAGATGGACACACACTCCCAGCTCAGTGTCATCTGCAGATTTACTAATGAAAGACACAATCCCCTCATCCATGTCTTCAGTGAAGATATTGAACAGAGCTGGCCCCAGCACAGAGCCCTGAGGGACAGCCCTGGTGCCTGGCTGCCAGCTGGATGCAGCAGCGCTCACCAGCACTCTCTGGGCCGGCCATGCAGCCAGTTCTGAACCCAGCCCAGAGTGCTCCTGTCCCAGCCCTGGGCTGCAGCTTTTCCAGGAGTGTGCTGTGGGAGACAGTGCCAAAGGCCTTGTTGGAGTCCAAATAGACACATTCACAACCTTTCCTGCATCCACCAGGAGGGTCACCTGGTCATAAAAGGAGACCAGGTTGGTCAAACACCACCTACCCCTCCTGAACCCCTGCTGGCTGGGTCTGATACCCTGGCCATCCTGTAAGTGCTGGGTGATGACACTCAGTATAAACTGTTCCATTTCCTCACCGGGTACTGAGGTCAGGTTGACTGGCCTATAATTACCAGGATCCTCCTTCCCACCCTTGTTGTGAATGGGGATCACACTGGGCAGCTTCCAGTCATCTGGAACCTCAGCAGTGAGCCAGGACTGCTGGTAAATGATGGAGAGCGGCTTGGCAAGCTCATCTGCCAGCTCCCTCATCACCCTGGGGTGGATCCCATCTGGTTCCATGGATTATGAACATCCAAGCAGCTCAGCAGTTCTCTGACTGCCTTCTCTTGGATAATGGGGGGACCATTCTGTTCCCTGGCACCATCTACCAACCCAAGAGGACAGTTGTCCTGGGGACAAGCCGTCTTCCACCAAAGACTGAGGCAAAGACTGTGTTAAGCACTTCTGCCCTCTCCTCATCTGCAGTTGCTAAGTTCTCTCCCTCATCCAGTATAGAACAGAGGTTGGTCTTACCCTTCCTTTTACCATTAATATACTTGTAAAAACATTTTTTATTATCCTTTACAGAAGTCGCTATTTTAAATTCAAAATGAGCTTTGGCCTCCCTGATTTTTTTCCTATATGCTCTAGAACCCCTCTTAAATATTTCCTGAGAGACCTGACCCTCCTTCCAAAGATGATTCATCCTCTTTTTATTCTTAAGGTCCTCCAAAACCTCCCTCCCCATCCCGGCTGGGCGATTGCCTCGTCGCCTCATCTTTCAGCCCACAGGGACAGTCTGTTCCTGTGCCCTCAAGATCTCTGTTTTGAAACACATCCACTTTTCCTGAACCCCCTTGCATTTAAGGGCTGCTTCCCAAGGAACTCTTTGACTAAGCCTCCTAAGTAGGCCAAAGTCTGCCCTCTGAAAGTCTAGTACAAATGTCTTATTAATGTTCCTCCTGACTTCACCAAATATCATGAATTTCATGATCTCGTGATCACTCTGCCCCAAGTGGCCTCGCCCATCTCTATTTGCAAACAACAAGATTTAACATAGAACCTCCCCTGGTGGGCTTACCCATCAGCTGAAACAAAAAGTTGTCCTCCACACACTCTAAAAATTTCCTGGACTGCCTTTTGTCAGCTCTATTTAGTTCTAAATCAATGTCCAGCAAGTTGAAATTGCTTACAAGAACAAGGGCTGATGATCCAGAAACATTCTCTAGCTGCTTATAGAATAATTTTTCCACCACTTTTTCCTGGTTGGTTGGATGATAACAGACTCCCAGTAGGATGTCAGCCTTGTTGGCCTTCCCCCAATTCTCACCCATAGCATTCAACTCCATCATCATTCGTTTCAATACCTATGGTGTCCAAAGCCCTCCCTAATATAAAGGGCCACCCCTCCACCTCTTCTCCCTTTCCCGTCTCTCCTGAAGAGCTTGTAGCCATCCAGTGCAGCGCTCCAGCCATGTGAATCATCCCACCACGTTTCTGTGATGGCAATTACACCACAGCTCTGCTGCTGGACCATGGCCTCCAGCTCTTCCTGTTTGTTACCCATGCTGCGTGCACTGGCATCCATGCACCTCAGCTGGGCTGCTGATTTCACCCCAAACTCAGGCTTACCACCCTTGGGCCTGCTTCCAGAGAGCCCAACAGCATCCCCTTCCCCCTTCAGACTTAGTTTAAAGCTCTCTCCACAAGTTCTACCAGTTTACGAGCTAAAATTCTTCTGCCCTTAACAGAGAGATGGAGCCCATCAGGTTCCAGCATGCCAGGTGCAGTAAAAGTTGCCCCATGATCAAAAATCCAAAATTATGCCAATGACGCCAACCCTTGAGCCACTTATTGATAATGTGAGCTTTCCTATTTCTTTCACCATTTTCTCAGCCACCAAAGGGACTGAGGAAAAGACTACCTGTGCCCCTGTCCTATCAACCCCTTGTCCCAGTGCCCTAAAGTCGCTTTTAATTGCCCTGACACTCCTCATTTCAATCTCATCACTGCCAGCCTGGAGTATCAGCAGTGGCTAATAATCAGAGAGCTGAATCAGCCCAGGCAGTCTCTCAGTGATATCCTGTACCCGGGCCCCAGGGAGGCAGCAGACTTCTCTGTGGGGTGGGTCTGGTTGACATATGGGGCCCTCTGTTCCCCTCAGGAGGGAGTCACCCACCATGATTATCCTTCCTTTTGATGTTACAGGTGGCAATCCTTCTCAGACATGAATCATAATTGGGAGGCTCACTGGGCAGAAAATTTTCTTCTAAATCATGTGGCTGACTCTCCAGATCCAGGGGCTCATACCTGTGCTGAAGTGGCACCTGGCTTGGGAGTGGGGGTCAGGAGGAATTTTTATTATTACCTACTCAAGTAGATATCTACTCCCACTCCCCTTCATCTACCAGGTGTCCTTCTATTGTCTGAGAGTAAGAGGTATAAAAGACTGTGCGAAACAAGGAGAGCACTGCTGCACTGCCAGATCTCATGGAACCAAGGATTCATTGTGACACTGCAGGGCCTTGGGGGACCATGGCACCATTGTGACACTGTGGGGCCCAAGGAGCCAAGGGACTCTGTGAAACCAAGGGGTTCCCTGGAACCAAAGGGATATTGTGACACTCATTTAATCATGGAGACCAGTGAGACACTCTGGGGCCTTATGGAACCATGGTGACACAAAGCTGGCTCGGAGTGCTGATCACCTGGAGGGTAGGAGGGCTCTGCACAGGGCCCTGGACAGGCTGGATCCAGGGCCCAAATCCAACAAGGTGAGGTTTAACAAGTCCAAGTGCCGGGTCCTGCACTTTGGCCACAACAACCCCTGCAGCACTACAGGCTGGGGACAGAGTGGCTGGACAGCAGCCAGGCAGAAAGGGACCTGCAGGGACTGAGGGACAGCAGGCTGGACATGAGCCAGCAGTGTGCCCAGGTGGCCAAGAAGGCAAATGGCTCCTGGCCTGGATCAGGAATGGTGTGGCCAGCAGGAGCAGGGCACTGATTCTTCCCCTGTGCTCAGCACTGGTGAGGCAGCACCTCAAGTGCTGTGTCCAGTTCTGGGCCCCCAATTTATGAAGGACATGGAGGGGCTGGAGCATGTCCAGAGAAGGGCAACAAGGCTGGTGAGGGGTCTTGAACACATGTCCTCTGAGGAGTGCCAGAGGGATCTGCTGAGATATTTTATCCAGGAGAAGAGGAGGCCCGGGGGAGACAAGGTGGTGTCAGGGCACAGGTTGGACTTGATGATCTCCAAGGTCTTTTCCAGTCTTGATGATTCTGGGATTCTCTGAAACCACCCTTGCAGCAGGTGCAGGATGAGCCCTGGGCCTCCTCTTCAGAAGCTCCAGCAGCCCAGGTGCCTCAGCTTCTCCTGCCAGCCCCAAAGCCCATCCTGTCAGTCCTGCAGAGCCTCTGCAGCTCCTCCTCATTACCCAGAACAGGGAGCCCTACAGGCAGACACAGCAGCCCAGATGTGCCCCCCTGGCCTGGGGTGCCTCTGGCAAGGGAGCAGCACCAGGCACTGCAGGAGCCCGCAGACAATTCCTGCAGCACTTGGAGGATGATCCTGCTGCCCAAGGGACGTTCCCATGGTGCCAAGTCAGGAACTGCAATGGGGAGTGGGGCCAGAGAGGAAAGGGCAAACAGGGATGGGCTGTTTGCAGGGGAGGGAACAGGAGTAGGCAAGATGAAGAAATTTGTAACAGGAAGAGTAAAGAAAGCAGAGGTGAAGCCAAGGAAATGCTCAGGGCAGTTTGGGGGTGGCTGCCAGGCAGCCCTGGCTCTGAGTAACAGTGTCTGCAGTGGCACAGGAAACTCCCAGCTAATGGGAACAAACTTTCTGGCTGACTGCAGAGGCCAGGACAAAGCTGAGTGGTTTCCCTGGTGTCCCCCAGCCCTTGCTGGCCCCAGGGGCTGATGGCATTTGTGCTCCCTCAGGTTCATGTCCCCACAGCAGCAGCATGGGGGTGCTCCTGCCTGCTCTGTGCAATGCAAACAGGGGCTCCTGAGCCAGTGCTGCTGTGTCTGTGCCTGCAAGGATGCGGCACCTGTGTGAGCTGGGGGAGAGGCCAGGGCTGCAGAGGGGGATGTTGTTGGCAGCTCCATGAGGACGCTCTGGGACGCTGCCCTGGGCTGTGCAGCGCACTGGGGATGGATCAGCCCCTGCTCTGCTGCTCCTTCCTGTCTCCCCCAGAGCCCTTGCAGAGCCCCAGCCATGCTGTTTGCCCCCAGCCTGCCCACAGCCAGCCTGGGGCTGCTCACCCTGGGGCTTTTCTGTGCTGAGCATTGGCCTGGCCCTGTTCTTGAGAGAGCCTGGGCAAGGAGCCTGGAGCCCCCAGGGCCTGGCCTGAGGCGTCAGCGCTGCCCCAGCAGTGCCCATGGCCTGTCCCTGCTGCAGCCCCAGCACTGCCACCCCCAGGACTGTGCCCGGCCCCGAGAGCACTCAGGCCCTGCAGCAACACCAGGGCCACCAGGGCAGCGGGGCAGGGCCACGGCAGCAGCACTGCCAACACCAAGTGCTGCTGCTGCTGCTGGGCACAGCTGCTGTGCCAGCACTGATCTGCCCCCAGCTCTGCACACAGACATTGCTGCTGCAGCTCCAGAGAAGGCAGCAAAAGGGCATTTCTGCAAAAAACTCTGCTGGGAGATGCTTTAGTTCCTTTAAAGCCACCAAGTGTGAAGCCCCTCGTTGACACAGTCTGTGGCCACAGGGAAGGTGGAGAGAAACAAAATGAGAAATGGCAGAAAGAAAGGATTTTCTTTATGGTCAATATGAAAAATTAAAACCAAGGAAAAGAAACTCAAAAATGAAACCAACAAGAAGTACAAAGATTACTTTTATTACAAGAGATTTTCAAATATTCGACAGCAGTTTAATGTTGCTGACACCAGCCATTCATCCATCTCTCCACTGCAGCCTTCAGCTCCTGGTTCCTCAGGCTGTAGATGAGAGGGTTCAGGGCTGGAGGCACCACCGAGTACAGAACTGACACCACCAGATCCAGGGATGGGGAGGAGATGGAGGATGGCTTCAGGTGAGCAAAGATAACAGTGCTCAAGAACAGAGAGACCACAGCCAGGTGAGGGAGGCAGGTGGAAAAGGCTTTGTGCCGTCCCTGCTCAGAGGGGATCCTCAACACAGCCCTGAAGATCTGCACATAGGAGAAAACAATGAACACAAAACAACACAGTCCTAAACAGATGGAAAACACAAGAAACCCCAGTTCCCTGAGGTAGGATTTGGAACAAGAGAGCTTGAGGATTTGTGGGATGTCACAGAAGAACTGGCCCAGGGCATTACCACGGCACAGGGGCAGGGAAAATGTATTGGCTGTGTGCAGCAGAGCATTGAGAAAGGCACTGGCCCAGGCAACTGCTGCCATGTGGGCACAAGCTCTGCTGCCCAGGAGGGTCCCGTAGTGCAGGGGTTTGCAGATGGACACGTAGCGGTCGTAGCACATGATGGTCAGGAGGAAATACTCTGCTGACATAAAGAACAGAAAGAAAAAGAGCTGTGCAGCACATGCTGTGTAGGAGATGGTGGTGTTGTTCCAGAGGGAATTGTGCATGGCTTTGGGGACAGTGGTGCAGATGGAGCCCAGGTCGCTGAGGGCCAGGTTGAGCAGGAAGAAGAACATGGGTGTGTGCAGGTGGTGGCCGCAGGCTACGGCGCTGATGATGAGGCCGTTGCCCAGGAGGGCAGCCAGGGAGATGCCCAGCAAGAGGCAGAAGTGCAGGAGCTGCAGCTGCCGCGTGTCTGCCAATGCCAGCAGGAGGAAATGGCTGATGGAGCTGCTGTTGGACATTTGTTCACTCTGCCCATAAAGTCCTGTCCAAGGAGGAGACAGTAGTAAGTCAGGGCAGACTTCGATGTGTGATGTCCAAGCCCTTTCTCCCAGCCCTCCCCCTGCTGCTCTGTGCCATCCAATTTTCCTTTTCTCAGAGCCCTTCCTTCATCCCTGTGCCTGGAGCTCTGCTGGGATCTGGCCCTGTTTCTATGATGAGATGGGGCTCTGCCCATGGACACTGAGGAGTCAGCTCTGCTCTGCAGCAGTGAGGTCATGGGAATGGGGACAGGGGCCAGTCCTGGACATGGACTTCATCAGCCCAAACTGCTCCTGAGGCAGAGGAGCTCTGCTGCATCTCCTGTCCAAGGGCTAAGGAATGGTGACAGCCAAAGGCAGTTTGAGAGGGTTTCCTGCTGTGCCCAGGGAGATCAGAGAGAAATGAGCAATGCAAGAGCAGTGGCTGTGACTCAGTGAAGGGTGAGGGGAGCTGCTCTGTCACCCCATCTGTCCCCAGCTGCCATTTCTGAGATCCAGGACAGTCCCTGTGTTCCCCTGGAAATCAGCCTGACACAGCTGAGAGCAGAGGGACCCACAGCAGAGCAAACTGGCTCAGCCTTTCTCAGAGTCTCAGCCCCACTCTGGCCAAGGACACTCCTGTCCCCAGTGTCCCCTGGAGGTAGCTCACAGCTTGGATGGCATCTCGAGGACACACCAAGGGTCATGTCCATGGCATTGCTTGAGGAGAGTTGGCTCATTGCCAGCCTGCCCTGCCCAGAGCTCCCCGGGCACGGGGAGCTGGGACACCCCATTGCTGTGCTCAGCCTGCACAGGAGGAACCCAAGGGCTGGGCCTGACCCTGCAGCTGGAACTGCCATCACAGAGAGCCCCTCAGCAATGTCAGGAGAACCTGGGCAAGGCAAGGACAGAGAGAGCCAGGCCTGAGGAAAAGCCTTTCCCTGCCCAGCCCTGCCCAGCCCCTGCCAGGCAGCACCAGGGCAGGGCAGTGGCCCTCAGGCCCTGTCAGCAGGAATGGGCACATGGCAGGAGAGATGCCCTTCATCTCTGCTGCTGCTCTGCCAGCCCAGGAGGGACTGAGGGCCCCGAGCCCCCGGGCTGAGGGCTGTGCTGGCTGGGAGGGGACACAAGACCTGTGCTGCTCAGGGCAGTGTCTGCCCTGCAGGGCAGGGCTGGCAGTGCCACATCTGCCCTGCAGCAGGGCTTCCCTCAGCACTGCCTACCTCCCTCCCTGCCCACGGCTCTGCTGCTGGAGCTGTGCCAGTCCGAGCTGCTCCTGTGGCCCCGGGCTCCTTCCCTGCCAGAGCTGCCAGAGCCCAGCCCAGCCCCTGGGCCAGCTCTGCCCTGCAGCTGCTCAGGGCTGCAGGGATTAAAGAACAGGTTCCCCAGACTTGGCATTGTGGAAACGTGATGCTGGATGGGCCTGGAGGGTGGGGAGGGGTGAGGGGCACTTGCTGAGGTTCCCAGAAAAACTCAGGGTAATGGTTTAAGAGCCTCAGCCCCTGTTCTGCCCTGCACAGCTGAGTTTCCATTGCCACCAAGCTGAGCCAGGGAAAAGTGGGAGCACAGATTCAGGAAAGCAGAGACCCAAGCAGGAAACCCCTGCTCTGAATGAGCTCATGAAAAGTCCCCTCAGGAATGAGCTGGGCGTGAGCTGGAGCTCTGAGCAGCCCTGGCCCACACAGCACCCTCTCCACAGCAGCAGGACCTTCCCTGGCAGGAGTCACTCCTTGCCCCCACAGCTCCCCTGCACTGTCCATGGGGAGCTGCCAGGCAGGCTGAGAGCTGCCCCTGGCAGGTGGCACATCCCCTGGGCTGGCCAAGAGCCCTGAGGGCTGCAGGACCTGCTCTGCAGGACAGCCCTGGCAACCCTGGCTGCAGCCCCAGCTTCACCCCCTGCAGCCATTCCTGGCAGCAGGAGCCGTCCTGCCCTGTCCCTCTCAGGGTGCCCAGGGCAGCCCTGCTCTGCAGCACATCCTCCTCCTCCTGCTCCCCTGCCACAGAGAAATTGGGAGAGTCCTCCTGGCACATCCCCCAGGCTGTGGGGTATGCTGGCTTCAGGAGATCCCTCCAGGAGCACAGGGGACATTGCCCTGCATCCACTGACTCACCATGTGGAGGGCTGTGAAGATCTTTCCCCAAGTGAAGTTTCAGCTCAATGACTTCCTCAGCCTGTCTCTGCCTGGCTCCTGTCCCCTCAGTGCCTGCAGGCAGAGCCCTCAGCCCTGCTGGGCTGGGAGAGGAGCTGGTCCTGGGAAGAGCTGTTTTTTTAAAGCTTAGCAGCACAGACACAGAACAAAGACTTTAATGACCCTCTTGGGACTTGGGTGTTGTTTACATCAGACTCAGTCCCTGAGAGAGCCTTCCAAAGACTTCTCCAGAACTCAAAGTTAAATTGAAACTCCAAAGTTTCTTGAAGTTTTAATGGGTCCCACTGAGGGACACAACTCATGTGAAAGTGTCCCCAGGTTCCAGGCACAGCAGAACACTGGAGGCAGTGATGACAGGTGGGGACAAACAAGGGAAAGGTGTCTCTGGTGCTGAATAAACCTGGATGTGTTTCAGGAATGCAAAGGGCCAAGGCCTGAGCCCCAGCCCCTGGCCAGGCAGATCCTGTTCCTCCCTCCTTCTTCAGGACTCTTCCCAGGATGGGCTCTGGCATGTGGGGATGTGCAATGCCAAGGGCAGGACCATGGGGCGGCCCCTGCCAGGCTGCTGAGCAGGGACAAGCAGCCACCCTGTGATGTCACACAGCCCCTTGGATGTCACACAGACATCTGTGATGTCACTGCCCACTCTGGGATGTCATACAGCACCCTTGTTTTGTCACAGAGCCAATTCTGGGATGTCACCCTGGAATGTCATGCAGCTGCATTGTGATGTCCCAGAAGACTCTGTGATGTCAGAAAGTTGCTTTGTGATGTCACAGTCTGTTCTGTGATGTCACAGTCTTCTCTAGGATGTTACACAGCCACCTAGTGATGTCACAACCCACTCGCTGATGTCACAGAGCCAACAGCTGTTACGTCCGGATCTGCTCTATCGCCTCATACCCTAGTCCATGATGTCACAGACAGCTCTGTGATGTCACAACCCCCTCAGTGATGTCACAAAACCCTCTCTGTGATGTCATGCTGCCACTCTCTAATGTCACAGCACACACTTTGACCTCAGTCTCCTCTACGATGTCATACAGCCATGCCATGATGTCACAGCCTACTCTGTGATGTCACAGCACACACTTTGACCTCACAGCCTGCTCTATGATGCCATACAACCATGCCATGATGTCACAGCCTGCTCTGTGTTGTCACACAGTCTCCTCTATGATGCTGTAGCTGCTCAGTGACCTCACACAACAAACTCTGTGATGTCATAGCCCAACCTGTGACCTCACACAGACCACTTTGTGCTGTCACACAGCCCCTTGCTGACATCACAGCTGCTCTGTGCCTCTAGGACACAGCCACAGAGGTGCCGCTGTCACACAGCCCCCTCTGGGACATCCCCCAGCCCCTGCCAGTGCTGAGCCCCTGTCAGCTCTGGCTGTGCCCTGCTGGTGTCCCTGAGCTGCCCTGGCAGTGCCCCAGCCCTGCTGGGCTGTGCACAGGAGCTGCTCCTGGCCAGAGCTGTCTCTCTGCAGCGCTGCCCTTGCCAGGAGCTGCCTCTGGGCCAGGAGCCCGGCCCAGCTCAGCAGCACAGACACAGCACCAGGACTTTAATGACCCTCTGGGGCTTTGGTGCTCCTTGCATCAGACTCAGTCCCTCAGAGTGTGCTCAAAAACCTTCTCAAGAACTTAAAATCAGATTCAAAGTCCCAACTTTATTTAACTTTAAATGGGTCCCAGTGAGGGACATAACTCATGTGAGTGTCTCCGGGTTCCAGGCAGAGCAGAACACTGGAGGCACTGATGAACTGATGACAGCTGGGGACAAACAAGGGAAAGGTGTCTCTGGTGCTGAGCAAACCTGGATGTGTTTCAGGAATGCAAAGGGCCAAGACCGGAGCCCCAGCCCCTGGCCAGGCAGATCCTGTCCCTCCCTCCTTGCTCAGGGCTCTTCCCGGGATGGGCACTGGCATGTGGGGATGTGCAATGCCAAGGGCAGCACCATGGGGTGGCCCCTGCCAGGCTGCTGAGCAGGGACAAGGAGGCAATGAGGCTCCAGGCCTGCAAGGGTCACTTATCTCCTGCTCCTGGCTCAGGTCCAGGGCCAGCAGCCATGGCCAAAGTGCTGCCCAAGTTGGCTCTGTCAGGGCCTTGCAGCTGCTGCCCATCCCTGTGCCCTGTGCAGCCCAGGCTGTCCTACGGTGTCCCTGCCCTGTGCCTCTGTCCCTGCAGGCTGTCGTCATCCCCCGGCTGCCCCACCTGGCTGGCCCCTTCCTTTGCTGACATCTCCGCCTCCTGCCTGCCTCTGCCTGCCCACACAAAGCCTTGGGCTGCTCCAGGCTTCTCCTGGGGGATGTGTTGCACCACAGCCCTGCCCTGGCAGGGAAATTCCTTTCCCCTGGTGTCCACTTCGGGCCTCCTCAGCTGCCCTTGCTGCCATTATCTTTCTCAGGATCATTTAAATATGAAGCTCCAGCCTCTCTGAAACCACCCTTCAATCCCTCCCAGGCTATTCCTGTTCTGTCCTCAGTCTCCACACCACTGAGCCAAGAGCCCTAAGCCCCTCCCTGCTGGTTTTGTGATGAGGCCTCCAAACCCCATCTTGGGAGATGTTTGGGTCCTCTCCAAGATGTGTGAAAATGGAAAAATAGTGGTCAAAGTTACGTTCTCCCAAATCTTGCAGTGACAGAACAAGGCTCAATATCTCTAAACGGAATGAGAGTGGATTTACATTTGTTAGAAGGAGGAAATATTTTACAAATGAGAGTGGCACAAAACTGCAACTGTTTTTCCAGAGAACTGGATTCCCCATCAGAGTACTTGTCCAAGAGCAGGACCTTTGTGCAACCTGACCCAGTGAAAAAACCTCATCCCCAAGGACAGAATTCCTCTTGTGTGGGTTCTCTGATGTGCTGGGTGCCCTCACAACGCTTCTGGCCAGAATGTCTGCTGAGGGCAGCCAGGCTGCTGCAGGGGCAGTGACCTCACAGCCATCACCATGGCAGCCCTGTGCCCTGGGCCTGGCTCTCCCCTTTCCTCTGCCCCTGCCTTGTCTCTGCTGGCATGAAGAGTTTTGTCATTCATATCTTGTCCCCAAGGTGCTGGGGCCAATGGCTTCCCAGGCAGGCTCCTGGAGCAGAAGTGGCTTTTCAGAGCCCGGCCAGAAATTAGCCCTGAGGCAGCAGCTCTGCAGTGCTGGCCACCAGGCCGGGCTGCCAAGGGAGGCTTCTGGCCATGGCCTGCAAGCAGCTGCTGCTGCCAAGGTGCCTTTGGTGCCTCAGGCTCTGCCTGGCACAGCTCCCAGCACGGCAGTCTGCCCTTGTGCCCGAGCCCTTCCCTGTGCTGGGGCTGGCCTGGGGCTTTTCCTGCAGCAGGACCTGCCCTGCTCCTGGCACAGGAAAGGCAGTTCCTGCTGGAGCAGGAGGCTCTGCCTGCCATGGCCTCCAACAACTCCAGCCAAGCCCCGTTGACTTCAAAATTGCTTCCTGGAGCAGAATATTCAAATAATTGTTATAGTTCCTGTATTGTGGAGTAAATAACTCTTTTTTTAAAAATTTACTCTGTGGTGTAAATAAGGCATGTTATCTAATCATGATCAGAATCAATCAGAGCCATGGACACCTCCCAGGGGTTTCTGGGGATGGTAAAGAGCCCTGTGCTCAGAAGCAGTCACAGCCATTCCATGGTGACATCCCAGGAGTCCCCAGGCTGCCACAGAGCCAGGATGTCCCAGACACTCACAGGGGTTCCTGTCATGGGCACAGTGGGAGCTTCAGGCAAAAGCTTCATTTCTTTATTACAGAAACTCCTGTTGAGACATGAGGTGGAGAAATTACTTCCAACAGCCACCATGGAACCTCATACCCCTGCAGGACCCCCTAGACTGTAAAATTCCTTCTAAGAGAGGAGACTGGGAGAGGCTGGATCCAATCCCAGCTCCAGACTTTGTCAAAGGTTTATGTATAAAAGATTGGAGAGGTGGAATTGAACCTTAATGCAATTTGTCCCACACGATGAATGATGGAATACCAGATAAATTTCTATAAATACAGCCCTGATGGATTGTGATCATGATTAGTCAGAAAGATCTTAACCACAGTACTGGAATTATAACAATTATTAGAATATGTTGTTCCAGGAAGCAATTTTGAAGTCAACAGGGCCTTGCAGGAGTTGTTGGAGCCCATTGCAGGCAGAGCCTCCTGCTCCAGCAGGAACTGCCTTTCCTGTGCCAGGAGCAGGGCAGGTCCCGCTGCAGGAAAAGCCCCAGGCTAGCCCCAGCACAGGGAAGGGCTCGGGCACAAGGGCAGAGTGCCGTGCTGGGAGCTGTGCCAGGCAGAGCCTGAGGCACCAAAGGCACCTTGGCAGCAGCAGCTGCTTGCAGGCCATGGCCAGAAGCCTCCCTTGGCAGCCCGGCCTGGTGGCCAGCACTGCAGAGCTGCTGCCTCAGGGCTCATTTCTGCCTGGGCTCTGAAAAGCCACTTCTGCTCCAGGAGCCTGCCTGGGAAGCCATTGGCCCCAGCACCTTGGGGACAAGATATGAATGACAAAACTCTTCATGCCAGCAGAGACACAGCAGGGGCAGAGGAAAGGGCAGAGCCAGGCCCAGGGCACAGGGCTGCCATGGTGATGGCTGTGAGGTCACTGCCCCTGCAGCAGCCTGGCTGCCCTCAGCAGACATTCTGGCCAGAAGCGTTGTGAGAGCACCCAGCACATCAGAGAACCCACACAACAGCAATTCTGTCCTTGGGGATGAGAGGGTTTCACTGGGTCAGGCTGCACAAAGTTCCTGCTCTTGGAGAAGTCCTGGGGTTGGGAATCCACTTTTCTGGGAAAACAGTTGCAGTTTTGTGCCGCTCTCATAATTGTAAAATATTTCCTCATTTTAACAAATGTAAATCCACTCTCATTCAGTTTAAAGACATTGACCCTTTTTCTTTCACTGCAAGATTTGGGAGAAAATAACTTTGCTCACTATTCTTCTATTTTCACAGACCTTGGAGAGGACCCAAAAATCTCCCTAGATGGGGTTTGGAGGCCTCATCACATAACCAGGATGTAGAGTCTCATAGCTCTGGGCTCAGTGGTGTGGAGACTGAAGACAGAACAGGAGTAGCGTGGGAGGGATTTTAGGGTGGTTTCAGAGAGGAAGCTCTGGCTGGAGCTTTTCTTCAAAGAAGATATAAGCATGAGAAGGCAATAATGGCAGCAAGGGCAGCTGGGGAGGCCCGAAGTGGACACCAGGAGAAAGGAATTTCCCTGCCAGGGCAGGGCTGTGGTGCAACACATCCCCCAGAAGGAGCCTGGAGCAGCCCAAGGCTTTGTGTGGGCAGGCAGAGGCAGGCAGGAGGCAGAGCTGTCAGCAAAGGAAGGGGCCAGCCAGGTGGGGCAGCCAGGGGATGATGACAGCCTGCAGGGACAGAGGCACAGGGCAGGGACACCGTAGGACAGCCTGGGCTGCACAGGGCACAGGGATGGGCAGCAGCTGCAAGGCCCTGACAGAGCCAACTTGGGCAGCACTTTGGCCATGGCTGCTGGCCCTGGGCCTGAGGCCACGAGGGGACAAGTGACCCTTGCAGGCCTGGGGCCTCATTGCCTCCTCGTCCCTGCCCAGCAGCCTGGCAGGAGCCGCCCCATGGTGCTGCCCTTGGCATTGCACATCCCCACATGCCAGTGCCCATCCCGGGAAGAGCCCTGAGCAAGGAGGGAGGGACAGGATCTGCCTGGCCAGGGGCTGGGGCTCCGGTCTTGGCCCTTTGCATTCCTGAAACACATCCAGGTTTGCTCAGCACCAGAGACACCTTTGCCTTGTTTGTCCCCAGTTGTCATCACTGCCTCCAGTGTTCTGCTCTAACTGGAACCTGGGGACAGTTTCTCAGTTGTGTCCTTCAATGGGAACCATTAACTCTTCAAGAAATCTGTGTTTCAATCTGACTTTGAGATGTTGACAGGTTTTTGAGCGCACTCTGAGGGACTCAGTCTAATGCAAAGAGCACCAAAGCCCCAGAGGGTCATTAAAGTCCTGCTGCTGTGTCTGTGCTGCTGAGCTGGGCCGGGCTCCTGGCCCAGAGGCAGCTCCTGGCAAGGGCAGCGCTGCAGAGAGACAGCTCTGGCCAGGAGCAGCTCCTGTGCACAGCCCAGCAGGGCTGGGGCACTGCCAGGGCAGCTCAGGGACACCAGCAGGGCACAGCCAGAGCTGACAGGGGCTCAGCACTGGCAGGTGCTGGGGGATGTCCCAGAGGGGGCTGTGTGACAGTGGCACCTCTGTGGCTGTGTACTAGAGGCACAGAGCAACTGTGATGTCAGAAAGAGGCTGTGTGACAGCACAGAGTGGGATGTGTGAGGTCACAGGTTGGGCTATGACATCACAGAGTTTGTTGTGTGAGGTCATTGAGCAGCTACAGCATCATAGAGGGGATTCTGTGACATCACAGAGCAGGCTGTGACTTCATGGTATGGCTGTATGACATCATAGAGCAGGCTGTGAGGTCAAAGTGTGTGCTGTGACACTCCAGAGTGGCAGTATGGTATCACAGAGTGTGTTTTGTGACATCACTGAGGGGGTTGTGACAACACAGAGCTGTCTGTAATGTCATAGAGTAGGCTGTGAGGCCATGGAGTAGCCTCTGCCATCATGGAAGGTGGCTCTGTGAAATCAGAGAGTGGGTTGTGACATCCCTGGGTGGCTGAGTAACATCATAGAGCCATCTGTGATGTCATAGAACAGACTGTGACATCACATGGTGACTTTGTGACATCACCGAATCTTCTGTGACATCACGGTGCAGCTTTATGATATCACAGACTGATATTCCAGCACTGGCCCTGTGATATCATGAAGGGGCTTTGTGACATCCCAGAGCAGGCTGTGATATCACAGAGCAGTTGTGTGTGTCATCACTGAGTTGCCTGTGACATCATAAAGTAGGCTCTGTGACATCATAGTCTGGACATCATAGAATGGATTCTGCCATCACAGGGTATCTGTGTGACATCACAGAGGGGTTGTGACATCATAGAATGGCTGTGTGACATCGCAGGGTAGGATGTGTAATATCACAAGATTAACTGTGACATCATAATGAGGGCTGTGGCATCACAAAGGTGCTGTGTGACATCACAGGGGCTGTGTGATGTCACTGGGGAGGTCACTCTGCCCCAGCCCCCCTCACAGTTCCCCCAGAGCAGTCCAACCCTGCTCGTGCACAGCGGGGTCCCCTGTCCCCCCGGGTCCCCCTGCCCCCGGTGCCGCAGCCTCCCCCAGAGGATGTTCCACAAGATTGACCCCAGAGCCTGACACGGGGACGGGGTGCCAGGGCCCTGCGGGGTGGGACAGGGGGACAGAGACTCCCTGACAGTGTACGTATGTCGCCGAATGCCAGAGCCTGGGCCAGGATTCCTTCACCCTGCTACGAATGAGAGCTTGAGAGTGTTGAAAAAATCCCCAGCAAGGGATCAGCAAAAACCAGATTTAATATTAAGGGACAGCACCACAAAATTCCTTGGGAAGAGTCACTCTGCTCCTGACTGGACACTTCAGGCACACCGGGGGAACAAAGCAACAACAAAACCAAACCAAATCCAGGCAAATAAAGCAGAAATGAACCAAGAACTATCCCTGTGTATGTGTGTGTGAGACACAAGGACAGTGAGGACAAGGATAAAAGGAATATGATCTAAAAGCTGAACAGAGCTCAAACTTAAGGACTTCACTTATACCTTAACCTTAACTTCTACCGTAAACTTCAGAATTTAGCAAAAGAACAGCACTTAACACTATTTAACCTTATTTATAGCCTATGACTAAATAATTTAATAGCGGAATAACACTTAACAATACTCATCTTAGCTAATAACTTAAATTAAACCTAACAAATTAGCAAAAGAGCAACTCTTAGAAGCAATTAATTTAGCTTAGACCTTGTGACTTGACCTCACTTACAGGCCTGACTGACTCAGCTATCCAAGGCAGTCCAGCCCCTCCGACAGCAGCATTTCTGCCACATTTCCCCAGCACAGGCACTCCTGTGGGCACGCAGACACAAAGAGTCAGTGCAAGGCACCTGTGAGAAATTCCCCTGAGGGCAGCAAATGCTCCCTGTGGATGCTTTGGCATCTCCCCAGTGGGTGAAGGGTTGAGCCTGGAGGAGTGGGGGGATCGGCCCAGGCTCCCTCGTTGTTCAGGATCCCTGAGTGCAGCAAACGGGAGAGTTCCCAGCTGGGAGAGGCCCCACTCAGAAGGAGTTGCTGGCCCAGGAGAGCTCCAAGGGGCTCCTTTTGCAGTGCTGTTTGTAGGGCCCCAAGAGAGGGGCTGCAGTCACAGCAATGGTTCATCCTGGCCGCACTTGGCATCAACAGCTTTCTTTGGCACTGTGAGAACAGGGATGTTGTGCCACTGAGGGAACAAAACCAGTTCCCAGGGCTGCTCCTACAGCAACCAGGAGCTGGTTGGGCACAGCAGAGCCTGGAGCAGACAGTTTGTGCTGAGCTGCAGAGGAGCTGAGCCCAGGGGCTGTTGGCCAAGGCCAAGGCCCAAGGAGCATTTCTGAGCTGGCAGGGCGGCCTGAGAAGGGGAGGGGGGAATGCAGCAGCACAGGGCCCATGGAGCCAAGGGACCATGGTGACACTGTGGGGCCCTGTGAGACCAAGGGACCATTGTGACACTGTGAGACCCTGTGAGACCAAGGGACCATTGTGACACTGTGAGACCCTGTAGAGCCAAAGGTCCATTGTGACATTGCAAGGCCTCATGGAACAATGGAGAGACCATTAAGAGACTTCACAGCCTCATGGAACCAAGGGGCTATTGTGACATTGAGGGGACTCATGGGATTATGGAGACCATTGAGACACTGTGAGGTCCCATGAAATAAGCAAAGCATTGTGACACTCTGAGGCCTCATGGAACCAGTGAGACCATTGTGACCCTGGGGGTCTCCACAGAACCAAGAAGAACATTGTGATACTGTGGGGCCTCGTGAAACCAAGAGGCCTTTGTGACACTGCAGGGCTGCATGGAACCAAAGCTCCAGGGCGACACAGAGGGGCGTCCTGTCATCAATGGTCCATTGTGACACCATGGAGCCAAAGGAGACCATTGTGACACTGCAAACCCCCAGGGTCCAAAGGTCCATTGTGACATTTCAGTGCTCATGGAACAGAGGAGTCACGTGTCATTGTGGGGCCTGTGGAACCACAGAGAACATTGGGGAAATTAAAGGCTTCATGGAACCCAGGCATCGTTGTGACACTATGAGGCACCATAAAACTAAGGGAACACTGGCTGGTTTGGCCTCTTATGGGCTGCCTCACTGCTCCAGCTGACCTTGGCATGTTGAGGATCTCTTCTCATCTGCTGATGAAACACTGGTGCTCTGTGCTTTCCTTCCCAGTGGAAAAAGATCTGTCCTTCTTCTCCAGGCACCCATGGGCAGAATTGGGATTTCACCTCCAAATTTCCATATATCCAGGGATTGTTCCTACAGGAATATTGCCAGGACAACTCTGCCTGGCAGTGGTTTCACAAGGGTCAGCTCTCATTTGATCCCAAAAAGCCTGGGGAAGGCTCCATGCTTTCCTTCCTGTTGGAACGAAATGTCCTGCTTCTCCAGACACCCATGGCCAAGACTGGTTTTCCAACTCCAAAATTCCATACATGCAAAGATAGCTCCCAGACAAAATCTGCCATTCCTGACAAGTCTGGCTGGCCTTGGCCTAGTGAGGCTCTCACCTGCCTTCCAAACACTGGAGCTCTGTGCTTTCCTTCCTATGGAAAAGAACTGTCCTTGACATCCAGGTGCCCACAGCCAGAATTGGGATTTCACCTCCAACATTGCCTTAGTATGACTGACTGGAGGAGGTTGTTGGCTGGAAACATTTCATGTGTGAGAGAGGAAGAGGCAGGTCCAACCTTGCCCTGCCCTGGAAGCCCAGCACTGCCCTGCCCTGCAACCCCAATCCTCCCAGAGCCTCTATCCCAGCCCAGCAGTGGCTGCCAGTCCCTGGCACAGCACAGGCAATGCTCCACAGCCACCTCTGGAGCCCCCACCCAGCTCCTGAGTGACCAAATGACCCCAAGTCCCACCTGGGGGAAGGGCCCAGGAAGACCAAGGGGTATTGAAGGCTGACCATGAGGCAAGGTCACATCTTGACCCTACCTCCTCTTGGAATTTCTGTCTGAACACTGCTGGAATCCAGGAGTTGGTAGATGTGAGTGTGTGCTTCTCTGTATCTTTTTTTGTCTTTCTCTCTTTCTGAGTCTTCTTCTTCTGTTTCTGAGCTCTTGCAAATTTTGAGTAACATTAAATTGAACAGGCTTAGAGTTTGTGAAGTTGAATGGGCCAAGTCAATGCTTTGAGAAGTGTTTTTTGTTGATTGAATGTCTGTCAGAGTTTGACATGAGAAGAATTTTAAAAAGCAATACACAACTTTTTGTGTAACTGTCAATCTGTTAAACCACTAAGATACTGAACACGCCTCTGTGAAACACAGATGTTAAAGATGAAAAAACTCAGCAACCTCCTCTTTCTTTTCCAGTCAACAAAGAAGCATCAGGCCCAGCCCTGGCCCCATCTGAACCAAACCAAACCAAGCAGCCCTGCCCTGGGCCGAGCCCCTTCCCCCCTCTCCAGGCTGCCCCCCCATGGGCCCCATTCTGACCAAACCAAACCCCAACAATAACCACACAGGAAAACAAAAGAGGCTACAACACCCTAACCAGAACAAAGCCAGCCACACCTGTGAAAATATTACCATCAAGTTCCCTACCCCAACGCAACTAAAACCAAAAACCCCTACAACCCGTACCCCATACAAAATAACTCAAAGACTAAAACTGAACACAAAAACCCCCCAAAAACCAATGATAAAACCAAACCTAACACATCCCAACCACACCTTCCACCACAAGTTACTGGCGGGTCTGGTGTTAACCCTGTCAGTACTTATATCCTCCCTTGAGTAAAAGAAAAAAACAAAATACAAGTATATAAAACAAATATAAACCCCTAAAAGTCAGTAAAGAAGAAATTAAATCCCAAATAAAACAGCAGAAAAAATACCTCAATCTTAAAACTGAAATCCCCTTATAAACTCTAAAGAATTTTTTTAATAGCACATAAAACTAAAAAAAAGAAGAAAATATTCAAATTGATGAAAAAACCCCTCCATACTGAAATAAACAAATGTTAAAATAACTGTAATTTCATAAAAAGTTTAAAGAAAAAAAAGTAATCCAGTATCCCCAAGAGAAGATGTCTGTTCCCAGAGATAAAAATAATTTTAAAAGTAAATAATTAAAACATTTACTTTTAAAGAACTCATATTTAAAACAAGACCCCATAAGCTGATATGGCCCATCAACAAACTGTAAAAAAGCATGTAGCAATAAAAACAATTTCACAATAACAATGCTCCCCAGACAACTGTTACCCATGATAAAATTAAGAACCACAAAAAACCTATTTTTTCCCCTTGTAAAACAATCTCCACAACCTTAACCAGAAAAACTACTCTTTCTAAGTAAACTAAAAAAAGACTATTCTAGAAAAAGTAAACCAACTAGAAATTTTAAGTTTCGTTTCTTTACATTGTCAGAAAAAACAGGTGTAAAGATAAAAAGTGTTCTAAAGTTTATTTTAATACTTACTACATTTTTTCTTTTAGTTACTTTTAATAACATTTTCTTTACATCCTTTTAAAATTTTAAGCCTACTTTACCTTTCTTCTAATCCTATCTCACAAGAAAATAAATACATAAATAATTAACAACATTAAACCCACCACACTCATCAATACATTAAATAAGAAATCTAAAAATTAGAAAAATCTTAAATTAAAAAAACAAAAATCACTACAATGTCACAAAAGACCTTTCACCAAAATTTCTCTGATTTTTCTAAAGTTCCCAGTAAAGGCTGTTTTGATGTTTTGAGCTCCTGAGAATCTCTTGTTGGTATTTCTGCAGTACATACAACTCAGAGGACACAAACAATTGTAATTCCTTTTAAATATCTCATTGAGAGAGTTGTTTGGGGGATGGGAGTCAGGGCTTGTCTGTCCTGCTTGGCACAGCCCAGGCAGGGCTTTCCCAGCCACATTCCACACTCCATTTCCCAGCTGGAGCCGCTGCTGTCTCTGAGTTCTGCTGGCCCAGCCCCAGGGACGCTCTCCTTGTCTGCCCATTCCCCCACGGTCTCTGGGCAGGGATGGCCTCAGTGGGGGCTGCTGACATCCTCAGCAACTTGGAGGCTGCTGCTGGATTTCAGTGCTGCAGAGGCTTGTTCAGCCTACAGCTCTTCAGTGCAGGAATTCAGTGTCCCGGGCTCATTAACATTCAGAGCACCCTAACAAGCTAATCCTCTGAGGATCATTTATTTAAGTGTTCAAATATTCGTGGTTAGTTAGATGGATTTCAGGAGTGTATTCAAATTGAATATATTCTATTTTAAAAGATAGTCAGAAAGCAATTTTTAGGTCCTGTTTAGTTTTTTTTTTTCCTGTTAATACATTGATATGTGCAACCTCCAATTGGCATTGAATCCAAGCACCTCCTCATGCAGTTTGAATAGATATGAAAATCAAGACCCTTCATGGCTGACAATCAATCAGACTCTGTCCCTACCCCCACCCCACCATTTCCCCCATCCAAGCCCTGGCACTCAGAGCAGCCTTGTGCAAATCTCAGCTCCCTCCAGCCCTGGCTGCACCTGCAGCTTTCAGCTCCTTGGCTCCAAGTCCCACCTGCTTTCCTTGGAGAAGGAGCTGCCTGAGACACAGAGGGATGTTCATTTCTTGTCAGCCAACAAAGCCAAGGAAAGGCACAGCTCCATTAAATGCAAAAGTCATTCTTCTCCCTGGCTCTGCCCTGCCCCTGATCCCCACAGCCTGTTTCGTTTATCCCTGCATTGCCATGCACTTTCTGGGACAAGGGAGCTCTGCTTTGGCTATGGAGGGAGGTCCAAGTGCAACCACTGGAATGGGAACCACAACTCATCAGGTTTGTGTCCTTTGGGGAACCAGGAACTAGTGAGACTCAGAGGCACAGAAAGGTTTCTGTTCATGGACAACATAAAAAAAAAGTGAACATTATAAAATTTAAGAAATATCAAACCCCTTCCCTAAGTTCCTTGTGACATCCCAGCAACATCTGACATGTCCACTATCCACAAGGGATTGCCATACAGGAAGGAGTTTAGACAAAGACATAGGAAGAGGTGATAGAAAAGATAAAAACACAACTAAGATGCTGACTAAGAAGGTATTTAAAGTTTTGAAAAATTGGGCAATTCCCTGATGCTCAAAGCATGAAGCCAGTCAAGGGAGACACATTGGAATAACCAGAGAACAGCTGTAGGAGGAAATCTGGGAGCAAGGGGAAGGGCATAGATCCAGCTGCTCTAAATGAAGAGATGTCATTAGGCATGGCCATTTATCCAGAAGAGCTCCAAACGCCTAAAGGAAGACGGCCGGGAAATACTACACTGAATGTTGCTGGCAAAGGTAGAGGGGAAGATCAGTATTTTTTCTCCTGCCATCAGTAGAAGAATCCATGAGATTCAGGAAACTCCTGTTCCTGGTGGGAAAACTTTGCCATTTCTTATAAGTACTCAAGTAATCCAGATTAGAAATATTTTCTGGTATATTATGAAACTAACAGGTATTAAAACCTGTGCCCCTTTCCAGGCAGACATCAGCTGTGTGCCCATGAACAGGCAGTGCCACTTGTGCCCTGAGGTGCCCAGCTGGGATTGGATCTCTCCGAGAGCACCTGAGGGAGAGCAGAGCACCTTGCAAGCTGCAGGTCCCTGCCAGCCCCGCAGGGCTCCTGTCCCATCAACATCTGCTCTGCTGCCAATCACAGCTGGGATAGCACCGCCCCTGCTGTGTGATTGACAGCTCTGCCAGGGCTGGGGACGGGGCTCTGTCCCACCACAACCCAAGGCCTGACCCGGCCCTGGCCCCATACGGGCATTCCGAGCATCCCGAGGTGTCTCTACGGAACCTCATGGAACCAAGGGTCACTTGTGACAACGCGGGTCCAAGGAAACTATGGTGGGACTGTGGAACTGCATGGAATCAAGGAAACCATTGTGCAGTTCAGGGGCCCTGTGGAAGCTCATAGAAATGAGGAGCCATTGTGACACAACAGGGCCGCATGGTGCCAAGGGACCACTATGACTCTGTTGGGACTCATGAAACCAAGAAGCCATTGTGACATTGCCAGACTTCATGGAATCAAGAAGACCATTGTGATGGTGTGGGGACCCATGATATCAGCGGAACATGGAAGAGGTCTGCCTGGTTTGGCCTCCTGGGGCCTGTCTGACAGGTCCCCATGAATTTGAGATGTCAAGGGCCACTTCCCATCTGACTGTGAAGCACTGGGCTCCATGCTTTCCTTCCTATGGAAAAGAACTATCTTTCTTGTCTAGGCTCCCATGGCTTAAATTAGGATTCCACCTCTAAAATTCCCTATATCCAAGGCTTCCTCCCAGACAAAATCTGCCAATACAGTCAAGTCTGTCTAGCCTTGGCCTCTGGTGACTGCCTCTCATCTGCCCCTGGGGCTCGCTCTTGTTTAGACTGAGATCCCTGGTGCGAGGATATGAGGTTTGACTCCATTTTCATCAGAAGGCTGATTTATTGTTATATATTATACTAAAATACTACATTACAACTATACTAAAAGAACAGAGAGAAGAAGATCAGAAGGCTACAAAGACAAGAATAGAATAGGAATGAATAACAAAAATCCTGTGACTGCTCACAGCCTTGGCACAGGTGGCTGTGATTGGTCACTGATTGAAAACAATCCACATGGACTAATGGAAGATGCACCTGTGGCACTCCACAGCAGCAGATAGTTATTGTTTACATTTCTTTTCTGAGGCTCTCAGCTCCTCAGGACAGGAAAAATCCTAGCAGAGGCTTTTTCACTAAAATATCATAACAACAGCTCGCCTGTTTTCTTCCTGTGGAGACCACTGAGGCACTGTGGGGCATTGTGGAGCCAAAGGGCATTGTTACACTGTAGGAACTTGAGGAACCATGGGGTCATTGTGACACTGTGGGGTCTTAAGGAACCGTGGAGACCATTGTGACACTTTGCGGTTTTGTGAAATGCAGGGGCATTGTGACACTGCAGAGCACTATGGATCCAAGAGACCATTGTGGCACTGTGGAGCCTCACAGAACCAAGGACAACGCTGTGGTTCTGTTGAGCCACATGGTCCCAAGGGGCCAGTGTGAAGCAGCAGGGCTTTGTGGAACCAAGAGGCCATTGCTGCATTTCAGGGCCTCATGGAGCCAAAGGGCCGTTGTGATCCTGTGGGCCACCATGGATCCATGGAGACCATTGTGGCACTGCAAGGACCCATGGAATCAATGTGACACTGAGGGGCCCCAGAGAACCAAAGAGCCATTGTGACCCTGCAGGGCCTCATGGTGGGAAGGGGTCATTGTGACATTGTGGGAAGCTGTGGAACCATTGTTGCACTAGTGGGCCCCAATGGAACCAAGGGGCCATGGTGACACAGCAGGGCTTCATGGAACACAAAAGACCATTATGACACTGTGGGGCCTTTTGGAACCATGGAGACCATTAAGATCCTTAAGCACTTGTGCAACCAAGAGGCCATTATGATGCCACAGGACATCATGGAAGCAAGAGAACCACTGTGATGTTGCAAGACTTCATGGAAGCATAGAGCCGTTGTGACACTGCAGGGCCCTATGGAACCAAGAGAACACAAAATAGGTCTGGCTGTCTTGGCCTCCCAGGAGTCACCTGACAGGTCTGGCTGACCTTGGAATGTGGAAGGCCACTCCCATCTGCCCCTGAAACACTGGGGCTCTGGGCTTTCCTTTGTATGGAGAAGAACTGTCCATCTTTTCCAGGTATCCATGGCCAAAATTAGGATTCCACCTCCAAATTTCTGTGTATCCAAGGATTGCTGCCAGAGAAAAGCTGCCAGGACAGACAGGTCTGGATGGTCTTTAACTTCTGAGAGCCAGCACTGACCTGTTTTCCAAACACTGGAAAGGGCTCTATGATTTTCTTTTTGTGGAAAAAATCCTCCTTCTCCAGGCACAAATGTCTGAAATTAGGATTCCACATTCAAAATTTTGAATATCTAAGCGTTGCTCCCAGACAAACCTGCCAGGACAGGCAGGTCAGGCTTGCCTTGGCCTCTGGCGGCTGCTGTTCATCAGCTCCTGAAACATGGGGGTTCTGTGGTTTCTTTCCTATGGAGACCAATGTGACACTTTGTGGCCTTGTGAAATGAAGGGGCCATTGTGACACTGCAGAGCACCATGGATCCAAGGGACCATTGTGACACTGTGGAGCCTCGTGGAACCAAGGACATCACTGTGGCTCTGTGGTCGCAAGGGGCCAGTGCAAAGCAGCAGTGTGGGAGTTAGCCTGGCTGTAACTCAGAGTCAGCCAGATTTTGTCCTAGATGAACCAGGCGTGAGTTTCAAGCCTTGGGAGTAATTTGTTTACCTTAGGATGAGCTTGGGAGTTCCCTGATAAGCCTTTAGTGTTGTTATGCTAAGTTGTCCAAGTTCTGCTTCCCTACTGGTTACTTGTTTCCCCTCTATGGTTATTGTTCTAGAGTGTTCTACCCACAAGTGTATATATTGTTGCTTTGTCTCAAGTCTTTGGATCCTGCCCCTCATACTGGGCTTGACTTCTCCATGTTTACTTTTTTTCACCCCGTTATTGAAGTTCTTTTTGGGCAACTCCATTGAACCCGCTCCTTTTCCTTTTTGCCAACTTCACTCTTAAGTCAGGGAACCAGAGAGGTTTGTTGCAGCCACCCTCACTGCGACATCTGGCCCCTGAGCAGGGACCCTGACATTCAGTTGTGTCAGCTGGAGTCAGCTGAGAGATAGGCCCGTGCTCCTCGGGACTGTGGATTGTGCTGGGCCCAGTGGATTTCCCATCACTTTGAGGGACCTGAGCCAGCAGTGGTGGGGATGATGACGGTTTCCTCACATGGAGGATTGCAGGTGGGTTTGGGAAAATGCAGGACATTTATCGCCCATTTTGCCACCGTGTTTTTAAAATATGGATCCACATCCCATAATTGATTTCGGGCGTATTCCCAGTGGCTGTTCCCCCCAAGGCGGAGAAGGAGAAAAATGGGTGGCCAGTTGTCCAAAGTAGAAAGCAGCTTATATGGACACTTTAAGTTAATTCTCACTGATCATGAAAAAATATTTTCAAAGAACAAATTAAAATCAATCGTGAGGTGAATCATTAAAAATTTTCCAGACACTTATGCTGACGAAATCCATACCACTGAATTTTGTGACTCTGTGGGATTTAAATTGTGCAACCTTTTGATCAAAAGGGACCCCATTGCACCCCACATGCTCCCCTTCTTCTACACCATCCTTGAGACCCTTCACCAGCAAGCTGCGTGTCGAAAACTTGATCCATCAGTCACTCCTAATGTGGGACCTCCCCTGAAATCTGCCTTTCTTGGACTCTCCGTGATGGTCCAAGATGGCAATGGCCACGCTGTCTTGGAGCATTGTGCCCTGGAGACCCAAGATGGAAGAAGCCCGAATGTGGCTCGGGAGCCTGGCCATCCTCCCTCCATCTTGGCTCCTCCACTTCCTGCTACCACAACCTTCTCTTCCACTTTGAACGAACCTCCAGACTCCACGCCCGTGACTGCAGGTCACACCTCCACTGTCATTCATTCCACCCCCACCTTGGGCCACAGCTCCAGAAAATGACAAAATGGCAGCGCCCTTTACTCACCCTCCGGCAACAATATAAACCCCATGGTCAAGGATACTAAGCCTGGCTGTCACACTATTTCTAATCCAAGTCTTTCTGCTCCAAGTTATTCTTCCTCCCAAGAAGACTGTTTGGATTCCCCAGAGCCACCTCTCCCCTCAACCATAGAAGATCCCTGGGAAAGGATCTGGAAGGAAGCAGTTAAGGAAGGAGACTGGCAAATAGTCTTGAAACTCCTCATTGCCCCAGGACATGATGAAAGAAGGGAGCAGAATCCCAGGTATTAGCCACAGGTTTATGGGGAAATCAAAGAGCTGTGTAGGGCAGCTAAAGACTATAGGCAGGACTCACCTTGTTTTAATGGCATAATGAGGGCCATGTTCACAGCACATGTAACCCACTGTGATTTAAAATATATTATGACCTTGTTTTTATCACCTACAAAATACACTCTGTGGGAAAGGGGGATGGAAGTGATTACTAAATCAATTAATAGCAGACTATGCTAATAATGAGGCAAGGGCGCAATTGACAATCAGCCATCTAGCTGGAGAAGGACAACACAGCCTGCCAGATGATCAAGCAGCAGGTATCCCCAGAGAAATATTGGACGATATAAAAGAGATGGCTTTGAAAGCTTTAATCCAGGTACCGGATGGTAGCACCCCTAGTTTGGACTATGTAAACATAAGAAATGCATGAAATTGATTGATTGCCTTAAACAGGCACTAGAGAAACAAGTCCGGGATGAAAAGACTCAAAATGAATTACTAAACTCATTGGGGGTAGCCAATGCCAACCTGGAATGTAAGAAAGGGCTGCGTGCCCTTCCACTAGAGATGGAACCCACACTCCTGCAGATGATTGAGGCTGTAATTGCCTCAGGACCACAGAACACGTAGCGGCCGTACAAGCCCAGGCCATTGGGCAAGGAGTTGCAGAGGCCCTAGTGGCCATGCCATTCCCCTTTAAGGGGCCCCAGCAACAATTACAGGGCCCAAAAATATGTTTCTGGTGTGGTCAACAAGAACATTTTAGAATATATTGTCTCTGGGGTAGGGGGGTATCCGGTCCCTAACAGAAATCAACATCAAACTAACCAGAATTTCACTTTTTGCAATGGCCCAGTGCAGGTTGGGATGATGATCCACCCTCACAGCTGGCCCAGGGCAGGCCTGGAGTGGACTTGTGGCACCTTGGTGGCACCTTGGTGGCACCTTGGGCTTGGCACAGCCTTGAGGAGGGTCTATGTTTTCAACAGAGAAACTCAAGAGTTTTAGAGTGCTTCAAAACATTAAAAAGACAAAACCCCTCTTTGGCTGTGTGCAGTCAGATCTCCAAGCAAAGCAAATCCCAAGTGAGTGAGGCGAGGCAGGATGGGTTTGGGGAATGTGGAGCAAGGTTGTTGACACTGGGTCAGATCTCAAGGCACAGCTTCTCTGAACAGGCCAGACCTCCTTAGGAGAGTCCCTGGATCAATATCAGTCACAGAATGCTTCAATCACCTCTTGTGTAATAAGAAAAAAAAATAAAAGATATCCTTGAAAATAGGAATACATATTTCCTAGAAAATCGTTGAAATATTTCTCCAGCAGGAAAACTTCCTGATGAACAGCACTAGACCAGAGGGAAATCAAGGCAGAGCCATGGTTTGTCAGGACTTCCTTGATGCTAATGAACCCCATGGTGCATTTGGAGCTGAGCCCAGGAACCTCAGGCCCTGAGAGGAGATTTTACAAACTTTTCCAGGAGTCAAAGTCAGAAGAAACACCCAAAGTGTGTCAAGGCATGAATGGGTCCCACTAAGGTCCATCCCCAACACAGGCTCCTCATGGACTCCTTGGAGGAGAGAACTGGAGGCCAGGATGGCACAATAAACATCTCAGAGATTCAATGTGGAAAGGAAAATCCAAAGTACCTTAAACATCTTGACTACCTCAAAGTATTAACGAGCCCAACAGAGTGTCAGTAGAAAGCTCTCAGGGGACTCATTAAAGCAGATAATTGGGGCCATGATTGCACAAACCTCTCACAGAGTCTGTATCAAAAGGGAAACACCAAGTACCTTCAAATAACTGAAGTACCTTGAAGCATTAATGAGCCCCACTGAGTGTTGCTACTGACAAAGCCTCTCCAGGGACTAATTACAGCAGATAAT
Source organism: Passer domesticus (assembly GCF_036417665.1). Taxonomy (NCBI): domain Eukaryota; kingdom Metazoa; phylum Chordata; class Aves; order Passeriformes; family Passeridae; genus Passer; species Passer domesticus. The sequence continues at coordinate 532,616 of NW_026989900.1, read as the reverse complement.
TGGAGACCATGATTGCACAAACTTCTCAGAAAGTCAAGGTAAAAGCCAAACCCAAAGTCCTTTGAAAAACCTGTAGTCCCTGGGAGCATGAAGGAACCCCCAGGGCCATTGCTGAGCAAGGCTCCCCAGGGACTCCTTCCAGCAGATCCTGGAGGCCACTGGGATGTGGGCTAGGGGGGGATGCTGAGGGCAGGACAAGGGGCTGACAGTGCCCAGCCTGGCTGGGGCTGTGCCAGGAGGCCCCAGGGCCTCAGGACAAGGTGTCTCCTCCCAGCCCTTGCTGGCACAGACCCTGCTGTGCCCCAGGCCACCAAGACTTGGCTTCTCTTTGTCCCCACTTGTCATCACTGCCTCCAGTTCTCTGCTCTGCCTGGGGCCTGGGGACACTTTCTCAGTCGTGTCCCTCAGTGGGACCCATTAAAAGTCCAAGAAACTTTGGAGTGTGATTCTGACTTGGAGTTCTGGAGAGGTTTCTTCAGCTGCCTCTGAGGGACTGATGTTCAGGGCCTGAGCACAAAGCCCCAGAGGGTCATTAAAGTCCTGCTGCTGTGTCTGTGCTGCTGAGCTGGGCTGGGCTCCTGGCACAGAGGCAGCTCCTGGTAAGCAAGAAGAGCTTCAAAAGCACATTTCTCTTGATGAGCAGCTCTTCTGCCAGCCCAGCAGGGCTGGGGCACTGCCTGCAGCCAGCCCGGGCACAGCCCAGAGGCACAGAGAGCTTCAATCAGTCAGGGCTGGGAAGGTGCTGGGAAGTGCCTGGGGCAGAATCACTGCCAGCCCTTGGCACAGGAACCTCTGGCTGCAGGACAATGCAGCTGCAGCTCCTGGAGCCATCTCCTAAAGCTGGAACATCCCAATGCCTCCAGACTCTGTGAGTACAACTCTGAGTATTTCTGGTGCCGGGGAGGTGAAATGTTCATGAAGCTCTGACATGCTGAGGAGTTCTGATCAGCCATAGAATATTACCAAAACAAGGATCTTTATAATAATGAGGAAATTTTTTAAGACTTTTTATTCAGTTTCCTACTCTTGGAGAATGGCAAGGAGGGGAGATAAACAATAAATGATGATTATGAATTATTAATTATGAATTTTGAACAAGTGCCTAAGACATCTGAACTGTTACTTTTAGTGATCAGTAGGTTCACAGGAGATCCCTAATGTGCTTTCAGCCACTCTGCCCAGGGACAGCACCAGCATCACCTTTGCTGGAGCCATCAGGCTCTGTCTGAGCTGTCCGTTCTCCAAGCTGCAAACAGATCCTGCCCCCAGCCAGTGCCCTGCAAACAGGCAGGGTTCTGTCAGGCCAAGGAGAGGGCACAGAGATTTGGGGTCTGTGAGTTCTGGCAGGGAGAGCTCAGGCATAGGGAAACACCTGCAGGAGGAAAATCTTGAGGAAGCAGAGAGAAGATCAGGGAATGAGAGAAAACAAAACCCAGCAATGCTGTGGCAGGGAGAGTTGAGAGATGTCCACAGGATCCCCTCCAGTGCAGCCCCTCCCTCTGAACAAGCCCCCTCCCTCCTGTCCCCCAGCCAAGCCTCTGCCCTCAGGGCTGGGGCTCCAAGGCGTGAAGCCCCTCCTGTGCAGGCAGAGCTGCAGCAGAGCCATGGGGCAGCTCTGCAGTCCCAGGCCCAGTTCCCTCTGCAGAGCACAGGGCTGGGAGCAGCTGTCCGGCCCTGGGGGCTCTGGGAGGGGGCACAGCTGGCTCAGGGTGACGCTGTCCCCAGTGCCCAGCTCTGGGCAATGCTGTCAGTGCAGCCAGGGAAGGAGCTGCATCTCCCTTCATCCAATGCCATCATAAGGACACTTGGAAGTCTCTCTGAGATTTCAGTCCAAGCTGGGGCCTTCAATCCAGGGTGCAAACCTGTCCTAGAGCATCTCTGAGTGGTAAGATGGATGGGGAAAGGCAGAGGTGTTCTGACACCGAAAATGCTGCTGGATTGGTGAAATGAGCAAAGTGAGTCCTTGGCTACAAATGTGGAGCTGGGCTGTGGTGGATCCATCTGCTCTCAGCAGTGCCTGGTGACCTTTACAAATAACATAGGAGTGCACAAATCCTCCAACTGAGGAAAGTGAAAGTCCAGAGAAACTCCAAACACAGTCAAGTGAGAGACCATCTCCCTGCAATCTCCACTCATAATCTTTTCTCAGGGGAACTCACTGTGTTCTACCAGAGTGAAACAGAAATGCTGAGGGTTTCTGATATCCAAGAATAGCAGGAGAGACATGGGAGGAGCTTAAAAAGAAAACCTCAGAACTCTTAAACACTGAAGAGTGTCTGTGTGGGTAACAGAGGAAAGTGTCTGGGAAATGCCTTTGATTTTGCTTACAGGCATCTCCTCTAACCCTTCACTGTCCTTTCTCCATGAACAGATCCCCATGTGCAGCACCAGCAAATGTCCAACAGCAGCTCCATCAGCCACTTCCTCCTGCTGGCATTGGCAGACACGCGGCAGCTGCAGCTCCTGCACTTCTGCCTCTTGCTGGGCATCTCCCTGGCTGCCCTCCTGGGCAACGGCCTCATCATCAGCGCCGTAGCCTGTGGCCAGCACCTGCACACGCCCATGTTCTTCTTCCTGCTCAACCTGGCCCTCAGTGACCTGGGCTCCATCTGCACCACTGTCCCCAAAGCCATGCACAATTCCCTCTGGCACACCACCACCATCTCCTACAAAGGATGTGCTGCACAGCTATTTTTCTTACTGTTCTTCATGGGAGCAGAGTACTATCTGCTGACCATCATGTGCTACGACCGCTACGTGTCCATCTGCAAACCCCTGCACTACGGGACCCTCCTGGGCAGCAGAGCTTGTGTCCACATGGCAGCAGCTGCCTGGGCCAGTGCTTTTCTCACTGCTCTGCTGCTCACAGTCAATACATTTTCCCTGCCCCTGTGCCATGGCAATGTCCTGGGCCAGTTCTTCTGTGAAATCCCACAGATCCTCAAGCTCTCCTGCTCCAAATCCTATCTCAGGGATTTTGGGCCCATTGCTGTTAGTGCCTGTTTATCATTGTGCTGTTTTGCATTCATTGTTTTCTCCTATGTGCAGATATTCAGAGCCGTGATGAGGATCCCCTCTGAGCAGGGATGGCACAAAGCCTTTTCCACCTGCCTCCCACACCTGACTGTGGTCTCCCTGTTCATCAGTACTGCAGTGTTTGCCTACCTGAAGCCCCCCTCCATCTCCTCCCCATCCCTGGATCTGGCCCTGTCAGTTCTGTACTCAGTGGTGCCTCCAGCCCTGAACCCCCTCATCTACAGCCTGAGGAACCAGGAGCTCAAGGCCGCAGTGTGGAGACTGATGACTGGATGGTTTCAGAAACAGTAAACCGCTGGTGAATTTCTGCAAATCACTTGTAATAAAACTTCTCCTTGATAATTCTTGGTTTCATTTTGGAGGTCCTTTTTCTGTGTTTTACATTTTAATGTTGTCCTCAAAGAAATATCTTGTTTGTGCCATTTCTCATTTTGTTTCTCTCCACCTTCCCTGTGTCCACAGACTGTGTCAATGAGGGGCTGTGCTCTTTGTGGTTTTAAAGGAACTAAAAGATCTCCCAGCAGAGTTTTCTCCAGAGATGCCCTTTTGTTGCCATCTCTGGAGCTGTAGCAGCAATGTCTGTGTGCAGAGCTGGGGCAGATCAGTGCTGGCACAGCAGCTGTGCCCAGCAGCAGCAGCAGCACTTGGTGTTGCCAGTGCTGCTGCCGTGGTCCTGCCCCGCTGCCCTGGTGGCCCTGGTGTTGCTGCAGGGCCTGAGTGCTCTCGGGGCCGGGCACAGTCCTGGGGGTGGCAGTGCCGGGGCTGCAGCAGGGACAGGCCATGGGCACTGCTGGGGCAGCGCTGACGCCTCAGGGCAGGCCCTGGGGCCTCCAGGCTCCTTGCCCAGGCTCTCTCAAGAACATGGCCAGGCCAATGCTCAGCACAGAAAAGCCCCAGGGTGAGCAGCCCCAGGCTGGCCGTGGGCAGGCTGGGCGCAAACAGCATGGCTGGGGCTCTGCAAGGGCCCTGGGGGAGATGGGAAGGAGCAGCAGAGCAGGGGCTGATCCATCCCCAGTGCGCTGCACAGCCCAGGGCAGCGTCCCAGAGCATCCTCATGGAGCTGCCAACAACATCCCCCCTCTGCAGCCCTGGCCTCTACCCCAGCTCACACAGGTGCCGCATCCTTGCAGGCACAGCCACGGCAGCACTGGCTCAGGAGCCCCTGTTTGCATTGCACAGAGCAGGCAGGAGCACCCCCATGCTGTTGCTTGTGGGGACATGAACCTGAGGGAGCACAAATGCCATCAGTCCCTGGGGGCAGCAAGGGCTGGGGGAGACCAGGGAAACCACTCAGCTTTGTCCTGGCCTCGGCCAGAAAGTTTGTTCCCATCAGCTGGGAGTTTTCTGTGCCACTGCAGATGGAGTTCCATAGAGACAGGGCTGCCTGGCAGCCACCCCGAAACTGCCACAAGCATTTCATTTGCTTCACCTCTGCTTTCTTTACCCATCCCTGATCCAGATTTCTTCCTCTTGCCACGCCCTGTCCCCTCCCCTGCAAACAGCCCATCCCTGTTTGCCCTTTCCTCTCTCTCCCCACTCCCCATTGCAGTTCCTGACTTGGCACCATGGGAACATCCCTTGGGGAGCAGGATCATCCTCCAAGTGCTGCAGGAATTGTCTGGAGGCTCCTGCAGTGCCTGGTGCTGCTCCCTTGCTAGAGGCAGCCCAGGCCAGGGGGGCACATCTGGGCTGCTGTGTCTGCCTGTGGGGCTCCCTGTTCTGGGCAATGAGGAGGAGCTGCAGAGGCTCTGCAGGACTGACAGGATGGGCTTTGGGGCTGGCAGGAGAAGCTGAGGGACCTGGGCTGCTGGAGCTTCTGAAGAGGAGGCCCAGGGCTCATCCTGCAACTGCTCCAAGGCTGGTTTCTGAGAATCACAGAATCATCAAGGTTGGAAAAGTCCTTGGAGATCACCAAGTCCAACCTGTGCCCTGACATTGCCTTGTCTCGCCTGGGCCTCCTCTCCTCCAGGATAAACAACCCCAGCTCCCTCAGCTTCCCCTCAGAGGATTTGTGTTCCAGACCCCTCCCCAGCCTTGTTGCCCTTCTCTGGACACACTCCAGCCCCTCCAAGTCCTTGCTAAATTGGGGGTCCCAGAACTGGTCACAGCACTCGAGGTGCTGCCCAACCAGTGTTGAGCACAGGCGAAGAATCACTGCCCTGCTCCTGCTGGCCACACCATTCTGATCTAGGCCAGGAACCATTGGCCCTTTTGGCCACCTGGGCACACTGCTGGCTCATGTCCAGCCTGCTGTCCCTCAGTCCCTGCAGGTCCCTTTCTGCCTGGCTGCTGTCCAGCCACTCTGTCCCAGCCTGTTGTGCTGCAGGGGTTGTTGTGGCCAAAGTGCAGGACCCGGCACTTGGCCTTGTTCAACCTCACCTTGTTGGATTTGGTCCCTGGATCCAGCCTGTCCAGGGCCCTGTGCAGAGCCCTCCTACCCTCCAGCAGATCCACACTTGCACCCCGCTTGGTGTCACCACAGTTCCATGAGGCTGTAGTGTGTTCCAACAGTCTCCCTGAGGCCTCCCAGTGTCACAATATCCCTTTGGTTCCAGGGAACCCCTTGGTGTCACAAAGTCCCTTGGCTCCTTGGACCCCACAGTGTCACAATGGTGCCGTGGTCCCCTCAGGCCTTGCAGTGTCACAACGGATCCTTGGTTCCATGAGGTCTCACAGGACAGCAATGCTCTCCTTGGTTCACACTCTCTTTTATGCCTCTCACTGTCAGACAATAGAGGGACACCTGGCAGATGAAGGGGAGTGGGAGGAGATATCTACTTGAGGAGGTAACAATAAAAATTCCTCCTGACCCCCACTCCCAAGCCAGGTGTCACTTCAGAACAGGTATGAGCCCCTGGATCTGGAGAGTCAGCCACATGATTTAGAAGAAAATGATCTGTCCATTGAGCCTCCCAATTATGATTCACCTGTGAGGATTACCACCTCTAACCTCAAAAAGGAACAAAGGATAATCATGGTGGGTGACTCCCTCCTGATGGGAACAGAGGGCCCCATATGTCGCCCAGACCCACCCCACAGAGAGGTCTGCTGCCTCCCTGGGGCCTGGGTATGGGATATCACTGAGACACTGCATGGGCTGATTCAGCCCTCTCATTATTAGCCACTGCTGATACTCCAGGCTGGCAGTGATGAGATTGAAATGAGGAGTGTCAGGGCAATTAAAAGGGACTTTAGGGCACTGGGACAAGGGGTTGATAGGACAGGGGCACAGGTAGTCTTTTCCTTAGTCCATTTGGTGGCTGAGAAAATGGTGAAAGGAATAAGAAAGCTCACATTATCAATAAGTGTCTCAAAGGTTGGCGTCATCAGCAGAATTTTGGATTCTTTGATCACGGGGCAACTTTTACTGCACCTGGCCTGCTGGAACCAGATGGGATCCAGCTCTCTGTTAAGGGCAGAAGAATTTTAGCTTGTGAACTGGTAGAACTTGTTGAGAGGGCTTTAAACTAGATCTGAAGGGGGAAGGGGATGCTGTTGGGATGTTTGGAAGCAGGCCCAAGGGTGGTAAGCCTGAGTTAGGGGTGAAATCAGCAGCCCAGCTGAGGTGCATGGATACCAGTGCACGCAGCATGGGTAACAAACAGGAAGAGCTGGAGGCCATGGTCCAAGAGCAGAGCTGTGATGTAATTGTCATTACAGAAACGTGGTGGGATGACTCATATGGCTGGAGTACTGCACTGGATGGCTACAAGTTCTTCAGGAGAGATAGGGAAGGGAGAAGAGGTGGAGGGGTGGCCCTTTATATTAGGGAGGGCTTTGGACACCACAGGTATTGAAACTAATGAGGATGGAGTTGAATGCCTGTGAGAATTAGGGGGAAGGCCAACAAGGCTGACATCCTACTGGGAGTCTGTTATCATTCAACCAACCAGGAAAAAGTGGTGGACAAATTATTCTATAAGCAGCTAGCGAATGTTTCTGGATCATCAGCCCTTTTTCTTGTAGGAAATTTCAACTTGCCGGACATTTGTTGGGAATGTAATACACCTGAAAAAATGCAGTCCAGGAAATTTTTAGAGTGTGTGGAGGACAACTTTTTGTCACAGTTGGTGGGTAAGCCCACCAGGGGAGGTTCTATGTTAAATCTTGTTGTTTGCAAATAGAGATGGGCTGGTGGGAGATGTGGTGGTTGGAGGCCACTTGGGGCATAGTGATCATGAGATTATAGAATTCTCAATATTTGGTGAAGTCATGAGGAACATTAACAGGACTTTTATACTAGATTTTCGGAGAGCAGACTTTGACCTATTTAGGAGGCTTATTCAAAGAGTTCCGTGGGAAGCAGTCCTTAAAAGCAAAGGAGTTCAGGAAAAGTGGATGTGCTTCAAAACAGAGATCTTGAGGGCACAGGAACAGACAGCCCCTGTGTGCCAAAAGATGAGGTGACGGGGCAAACACCCAGCCTGGATGGGCAAGGAGGTTTTGAAGGAACTTAAGAATAAAAAGAGGATGCATCATCTTTGGAAGGAGGATCAGGTCTCTCAGGAAATATTTAAGGGGGCTACTAGAGCATGTAGAAGGAAAATTAGGGAGGCCAAAGCTCAGTTTGCAATTAAAATGGTGACTTCTGTAAAGGATAATTTAAAATGTTTTTACAAATATATTAACAGTAAAAGGATGGATAAGATCAGTCTTTGTTCTTTATTAGATGCAGGAGAGAACTTGGTAACTGCAGATGAGGAGAAGGTAGAGGTGCTTAATGCCTTTTTTTGCATCAGTTTTTAGTGGGAAGGCAACTTGCCTTCTAGACAACTGCCCTCTTGGGACAGTAGATGGTATCAGGGAGGAGAATGGTGCCCCCATTATCAGAGAGGAGGCAATCAGAGAACTTCTGAGATGCTTGGATGTTCATAAATCCATGGGACCAGATGGGATCCACCCCAGGGTGATGAGGGAGCTGGCAGATGAGCTTGCCAAGCTGCTCTCTCTTGTCTTGGCGAATGCCCCAAGTGTGAGGACACGAGGCTTGACTCCATTTTGCTCAGAAGACTGATTTATTATGTTACATAATATACTAAAATACTACATTAAAACTATACTAAAAGAACAGAGAGAGAGGAAGATCAGAAGGCTGCAAAGGACAAGAATAGAATAGGAATAGAATAGGAATGCATAACAAAAATCCTGTGACTGCTCACAGCCTTGGCACAGGTGGTTGTGATTGGTCACTAATTGAAAACAATCCACATGGACCAATGGAAGATGCACCTGTTGCATTCCACAGCAGCAGACAGTTATTGTTTACATTTCTTTCCTGAGGCTCTCAGCTCCTCAGGACAGGAAAAATCCTAGCAGAGGATTTTTCATAAAATATCATGGCTACAGCTCTCCATCATTTACCAGCAGTCCTGGCTCACTGGTGAGGTTCCAGGTAACTGGAAGCTGCCCAATGTGACACCCATTCACAACATGGATGGGAAGGAGGATCCTGGTAATTACAGGCTAGTCAGCCTGACCTCAGTACCTGGTGAGGAAATGGAACAGTTTATACTGAGTGTCATCGCCCAGCACTTACAGCATGGCCAGGGTATCAGAGCCAGCCAGCAGGGGTTCAGGAGGGGTAGGTCGTGTTTAACCAACCTGGTCTCCTTTTATGACCAGGTGCCCCTCCTGGTGGATGCAGAAAAGGCTGTAGATGTGTTTATTTGGACTCCAGCAAGGCCTTGGCACTGTCTCCCACAGCTCACTCCTGGAAAAGCTGCAGCCCAGGGCTGGGCCAGGAGCACTCAGTGCTGGGTTCAGAACTGGCTGCATGGCCGGCCCAGAGAGTGCTGGTGAGCGCTGCTGCATCCAGCTGGCAGCCAGGCACCAGTGCTGTCCCTCAGGGCTCTGTGCTGGGGCTAGCTCTGTTCAATACTTTTATTGATGATATGGATGAGGGGATTGAGTCTTTCATTAGTAAATCTGCAGATGACACTGAGCTGGGAGCGTGTGTCCATCTGCTGGAAGGTAGGAGGGCTCTGCAGGGAGACCTGGAATGGTTGGATGGATGGGCAGAGTCCAATAAGATGAAGTTTAATAACTCCACGTCCCAAGTCCTGCACTTTGGCCACAATAACCCCCTGCAATGCCAGAGGCTGGGGATGGTGTGGCTGGACAGTGCCCAGGCAGAAAGGGACCTGGGGGTACTGCTCGACAGCAGGCTGCACATGAGGCAGCAGTGTGCCCTGGTGGCCAAGAAGGCCAATGGCTCCTGGCCTGGATCAGGAACAGTGAGGCCAGCAGGAGCAGGGAGGTCATTCTTCCCCTGCGTTTCGCAGTGGTGTACTTGGCATTCGTCCTTGGTACAGGCACTGTGAGACGTGTGCTGCCATCAAACAGGCCAAGAGGGTGAAGCCCCTATGGTATGGTGGTTGGTGGTCCAAGTACAAGTATGGGGAGGCCTGGCAGATTGACTGCATCACACTGCCCCAGACACGTAAAGGCAAACACTACACAATGGTAGAAGCCACCACGGGATGGTTGGAAACCTACCCTGTGTCTCATGCTATGGCCTGTAACACCACCCCGGGCCTTGAAAAGCAGATTCTTTGGAGGCATGATACCCCTGAGAGGATTGAGTCAGACAATGGGACTCATTTCAAAAACAGCCTTATCAACACCTGGGCTAGGGAACATGGCATTGAATGGGTGTACCATATCCCCTACCATGCACCAGCTGCAGGCAAAGTGGACAGGTACAATGGACTACTAAAAACCCAGCTGAAAGCCTTGGGTGGGGCATCTTTCAAAACTTGGGAGCAGCATTTAGCAAAGGACATCTGGTTAGTTAACACCTGAGGTTCCACCAATTGAGCAGGTCCTGCCCCATCTGGTCCCTGAATATAACAGATGGAGATAAAGTCCCAATGGTACATGTCACAGGTTTGTTAGGGAAGACGGTGTGTATCAATTCTGCTTCGAGTACAGACAAACCCATTTGTGGGGTTGTCTTTGCTCAGGGACCAGGTTGCACATGGTGGATAATGCAAAGAGATGGAAAAACACGATGTGTACCTCAGGGAGATCTGATTGTGGGGTGAGGATGATACGCAAATATCACTGTTTGTTGAATGTTACTGCCACTGTCTGTACATTAAATCATACATACATGAGATAGAAGAAAATATATAAGTGTTGAAGGTCTGAGCAAGTGAAAGATGGAGAAGGAAATGTGTAAGTGTCAAAGGTCTGAGAAAGTGAAAGATGGACTTTTGAGTGAGTACAATGAAAGTAGGGAATCCTGCAGCTCCGTGGTAAGGGGCCAGGATTCTGTGGTCTGGTGTGGGGATGCAATGAGGGCATGATGAGTACAGCCTGTAATTTTTGGGGGGAACAGATGGAAATGTTATGTTAATGAAATGTATGATGTGTGATAGTATGTTGACGATATGGGGATGAGGGGTGGAATGTCCTAGGGTGAGGTTGTGATGCTTGTATCCCCAATCGTGTGTTCTGTTAATGCTGGATATTATGTACTGTGCCTTCAAGACTGGCTCTGAAGAGCAAGGTTTGTTTTAGTTTGTTATCAGCCTGCTCCCCCACAGCTGGTGGGACACAGAGACGGGGCAGTACATAGTGTGGCTTTTGCTTTTTCCTGCTTGCTTTGCTCTTGCTCCTGCTCTGCTCCTGCTCTGATTTTCCTTTTTGCTTCTGTTAGTTAGTTTAGCTAAGCAGTCCAGATTTTTCCCTGGACTGTTTTTTCCCTTCCCTTTTTGGAACCATTCAAACCTGCTCTGGACTGGGACCTGGGAAACACCAAGAGTTTACATCTGGTGGCTGCAGCAGCTATCCTCAGCGCCGGAGGGAGCGACAACAGAGCGACCAATCCCAGGAAAGACTTTCTGAGTTTGTCATCCTTTTCAGATCGGTGAAAGTGTTGTCATCTGGTATTGTTCATTTTGTGTGCTAGAGGTGATTTGCTTGTTAAATAAACAGGTTCTTTCCACTTCTCTCCGAGGAATTCTTTCCCGAACAGGAGGGGGGAAGGGGCTGTGTGGGTTTGTTTTCTGGGGGGGGGGGCCTCTTTTGGAGGTTTTCTCCCAGATTTGCCCTAATCCAGGACACCCGCTCCCATCCCGAGAGCATGAGCTGAGCCACTCCGGGGAGAAAAGACACCGAGGGGCTCCAGCCCAGCTGCTTCACCTGCCGTGACCGCTCCACAGAGCTCTGCCTCTGGGAGAAAGTCGGCGCTGGACAAGCATGGAGCTTTCATCTGCTGCTGGAGCTGCTCCTTGACAGCTCCCGTTCTTCCTGAGGGAGAACCCAGCACCACCTTGTAACGCGTGTCCTGGGGGGATTCTCCTCCGGCATTCTGAGTCTTTGTCCCAGCAGGGGGACGGTGAGGTCTGGCAGTTTGATATCTAGAACTCACTGGCCTTTTTGCTTGCTTTTCAGCTATTCCGCTTGTTAATAAACTGTTGCAATTTTTTTCCACTTTCATCTATTAGTATTCATTTCCTGTTACTGGAAGGGGATTGTTGGAACACTTTAGAGGAGACGACTCATTGCAGAGTGTCCTGTATTAAGTTCTCCCAAACTGTGTGAGACCCATGACTTCACACAGGAGCAGCCCCAAGGCTGCTGAGGGGAAGGCACAGAGGAAGACAAACCCAGTATTTCTGAGGGGAATTCCTTGACACCAAACCAACCTGAGTTGTCCAACAGCTGACCTAACATTTTGAGACATGGGCCAAAGGGGAAAGCTTGCAGTGTGTTTGGTGCAGGCCGGGTCATGCTCAAGGCAAAGGTGTGTCAGTGCACTTGGCTCCTTCTCTCCTCATTGTGTCCAGCACACACAGGAGCCCAGAGCTCCTGCAGAAACCATCACAGCACTCAGTAGGAGCAACTTGTGTCCAACAGAGCCGTGTCCAACACTGCGCCTCATTGGAATGAGGAACTGTTCCAGCTCTTTTAGGAGCTAAGGAGGTTTGGCCTTCAGATCAGCTCCTTCCCAGCTCTTGATTTGCTGCCCTGGCTGAGCTGCTGCTTGTGGCAGCACTTGTTGCACAGCTGCCAGCCCTGCTCTGCTGGCCAGCAGCCACTGCAGGAGCTTGTGCCAGTGACATCGAACCTTTCAGATCTTCCTCAGGAAAGCTCAGGGCAGAACTTGTCAAAAGAGCATTGCCTGGGCCATGCCTTTGACATTAAATCTCTCCTCTGTGCTTGGTGCCACACACAGTAAATATCTGAGGAAGCAAGTTTTCTGCTCCAGAAATTTCTTAAATCAATCAGTTAAACTGTAACAGAACACGATTTGGGATGTGTAATCTCACTTTAATTCATTTGCAGAAAGCTTCAGAGAGCTGTGTGACCTAAATGACCTTGCCACCAAGAACTCAGAAAAATGGGAGAGATGGAATCAGCAGCACAAGGATCTGCATTGTGATTCTCCCACAGGCCTGAGGACACAGCCCACTTCCACTGGGCCATGCCTTTTTACCCTACATCAAAACCTCGTGCTTCAGATTGTGGTGGCGAATGGCCCTGGCCTTGTCCGGCCACACGGTGACCTGAGAAACGCTTGTCAGGCCTGGGCCTTGCTGAACAGCCCCTGGGCCCAGCTCCTCTTGAGCTTCCCAGAGACACCGAGCGCTGCCAGGCACTTGTGCTGTCTGACGAGCTCCTGGGGTGTTCTGTGAACTGCCTTGGAAACCGCTTTTCCTGCCTCAATGGCATGACATCCTCCTTCTCCCACTCTCAGAGCCAGGCTGCTGACCCACGGTGCGGCCACGATGAAGCGTTGATGGCCGAGGCCCCTCGCCTGTGGCCCATGAACAGCACTCCCAAAGGAGGCCCTTGGGGCTCTCCTGGAGCCCAGAGGTGCCAGCAGCAACCTCCCTCTGAGTGGGGCCTCGCAGAGCCAGCGCGCTCTCAAGCTTGCTGCACTGGCAGCATGACTGAGCAGCCATGGATCCTGGGCCAAGAGCCCACTCCTGGAGGCTCCAGTTTAACCACTGCTCAGCTCGAGTGCTGTTAAGCTTTTAGGCCGTATTCCTTCTGATCCTTGTCCTTTCTGTCCCTTTTTCAAATGCACCTAAACACACACACACACACACACCACACACACACACCACACACACACAATTCTCAGAATGTTTCTCATTTGATTGACTGAATTTCGTTCCTTGCTTTTTTCCCCCATGTTGTTCCTTAACCAAGCAGTAAGTAATAATGTGAATGTTGCCAATTGTGAGAATCTGTCTGAAACTTCCCTCATTTTTTGCCTCTCGATCGTCATGAAAGCCAAGACCACCGGGGAAAGGGAAAGATCCTGTTCTGAAAATCCAGGTCTGTCTGGTCCATCAAGCCAGATTATTGCCTACGGGTGTGTTTGTTCAACTCATGGAACACTGCACCCGAGAAGGGGCAGTGTGCTGTCCTTCACCTGCATCACCTAGCAACGCTAGTGCTGGAATTTCTCCACCCTTCTGACTTGGCTGGACTTTCTCTCTGAAATGACCTTCCCAGGGATCACCACAAAAGGACACTCCATTCACCGTACATCAACCACCGTGACAGATGGACTGAGATGGGAGAAGGTTTCTCCCTCAAGGACTGAGACATGCGACCCCTACATGGAAAAGCTCCCCTTTTCTTCCCAAAAGAACTAAGACTGAAATCCCCACTGTAGGGTGAGGGAAGGTGTGTGTGGGGACCGGAGCAAGTTTTGCAAGCGACCACTAGACCAAGAAGACAATGGTTCCTGCCTACGACATCTGCTGCTAACGACGCCTGTTCCTGATGGACTACTGATGGACTCCTTGTACCCTTTATCAATAGACTATTTTGAAATGTGTCCCCTTCCCCTATTTCAAAAGGACTATAAAAAAGGTTAGACCTGACTGATACCTTTGAGATCTCCCCTGACGTGAAGACGACAGGCTCTTCGTCGACCGGACTTGGAGGGACTTTGTCATCTGCACGTCTGGTAGCTATATACCTCCTTGCCCTCCCTCTCTTCTTTTTCTTTTCCTTATTCTTTTCCCTTTCTTCATTCCCCTCTCTCTAATGCATCTTCTCTACGGCTATTTAATAAAAGTACATGTATTTTGATTTTACTGCAAATCCCCTTGTCGTGTCAGTTTTTGCACCCTGAGATTAGTGAAAAAGAACCTACACGAATCACGTCCTTAGGACAGATTGTGTCATAAATTGGCGTCACGGATTTTGGGTTCTGGGGACAGAGGAGTCTGCAGGTTACATGTAGTTTGTAACAGGGGAAGGACGTTTCACGGCAGCCACACCGAAACCGTCAATTTTCCCGAAAGGGGTTGAACGGATTTAGAAAGCAAGGGCTGTGATTCGAATTTCCCGCATACCGCAAGAACCAAGGCGGAAAAAGCATTCTCCAAACTCTTCTTGAGGGTTCTGTCTCCAGAATATCATAAAAGATCTCTTGATGCAAAAGGGGGAAAAAAAACTGTTTCTGTTCTAAGAGTGTTTAACTGTCTGGGAAGGAAGAGACACCTTGAAGAAACTAAGCAGGGCCTCCCAGATTGATACTGTCTCTTCAACTGTGTGTGTGTGTTTAACTGTCTGGGAAGGAAGAGACACCTTGAAGAAACTAAGCAGGGCCTCCCAGACCGATTCTGTCTCTTCAGCTACCCAGGGAAGTGAAGGGGACAACAGTAAAAAAAATTGTATAACTTGTACTTCCCTGTGGTAGTTTTTGTCCCCTTACAAAGAACTATTCTAGTGTGTGTGTATCTTGCATGTCTGGGAAGGAAGAGACAACTTGAAGAAACTAAGCAGGGCCTCCCAGACTGATTCTGTCTCTTCAGCCACCCAGGGAAAAAGTGAAGGGAAAACACAGTGTGTGATTGTGTGTTAAACACCTCCCTGTTGTGGTCCCTAGTCCCTTCACAAGATGAATGAAGATTTTAGTGCCAAGGCAAAAACTAATTTTTACACACTACTTGCTAAACAGAATGCAAAACCTTCACCAGGCGGAGAGGCCTGGGCAAAGAGCAATTGGTTTAATTTAGAAAATGTTGTTGGTAGAATATGTTCTCTGCAACATGAAACAAAATTTAAACTTGGTAAAGATAAAACCATCCTCTGCTCAGTTTTGGGAGCCTGCCTCACAGCAGCCATAGAAACTCGCTCTAAGCGAAGAAGTGAGGAAAATGCTATAATAGATTCCCTTCAAAACTTAGTTGAAGTTTTGCAAAAACAATTAGATGAAGAAAGAAATGAAAATAATTTATTACGGGCTGCCTTGAGAGAGGTACATGTTAAAAATTCACAGAACTTTGATTCCTCAAAAGAAACAGAGGAGAAGGAAACTTCTCACACTAATCAAAATTACCCCCAAAAAGAATTAGTTCTGATGAAAAATTTTGGGGAACACTGTTGTTGCAATAGCATGAAACCTCAAATTAAAACAGAATGCAACTATATTAATGATGAGGATTTTGACCCACATATAATCACAAAAGAAATCCCATACACTGCTACTGAATTAACAAAACTTGCAAAGCAGTATGGGCTTCTCTCCCACAAAACTGAAACAAAATCTCTCACTGGGAAAGTTCAAACACATTTGTCAGAACGAGAAGCCGGTGGTTATAGGGGACATGGGGTGTTCTTAACAACGGGAGACAGATGTATCCCATGGTCCCTAATTCAGCATGCAGCTTATTGGGCAGAAGGGCTTAACCCCTCGGAAAGGGGAAACCTTTTAACCATAGCCGGTGCCCCTGACCAACTCCTGGAAAACATTCAAAAAGCTGCCTGCTTGCAAATAATGCATGAAAGAAAACCAACTACAAGCTATGAGTCACCAATGCAATCACCTGTAAAGTCTAAAATTATGACCTCTTTAATTCAAAGGTTTACAGAAACACTTAAACCTATAGCAATTTTCCCTCAAAAACCCATAGCAGCTATGTCCCCTATAGAAACACCAGATAAACTTCTTACTAACCAGAATAACCCATTTGTTCCCTCTTATGACTTGCCGAGAAAAGGGATAAAATGGGATTGGAGTCTTTCTCAAGAGAAAGCACTGCAATCGCTGATTTTTGAAGCAACAGCTCACCAAGCACTGGACCCTATCCATCCTACAGATCCCTTTCAGGTAGAGTGGGGATTTGCCTCCTCAGGATTGTCAGTACACATTGGGCAGCGGGCTCCCGAGGGTCCAACAAGGCCTGTTGGTTTTTATTCCCATGGTTTCAAAGATGCTGAGAGAAGACACTCTACCTGGGAAAGAGGTTTGTTCGTGGTTGGCTTAACTCTCATAGAAGTAGAAAAAAACTTAGCGATACAAGAAACTGAGAGCTTGGGTAGCAGCCAAAACAAACTTGCCTCTGTGATTAAAGCAACCCCTCCCTTCTTCCCCGCTTCTGCTAACAGAGAGGGAGAAGGCAGTGCTCAGGCAGAGGAACTGTTAACCATTTGTAGTATTTTCCAGTGTGAGGGACAGAATTATTTTCTTGTCTGTATTAACATCAAGTCCTATGCCGCACTTGTATTTGTGTTGTTTCAGGCCAATGCTTTTAAAAGAACTACAGGAAATAATACCGTTAAAGCAATACAGGGATGGTTTGGAATTTTCCTAAGCCCACAGGAAATTCAATCTGATAATGTTTCTCACTTTACTGTCAAAAGTGCGCAGGATTGGGCAAAAGGTGAAGGGATTGAATGGACTTCTCACACCCCTTACGACAGATGGGGGGCACATGGGTGTCCTAAAATCACTGCTTTTTGCCCGACAGCTCCAAGCATAATTCCTTCACTACACGGACTAGATGATTTCAAGAACCCAGCACATTACCCTGGACAACCTCTTTTTGGTGGACCACCCCCTATTGTAGGGGAAGTACCACTGGTGTTAAAAACCTCTCTGACAACCCCATTGTTCTAACTCTTTCTGCCTCTTCGTAGTAGATTCTGTTGTGCTTATTTTTACAGAAGAACTCCGTGGGACATGGAGACCTGAGAAACCATGATAACACTAGCATTGTACAACAAATATAATGTTTTCCCTTCCCTTTATGGTAACACAAAGTGATAACATTACACCTAACAAGTAAATTAAATAATAATGAACAAATTGGCTGCTACAAGTAAAAATCTGACCAAATTACAGCAACCACTGCAATCATCCTTAACACATCAGTGGCTGCTATCAAACATACTACCAAATTGGGAAAAGGTAAATGTAAACAACCACAAATTGGTGATTGATGCACTCAATGCCACACAAAATAATGTTTCCTTGGCTCTCAGCTGTGTTCGGGCTCAATTGTGGATGCAGTCAGTTGCTGCCTCAATTATAAAAGAAGGTGAAGAAGGCACTTTTCCCACTGAAATTTGAAAAATAATCTGGGACAGTGCTACTGATTTTGAAAGAGAATTCCAATCCTGGTGGAATGTGGTCAATTTCACTTATAACCCCATTTCAAACACGGCCACAGCTTTTGTGTTAACCATACGCAGTGCTTCAGTACATTTGGTTTTTCCTATTATAGCATTAGGGATAAATCATGACGGAGCTATTCTCTATCCTTCGGAGCATAGGGAATGGGCCCGTCAGATTAACAACAAATGGCAAACTGTCAATCTGGAATCTTGTATTGTCCGTGAACAACAAGGGTTCATCTGTGAAAGCAATGCAATCATAGCCCAGGATATCTGTCTGGACACAGAGCAGAATATCTGTCACTTTGAAATACATCCTAACGAGACTTCTGAAACAGTTCTCATATACATAGGCAATGGATGTGCATGCTTTAGAACTGCCTGTGATCTTGTATTTGTAGAAAATGTAGTAGTGGATACTAAGAATCATTCAAATTTCTGCGCTTGTAATTTTACCAGAATTGTAGGATATGATTTTTCTTATGTAGCTCCAGTTACCTCTCACCAGCTTTTGCAATCTAATTACACCCTGATTCACAAATTGATACCTACTCCAATTGGGATGAACCTCACTTTGGTAAGGCAGTTGCTGCTCCACCAGGACCTGGTTGAGATTCTGAGAAAGATCAAGAAAGATGGGCAGAAGACCCTGGTAACTGTTCATCACAATGTAAAACAAATACATCGTGTCATGGAAAGAGTAAAGAGAGATGCTGAACACAAGTGGTGGGATACTCTTTTTGGGTGGTCACCAACTGCCACAAGTGTCCTGAACACCATGTGTCATCCTATTGTTGTCCTTTTGATCCTGGTTTCAATTGGTTTTGTTTTGTCAGCAATCTTGTTTGTCATGAACTGGAGAATGATGAAACGGTTAACAAGACTGACGTCCATAATTAATGCACACAATTTGGCTGATGTCCTTTTTACTATGGACGTCCCCAAGACAATTGACACAAGGCGATTATGAATCAGTAGATGTGTTTTGAAAAACCTTTTACCTTCCATCTTGTGATTTTGTTAAATTTATATTCATTTTATTACTTAATTATTGCTTTTACTTTTGGCCATTTGTGATTTTATTTTGATTATTTGATTTGATTATTACCATTTGTGATTTTTCAAATTATTTAAGCTATAATGCCATTATAATAATTTGTCAGTTTGTTCCAATTATTCAAGCTATAATATTATTTTGATAATTTTCAATTATTATTTAATTATTTGCTAAAAAATTGTTTTGATTTTGTTTTGCTAATTGCTTCTCTTTTTCGCCCTTCTTTTATTTCTTCTTATCTTTCCTTCTCTTTTCCTCTCTCTCTGTCATACTGTCCCTGTTTTCTGAGGTATGCTACCAGCGTGAAGGAGACTTGAGACCTGCTGATGAAGACCCTTTCAAGACAATCGTGAGTCACGGGGTCGTGTGAGTGTCTGTCCAAAACTTCCCTCATTTTTTGCCTCTCGATCGTCATGAAAGCCAAGACCACCGGGGAAAGGGAAAGATCCTGTTCTGAAAATCCAGGTCTGTCTGGTCCATCAAGCCAGATTATTGCCTACGGGTGTGTTTGCTCAACTCATGGAACACTGCACCCAAGAAGGGGCAGTGTGCTCTCCTTCGCCTGCATTACCTAGCAACGCTAGTGCTGGAATTTCTCCACCCTTCTGACTTGGCTGGACTTTCTCTCTGGAATGACCTTCCCGGGGGTCACCACAAAAGGACCCTCCATTCACCGTACATCAACCACCGTGACAGATGGACTGAGATGGGAGAAGGTTCTCCCTCAAGGACTGAGACATGCGACCCCTACATGGAAAAGCTCCCCTCTTCTTCCCAAAAGGACTGAGACTGAAATCCCCACCGTAGGGTGAGGGAAGGTGTGCGTGGGGACCAAAGCAAGTTTTGCAAGCGACCACTGGGCCGAGAAGACAATGGTTCTTGCCTACGACATCTGCTGCTGACGACACCTGCTCCTGATGGACTACTGATGGACTCCTTGTAGACTATTTTGAAATGGGTCCCCTTCCCCCATTTCAAAAGGACTATAAAAAAGGTTAGACCTGACTGATACCTTTGAGATCTCCCCTGACGTGAAGACGACAGGCCTCTTCGTCGACCGGACTTCGAGGGACTTTGTCATCCGCACGTCTGGTAGCTATATACCTCCTTGCCCTCCCTCTCTTCTTTTTCTTTTCCTTATTCTTTTCCCTTTCTTCTTTCCCCTTCTCTCTAACGCATCTTCTCTATGGCTATTTAATAAAAGTACATGTATTTTGATTTTACTGCAAATCCCCTTGTCGTGTCAGTTTTTTGCACCCTGAGATCAGTGAAAAAGAACCTACACGAATCACGTCCTTAGGACGGATCGTGTCAGTTTCCCACCAGCTCCAATCTCCTCCTGCATGAGCAGACTCACACCAAGGAGAAGCCATTTCGCTGCCCCGACTGCAGGAAGGGCTTCAAGCACAACTCGACCCTCATCACCCACCGGCGCATCCACACTGGGGAGAGGCCCTACAAGTGTCCCCAGTGTGGGAAGAGCTTCACCCAGAGCTCTCACTTGACCCAACACCAATGGAGGCACCAGTAAGGGAAGCTCTGCAAATGCCGTAGTGGCAGGAAGAGCTTCATGCCCAGTTGCAGCTTCATCCCCCACTGTAAGACCCACGTTGGGAAGAGCCCTGGTGATCAATGGTCCCTGTGATACATGCTGGGAAGACACCTGTATTTTTTCTTACCCTTGCCAACGACATGATGTGGGCCTAACATGAGGGTCAGGCCATGGCCCTGTCATTACATTCACTCCCATCTCTAGTCAGTGCTAGGAGCACGAAAGAGACTCCCTGTCTCCCTGAAGAGAAGGGTATCCTTCCCGGGAGCGAGGATAAACATGGTTGGGTAGAGGCAGTCAGTGGTAATGTAGCTTTTCCTGCAAATCCTTTCTCTTATTCCTTGCTGTTATCGATATTGTTTCTGTTGCTGTTTGTTCTTTGTCTTGTTGCTATTCCCGATAAATTGTTCTTATCCCAGCCCAGGATCTTTGCCTTTTGTTCTTTCCATGGGAGGCAGGAGGGCAGTGAGGGCAGCGCGGTTTTAGCAGGAGCCGGACATTGGGGACCTGAAGTCC
This sequence comes from Passer domesticus, assembly GCF_036417665.1. NCBI lineage: Eukaryota > Metazoa > Chordata > Aves > Passeriformes > Passeridae > Passer > Passer domesticus. The sequence goes on along the minus strand of NW_026989900.1, from coordinate 512,088 downwards.
TAAACCTCAGCCGGTGGAAACCAAGCCCTGGTGGCCATGCCAGCAGCCTTGGGAGCAGGTCCCTGGCTGGGGCTGTGGGAACCTCTTCCCTCTGGTGCCCAGGGACAGGACTGGAGGGAACGGCTGCAGCTGAGTCGGGGCAGGCTGAGGTTGGATCTCAGGAAAAGGTTTTTCCCCAGAGGCTGCTGGGGCACTGCCCAGGCTCCCCAGGGAAGGCTCCCAGCTCCAGGGCTCTCTGAGCTCCAGCAGCATTTGGACAGCACTGCCAGGCCCAGGCTGGCATTGTTGGGGTGTCCTGTGCAGGGCCAGCAGTTGGACTCCAGGATCCTGATGGGTCACTCCCAGCTCAGCCAATTCTGTGGATCTGGGGGAACAGGGGCCTGGTGATGGATGCCATGGAAGCTGACCATAGCAACAGGGGCCTGGTGGTGGTCGCCCACTAAGGATCAGATTTGTCACAGGTTCTCAGAGGGGTTCCATGGGGACTTTCCAAGAGTCTCCAGGCTGTTTAAGAGCTGGAATGTCACAGGCAGAGACAGGGGCTCCATGGAGGCCTCCCAGGGGTTTCTGGGGATGGTAAAGAGCCCTGTGCTCAGAGGCAGTCACAGCCATTCCATGGTGACATCCCAGGGCACCTTGGGCTGCAAAGGCACCGATCTGTCACAGGCACTCACGGGGGCTCCACGGTGACATCCCAGGAGTCCCCAGGCTGCCAATGAGCTGGGATGTCCCAGACACTCACAGGGGCTCCAGTCATGGGCACAGTGGGAGCTTCAGGCAAAAGCTTTATTTCTTTTTTGGAGAAACTCCTGATGAGTCATGAGATGGAGAAATGACACCCAACAGACACCATGGATCCTCAAACCCCTGCAGGACCCCTAGACTTCCAAAATTTATTTTATTAGAGGAGAGTGGGAGTGGCTGGATCCAATCCCAGCCCCGACTTTGTCAAAGCTGTAAAAGATTAGACAGGTAGAATTGAACCTTAATGCAATTTGTCCCACAGGATTATCGATGGAATACTAGATAAATTGATATAAATACAGCTCTGATTGATTCTGATCATGATTAGACAGAATGGTTTGTTTACACCACAGATTAAATTTTAAAAAAGAGTTATTTACTCCACAGTATAGGAGCTATAACAATTATTAGCATATAGTGATCTAGGAAGCAATTTTGATGTCAACAGGGCCTTGCTGGAGTTGTTGGAGCCCATTGCAGGCAGAGCCTCCTGCTCCAGCAGGAACTGCCTTTCCTGTGCCAGGAGCAGGGCAGGTCCCGCTGCAGGAAAAGCCACAGGCCAGCCCCAGCACAGGGAAGGGCTCAGGCACAAGGGCAGACTGCCGTGCTGGGAGCTGTGCCAGGCAGAGCCTGAGGCGCCAAAGGCACCTTGGCAGCAGCAGCTGCTTGCAGGCCATGGCCAGAAGCCTCCCTTGGCAGCCCGGCCTGGTGGCCAGCACTGCAGAGCTGCTGCCTCAGGGCTCATTTCTGCCTGGGCTCTGAAAAGCCACTTCTGCTCCAGGAGCCTGCCTGGGAAGCCATTGGCCCCAGCACCCTGGGGACAAGATATTAATGAGAAAACTCTTCATGCCAGCAGAGACAAGGCAGGGGCAGAGGAAAGGGGAGAGCCAGGCCCAGGGCACAGGGCTGCCATGGTGATGGCTGTGAGGTCACTGCCCCTGCAGCAGCCTGGCTGCCCTCAGCAGACATTCTGGCCAGAAGCGTTGTGAGGGCACCCAGCACAGCAGAGAACCCCCATGACAGCAATTCTGTCCTTGGGGATGAGAGGGTTTCACTGGATCAGGTTGCACAAAGCTCCTGCTCTTGGACAATTCCTGGGATGGGGAATGCAGTTCTCTGGAAAAACAGTTGCAGTTTTGTGCCACTCTCATCACTGTAAAATATTTCCTCGTTTTAACAAATGTAAATCCACTCTCATTCAGTTGAGCGATATTGACTCCTGTTCTGTTACTGCAAGATGTGGGACAAATTAATGTTGACCACTATTTTTCCATTTTCACAGACCTTGAAAAGTAACCAAAAATCTCCCAAGATGGGGTTTGGATGCCTCATCACATAACCAGCAGGTAGAAGGTGGTGGCTCTTGCCTCTGTGGTGTGGAGAATGAGGACAGAACAGGAGCAGCCCGAGAGGGATTGAAGGGTGGTTTCAGAGAGGCTGGAGTTTTTCTTCATTGTATAAAACACCCAGAGAAAGAAATAATGGCACCAAGGGTGTGGAGTTCCCCCACCCCAGGAAGTAGGGATTCTACCCAGACAGACAGCATCGGGTGAGGGGCGTGATCTAAAGAGGATTCCGTCCCTCCACCATGTGGGGTGTGCCTCTGCAAACCCAGGAAAAGACACTCCAGCCCATCTGGTCAAATAAGGAGTGGCCACAGAACATTTTTCCTTTTCTGTACTCTCATTGGTTCAAATTCTACTGCAAAGTCCCCGCCATTGATTTTTCCATTGGTTGTCCTCCTCTATCCACTCTTTTGCAGTGCCCTGCTCCTTCTGCTATTGGACCCTGACCCTAAACTCCACCCCTACCCTGACATATAAAACCCATGACAAGCCACCACTCCCTCTCCCCCTTCATTTCTTGTCTTGGTCCCTGGCACAATAAAGGATCCTGGGCTTTGCTAAACCAAGACCCATCCTGTTGCCTTCCTTTCCCTGTTGGTCATGGATGCCTGCCTGAGGTCTGAGACTCTGGGGTGTGGGGGAGTGGTTTTGCTGCTTACTGCAGTGGAACACAGCACAAGGGCAGCTGGGGAGGCCAAGACTGGACATGAAAAGAAAGGAATTTCCTCCCCCGGGGCAGGGCTGTGGTGCAGAAGGAGCCTGGAGCAGCCCAAGGCTTTGTGTGGGCAGGCAGAGGCAGGCAGGAGGCAGAGCTGCCAGCAAAGGAAGGGGCCAGCCAGGTGGGGCAGCCGGGGGATGACGACAGCCTGCAGGGACAGAGGCGCAGGGCAGGGACACCGTAGGACAGCCTGGGCTGCAGAGGGCACAGGGATGGGCAGCAGCTGCAAGGCCCTGACAGAGCCAACTTGGGCAGCACTTTGGCCATGGCTGCTGGCCCTGGACCTGAGCCAGGAGCAGGAGATAAGTGACCCTTGCAGGCCTGGAGCCTCACTGCCTCCTTGTCCCTGCTCAGCAGCCTGGCAGGGGCCGCCCCATGGTCCTGCCCTTGGCATTGCACATCCCCACATGCCAGTGCCCATCCCGGGAAGAGCCCTGAGCAAGGAGGGAGGGACAGGATCTGCCTGGCCAGGGGCTGGGACTCAGGCCTTGGCCATTTGCATTCCTGAAACACATCCAGGTTTGCTCAGCACCAGAGACACTTTTGCCTTGCTTGTTTCCACCTGTGATCACTGCCTCCAGTGTTCTGCTCTACCTGGAACCTGGGAACACATTCACATGAGTTGTGTCCCTCCTTGGGACCCATTAGAAGTTAAAGAAAGTTTGAAGTTTGAATCTGATTTGGAGTTCTTGAGAAGTTCTTTGAGGATACTCTGAGGGACTCAGTCTGATGCAAAGAGCACCAATGCCCCAGAGGGTCATTAAAGTCCTTGTGCTGTGTCTGTGCTGCTGAGCTGGGCCGGGCTCCTGGCCCAGAGGCAGCTCCTGGCAAGGGCAGCGCTGTAGAGAGACAGCTCTGGCCAGGAGCAGCTCCTGTGCACAGCCCAGCAGGGCTGGGGCACTGCCAGGGCAGCTCAGGGACACCAGCAGGGCACAGCCAGAGCTGACAGGGGCTCAGCACTGGCAGGGGCTGGGGGATGTCCCCGAGGGGGCTGTGTCACAGCGGCACCTCTGTGGCTGTGTCCTAGAGGCACAGAGCAGCTGTGATGTCAGCAAGGGGCTGTGTGACAGCACAGAGTGGGCTGTGTGAGGTCACAGGGTGGGCTGTGACATCACAGAGTTTGTTGTGTGAGGTCATAGAGGGGATTCTGTGACATCGCAGAGCAGGCTGTGACTTCATGGCATGGCTGTATGACATCATAGGGCAGGCTGTGAGGTCAAAGTGTGTGCTGTAGCATTTAAGAGTGCCAGTATGACATCACAGAGAGGGTTTTGTGATATCACTGAGGGAGTTGTGAAATCACAGAGCTGTCTGTGACATCATGGAGTAGAGTATGAGGCCATAGAGCAGATCCTGCCATCATAGAGGGTGGCTCTGTGGCATCAGAGAGAGGGTTGTGACATTCTAGGTGACTGTGTAACATCATAGAGCAGGCTGTGACATCACATGGTGACATTGTGACATCACAGACTCTTCTGTGACATCTCAGTGCAGCTGCATGACATTCCAGGGTGACATCCCAGAGTTGGCTCTGTGACACCAAAAGGGTGCTGTGTGACATCATAGGGGGCTCTGTGACATCACATGATGCTGTGTGACATCACAGGCTGACTGTGTGACTTCATAGGGGGCTCTGACATCACAGGGGCTGTGTGATGTCACTGGGGAGGTCACTCTGCCCCAGCTCCCCTCACAGTTCCCCCAGAGCAGTCCAACGCTGCTCGTGCACAGCGGGGTCCCCTGTCCCCCCGGGTCCCCCCGCTCCCGGTGCTGCAGCCTCCCCCAGAGGCTGTTCCACGAGATCGACCCCAGAGCCTGACACGGGGACGGGGGGCCGGGGCCCTGGGGGGTGGGACAGGGGGACAGGGACCCCCCGACAGCATCCCTGTGTCCCCCAGGGCCAGAGCCTGGGCCAGGGCTCCTTCACCCTGTTCTGAATGAGGGTTTGAGAGCGCTGAAAATATCCCCAGCAAGGGAGCAGCAACAACCAGATTTAATATTAAGGGACAGCACCACAAACTTCCTTGGCAAGACACATTGTTGACTGGACACTTCAGGCACACCAAAGAAACAAAGCAACAAAAAAACCAAACAAAATCCAGGCAATCGAACCAGAGATGAACTGAGAACTGTCCCTGACTCTGTGTGTGACACAGGGACAGTGAGGGCAATGGTAAAAGGAATACGGCCTAAAAGCGTAACAGAGCTCAAACGTAACAGGACTTAACTTGTACCTCAACCTTAAGTGATAACTTCAGCTTCACAATTTAGCAAAAGAACAGAGCTTAACAGTATTTAACCTAAATTATAACCTATGATTTTTCAATTTAATAGAGGAATAACACTTAATGATGTTCAGCTTAGCTTATAGCATATTAAACATAACAACTTAGCAAAAGAACAACTCTTAGCAGCATTTAATGTCACTTAGACCTTGTGACTTAACCTTTCTTACAGGCCTGACTGACTCAGCTATCCAAGGCACTCCAACCCCTCCGAGAGCAGCATTTCTGCCACATTTCCCCAGCACATCAGGTTTGTGTCCTTTGAGGGACCAGGAACTGGTGAGACTAGAGGCACAGGAAGGTTTCTCTTCATGGAAAACAAAAAATGTGAACATGATAAAATTTAATAAACATCAAAAGCCTTCATTCAGTTTCTTGTGACATCCCAGCAACATGTGCACCATCCACAAGGGATTGCCATACAGGAAGGATTTTAGACAAAGACATAAAAAGAGGTGATAGAAAAGATAAAACTACAACTAAGATGCTGACTAAGGAGGTATTTAAACTTCTGAAAGATTGGGCAATTCCCTGATGCTCAAATCATGAAGCCAATCAAGGATGATACATTGGAATCAGCAGAGAGCATCTGGAGGAAGACTTCTGGGAGCAATGGGAAGGACAAGGATCCAGCTGCTCTAAATGAAGAGATGTCCTTAGACATGGCCATTTCAAAAGGAGAGCTGGAAACACCTAAAGGAGGGGGTCATGAAATATTAGAGTGAATGATGTTCATGGCAAAGATAGAGGGGAAGATCCGTATTTCTCCACTTGCCATAAGTAGAAGAATCTAGTAGAATCAGGAAATTTCTGCTCCTGGTGGGAAAACGTGGCCATTTCTTAAAAGTACTCAAATGACCCAGATAATAAAGATTTCCTTGTATATTATGAAATGTACAAATATTAAAACCTGTGCCCCTTTCCAGGCAGGCATCAGCTGTGTACCCATAAACAGGCAGTGCCACTTGTGCCCTGAGGTGTCCAGCTGGGATTGCATCCCTCCAAGAGCACCTGAGGGAGAGCAGAGCACCTTGCAAGCTGCAGATTGTCCCTGACAGCCCCACAGGGCTCCTGTGCCATCAACATCTGCTCTGCTCCAGTCTGAAACAGGGCCCAGCATGGTGCCGGGATCATCAGAGAGCTGAGGTGTGTGCTGGAATTCAATGCCCTCCCCATCCCGCAGCAGCCCTGCATTTCCCTGCTCCAGCCTGGGTCTCCAGCACAGCCATGGAGGCTCTTTGGGCTCCTGACTGTTCCTGCAGCCCCCAAGGGCAGCTGAGCTCTGCCTGTGGCACAGTCAGCCCTGGGCAGCGCAGGCCATGCTCAGCAATTGCTTGTGTGTGCCTGGCCTTGCTGTCAGCCCCAGCAGCGGCTGTGTGGCCCCTTGGTGGCCCTGTGCTGGCCCAGCCATGGTGGCCCAGCCCCTGTGCAGGCCCAGCCCAGGCCAGGAGCATTGTGGCTGGGAACGGCCCCTGTGCCGTGCTGCCCACGGCAGCCTTGGGGCTCTGTGCCCCATGGCCTCCCTGCTGGGCAGCCTCTGCCAGCTCCTGCACAGCCCCTGGCACCTGTGGGCCTGCACAGACAGCCCTGGCCCGGGCTCTGCCGGCCTCTGGGCCAGCAGAGAGGCCGGCCAGGGCTGGACATGGCCGGGAACAGGCCCTGAGCCCCGCAGGAGGATGGAGCTGGGCCACAGCCAAACTCAGCCCAGGCCAAAGCTGGCCTCAGCAGCCAGGGCTGCCAAGGGCTGGGCACAGAGGCTGGCACTGACAAATGTCCTGGGCCCCCTCCCTGCTCTGTCCGTGCCCCCAAGGGCACAGAGCAGCCTCCTCTCTGGGGCACTTGCCTCTTTTCAATGCCTTGCACAGGCGCTGGCCCTGCCCCACACGGCCTGGGCTGAGTCCTGCCCCTGCACGCCCAGCCAGGCTGAGATAGACACTGATGGTTTCTGGGGCAGGCTCTCTGAGCCCAGCCCAGCTCCCTGCAAGCTCTGCCAGCTGCCCTGAGCTCTGGGCAGCACCAAGGGCCTCTCCCCAGCCCAGCCCAGCCGGCTCTGGCCCCACAGCTCTGCTCAGCCCAGGCTGCTCTGGCCACTGGCCCCACGGCCTCAGCCCCTGCCAAGGGCACAGCAGCAGCTGCAGCTCACACAGGACTCAGCCCCAGCCATGGGGGAAGGTGCTGGGCAAGGGCAAAGGAGGCTCCCTGCCTGCCCTGCTCCCCTCTGGCTCAGGTGCTGAGAGCTCTGCAGCCCCTGCTGCCATCCCATGTGCCCAGGGCAGCTCAAGAGCCCCGGCCTTGGGGCCCTCAAGAGCTGCTCCTGCTCCAGGCCCAGGGCCCATCCCAAAGCTGGGGTAGCCACAAAGCTGTGCCCATTGCTGTTCATTGCTGCTCTGATGGGGATGGATCCTCAGCCACTTGGAGGTTGATGATGAATTTTCCTACTCCAGAGTCCTCTTCTTTCTTGAGCTCTTCAGTTCAGGAATTCAGTGAGAAAAGCTCATAAACATTTGTTCAACATGCCCAAAGAAGAAAAGCCATTTGGAATAACAGAAGTTTTCAAGTTTTTTGTAATTAATTAGACAGATATCTGAAGTGTATTCAAAGTGAATATACTGTCTTGAAAACAATGCAGAGAGAACAGTTTGTTCTGTTTAATTTTTTTTCCTGTTTATAGATTGATATAAGCAATGTCCAGTTGATATTGACCCCCAGCACCTTCTAATGCAGACTGAATAGGTATGAAAATCAAGACCCTTCATGGCTGAGAGTCAATCAGACTGTGTCTCCTGCCCCCTCCCGACCATTTCCCTCATCCAACCCCTGGCACTCCTATGGACCAGGAATGGTGTCACCAGCAGGACCAGGAGAGCAATTCTTCCCCTGTGCTGGGCGCTGGTTGGGCAGCACCTCGGGTGCTGTGTCCAGTTCTGGGACCCCAAATTTAGCAAGAACGTGGAGGGGCTGGAGTGTGTCCAGAGAAGGGCAACAAGGCTGGTGAGGGGTCTGGAGCAAAAGTCCTGTGAAGAGAGGCTGAGGGAGCTGGAGTTGTTTATCCTGGAGAAGAGGAGGCTTCAGGGAGACAAGGTGGTGTCAGGGCACAGGTTGGACTTGATGATCTCCAAGGTCTTTTCCAACCTTGCTGATTCTGGGATTCTCTGAAACCACCCTTGCAGCAGTTGCACAAAGAGCCCTGGGCCTCCTCTTCAGAAGCTCCAGCAGCCCAGGCGCCTCAGCTTCTCCTCCTAGGCCCAAAGCCCATCCTGTCAGACCTGCAGAGCCTCTGCAGCTCCTCCTCATTGCCCAGAACAGGGAGCCCCACAGGCAGACACAGCAGCCCAGATGTGCCCCCCTGGCCTGGGGTGCCTCTGGCAAGGGAGCAGCACCAGGCACTGCAGGAGCCTGCAGACAATTCCTGCAGCATTGGAGGATGATCCTGCTCCCCAAGGGACATTCCCATGGTGCCAAGTCAGGAACTGCAGTGGGGAGTGGGGCCAGAGAGGAAAGGGCAAACAGGGATGGGCTGTTTGCAGGGCAGGGAACAGGGCGTGGCAAGAGGAAGAATTTGGTACAAAAACAAAGGGGGAAAAAAAGCAAAGGTGAAGCCAAGGAAATGCTGAGGGCAGTTTGGGGGTGGCTGTCAGGCAGCCCTGGCTCTGAGTAATAGCATCTGCAGTGGAAGAGGAATCTCCCAGCTAATGGGAACAAACTTTCTGGCTGACTGCAGAGGCTAGGACAAAGCTGAGTGGTTTCCCTGGTGTCCCCCAGCCCTTGCTGGCCCCAGGGGCTGATGGCATTTGTGCTCCCTCAGGTTCATGTCCCCACAGCAGCAGCATGGGGCTGCTCCTGCCTGCTCTGTGCAATGCAAACAGGGGCTCCTGAGCCAGTGCTGCCGTGGCTGTGCCTGCAAGGATGCGGCACCTGTGTGAGCTGGGGGAGAGGCCAGGGCTGCAGAGGGGGGATGTTGTTGGCAGCTCCATCAGGACGCTCTGGGACGCTGCCCTGGGCTGTGCAGCGCACTGGGGATGGATCAGCCCCTGCTCTGCTGCTCCTTCCCGTCTCCCCCAGGGCCCTTGCAGAGCCCCAGCCATGCTGTTTGCCCCCAGCCTGCCCACGGCCAGCCTGGGGCTGCTCAGCCTGGGGCTTTTCTGTGCTGAGTATTGGCCTGGCCGTGTTCTTGAGAGAGCCTGGGCAAGGAGCCTGGAGCCCCCAGGGCCTGGCCTGAGGCGTCAGCGCTGCCCCAGCAGTGCCCATGGCCTGTCCCTGCTGCAGCCCCGGCACTGCCACCCCCAGGACTGTGCCCGGCCCCGAGAGCACTCAGGCCCTGCAGCAACACCAGGGCCACCAGGGCAGCGGGGCAGGGCCACGGCAGCAGCACTGGCAACACCAAGTGCTGCTGCTGCTGCTGGGCACAGCTGCTGGGCCAGCACTGATCTGCCCCAGCTCTGCACACAGACATTGCTGCTGCAGCTCCAGAGAAGGCAACCAAAGGGCATCTCTGCAGAAAACTGTGCTCGGTGCTCCTTTATTTCCTATAAAGCCACAGAGAGTGCAGCCTCTCATTGATGCTGTCTGTGGCCACAGGGAAGGTGGAGAGAAACAAGATGAGTTATGGCACAAACCATGACTTATCATTGATAACAATATGAAAAAAGTAAAACAGAGAAAAAGAATCTCCAAAATGAAACCAACAAAAAGTATCAAAGATAATTTTTATTGCAAATGATTTGCAGTTATTTTCCAGCACTTTAACGTTCCCGAAAAGCATCCAGTCATCAGTCTTCCCACTGTTTCCTTGAGCTCCTGGTTCCTCAGGCTGTAGATGAGGGGGTTCAATGCTGGAGGCACCACCAAGTACAGAACTGACAGGGCTAGATCCAGGGATGGGGAAGAGATGGAGGGAGGCTTCACATGGGCAAACACTGCAGTGCTGAGGAACAGGGAGACCACGGCCAGGTGAGGAAGGCAGGTGGAAAAGGCTTTGTGCCGTCCCTGCTCAGAGGGGATCCTCAGCACAGCCCTGAAGATCTGCACATAGGAGAAAACAATGAACACAAAACAGCCAAAACCTAAACAGGAGCTAACAACCATGAGACCAAGTTCCCTGTGATTCGAGTGTGAGCAGGAGAGCTTGAGGATCTGTGGGATTTCACAGAAGAACTGGCCCAGGGCATTGCCATGGCACAGGGGCAGAGAAAACGTACTGATTGTATGTAAGACAGAATTGAGAAAGGCACTGGCCCAGGCAGCTGCTGCCATGTGGGCACAAGCTCTGCTGCCCAGGAGGGTCCCGTAGTGCAGGGGTTTGCAGATGGACACGTAGCGGTCGTAGCACATGATGGTCAGGAGGGCAAGCTCTGCTCCAAGGAAGAAGAAAATCAGAAAGACCTGTGCAGCACATCCTGTGTAGGAGATGTTCCTGGTGTCCCAGAGGGAATTGTGCATGGCTTTGGGGACAGTGGTGCAGATGGAGCCCAGGTCGCTGAGGGCCAGGTTGAGCAGGAAGAAGAACATGGGCGTGTGCAGGTGGTGGCCGCAGGCTACGGCGCTGATGATGAGGCCGTTGGCCAGGAGGGCAGCCAGGGAGATGCCCAGCAAGAGGCAGAAGTGTAGGAGCTGCAGCTGCCGCGTGTCTGCCAATGCCAGCAGGAGGAAGTGCCTGATGGAGCTGCTGTTGGACATTTCCTGTGGCTGGCCATGCAGTCCTGTTCAAGGAGGACACAGTGACGAGTCAGGGCTGACTTTGCTAAACAGTGTTCAAGCCCTTTCTCCCAGTTCTGCCCCTGCTGCTCTGTGCCATCCAATTTTCCTTTTCTCAGAGCCCTTCCTTCAGCCCTGTGCCTGGAGCTCTGCTGGGATCTGGCCCTGTTGCTGTGATGAGAAGGGCCCATGGACACCGAGGGGTCAGCTCTGCTCTGCAGCAGTGGGGTCATGGGAACAGGGACAGGGGCCAGTCCTGGGCTTGGATTTCATCAGCCTAAACTGGTCCTGAGGCAGAGGAGCTCTGCTGCATCTCCTGTCCCAGGGCTAAGGAATGGTGACAGCCAAAGGCAGTTTGAGAGGGTTTCCTGCTGTGCCCATGGAGATCAGAGAGAACTGAGCAATGCAAGAGCAGTGGCTGTGACTCAGTGAAGGGTGAGGGGAGCTGCTCTGTCACCCCATCTGTCCCCAGCTGCCATTTCTGAGATCCAGGGGAGTCCCTGTGCTGCCCTGGAAATCAGCCTGACACAGCTGAGAGCAGAGGGACCCACAGCAGAGCAAACTGGCTCAGCCTTCCTCAGAGTCTCAGCCCCACTCTGGCCAAGGACACTCCTCTCCCTCAGTGTCCCCTGGAGGCAGCTCACAGCTTGGATGGCATCCCAAGGACACACCAAGGGTCCTGTCCATGGCACTGCTTGAGGAGAGTTGGCTCATTGCCAGCCTGCCCTGCCCAGAGCTCCCCGGGCACAGGGAGCTGGGACACCCCAGTGCTGAGCTCAGCCTGCACAGGAGGAGCCCAAGCCTGACCCTGCAGCTGGAACTGCCATCCCAGAGAGCCCCTCAGCAATGCCAGGAGCACCTGGGCAAGGCAAGGAGAGAGAGAGCCAGGCCTGAGGAAAAGCCTTTCCCTGCCCAGCCCTGCACAGCCCCTGCCGGGCAGCACCAGGGCAGGGCAGTGGCCCTCAGGCCCTGTCAGCAGGAATGGGCACATGGCAGGAGAGATGCCCTTCATCTCTGGGGCTGCTCTGCCAGCACAGGAGGGACTGAGGGCCCCGAGCCCCGGGCTGAGGGCTGTGCTGGCTGGGAGGGGACACGAGGGCTGTGCTGCTCAGGGCAGTGTCTGCCCTGCAGGGCAGGGCTGGCAGTGCCACATCTGCCCTGCAGCAGGGCTTCCCTCAGCACTGCCTCCCTCCCTCCCTGCCCACGGCTCTGCTGCTGGAGCTGTGCCAGCCCGAGCTGCTCCTGTGGCCCCGGGCTCCTTCCCTGCCAGAGCTGCCAGAGCCCAGCCCAGCCCCTGGGCCAGCTCTGCCCTGCAGCTGCTCAGGGCTGCAGGGATTAAAGAACAGCTCCCCCAGCCTGGGCACCTTGGAAAGGTGATGCTGGATGGGCCTGAAGGCTGGGGAGCGGGGGGGGCACTTGCTGAGGTTCCCAGGAAAACTCAGGGTGATGGTTTAAGAGCCTCAGCCCCTGTTCTGCCCTGCACAGCTGAGTTTCCCTTGCCACCAAGCTGAGCCAGGGAAAAGTGGGAGCACAGATTCAGGAAAGCAGAGACCCAAGCAGGAAACCCCTGCCCTGAATGAGCTCATGAAAAGTCCCCTCAGGAATGAGCTGGGCATGAGCTGGAGCTCTGAGCAGCCCTGGCCCACACAGCAGCCTCTCCACAGCAGCAGGACCTGCCCTGGCAGGAGTCACTCCTTGCCCCCACAGCTCCCCTGCAGTGTCCATGGGGAGCTGCCAGGCAGGCTGAGAGCTGCCCCTGGCAGGTGGCACATCCCCTGGGCTGGCCGAGAGCCCTGAGGGCTGCAGGACCTGCTCTGCAGGACAGCCCTGGGCAGCCCTGGCTGCAGCCCCAGCTTCAGACCCCGCAGCCATCCCTGGCAGCAGGAGCCGTCCTGCCCTGTCCCTCTGATGGTGCCCAGGGCAGCTCCGCTCTGCAGCACATCCTCATTCTCCTCCTGCTCCCCTGCCACAGAGAAATTGGGAGAGTCCTCCTGGCACATCCCCCAGGCTGTGGGGTGTGCTGGCTTCAGGAGATCCCTCCAGGAGCACAGAGGACATTGCCCTGCATCCACTGACTCACCATGTGGAGGGCTGTGAAGATCTTTGCCCCAGTGAAGTTTCATCTCAATGACTTCCTCAGCCTGTCTCTGCCAGGCTCCTGTCCCCTCAGTGCCTGCAGGCAGAGCCCTCAGCCCTGCTGGGCTGGGAGAGAAGCTGGTCCTGGGAAGAGCTGTTCCTTTAAAGCTCAGCAGCACAGACACAGCACAAGGACTTTAATGACCCTCTTGGGACTTAGGTGTTGTTTACATCAGACTCAGTCCCTGAGAGAGCCTTCAAAAAACTTCTCCAGAACTCAAAGTTAAATTTAAACTCCAAAGTTTCTTGAAGTTTTAATGGGTCCCACTGAGGGACACGACTGAGAAAGTGTCCCCAGGTTCCAGGCACAGCAGAACACTGGAGGCAGTGATGACAGCTGGGGACAAACAAGGCAAAGGTGTCTCTGGTGCTGAATAAACCTGGATGTGTTTCAGGAATGCAAAGGGCCAAGGCCTGAGCCCCAGCCCCTGGCAAGGCACATCCTGTCCCTCCCTCCTTGCTCAGGGCTCTTCCCGGGATGGGCTCTGGCATGTGGGGATGTGCAATGCCAAGGGCAGCACCATGGGGCGGCCCCCGCCAGGCTGCTGAGCAGGGACAAGCAGCCACCCTGTGATGTCACACAGCCCCTTGGATGTCACACAGCCACCTGTGATCTCATACAGCATCCTGTGATGTCACAGAGCACCCTATGATGTAACACAGCCACCTGTGATGTCACAGTCCACTCTGGGATGTCATACAGCACCCTTGTTTTCTCACAGAGCCAATTCTGGGATGTCACCCTGGAATGTCATGCAGCTGCATTGTGATGTCCCAGAAGACTCTGTGATGTCAGAAAGTTGCTTTGTGATGTCACAGTCTGTTCTGTGATGTCACAGTCTTCTCTAGGATGTTACACAGCCACCTAGTGATGTCACAACCCACTCGCTGATGTCACAGAGCCACCAGCTGTTACGTCTGGATCTGCTCTATGGCCTCATACCCTACTCCATGATGTCACAGACAGCTCTGTGATGTCACAACCCCCTCAGTGATGTCACAAAAACCTCTCTGTTATGTCATGCTGCCACTCTCTAATGTCACAGCACACACTTTGACCTCACAGCCTGCCCTATGATGTCATACAGCCATGCCATGATGTCACAGCCCACTCTGTGCTGTCACACAGTGTCCTCTATGATGCTGTAGCTGCTCAGTGACCTCACACAACAAACTCTGTGGTGTCACAGCCCAACCTGTGACCTCACACAGCCCACTCTGTGCTGCCACACAGCCCCTTGCTGACATCACAGCTGCTCTGTGCCTCTAGGACACAGCCACAGAGGTGCCGCTGTGACACAGCCCCCTCGGGGACATCCCCCAGCCCCTGTCAGTGCTGAGCCGCTGTCAGCTCTGGCTGTGCCCTGCTGGTGTCCCTGAGCTGCCCTGGCAGTGCCCCAGCCCTGCTGGGCTGTGCACAGGAGCTGCTCCTGGCCAGAGCTGTCTCTCTGCAGCGCTGCCCTTGCCAGGAGCTGCCTCTGGGCCAGGAGCCCGGCCCAGCTCAGCAGCACAGACACAGCACAAGGACTTTAATGACCATCTGGGGCATTGGTGCTCTTTCTGTCTTCCATGGCCAAAGTGCTGCCCAAGTTGGCTCTGTCAGGGCCTTGCAGCTGCTGCCCATCCCTGTGCCCTCTGCAGCCCAGGCTGTCCTACGGTGTCCCTGCCCTGCGCCTGTGTCCCTGCAGGCTGTCGTCATCCCCCGGCTGCCCCACCTGGCTGGCCCCTTCCTTTGCTGGCAGCTCTGCCTCCTGCCTGCCTCTGCCTGCCCACACAAAGCCTTGGGCTGCTCCAGGCTCCTTCTGGGGGACGTGTTGCACCACAGCCCTGCCCTGGCAGGGAAATTCCTTTCTCCTGCTGTCCAGTCTGGGCCTCCCCAGGTGCCCTTGGTGCCATTATTGCCTTCTCATGCTTATATCCTCTTTGAAGAAAAGCTACAGCCTCTCTGAAACCACCCTTCCAGCCCTCTCAGACTACTCCTGTTCTGTCCTCAGTCTCCACACCACTGGGCCCAGAGCTATCAGACTCTACATCCTGGTTATGTGATGAGGCCTCCAAACCCCATCTTGGGAGATTTTTGGGTCCTCTTCAAGGTCTGTGAAAATAGAAAAAAAGTGGTCAAAGTTATTTTCTCCCAAATCTTGCAGTGACAGAACAGGGGTCAATGTCTTTAAACTGAATGAGGGTGGATTTACTTTTGTTAAAACGAGGAAATATTTTCCAATTATGAGAGTGGCACAAAACTGCAACTGTTTTCCCAGAAAAGTGGATTCCCAACCCCAGGAATTCCACAAGAGCAGGACCTTTGTGCAGCCTGACACAGTAAAACCCCCTCATCCCCAAGGACAGATTTCCTGTTGTGTGGGTTCTCTGCTGTGCTGGGTGCCCTCACAATGCTTTTGGCCAGAATGTCTGCTGAGGGCAGCCAGGCTGCTGCAGGGGCAGTGACCTCACAGCCATCACCATGGCAGCCCTGTGCCCTGGGCCTGGCTCTCCCCTTTCCTCTGCCCCTGCCTTGTCTCTGCTGGCATGAAGAGTTTTGTCATTCATATCTTGTGCCCAAGGTGCTGGGGCCAATGGCTTCCCAGGCAGGCTCCTGGAGCAGAAGTGGCTTTTCAGAGCCCAGGCAGAAATGAGCCCTGAGGCAGCAGCTCTGCAGTGCTGGCCACCAGGCCGGGCTGCCAAGGGAGGCTTCTGGCCATGGCCTGCAAGCAGCTGCTGCTGCCAAGGTGCCTTTGGTGCCTCAGGCTCTGCCTGGCACAGCTCCCAGCACGGCACTCTGCCCTTGTGCCCGAGCCCTTCCCTGTGCTGGGGCTGGCCTGGGGCTTTTCCTGCAGCGGGACCTGCCCTGCTCCTGGCACAGGAAAGGCAGTTCCTGCTGGAGCAGGAGGCTCTGCCTGCAGTGCGCTCCAACAACTCCAGCAAGGCTCTGTTGACTTCAAAATAGCTTCCTGGAGCACTATATTCTAATAACTGTTATAATTCCAGTACTGCGGTTAAGACCTTTCTGACTAATCATGATCACAATCCATCAGGGCTGTATTTATATAAATTTATCTGGTATTCCATCGTTAATCGTGTGGGACAAATTGCATTAAGGTTCAATTCCACCTCTCCAATCTTTTATACATAAACCTTTGACAAACCCTGGGGCTGGGATTGGATGCAGCCTCTCCCAGTCTCCTCTATTAGAAGGAATTTTAGAAGTCTAGGGGTCCTGCAGGGATTTGAGGTTCCATGGTGGCTGTTGGAAGTAATTTCTCCACTTCATGTCTCAACAGGAGTTTCTCCAATAAAGAAATGAAGCTTTGCCTGAAGCTCCCACTGTGCCCATGACAGGAACCCCTGGGAGTGTCTGGGACATCCTGGCTCTTTGGCAGCCTGGGGACTCCTGGAATGTCACCGGGGAGCCCCTGTGAGTGCCTGTGACAGATTGGTGCCTTTGCAGCCCAAGGTTCCCTGGGATGTCACCATGGAATGGCTGTGACTGCCTCTGACCACAGGGCTCTTTACGATCCCCAGAAACCCCTGGGAGGTGTCCATGGAGTCCCTGTCTCTGCCTATGACATTCCAGCTCTTGAACAGCCTGGAGACATTTGGAAAGTCCCCATGGAACCCCTTTGAGGGCCTGTGACAAATCTGATCCTTAGGAGGCAACCATCTCCAGGACCCTGTTGCTATGGGTCATGGGATCCCAGATCCAGAGAACTGGCTGAGCTGGGAGGGACCCATCAGGATCCTGGAGTCCAACTGCTGGCCCTGCACAGGACACCCCAACAATGCCAGCCTGGGCCTGGCAGCGCTGTCCAAACGCTGCTGGAGCTCAGAGAGCCCTGGAGCTGGGAGCCTTCCCTGGGGAGCCTGGGCAGTGCCCCAGCAGCCTCTGGGGAAAAACCTTTTCCTGAGATCCAACCTGAGCCTGCCCCGACTCAGCTGCAGCCGTTCCCTCCAGTCCTGTCCCTGGGCACCAGAGGGAAGAGGTTCCCCCAGCCCCAGCCAGGGACCCGCTCCCAAGGCTGTTGCCATGGCCACCAGGGCTGGGACCAGCTGGGATGCTCGGTTTCCACAGGCTGGGGTTTAGGAATGGGATTCCCCAATGTCCTGCTCCTGCTACAACCACGCTGCCGCTCGCTGCCCTCCCACCTCCCATGGAAAGCACAAAAGGCAAAGATCGTGGGCTGGGATAAGAACAATTTATTTGGAACAGCAACGAGATAAAGAACAAACAGGAACAGAAACAATATTGACAACAGAAGGGTTATAAAAAAGGGAAAACTACAACACAACTGACTGTGTTTTCCCAGCCATAATTTCCTCCTGCCTGCAAAGGACACCCTTCTCCTCAGGAGGAGATAGAGAGAGAGAGTCCCTTTCCTGCCCCTGGCAATGACCTGAGGTCGGAGTGAATGTAATGACACAGCCCTGGCCAGACCCTCATGTTCTTCAGGCTCACATCATGTCATTGGCAGGGGCAGGAAAACGAACAGGTGTCTTCCCAGCATGGATCACAGTGAACACGTATCACCAGGGCTCTTCCAAACGTGGTTCTCCCATGGGGGATGAAGTTGGAGCAGTGTCCAAAGCTCTTCCTGCAGTTGCAGCATTTGCATGTCTTCCCTTACTGGTGACTGTGTTGGTGTCTGCTCAAATGAGAGCTCTGTCTGAAGCTCTTCCCACACTGGGGACACTCGTAGGGCCTCTCCCGGGTATGGATACGCTGGTGGGTGACAAGGTGGGAGTTGCGGTTGAAGCCCTTCCCGCAGTCAGAGCAGCGGAAGGGCCTCTCATCTGTGTGAATCCACTGGTGCTGGAGGAGATTGGAGCTCATGTGAAACCTCTTCCCACACTCGGGACACTCGTAGGGCCTCTCCCCAGTGTGGATGCGTTGATGCCTGACAAGTTCTGAGCTGCAGCTGAAGCCCTTCCCACACTCCCCACACTTGTAGGCCCATTCCCCAGTGTGGATCATCTGGTGGCTGATCAGGGTGCTGCTCTGCCTGAAGCTCTTCCCACACTCCAAGCACTTGTAGGGCTTCTCCCCATCAGGAAGCTGCTCCTGGACCACCAGCTCTGATCCCTGGCTGAAGCTCTGTCCACCTTCCTGGCACAGGGTGGATCTTTCCTCCTCAGAGCACACTGGGCTGGGTTTGAAGCCCCTCCTCCTGCGGGATCTCAGGGAATTTTCCTCCTTGTTAGATTCCTGTGCCATGGAGCCGCTCAAATCTGCCTCTTCCATGAGGTTCTGCCATGGGGATTTGTCCTCCCTGGTCTCTATTCTCAGCTTGTCTGAGGAAGGCAGGGCAAGGAGACGATGGGATTTCCCTCTGTGCCAGAGGGAAGGGGAAGAGAATCCTCCCAGTGCATCCCTGGCAGGACGGCATTGGCAGTGGGGCTGTCCTGCAGCCTTGGGCTGTGCTGGGCTGGGAGATGGAGCAGGAGAGATAAGGAAAGGCGCCCTGACTTCCTCCTCACCTGCCTGAGTGTCTCGGGGCATCTTCCTCTTCCTTGAAGCCTTCTCCTCCATCTGGCAGTGGGTTTGGGATGTAAATTTCTGTTTTGGGAGGAAAACAAGAGATGAGTGCATTGAGTTCTGTACTGGCTTGAGGTCAAACCAGGGGGAGATTTTAAGCCAGAATTACAATTTAACAAGAAAATTAAGATCAAGACAATGATACAGAAACACTGCCTTAAACTGACACAGTCAGGATATAACCTGCCACCCTGTTGGTCAGGGTGGTGGTAGCAGTCCCATTAAATGGTGGCTGCAGTCCTGTTGCAGTGATGATCGTGATTCTGTCAAGGCAGTGATCCTGGAGAAGGGTCTGGTCTTCCTCTGAAGGTCCAGTGGTGGTGATGGAGCTCTTGTCCTCTAGGAATCCAGCAGGCAAGGTGCTCCTGGTGTCAGAAGCCTCCGCTTATATCCAGGTAGGAATGCTTGGCTCCTCCCCCTGGGCGGAGCATCCCACAATGGGATGATGTCATTTTACCAGTCCTGCAGGGACACTCAATGGCCCATTCACAGAAGAGAGCCCCTGGAGGGCGTTATCAGGGCTGAGTCATGGAAGAGATAAAGAACACTGCCCCACCTGTTTATAACAGTTTGTGAAGATGGTGATGGAAAACATGCATTTGGTTACATCTTGCACTGCAACCTGAAACAGTGGGGTAATCCCTGCTCGGGGGGTGAACACCACCCCCCTTACCCAAACTGGCTCAGGTGTAAAACACTCACCCCGGGAAGGCCACACACACAGGGAACAATGTCACACTTGCCCTGACTCAGGGGAGGTCTCTGTCCCTGTCACTCCCTTGCCGTACCCGCTCTTCTTTCTTTTTCTCTTTTTTCCATTTCTCTTTACCTCACATTTACTGTTCAATAAAATCCACTTTGGATTTGGTTTCATTAGCACCTTAATTGGGGCAGAAGCATCTCTCTGACAAATTTCTTAACCAGATTGCAACATTATTTTGGCACAGTGAGTTTAGGCACTGTTGTCTTTCCCCAAGTGCCTTTGACAACAACATGGTTCCCTCCTCTGAAGAGGCTGTGGTTCTTTCTGGAGGAACCCTTGGAAACTTGGACGCAGCTTCATCTGAGCGACATTTGGGAGAACTGATGAGGAAAAAGGCTGTTGGTGGCTGGGTGGCCAGTGGAAAGAAAATCTTTTGTTGTCCTTCCTTGAAAAGTTTCTTAAAAACACTGGAGGAAAGGGAGCAAATGATACCAGAGAGGCTGACAAGGTTCATTGACCCCAAGGTGAGGAACACAAGGCTGCTAAAAGTCCCACAAGAAGCCCAGCTCAAGTAGCTAAATTCCTGAATAAATGCCAAATTCACAGGCTTAGGGGCTTTGCCAAATGTGAGAATCATTATTCTCTTCATCCCTGTCACCCTTGACAAAGCCCCACAGTGCTTTCTCTTCCTTTTAATAATCTGTATTTTGCCAAATTTCCACTTTTTTATGGGAACCTGCCAGCAGCTGAGCTGGAGCTGTGCAGGAACCAATGGAACTTGGAATTGCCACAGAATTGCTTCTATTTTCAATTTATTAATGTTTGGGATTTGTTTGCATTTTCATCACATGTGACTTGTGGGAAAATCAAATATTCATCAAAGTGGTTTATGCAGAGTTAAGTTTGATTTCTGCCAAGTTTATTTTGTCCAGTGCCCAGAGGATGCTCCAGGGGGCTCTGTTCTTGCCTCTCACCCTGGCCGATGCTTGGGAGGGGCTTTTGGGGGCTGTTCCTGTCCCTGTCACCCCAGGCCATTCCTCAGGGGGTCTCCATCATTCTCACTCCAGGGAATGCCTGGGGGGTCTCCCTCCCTCTCACCCTGTGCCAGGGGGTGCTCAGGGCAGTCTCTGTCCCTCTCAGCCCAGGGGATGCTTGGGGGTCTCTGTCCCTCTCAGCCCTGATGTGACCCTGTCCAAACATCATTGGGGTCAGAGGGACAGAGACACTCCCAAACCCCCAGATGGGCTGGACCTGGGATCATGCTCATACCCTCTTCATCTGTTTAGCCCAGAAATGAGTTCTGCACCTTTAAGGCAGCTTCTGAGAGTGAAGGAAGGCAGGAAGTGAGCAGGTTTTTTTAGAAACTGCACTCCTCCATATTCCAGCTCCTGGACAAACAGATTGCAGGACAGGGCTCTCCTTTGGTTTTAGTTAGTTTTTAGCTCTCTGAGGCAGATAAGTGCCCTGGACTGTGGTTTTTCTTTTACTTTAGAGCTGTTTAAACCTGCTCTCAACATCCAGAAGAGCACTGGCAGCTCCACCTGTGGCTCAGTGGCCCGAGCCTGGTCCACAGCATTTCCAGTGCTGGAGAAACTGATAAGAGACTGAGTGAGCAGAGCTAGAGCCCACAGAGGGACTTTCTAAGTTTATCATCTCTTTTGGAGTTGCAAGGCGTTTTATTTTTTAATATTGGTCATTTGCTGTGCTCGTGAATGTTTTGTCTGTTAAATAAACAATTTCTTCCACTTTTCTCCAAGGAAATCTTTTCCCGAACTGATTGGGGGACAGGCTACTTGAATTTGCTTTCTAGAGGAAACCCCTTTTGGAGGTTTTCTCCCAAATTTCCCTAAACCAGGACAGGGCGGTGGGGAGAGGAGAGAGCCCCAAGTAACTGGACTGGGGGAAGGCTGGAGAGAGGGACCCTGGGACCCCAAAACCCCCCAACAACCCTAAGCAGGACCCTGGAGAGGGGGGATGCCCAGGTGCTATGGGATCCTTGGCAGCCATGAGAGAGAGGACCACCAGAACCCCAGAGGGATGTGACTGGAAGTGGGACACTTCTGGTGGCTTTTTTTTTTTTTTATTCACTTCTGCTTTTTGAAGGTTTTTATGGACACCAGGTGACTTCTAGAGATGGACTTGGGCAGAGGACCTTCAGACGCACTGTGCTCATCCCCTTTTTTCCCCCAAAGCAGGATTTCCCATTACCAAAACTTGGCCCAATGGAGGAGAAGACTGCAAGGAAGCAAAAGATGCCCTGAGAAACTCAGGCAGGTGAGGAGGAAGTCAGTGCCCCTTTCCCCCTCTCTCCTGCTCCATCTCCCAGCCCAGCATGGCCCCTGGCTGCAGGACAACCCCTCTGCCAACGCCGTCCTGCTGGGGATACACTGGGAGATCTCCTGCCCCTTCCCTCTGGCACGGAGGCACATTCACAGGCTCTGGGGCAGGAGGGGGAACCGCGGGCGGTTTGGGGTGCGTGGCTCGGCTGCTCCCGGCGCGGTTCCCCCGAGCCCCTGGCGCGGCTCTGCCAGCCCCCCCACCACGGCACTGGCCGGAGGTCCTTTAACAGAAATGCTGGTAAATTGACCATCTGGAATTACACTAAATACAATTTCAAGAAGCTGCTGGTTTACTGGGCAGTTTGCTGAATTCCACATTGTTGTTTCTTTTAGTAAAACTGCACTTTAAAAGGTCTTAGTAAATTTATGCTTGCATAAAATTTGTGGCTACCATGGGCTTCTCTCAAAACTAAATTACATAAGAACATTACACACTTATTACATGCTTTTAATCCCTCCAGTAAATACATCATGCTGTTATTTCAATCGCAGATTGTTCAACTTTTCATTGCCTTATTTCCATTAAGAGCATCAGAATAAGTTAAATTTTGCTGTATGTATAACTTTAAAAGATATTAATTTTTAATTCTGTGATGTTTAATTTAATGCAAATTCAGGGTTGATAAGATTAAGCAAAGTTAAGCTTCATTATTGTTAGATTTGAGCAATGTTATGTTACATTCTATTAATTTGAAATCCTGTTTTTCTGGATTGAAAGACAATGTGTGTGTTCTATTTGCCATCTGTCACAGGTAGGGCAGTTATCTTCTGTTAATTGGGCAGTAAATTGGACCCCCAATAGCCCCCACAGATCCCCAAACACCTGCAAGGACCTCCAAGCTTTCTAAACTCCTTCTTGTGAGAGGAGCTTTGGAGCAGATGTTTCCAATCCCAGTCCCAGACTTTCAAGATTTTGTATGTAAAGATTTATAAAGGTGGAATGAAACCTTTATAGAATTTGTCCCACAGGATTAAGGATGGCAAACCTTAATATATAACCTATATATCATATATATAATTATATATTATGTATATTATATGTATATTTTTTATATATATTCTATATACTATATATAGGATTAAGGATGGAAAACCTAAATCTTTCTGTAGATATATATTATCTATTATGGTAATGATTAGACAATATTATGTTAATCAGAAGAATTTACACCTAGGTATAACAGCTGTAACATACCATATATCATATAATATTATATAATATACTAGGAAGTGATTTCAAAGTAACTGTATTAAAGCAAAACCAGTTATTAAGCAAAGATTTGTATCACTCTCTGTGTTGGTTTGAAAAGACAGATGTCTTCTAAGGAAGGCAGGAGCCTCTCCTAAAATGTAAAATGTAAACCCCCTCCCTCTGAATTGTTATAAATTTGAAATGAAGGGACTCCCAGGCAAAAATATGGGATCAGGAATAACAGTTCTTCATTAGGGAAACAAATAAAAGGATAAAATAAACAATGCAGTACAGCAAGACAACACTGACAGAGTCAGAACACAACCTGACACCCTGTTGCTCAGGGTGTTGGTAGCAGTCCAATTGGAATGGTGGCTGCAGTCCTCCTGGAGTGTCAGGTGTGGTTCTGCTGGAGCAGGGATCCTCTAGAAAGGTGTAGTCTTCCTCTGAAGATCCAGTGGAAGAGGCAGCTGCTGTTCCTCTGGGAAATGCAGTGGAGAAAGCCATGCTGGTGTTCCAGAATTTTTAAGATTATATCTGGTAGGAATGCTTGGCTCTCCCCTCTGGGCAGATCATCTCCCAATGGGATGCTGTAGTTCTTATCAGTCATGCAGTGACATTCAATAGCCTGTTATCAGCAGATGTCTGCCTGGAGGGAGGAGTGGGTGTGGAAGAGATAAGGAAAACTGCCCACTTAACAGAAGACAATTGCCATACAGATGGCAAAGAGAATACAATCTGCTTGGCAATCCAGGAGGGTCTCCATAGTGAAACTCAGGGGCCCCAAGGAACCAAGGGTCCATGGTGACCTTGTGGAGCTGGCAGTGTCATGGAGGAGCCATTGTGACACAGCGAGGGCGCATGGAGCCGAGGGGACATGGTGACACATCAGGGCTTTGTGGAACCACAAAGCAGTTGTGACATTGCAAGGCCTCATGGAAACACGGGGCCATTGTGACACTGCAGAAGCAGGGGGAACATTGTGACACTCCAGGGCCTCATGGAACCAAGGAGACCGTTGTGACACTGTGGGTCCCACAAAACCAAGGGAACATGGAACAGGTCTGGCTGGCAGGGCCTCCTGGGGACCACCTGACAGGTCCAGCTGACCTTGGCATGTTGAGGGCTGCTTCCAATCTGCCCCTGAAGTACTGGGGCTCTGGGCTTTCCTTCCTATGGGAGAGAACTGTCCTTCTCCTCCAGGGCCTATTGTCAAAATTGGGATTCCTCCTCCAAATCTCCTTATATGCAAAGATTGTTCTCAGATGAAATCTGCCAGGAGAGACAGCTCTGTCTGCCTTGGCCACCCAGGAGCCATCTCTCATCTGTCCTTGAAACACTGGGACCATGTGCTTTTTTTCCTATGGGAAAAAACCATCCATCTTGACCAGGCACCGATGGATAAAATTGGGGATCTGCCTCTAGAATTCCCTATATCCAAGGATAACTCCCAGACAAAAGCTGCCAGGACTGAAAAGTCTGTCTGGCCTTGGCTTCCAGAGGGCTGGCACTCATGTGCCTTTGAAACACTGAGGCTCTGTGCTTTCCCTTCTAATGAAATAAGTCTTCTTCCTGTCCAGGTGCCGACAGCCAAAATTGAGATTCCGTCTCCAAAATGCCCAATGTCCAAGGATAGTCCCTAGACAAAAGGTGCCTGGAGGGACAGGTCTGGTAGGCTTGGCCTAAGAGTGGCCACCTCCTATCGTCTTCCAAAACACTCGGCATTCATGCTTTTCTTTCCTAGAAGAAAATAAATCCATCTTGATCCTGTTGCCCGTGGTTAAAACTGGGATTCTACCTCCAATATTCCGTACATCCAAGGATTGCTCCCAAGTGAAAGCAGCCAGGACAGACAGGTCTGGCTGGCCTTGGCCTCTTGGGAGCTGCCTCTCATCTGCTTTTGAAACACTGGGGCTCGGTGCTTTCCTTCCCATGGAGATCCCTGGTACACTGTGGGGGCCTCATGAAACCAAGGGGATCATTGTGCCACCACTGGAGCCCATGGAACCAAGGGGCCATGGTGACACAGCGGAGCTTCATGGAACCCGGAGACCATTATGACTCCGTGGGGCCTGATGGAACCATGGAGACCATTGTGACTCTTCAGGGCCTCGTGTCACCAAGGGGGAGTTATGACACCTCAGGGCCTTATGGAAACAAGGGACCATTGGGACACTGTGGGGCCCCATGGAACTGAAAGAACATGAAGCGGGTCTGGCTGGCTTGGCCTCCCAGGGGCCACCTGACAGGTCTGGCTGATTGTGGGATGTCAAGGGCTGCCTCTCATCAGCTCCTGGAGCACTGAGGCTCTGTGCTTTCCTTCCTGTGGGAAAGAACTCTCCTTCCTTTCAGATGCCCGTTGTCCAAATAGGTACTCTCCCTAAAAAAATTCCTGTAGGCAAGGGTATCTCTCAGAACAAAACCTGCCAGCTCTGGCTGGCCTTGGCCTCTGGTGCTCACTTTGCATCTGCCCCTGAAACACTGGGGCTCTGTTCCGTCCTTCCTATGGAAAAGAATGTGTTTTCATGTCCAGGAGCCGTGGCCGAAAGTAGAATATGGTCTCCCAAATTTTCAAGTATTTCCAAGATTGCTCCCAGACAAAAGTAGCCAGGACAGGCAGGTCAGTCTGGCCCTGTCCTCTAGTGACTTTCTTAGACTATGAGCTGAATACTTTTATTTGAAAAGCCCTTGGAGAGGACCCGGAGATCTCCCAAGGAGGGGTTTTGAGGCCTTGGGCATATGAGCACTACATATGGACAAAGGAGCTCTGTGCTCTGTGCTGTTGTGGTGGTTTGGCATCATGGAAGTGATGTTCTAACAGAAGCTGCTCACGTTTCCACCATGTCGACAAAAAAAATCAATCAGTAATTAGCTCTGAGAACTGACAATCTGTTAAACCACTAAGAAAACTGTACACACCTCTGTGAAGACACATGTTAAAGACGAGAAAGCCTGGGAGGGTCTCTTTCCCTTCTGGCCAGCAAAGAGGTAACAAGGCTGGCCCAGCCCCGTCTCAGCCGGGCCGGGCCGGGCGGCTCCTGCCGTGGGGCCGGGCCCCTTCCCAGGGAGCCCCCCAGGCCCCATCGGCTGCCGGGCAGGGCAGGGGAGGCCGCGGGGCCGAGGCCGGGCCGGGCCATAGCTGCGGTTGCCAACACCTGGGCGCTACCGAGCCCTGCCCTGCCGCCAGCCCGGGCCCAGCCAGGATCCGCCGGGCCCCAGGAGCAGCCCTGGGCCAGGCCGGCTCGGCCAAGATTCTGCCACCCTTGAGGTTCACCCGCAAGCCCCGGGCAGGGGGAGGAGAAGCCATGGGCCCCGGCCGTGCTGCTGCTGTGTTCTGGCCTGGCTGCTGAGATCCTGGCCCTGCCCCAGCGTGGCCCATCCTGACACAGCCCCAGCGCGGCCGCTGCAGAAACCTCCATCGTAAAACAGCTCCGGCCGCAAGGACTGAGCCCGGCCGGGGTCACGGAACCATCTGCAGGCCCTGGGAGAGATATTAACTCTTTCAGTGCTTCCATCCTCCCTTGAGGGAGAGAAAAGGACAAAGTGCAGGCACACAGAGGAGCAACATGAAGACACCAAGATCAGTGAAGAGGAAGTTGAGTCCCAGATGGGGGGAATAAGTAGATGCCTTGATCTTGGGGCTGAAATCCTCTTGTAAAGCTATGGAGAAGGATGTAATTGATACATCAGACTCTCTTTTTCCCTATAACACATTGAAAAGGATGGGAAGATGACTTGTTCGGGAAACACCTCCATGGTAAAGTAAGCAAATGTTGAAGTAGCTGTGTTCCCATGTGAAGTTTGAACAGACAGAGCAGAGTGATGAGACCCTGTGCCCTCATAGGGAGAAGAAGAAAACCACTGTTCTCAGAGATGAAGATGATTTCAGAAATAGATGAAGAGAACATTTGCTCTTAAACAGCTCATCTTTAAAATAATACCCCATAAGTTGACGTGGCCCATAAACACAACTGTGGAAAAAGCTATCAAAAAACTGGGAGGGACTTGACGATTGGAGATTTTCCAGGCAGCTGCTATTTGTGGCAATTTAGAGGCATGAGAAAACATTTCTTATGGAGAAGTCTCCATAGCATGAAAGAGAGACTCCTATCCCTAAGTGAACTGAAGAAAACTATTTTAGAGGTGGTAAGCAAACTGAAAATTTTTGGTTTTGTCTCTTTACATTTTCAGGAAGAAGGAAACGGTTGTAGGGAGAGGAGAAGTATTCTGAAAGTTTTGTTCTGATCCTTATTGCTCTTTGTTTTAGTTACTATTAATAAACTTTGCCTTTCTCCTAATCATATCTCAGAGTAGGAAATGAGTAAGTATATCCTAGTGAGTGCATTGGAAATTAGCCAACACTGAACCCAACAAACCAATTGATGCATTGGCCAAGAAATCTCAAAATAGCGAACCAAAAGCACTACAGAAACATTCCTGATGAATTGCACTAGAGCAGAGGGAAATGAAGGCAGAGTCATGGTTTGTCAAGACTTGCTTGATCCTAATGAGCCCTGTGGTGCATTTAGAGCTGAGCCCTGGTACCTCAGGTCCTGAGAGAAGAATGCAAAAGCCTTTCCAGGACTCAAAGTTAGAGGAAAAACTCAAAGTGTCTCAAAGCATGAATGGGTCCCACTGAGGTCCATCCCCAACACAGGCTCCTCATGGACTCCTCAGAGGAGAGAATTGGAGGCCAGGATGGCACAAAAATCTCTCAGAGACTCAGTGTGATAAAAGAAATTCAAAAGTACCTTAAAAACCTTGAGTATCTCAAAGCATTAATGAGCCCCACTGAGTGTCCATACAGAGCTCTCAAGGGACTCATTAAAGCAGATAATTGGGGCCATGATTGCACACACCTCTCACAGAGTCTGTATCAAATGGGAAACACCAAGTACCTTCAAATAACTGAAGTACCCTGAAGCATTAATGAGCCCCACTGAGTGTTGTTACTGACAAAGCCTCTCCAGGGACTAATTACACCAGATAATTGGAGGCCATGATTGCATAAACCTCTCAGAGACTGCAAGGCAAAAGCCAAACCCAAAGTCCTTTGAAAAATCTGCAGTCCTGGGAGCATTCAGGAGCCCCCAGGGCCATTGCTGAGCAAGACTCCCCAGGGACTCCTTCCAGCAGATCCTTGAGGCCACTGGGATGTGGGCTAGGGGGGGATGCTGAGGGCAGAACAAGGGGCTGACAGTGCCCAGCCTGGCTGGGGCTGTGCCAGGAGGCCCCAGGGCCTCAGGACAAGGTGTCTCCTCCCAGTCCTTGGTGGCACAGACCCTGCTGTGCCCCAGGCCACCAAGACTTGGCTTCTCTTTGTCCCCACCTGTCATCACTGCCTCCAGTTCTCTGCTCTGCCTGGGGCCTGGGGACACTTTCTCAGTCATGTCCCTCAGTAGGACCCATTAAAAGTCCAAGAAACTTTGGAGTTGGATTGTACTTGGAGTTCTGGAGAGGTTTCTTCAGCTGCCTCTCAGGGACTGATGTTCAGGGCCTGATCACAAAGCCCCAGAGGGTCATTAAAGTCCTGCTGCTGTGTCTGTGCTGCTGAGCTGGGCTGGGCTCCTGGCACAGACACAGCTCCTGGTAACGAAGAAGAGCTTCAAAAGCACATTTCTCTTGATGAGCAGCTCTTGTGGCAGCCCAGCAGAGCTGGGGCACTGCCTGCAGCCAGCCCGGGCACAGCACAGAGGCACAGAGTTGTTAAACTCAGCCTGGGCTGGGAGCACAGAGCAGAGCTCACTCAGGGCTCACTAGAGCAGAAATCATCCCAGGTTTGAAACAGTCATTCTCTGGCTGTGGAAGAGAAGCTGCAGCTCCTGGAGCTGGCACATCCCACAGCTTTTAGGAGCTTTCAGGAGCACTCTCAGAGCTGCTCCAGGGCAGGGATGTGGCCCCAGGGCAGGGCTGGCTTTCCCTGCTGCCCCAGCCGAGGCACAGCCCAGGGCAGCTCCTGTTGCCAGGCTCTGCTGCAGGGCTGAGCAGCCGCAGGTGCAGCCAGGGGTGCCCAGGGCTGTCCTGCAGAGCAGGCTCCTGCAGCCCAGGGCGCTGTGCTGGGGCAGGGACTCTGCTGCCTGCCAGGGACAGCTCTCAGCCGGCCCGGGGAGCTGCTCCCAGCGCTGGGGAGAAGCTGTGGGGGGAAGGAGCCACCCTGAGCAGGGCAGGTGCTGCTGCTGAGAGGGGCTGGGTGGGGCAGGGCTGCTCCCAGCTCCATACCAGCCTGGGCACAGCTCCGGAGGACACTTCCCAAAGAAGGTAAGCCTGGCATTGCTGGAAAGATCAGGAGCTTTCCTTTTCCTGCTTGGAGAAGGATGGGAAAGTTGGGGTAAGGACAAAAAGATTTTTTATTTTGATACATTTTCATATATTCATAGCTCTGAAAATTACTATTATATAGTTTTAAAATTATAATCCTTACATAACTCTATTGAACTCTTTATTAAGTCAATTAAACAACTATTACATACTTCTTTAACTATAATCCATAATTAACTCTAGTACATTTCCTTACCTTTCTCCTAGAATTTAGAACAATAAGCTGACTGTATAAATACATTCCTGATACTGTATAGTCTTATTATCAGGAAGAGGACCTACTAGAAGAACATTTTGGTTTTTGACCAGAATGTGAGCAGTCACAACAAAAAGTGATGGCAAAGAAACCCTTGGACCAACTCCTATGAGTTGAGCAACTGTGTGTAACTGGGGAAACAGAATCTCCTATTGGATGTTTCTGTTAAACATCCTAATTAATCCACCTTAATGAACTGTTGAAATCAGTTGTGCCCAATCCCCACTTGGACACCTGAAATCTTCCAATAAATGTCTGGTTTTTTCCTTTACTGTTCTAAACACCTTTGCAAGAGTTTTTTTTCTCTTCTGATTAGAGACAACAGGGGAATGAGAGAAGGAGACCAGGAATTGTAATTCCAGAATCACAAAACATTCTGAGTTGAATGGGACACACAGGATCATCAAAGCAGTGTTTGAACATTTACAGAGACTCCCGAACTGTAACTTTGGCTGGTCAGTCTCTCTGCTGGGAGCCTCCCAAACGGCCCTCAGCCCTGGACAGCAGCAGCATCACCTCTGCAGGGCCCAGCAGGGCTCTCCTGAGCTGCCCTTGCCCACCTGCACACACAGCCTGCCCCAGCCAGGGCCCTGCACACAGGCAGGTTTCTGTAGGGCCGGGGCCAGGGCACACAGGGTGGGATGGGCTCTGTGAGCGCTGGCAGGGACAAGGCTCCTCTCAGGAGGGAATGTCCAGGCCCAGGGAGATGCTCAGGCAAGGAGAGGGGGCTGAAGAGAGCAGTGCTGGGGCAGGAGGGCACTGTTGGTGTGTGGGAGGTGCCGGGCACAGCTGGGCACAGGGAGCACTGTCCTGAGTGCCCGGCTGTCTCTGCCCTGCCCTCTCAGGCACAGCACCACAACATCTTCTCTTGTTTCTGCCTTGCCCTGATATTGTCACTGTTATCTGCTGCTCTCAGGGAGGCTCTGGCATTTGCAGCAGCTGAGTCAGGCACTGCCCTTGGCATTCCTGCCAGGCAGGGCTGTCCATGGGAATGGGGTGTCCAAGCTTCCCTGGGACCTGTGGGGCTGTGGGCAAAGCAGTCCATGGGAAAGGGGAATGAGCTGAGCCCCCTCCCTGAGATCCCATCATGGGCACAGCCGGGGATCTCCTTGCTGTGCCCTTCCAAGCTCTGAGCTGCCCTCCTGGGTGCAAATCTGTGCCAGAGGCCCTGGCAGTTCCCTGAATGTCCCACGGGGAAGGGCAGAGCTGCCACAGCTGAGGAAATGCTGCTGGGTTTGCTAAGGGAGCCGTGAGTGTCCTTGGCAAAAGGGGGTGCTGAGACCTTGCCCAGAGATCTTTAGGGAGGCTGAAACATTCAGGGATCCCTCTGCTCTGGGCATGGTCTGGTTTATCCCAGGCTGACCCAGGATTGTGACTGTGCTCTGATTGCAGCCAAAGGTGCAAAGCCAGGGCAGTTGGGAACAAGCCCATCCAGCCCCTCACCTTCCCTCAGCCTCTCCCATCCCTCAGTGGCAAACTCTCAGTGCAACAGAAATGCTGGGGATTTCTGACCTCAGAGAGCCAGGAATGATGTGTGGGTAGGAAAACAATTCCTTATAGCAACTCCTGACATCTATTTCCTTTAGAACTGTGAGCGCAGATGCAACCAAGCCTTTCTGCATTAGGAGAGATTTCCCTGATAAATCCTGAATATCCAGCCTTGTCCATCTGACACATGGCCACAAACTGAGGGCAGTGGGGCAGGGAAGGCTCCTCCAGAGCCCCCACACACAGCCCTGGCTGTTCCTGGCACACTCAGCTAGCACAACTGGAGCTCAGGCAGGGACGTGGGGGAAGGTTTTCCCTGAGCAGGAACAAGGGTGGGTGAGTCCCAGCGAGGCAGGCTACAGGGGATGGTCCAGGACTGGCTCGGAGCAGCCTCTCCTGACTTGTCACTGTCCTTTCTCCATGAACAGGTCCCTACGTGCAGCCCCAGGAAATGTCCAACAGCAGCTCCATCAGCCACTTCCTCCTGCTGGCATTGGCAGACACGTGGCAGCTGCAGCTCCTGCACTTCTGCCTCTTGCTGGGCATCTCCCTGGCTGCCCTCCTGGCCAACGGCCTCATCATCAGCGCCGTAGCCTGCGGCCAGCACCTGCACACGCCCATGTTCTTCTTCCTGCTCAACCTGGCCCTCAGCGACCTGGGCTCCATCTGCACCACTGTGCCCAAAGCCATGCACAATTCCCTCTGGAACACCAGGAACATCTCCTACACAGGATGTGCTGCACAGGTTTTTCTGATTATCTTCTTCCCTGGAGCAGAGTTTTGCCTCCTGACCATCATGTGCTACGACCGCTACGTGTCCATCTGCAAACCCCTGCACTACGGGACCCTCCTGGGCAGCAGAGCTTGTGCCCACATGGCAGCAGCTGCCTGGGCCAGTGCCTTTCTCAATGCTCTCATGCACACAGCCAATACATTTTCCCTGCCCCTGTGCCATGGCAATGCCCTGGGCCAGTTCTTCTGTGAAATCCCCCCCATCCTCAAGCTCTCCTGCTCAAATTCCTACCTCAGGGAACTTGGGCTTATTGTGTTCTCCCTCTGTTTAGCATTTGGTTGTTTTGTGTTCATTGTTTTCTCCTATGTGCAGATCTTCAGGGCTGTGCTGAGGATCCCCTCTGAGCAGGGACGGCACAAAGCCTTTTCCACCTGCCTCCCTCACCTGGCTGTGGTCTCTCTGTTTATCAGCACTGCCTCATTTACCTACCTGAAGCCCCCCTCCATCTCCTCCCCATCCCTGGATCTGTCAGTGTCAGTCCTGTACTCGATGGTGCCTCCAGCCCTGAACCCCCTCATCTACAGCCTGAGGAACCAGGAGCTCAAGGCTGCCCTGAGGAAAATGATGACTGTATCTTTTCAGAAACATTAAACTTTTCTGTTCCAGAACCTTGTGAATGTAACTTTTTTAAATCTTGGCCTTTTTTTCCTATTTGTCCATTTTGTCACTGGGACCTTTTCTTATTATTTTTCTGGTGTTATAATGTTTTGTATAAGATACTGCAGTACTACTCTGAGCATTTCTACATGAACTTCTACTGCTCTTTTGTAACACAAAGGCTTTTAGGTGGCTTGTTCCCTCAGCATTTAAATAAAAACAAGTGGCTGTCCTGACCTGTGTGTCTAAGGCATTTCCACAGCCCTTCTCTGCCTCTGCAGGGGCAGTGCCTGTGAGCAGAGGTGGAGGGAAGGGGCTCCCAGCACAGCAGCATGGCCAGGGACAATGGCCCTGCCTCTTTCCACATCTGCTCCTCCCAGCTCCACACTCCCCTTCCCAGCCCTGCTGTGGGTGCAAGGCTGGAGTGCTCTGGCAGCTTGGTCACTGTCCTGCGGCGTGTCCGTGCTGTGCCCTCAGGCAGGGACAGGCCATGGGCACTGCTGGGACACAGCTGGGCTCCAGCACAGCAGCTCCACCAGCAAAGGGCAACTCCTGAGGGCAGGGCAGGAAGGCTTTGCTCCCCTCCAGAGTCACTCTCAGGACTCTCAAGAGGCTCCTTGTGTTCCTTGTTCTCCCAGGGCTCAGTGGGATGAGATCAGGGTCTCACTGGGGCCTTCAGGGGACTCAGGTCTGGGTCAGGTTTTGCTTGTTGGTGGCCAGTGCCCATCAGATGGTGAATGGTCTGAGCTGAACCTTCCTGGGGCCCTGCAGCTTGTGCCAGGGCTGATGGCAGGGCAAGGTTTGTCTGGAGGGCCTTGGGAGCTGCCAGGAGAACACAGGGGACCTGCAGGGACAGTGTGTGCCAGGGACCAGCAGGGAGTGGAGCTCACTGGGCACAGGCCTGGCCAGGCTGGGGTCACCCCAAGATCAAGGACTGAATGTCTGCTGTGAGCCAGGAGAGCTCTGCAGCCCAGGGACACAGCAGGCCCAGGGAAAGGAGTCTGGGCACTGCCTGCTCTGAGCCTCAGGGAACTCCCCCAGGAGGATCCAGTGCAGCCCCAAGCTCCTCTGGCAGCCCTGGCACAAGGCAGGCACCTCTGAGCCCCCTCCATGCTCTGCAGAGCCTGTGTGGGAGGGGGTGAGTGCAGGGAGCACCATCAGCTGCCTCTGTGTGCCAGGCTGAGCAGCAGAGCCCAGCAGATGCAGCCCAGGGCCCCGGGCAGCACAGCCCCCGTGCTCTGCAGAGCAGCAGCCCCAGCTCGGGGCTCTGGGCAGCAGGGCAGGGGCTGCAGCAATGGCTGCTGGGGCCAGCACAGACGTGTTCCCCTGGGAAAGGCTCTGGGGGCAGCTGGCATGGGCCAGGAGCAGAGCAGGAGCCCGTGGGTGTGCAGAGGAGCCCTGGCAAGAGGCTGGCCTGTCCCTGGGCCAGCAGGAGCTGCCTGAGGAGCCCCGGGGCCAACTCTGCTGCTGGGCTGGGCAGCGGGGCTGGCCCTGGGGCTGCAGGAGCTGCCCGAGCTGAGCATCTGCTGAGCATTGCAGACCCAGAGTGGCTGTCCCTGACCTCCAGTGCCTGCAGTTCCTGCTGCAGGGCCAGACCTGACTCTGCTGCTCTGCTGGGCTGGGGCAGGGGCAGGGAAAAGCTGCACTGGGCAGTGCCAGGGAGAGGAAAACAATGGGGCCTCCTCCATATGGGTCCCTACAGTGCCAGAATGGCCTCCATGGTTCCATTAAGCCCCAGAGTGTCACAATGGCCCTTTGGTTCCAGTAAGCCCCACAGGGTCACCATGGTCTCCTGGTTACAGGAGGCCCTGTAGTGTCACAAGGGCCTCTTTGGTTCTGTGGAGCCCACAGGGTCAGTTTTACCAGTGGGCAGGGTCAGCACCAAAGACACAGACACCAACTGAAGGAATTGTGTAGTTTATATAAGGTAAATCTGCAAAAAATTACAAAAGGAGCAGCTCAGCAATGCACTCAACCATCACCACCAAAGCTTGCAGCCGTGATTAAGATCCAGCACCAGTTCCCCTCAGCCTTTAACATCCCCCAGATCCACACAGCAGCAGGGGAAGCTGTCCCAGCCAAGGGCTGCAGAGCCACTCCTGGACACTGGGAATTCCTGCAGCTGCCTCCAGCCACAGGTGAGGCTCCAACCTCGCTGTGAGAGGGCCCAGCTCTGACAGTGCTGAATGAACAAACTGACAGCACTTCCAGTGTGGGAACATCTGGTTTCATCCTCCTCTTGGGTTCCTCCCAAAGCCTGGCCAGGGCCCAAGGAGGAACCAAAGGAGGTGACTTTGATCCTTCAGCCCCCGAACAAGGCCAGATGGGGCCTTGTCTGTTTTTTAAATACAGAAAGGTAAATCCATGTTTCACCAATGAACACATACAGAGATCATATTCCTCATAGTGATACATTAATGAGTAGATACAAATATAAGATTTGGTGGCAAAGTTTATCTAGAGCTGAACTTTGGCTCAGGGCCTGTTGTTCAGGCCTCAGTCAGAGCCTGGTGCTGAGGCCTCAGGACTTCAATTTGTCCTTTAACCTGTAGAGGAACTACAATTCATAACAATTCTTTCAATAACACAGTTTAGATTTAGGTATTAGTCATAAAGGCATTGCCTCTTGTTCTTTATTTAAGTGCTGTTCAGTACTCAGAGCTATAATTCACATTCCTTTTAAAACAGCCCTAATTAATTGCTATTCCCTGTTATTTTATCAAATGTCCCTTTTTTCTTGAGACTGTGTCTCTTTTTAGACATGTCTCACTACTCCATTTCCAGCACAGTGTCACAACAACATGGAATCATAACACACCAAGTGCTCACACTGCAGTGATGACAGTGACTGCCACAAATTCATTACACAGCAGCCTCCAATTTGGCAGCCATGAAGCCAATTCCACCAAGAAAAATGTTCTTCTTGCTGCCACTCTTCTACTGCTTTTCCTGTCAAGGTGATTCCTGACTGCTGGCTTTCAAACCCATCAGATAGCACTGCAACATTCCTGTCCCATGAGAGCCCAGGTTCCTCCCTGGCCAGCAAGCAGATAATCCCAGGCTGTGCGGTTCTGTAGAGCCCCATTTGTGTTTGTTGGAGCTCCTGGGATGTGCGATTGGACATTTTAAGTGTATCATTTGCTATTTC
The DNA here is from genome assembly GCF_036417665.1 of Passer domesticus. Classification (NCBI taxonomy): domain Eukaryota; kingdom Metazoa; phylum Chordata; class Aves; order Passeriformes; family Passeridae; genus Passer; species Passer domesticus. The sequence continues at coordinate 476,801 of NW_026989900.1, read as the reverse complement.
TTCTAATAATCTAATATTTCTTCTAATAATCATTACTGTAATATCCACAGGACAGGGCAGTGGACGTGAGGCACAGGGTGAACCAGAATCTTTGGTTTTCTGAGATCAAAAGCACTCCTTGGGTGGAAAATGTTCTCTTGGCCCCAACTCTTCCTTGTGGTTCTTGCTGACGGACCCTCATGGGAGGCATCAGCATTGCCTGGAAACAGGACCCAAACCATCCTTTAGGAAGCTGTTCATGGGCAGTGTCCATACACGCAGCAGCTCCCATTCCCAGTACCAAAGGTCTGATTTCCTATTTCCCACTGGGGGGTGCTGATGGATCCAGGGCTCCTCCCTGGGCCCTCCAAGGGAACCCCATTCCTCCCAACATCATCTAAGAACATTTACAGCAATTAGTTACATTGAGTATTTTGGCTACTTTAACCTTTACATTCTCATAAGAATTTAATGACGAATCCTTGGGGAAACTGTAGAGGTGTTCGTGGCAAACAAAGATTCTGGCTGACTCTCAAGATACAATTTACAGACATCAGCAGTACTTCAGTGACACGGTTAATCATTCTTTTTCCTCAGTCTCATTTGGGTTAGAAACAATAATTCTGTTGTCCATGGAGCTGGCACTGTGTTAATTCCAGAATAATGCCCCCAAGTCCTTTGCTGTTCAGCTTTAGCACGGTGTCTGTGGCTAACAAGGCTTGGTGGGGCCCTTTCCCCTTTGACTGGAAGGGGGCTGGATCCCTGTCCATGAGGGGCACCCAGGCTCCTGGATGGAATTTGTGTGCAAGTCCCTCAGTGTCACAGCAGCCTCCACATGGAGCCCTGTGGATCAGAGCATTTTCCAAAGGGGTCATTGGGGCAAACAGGGAGATTTGTTCTGGCAGGATGTGTAAAACAGTATCCTGTAATATCTCCTTGTTCTCACACTTGGCTGCAGGGACACATTCCCATTGTTCCTGCCCAGGTTTCAGGATTCAAACAGTGCTGTCTTTCCCCAGAGCTGTTCCTTCAGCTGCCTCTGGAGGACCTTTTGGCCTATGGAGCCACACTCTTGCTCCTTTATTAGGACTTGTGGATCCAAACCCTTTATCTACACCAACAGCAGTGATTTGAGACGGATGTCCATTTTTCCAATTGTTTTAAAAACTGACAATATCAGTAATAGTGCTACTCTGTAGTTGAATAATCCAATTTTGTTCACTGTTTTTAACACAATTCCTTTAATTTTTCCTTGATAATCTGCATTAGTTCCTCCTCCCATCACATGAACACTTTTCAAGGCCAAGCTCCAGTGAGCAGTTATCAAACCAAAGTGTCCTGGAGGAATCTGAATTACTGTTTTGGTATTTATAACTCTCATTTGCTTCTGATTTATGGCATGAAGGTCCAGCCCTGCAGCCTCTGGGCTGGCCCTGCCAGGGGCCATCACACCCACAACAATTTCCCAGGCAGTCCAAGCCTCACTGCCCATGGTTGTAGTTGCAAATTGGGTGCAGCTGTGCACAGCCAGGGGGTTTCCATTTCCCCAGTGGGCCATTGTTAAGGGTATGGAGCACATCTGGGAGATGGGTTCTCCATGGGGACAGGTTCCCATCTCCTCATTTTGTCAACTGCTCTTTTAATAACCCCTTCACCCATTCAACCAATCCTGCAGCTTGTGGATTGTCTGGGATATTAAAAACCCAGCAGACTTAATAATTGTATTTTTGTATTTTTCACACTAACAGACAAAGCATTCCCCATCACAGTATCAGCAAATCCTGTAAAAATAGCCAGATTCATCCCTTCCTCCTTTATCTCTCAAAGTTTAGCACTGACAGCTGGGTCTTGGCTAGTCATTTTCTGTAGGGTATTTAGTGTTACAGTGAGCAACCAAAGCTGACATATTACGAGTGTCAGCCTTATTTCACAGTATCCATTTTTAATTATACAGATATAAATATAAATTTTTGTGTTATATTTATTACTAGTATTAGTATTACTATTAGTATTACTATTAGTATTACTAGTATCACTTGCACAAGTGAACCTGAGCTCAAGATTAAAATCTTCTACTGTTGTTCTATGTGGGAGTGTTCCAACAACAATTTTCCTTTTGTTGGTGCTGTTTCCAATCTGCTGTTAACAAAATCCATCCTCATCTGCCCAAGCCCACAAGTTCTTTTCCTTTCCCATATGCAATTTTTGGATTCATTTTAAGACATCCAGGAGTTCATCCTCTTTTAACCAACTGCCCCACTGCTCACACGGTGCCCCGACCTCAGCCCACTCCAGAGCCAGCCAACTCCAGGGAATGGCTTCCCATCTGGGAATTTCTGATGGCACTGATCCCTCACATTTACATTTAACAAGAGACATTTTGCTGTGATCTGGCCAGACTCTGCCAGTTTTGTTTTACCAGTGGGCAGGGTCAGCACCAAGGACACAAAGTCCAACGGAAAGAATCAGTGTCATTTACTGCAGCTCAAAGCAGCAAAGGATCACAAAAGGAGCACCTCAGCAATGCACCCAACCATCAGCACCAAATATTGCAGCAGTGATTAACAAAGATCCAGCATCATTTACCCTCAGGCTTCACCATCTCCCAGATCCACACAGCAGCTGGGGGAAGCTGTCCCAGCCAAGGGCTGCAGAGCCACTCCTGGACACTGGGAATTCCTGCAGGTGCCTCCAGCCACAGGTGAGGCTCCAACCCCGCTGTGAGAGGGCCCAGCTCTGACAGTGCTGAATGAACAAACTGACAGCACTTCAAGTGTGGGAACATCTGGTTTCATCCTCCTCTTGGGTTCCTCCCAAAGCCTGTCCAGGGCCTCAGGAGGAACCAAGGGAGGTGACTTTGATCCTTCAGCCCCAAACAAGGCCAGATGTCCGATTTCATGGCCTTGTCTGGCTTGCAAATACAAAAAGATCAATACATGTGTCACTAAGGAGTGGCTACATCTATCACAGTGCCCAAAGACCATGCACATTTCATCAGTGAACAGATACAAAGATAACCTTTGGTTGGAAGGTTCATCCAGAAGTCACCTTTGGCTCAGGGCCTGCTGTTCAGGCCTCACTCAGGGCTGTTGTCCAGGCCTTGGCACCTCAGGGACGTGGTTTAGTGCTGGGTTTGGCACTGCTGGGTGAACAGCTGGGCTGGATGAGCTCAGAGGTCTTTTCCAACAGAAATGATGCTGTGATTCCATTATTATATCCGCTGCATTCAGCTAGGTCTATTTGAGCAGCATTACTTTGCTCCAAAAGTTCCCTCTTGCTCAGCTCTTGTGGCCTGAGGCTTCAGCTCCTTCAGCTCCTGGTGCTAAGCTGCTCATGCTGAACGAGATGACTTGGAGAGAAGAGCACAGTCCATCCAATTCCTTCTGGGACACAGAGAGGGGAGGGTGTGGAAACAGGAGCATTGTTTGCTGTGGCCTCCTCTCTGCCCTTCATGCCTTTCAGCGCTTTGAACCAGCCAAGAGCTTTCTCCAAGAGTGCAATGGAGCAGCTGTTCCTGCTCCCAGGTCTGGCTCTCTCCAGTCTCTGACCTTGCCTGCTTTTGTCCCTCTTGCTGTGCCCTCTGTTCCCCCAGGGCTCAGTGGCTGCTGCCCAGGACTGTGGGACTGACACAGATCCAGTAGTCGAGACCCTCCTTGCTGTGGCCTTGGAGCTGCCTGGGCACAGCAGCCTTTTCCATCTGGAAGCTCCTCATGGACAGGGAGTCCCCAGCTCCGTTCCTTGCACAACCTCCAGGAGCCCAGGGCTGCCATCTCAAGTCCCTGCTGGCACTGGGGGCTCCCAGGTGCCTCAGGCTGCTGTGACACCGCTGCACACGGCAGGGAAGAGTGGCAGGGGCTGTGATGAAAGTCAGCTCCATGTGCTGCTGCTGCTGTGGGGTCATTTGTCCAGCCGTGCCCCAGAGTCAGGGATCAGATCCAGGCCCTGCTGCTGCTCCCTCGGGATCAGCCCCAGTTTGGGTGTTGCTGTCAGGGCCAGCAGGAGCGGTGGCTGGAGCAGCAGGTGCTGACAGTGCCCCAAGCCCCGGGGCTGGAGGGGTCCCTGGGCTGGGCTGGGAGGGAGCTGCCCCTTGTTCTCCCTCTGCCCCAGGCAAAGCTGGGCCAGGCACAAGTGGGGCAGCACAGCCACCAGGGAGCCTGCGAGTCTCTTCCAGCCCTGCCTGCTCAGAGTTTGGGCCTTGGAGCTTCAGGTGGCCAAAGGCAGCTGCTCCTGGTCCCTCTGTGTGCCCCCATGTTCAGCAGTGCTGCTCCATCAGTCTGTGCCCAGCAATGGGGAAAAGCCTCAGCCCTGCAGGGCCAGGAGCTGCCGGGCTCTGCCTGAGCAGCTCAGCCAGCAGGAAGGGTGCTGCTCCACACGGGAACCAGGAGCAAAGGGCACTTATTTTACATTACATGTTTTCTATTTAAAGGAAAAAAAGGAGAAAGAAAAAAAAAAGATTGGTAAAATTGTAAAAGATAAAAATAAAATCCAAGCGTTAGTGAAAAAACTTCTGCAACTTTGCATTAAGAGGTAAGGGATCTATTTAAAAAGAGATCTCAGTTATTTACTGTGTGAATGTGCTGATGGCATGGATCCATCTTACTGACCTCAGCAGCCTTTTAAAAGATTTTGGGCTTTGTTCCCAATATCGTTATTTTAAATTGTGGTTGAAGCAAGAGGAAATTTGCTGTGTGCCCTTCCAGCTCCAAGCAGGACTGGGAATAAAAACTGTGTCAAACCCCAAATCCTTTAGAAGATAACCTTCCTTCTCCCTCTGTTAATGAGTTTCCCTTTGAAACTGTCAGGGATTTCTTAAAGACACAAAGTTCCACTTACAGCTTTTTGCTCTGGTTTGGGAGTGCAGAAGGGCAATTCTCCATCCAGCAGCTCCAGACTGCCCTGCCTCAGGAACATGGCCCACTCGCCACGTCTGGCCCATTTGTGGCACCTCTACAGGAGGAAGAAAAAGTCAAAAAGGAATGAAGAGTGGGACAGATGAAACATCCTTTGGAGATCCAGACGTTCAGCTGGAACTGTGGAGAGTTTGGGTCCTTGCCAATTGGATGTGTGTCCCCAGCTGCAATCTCTTGGCTTGCAGGAGAGTCTCACTCACCTGCCAAAGCAGAAAGCTCAGGCGCTGTGCTCAGAACGGGCTCGTCTGATGCAAAGATGTCAGAGCAATGTGAGGGCAGAGCCAGCCCAGCTGTGCCCACGGCTGAGCCCAACAGAGTCCTGGCAGAGCCCAGAGCAGCCTCAGCATCCGCAGAGCCCGGCTGCAAGGAGAGAAACCAGAAACTGCCCGTCAGCTAAGGGCTCCTGTCCCCTTGTCCCAGCTGCCCACGGTGTCCAGGCCGTGCTGGCTGTGCTCAGAGCTGTGCCCAGAGCTGCCCATCAGTGCTGCCTTTGGGAGCAGGGCAGGAGGGCAGGACATGTGCCCAGCCTGCAGCCAGCCATGGCACATCCAGCCCTCAGCAGCTGCCCAGAGCCAAAAAGCAGCTGGGCAGCCGAATGAAGAATTCATTGCATCCCCCCCAGCAAAGGGGGGAACCTTTGATGCCTGGCCAGGGCGTGCCATGCCCAGATCTGGGAGCATCCGCCTGGCTGTGGAACTCACCTGCAAATTGGGTGTGGAGTGTGTCTTTAGAGAAGGTGCCAGAATCCAAGTCCATCATCTTCAGCTGGCCAGGCCAAGGAAGAGATTGTCATCCTTGAGGTTGTCCTTGGTGTCTCCAGCAGCAGCCCCACCTGGTACAGCTTCTCCGGGGGCTCCTTCTTCTTCCCTGGGACCAGACCAGGCTGTCAGGGCTCTGCCCAGGCCCCAGCCAAACATGAACCAGACAAGCAAAAGCAGGGGGGATGGTGACCACCAGTGCTTGCCACACCAGATCTCCAGCTCAGCTCCCGCCCAAGAGCTGCGTGTTCCCTTCTGCTGACCCCTGCTCAGAGCTACAGGCACGACAAAAGCAGTCTGGTTTGCTTTGCCACTGAGTGTCAAGAGGTGTTTGGAGCTGGTACCTGCCAGGCCCTTGGATCCAACTGTGCACATGGATCTCTCCCACCTTCTAGGGCCAAGGAGCACCCTGCACCCAAGGATGGCAGAAAAGCTCTTCTAATGATGGTCTGTTCAAGGGCTGCATGGACAAACACCTCTTAATGGCATCTTGGCACTCTGGGGAGACAAACCAGAAATCACCAGTCACTTGGAGAAGTTGCCCCCCTGTTCCTGTGCCCAGGCCATACTGGGTGTGCCCAGAGCTGGGCCTAAACTTCCCCATGGATTCTCTGTTCGGAGGAGAGCAGGACATGTGCCACCTCCTCAGCAGCTGCCAGAGCAGGATGCCCATCAGCCCGCTGCTGTCTCCCAGCACCGGTATTCCCCCTGTGCCCAGAGAAGAGGATTCACCTGGAGAGAGCCGTGGTGGGAACAAGATGCGCCCCCAGACGATCTCCTGGCCCCTCCTGAACGGGTGCTTCCCCACGACCATCTCGTGCAGCAGGAGGCCCAGGGACCAGATCGTCGCTGCCTCGCCGTGGTAGCTTTGGTGCTGGCTCCACTCTGGAGGGCTGTAGGCCAGGGTTCCTGTGGAACACAGACAGAGCTCAGCAGGAGGATGCTGCTGCTCCCAGTGCCTGGCCCCAGCATCCCCGGGCATGTGGGGGCTGCCCCAGCAGCACACGGGGTGACCGCTGCCCTCTCACCAGCACCTGTGACTTGTGTACAAGCTCGAGGCTGGAAAAGAAGCCACTGGTGCTGGAAGAGGGCAGCAGAAACCCTGGGAAGGCCCAACCATGACACACAAAGGAAAAACCCACCCAGTGGTGGAGAAAACCCACTGTCCTTCCTGCCTGCATGGCCCCCCAAAAAATGTTAAAAAGCCAGGGCAAACAAGGGGAGTGGAGTAGTCCAAGCCCCTCCTCCCCTGCACACCAAACCATTCAGGGCATGGGGTCAGACCCCCCTCTCCACTATCCCCATGGGGGTTTTTGTCAGGCTGGCTGCACCAGCTCCAGCCCCAGCCCAGGGCACAGTGGGTACTGAAGGCTGTCAGCAGGGCTGGGAGCTGGCCCCCCTCACACCCCCACCCAAATCAACTTGGCTCCAGCATTAATCTCATCCCAGCTGCAGTAGGGGGAAGCTCCAGTGCTACACCCAGGCTGGGCCATGAGATGCCCAGGAGCATCCCCTGCGAGGGCTCACCTGCAAACTGGGTGTAGGCTGTGTCTTGGAGGAAGGCGCCACAGCCAAAGTCGATCAGTTTCAGCTGCCCGCTGGCCAGGTCGAGCAGGATGTTCTCGGGCTTGATGTCCCTGTGCAGGACCCCGCAGCTGGTGCAGTGCCGCACGGCCTCCAGCACCTGGCGGAACAGCCCCCACGCCTCCTCCTCTGGCAGGAACCTCCGCTCTGCCAGGAAATCCGAGAGCTCCTGGCACCGCTCCGGACGCTCCATCACCAGCAGGAAGCTGTCAGGGAGCTCAAGCCACTCCAGGAGCTGAATGACACCAGCACAGCCACAGGACACCTTGGCCAGCAGCATGATCTCCAGGGGCGCGCTGGTGCCGTCGGGCTGCGGGAGGAGCGTGATGCTGTCAGTGGGGCCGAGGCCGTGCCAGGGCTCTGGGACCCCTCAGCCAGCCCGGGATGCTCTGCATGCCCCGCTCAGCCTACGCCTGCTCTCCCTGCAGGGCTCCTGGTGGCTCCCACCCTGCTGGGCCCCGGCTCCTCGCCACCCGGCATAGCCCGGCTTCTGCCGCTGGCCCTGCTCACTCACCATCTTGCCCCAGTGCCGGATGCCATCCCGCGGCACGCACTTGATGGCCACCTGCAAGCAAGGGAGAGCAGCGGGCTGAGCTCAACACCCATCCCGCCGCACCCCGACCTTCTCCTCCTTGTCCTCCTCCTCCCCATCCGCCCGCCGCCGGCCCCGCCGCTCACCGGGGCACCGTCCGAGAGTCGCGTCGCCAAGCAGATGTGGCTGAATCTGCCACACCCCAGCAGGGAACCCATGAGGTAGCCTACAGCCAGGTGGAGCCAAAAGCCGGCGATGCCGCCCCAGCCCCAGGCACTGATCCCCGCCCAGCAGCGCCAGCGCCAGCACGGCCAGAGCCGGGCTGAGACGAGACGGCGGCAGGACGGCCGGGGGCGGGCATGGGGCAGCCCCGCCCGGGGCTGGGGGCATGGCCTAGCTGGGCACGGGGAGAGGGAGGCGGGGAGAGGAGAGGGACGCCGGGAAACGGACACAGAGATGAGGGTGTCCAACAGTGGGAAAGGGAGAGAAAGAGAGAGAAAATGAGAAAGAAAAACAGTCTTGTATGTTCTCTGCTTTTGCTGCCGCTGCTGCCGCTGCCGCCGCTGCAACTGAAGCCCCGGGGCCTTTTGTCCACGTGTCCGTTCCCCGCTCGAGCCCCACGAGCCCCACGGGCAAGCCCCGCGCACCCCAGGACAGCCCCTTAGTCTGTCCAAACACGGGAACTTGGCAGCGTTGAATCCAGATGCAGAGCCCTGACTCCTGCACGCCGGCAGAGGAATTCCCTCAATCGCTGCTGTGCATTGTCCTTGCTGTGGGTCAAGCACTGTCAGGGCACATTCCCTTGGTATAGGATTCCTACCTGACCCAAGCACTGCTCTTACATCTGCAGTGTTGCTTTCCAGTAAAAACAGGGGAAGGAAAACTGTTGTGTGTCTCATGGTATTTTAGAGTGTCTAAAACATGATAAGTCACCGATCTTAGAGGTGAGGTGCATTTGGAATGAATGGGATAGAGAAGTAGTGCAACATGGAAAAGGGCAGACTAGAAATAAATAGAGGAAAACATCTTGGAGTGTTTCTCGGACTTTCATTTCACTTCTGGAAAGCTGTTTCAGTTTTCCAGGAATCTTCTCCTGTCTGCTCTTCTCAAGAACCTTTCATGGAGAGCAAGGTCAAGCTTGTGTCACAAGATTTGCCACCAGCTGCAGCTTCTCTTGGCTTTCCACACTGCACTGTGTGTGCAGCATGACTTTTGCAGCAAAGCAGGACAAATGTTTGGAGAACTTTACACAACCTTTCTTTTTGCTGGTGGGCTGTGGAATTGTGCCACTGGTGAAGTTTTCATTTTAACGGATTGTGCTGGTTTAGGGCAAATTTTGGGAGGAAACCTCCAAAAGGGTCCGTCTAGAAAGTAAGTTCAAGCAGCCCCTCCCCCTACGAGTTCATGAAAAGACTTCCCTGTTAGAGAGCATTTTGGGCAGACACTGTAGCCTATGTGCACAGCCCTGCAGGCAAACCAATGGACATTCCGTGGATTTAGAAGCATGCTTGCAAACACTCTGTGTACGTGCCTGATAGCAGAAGCACACTGCCCTTGGGCAGCCAGCATGAGAATGTTTGCCAACTGCATCCAAGAGAAAAGGATGTGAAATGTTATAAATGAGAAGCTTGACTAGGCCAATATTCAAGCAGCAATCAATTTATTAATTAATATGGTAAAGTATGAGCAATACAGCACTGGGTACAGTGGGGGAAATTTTCCCTCCAACTGCACGCCGATAGTTGGGGCTTACAGATATTTATAGGGGCACTCATAAGCTTTCTCAGCAGTTTCTGTTCCAAAATTTACGTCACAATTCTATACACTATTGTGATTTAGTTTTTCTCAGGATGTATCCCAGAAAGGAGTATCCCCAGATGGTGGGGTCCAGCTTCCGAAAGAAGAAAGAAGTCTCCCAGCTGGTGAGGTCCAGAGTCCAGATGTGGGTCCACCTTTTAATTGCAAGGACTCTGAATCTCATAACAGTGATGTCCAGCTTCCCTTGGTCGAAACTATCAGTCCTTGATAGAGTTGATGTTCATCTTCCTTTCTCAAGCCACTTTTCACTGTTTTGTTAAGGCATTGAGATAAGCATGTTTCCTTTTGATATATTCTAAAGCTACAGTCTCAAAGATCCTTACTACAAGCAATATTCTAAAATTATACTTCAAAAGGTTATTATTGCAAAACTCTTTTTAGCTAGAAGCAGAAAGTTCCTGTCAAGCAGCAACATCCTTAAAGCTTTAATTTGAATGCTCCTAAATCAACTGAAGAGTTATAAAGGTTAATTGTGAACAAAGGGTAGGTTCAAAGGCCTTCTTCCATGCTTTACTTCCTCAGTTATTTATTAGAATTGTCTTTGTAACTGTCCCATGGTCAGTTTCCACATATATCCTGCCGGAGTCGGCTGTGAGTTGTCTCTGCCCCAGCACGGGAAAAGGTGGTTCTGGGCAGGCCGTGCTCTCGAAGAAGGAGTCTGGACTCTTGCTTTTGGTCTTCAGTTGCGTTTATTGTTTCTTATCTACAAAGTTTTTCTGTCTGTCCAGCCGAGGTCTGATCAGCAAGACAGCCAAGGGCACTCTCTCCCGCCCACGGGGCAGTTGTCTCTTTTATAGTAAAAACTACGTATAAGATATTTATCTTTAATTTCCAATACTTTTCACCCTTGTTGGCAAGTGCACTTTCTCTATGAACCAATCTACACATGCCAACATCATCCTGAACATGGAAGCCAAGGAGAGAAAAGAAGAAGGACAGGGCACACCCAAATTCCTCCATCTTGGGACTCCTGATCCATGCACAGAATTCTAGACCCCCCTGTACAACATATAAAACCCCCCTGTACAGTGCATTATAATTCAAATTTTATCAAGTGAATGTCATCCGCTCACCATTCAGGCCTGAAATTCTCTCATTTCCTCACATTCAGGTGTCATTTCTTTAGAAGGATCAAAGTCAAGCCACCAGGTACTTTTGGCAACATTCCAGGACCTCCGAGCCCCCCAACGGTTGTCTCGGTAGCTCTGGACATCCGGAGTGATGTACTGAGTTCCCACAATATCCCAATCACAGATACACAGGTTGCCTGCATGTACCTAACACGAAACATAGCTTTGTATTTCACAACATAAAAACTAGGTAAGAAAAAACAATGTTATTATTATAAATAGAAATGAATATAATAAATATATACGTAGTTAAATAATAACACAAAATAATTTGTTACAGAATAAAATAAAAGAATAAATTACAGCAACATTTTTGCATGCTTTAGGATGTCAGTCCCACGTGGGCCATGTCAGACATGGTGAGGCTGGGGTAAGGAGCAGGCTGTACAAACAGGGTCAGCCCAAAAGGGGCTTGTTCTTCTCCGTGCCCAGACCTCCTAAGGAGACATTCAGCATCAAGATCACTTCGGGAATGCTTCTATCACCTCTTTTCTGAACTGAAAAATAAAAAAACACCCATATGATTAAATCCAAACATCATGTGTTTGGTGCACTTTGACATCTTCCTCCTTAACAGAACTCCAAACTGACTCCAACCACTGCACAAGCCCTGGAGACTTGAAGACAACTGAAGGGAGACAAAGAGCTCCTGAGGGCTTTCTGTGTTTTAATCAGCCCCACGGTGGATTTGGGGCTGGGTCCAGGAGCCTCAGGCACTGAGAGGAGCATGAAGAAGCTGCTCAAGGAGTCAGCAGCAAAACTCCAAGTGCCTTGGAGCATGGCTGGGCCCCAGTGAGGGCAGGGAGTGCCAAAGGCTCCCCAGGGACTGCTGAGAGCAGATCCTTGAGGCCAGGAGTGCAGGGAGCCCAAGGCTCTGGGCAGGGAACTGCAATGCTGAGCAAGGCCTGGGCTGGCTGGGGGAAGCAGAAAGGCCAAGCCCTGAGCCCAGCCTGGGCCAGCCGGGCCTGTCCCTCACGGGTGGCTCGGGGCTCTCTGTGGGGCAGGGGGATGTGAGGGGCAGCAAGGACAAATGCCATCAACCTGCAGCCCCTGCCAGCCTGGCCAGGGAGGCCGAGGCAGAGCCAAAGTGCAGCCCCTGCCAGGAAAGTTCCTGCTGTGGGGCCTCCAGAGGCGCTGCCCGAGCCCAGGGCACAAAGGCCTGGGTGCCTGTGGCCCTGCCAGCCCTGCCCAGCCCTCGGCCATCTGTCCTGCAGGCTGTGCCCCCTGTGCGTGCTGCTCCTGTGCCCTGGCCGGCTGCACTCGCCCCTCTCGCTGTGCCCCAGCATTTCTCAGCCAGCGTTTCTGTGCCCTCCCTGGGCTCCCTGCACCCAGCGCTGCCGGCTCCTGGCACACAGAGCCGGCCATGGCCCAGCCTCACGCTGCCACACCTCGAGCACCACAATTCCACCCTGGCAGGGACTTTGCTTTCTCCTCAGCTCCAGCCTGAACCTTCCAAGCTGCACTTTGGGGAGGTTTCCTGCAATTCCCACTCCCAAGGAAAGCTCTGTCTCCTGCTGTTCATGAACAGAGAAGGGCTGGTGGGAGAAGTGCTGGTCAGAGGCTGTTTGGGGCACAGTCACAATGAAATTATTGACTTTTTAAATATTCTGTAAAAGAAGGAGGGGCATCAATAAATCTTCTACACTGGACTTTTAAGGGCAGACTTGGGCCTGTTGAGGATGCAGATTTGGGGAGTACCAAATCAGGTATTGATTTTTTTAAAAAAACAGCCCTTAAAAACAACTAGTTCCAGGAAGGATGGAAACACTTCAAAAAAGAAATCTTGAAGGAGCAAGAGTAGGCTGTCCCTTTGTGCAGTAAGATGACCGAGAGGGGGAAGTGACTGGCCTGGCTGGGCATGGAGCTTTTCAAGGAAAAGGGGGATTAAAAAGGGATTAAAAAGGATATTTTTAGGGGTTAAAAAGAGGGTGCACCACCTGTGGATGTAGAGGCAAGTAAATCAAGAAATGTTTAAGGATGTTGTTAGGTTGTGCAGAAAGGAAATGAGAGGGGTGAAAGCTCAGTCAGGACTTAACTTGGATAGTTCTGTGAAGGATAATAAAAATGTTTTTATAAGTACATTAATGGTAAAAAGAGGGGTAAGGACAACCAGCATTTTTTATTTTGGGGTATATAGTTACCAAAGATGAGTAAAAAGCTGAGGTCCTTCACCCCTTCTTTGCCTCAGTTTTCAACAATAAGACAGGCCATCCTCAGGACAAGTGTTCTCCTGAGCTGGTAGATGGGCACAGGGAGCAGAACAGCCCCCTGTAATCCAGGAGGAAGCAGCTGGGGACCTGCTGAGCCACTCAGGTGCTCACAGGTGTCTCTGGGAGCTGATGAGATCCATCCCAGTGGGATAAGGGAACTGGTGGATGAGGTCCCCAAGCTGCTCTCCATCATTTACCATCAGTCCTGGATCAGCAGGGAGGCCCCAGAGGAGTGGAGGTGCCAATGTGAGCCCATCCCCAGGAGGGGCTGGAAGGAGGATCTGGGGAACTCCAGGCCTGTCAGCCTGACCTGGGTGCTTGGCAAGGTTATGGAACAGATCACCTTGAGAGCCATCACAGGGCACCTACAGGATGGCTGAGGGATCAGAGCCAGCCAGTGTGGATTCCAGTATCTGCACTGATGAACTGCATGAGGGGATTGAGTCCACCATCAGCAAATTTGCAGATGACACCAAGCTGGGTGTGAGTGTGGATGTGCTGGAGGGTAGGAGGGCTCTGCACAGGGCCCTGGACAGGCTGGATCCAGGGACGAAATCCAACAAGGTGAGGTTGAACAAGTCCAAGTGCTGGGTCCTGCACTTTGGCCACAACAACCCCGGCAGCACTACAGGCTGGGGACAGAGTGGCTGGACAGCAGCCAGGCAGAAAGGGACCTGCAGGGACTGATGGACAGCAGGCTGGACATGAGGCAGCAGTGTGCCCAGGTGGGCAAGAAGGCCAATGGCTCCTGGCCTGGATCAGGAATGGTGTGGCCAGCAGGAGCAGGGCAGTGATTCTTCCCCTGTGCTCAGCACTGGTTGGGCAGCACCTCGAGTGCTGTGTCCAGTTCTGGGCCCCCCAATTTAGGAAGGACATGGAGGGACTGGAGCATGTCCAGAGAAGGGCAACAAGGCTGATGAGGGGTCTGCAGCACATGTCCTGTGAGAAGCAGGTGAGAGAACTGAGTTCATTTATCCTCCCCTGAAGAGGAGGCTTCAGGCAGACAAGGCAGTATCAGGGCACAGGTTGGACTTGATGATCTCCAAGGTCTTTTCCAACCTTGCTGATTCTGGGATTCTCTGAAACCACCCTTGCAGCAGTTGCTCAATGAGCCCTGGGCCTCCTCTTCAGAAGCTGCAGCAGCCCAGGTCCCTCAGCTTCTCCTGCCAGCCCCAAAGCCCATCCTGTCAGTCCTGCAGAGCCTCTGCAGCTCCTCCTCATTGCCCAGAACAGGGAGCCCCACAGGCAGACACAGCAGCCCAGATGTGCCCCCCTGGCCTGGGGTGCCTCTGGCAAGGGAGCAGCACCAGGCACTGCAGGAGCCTGCAGACAATTCCTGCAGCACTTGGAGGATGATCCTGCTCCCCAAGGGACATTCCCATGGTGCCAAGTCAGGAACTGGAATGGGGAGTGGGGCCAGAGAGGAAAGGGCAAACAGGGGTGGGCTGTGTGCAGGGGAGGGGACAGGGGTGGGCAACAGGAAGATATTTGTACAAGGGAAGAATAACGAAAGCAGAGGTGAAGCCAAGGAAATGCTGAGTGCAGTTTGGGGGTGGCTGCCAGGCAGCCCTGGCTCTGAGCAACAGCGTCTGCAGTGGTACAGGAAACTCCCAGCTGATGGGAACAAACTTTCTGGCTGACTGCAGAGGCCAGGACAAAGCTGAGTGGTTTCCCTGGAGTCCCCCAGACCTTGCTGGGCCCAGGGGCTGATGGCATTTGTGCTCCCTCAGGTTCATGTCCCCACAGCAGCAGCATGGGGGTGCTCCTGCCTGCTCTGTGCAATGCAAACAGGGGCTCCTGAGCCAGTGCTGCCGTGGCTGTGCCTGCAAGGATGGGGCACCTGTGTGAGCTGGGGGAGAGGCCAGGGCTGCAGAGGGGGGATGTTGTTGGCAGCTCCATCAGGACGCTCTGGGACGCTGCCCTGGGCTGTGCAGCACACTGGGGATGGATCAGCTCCTGCTCTGCTGCTCCTTCCCATCTCCTCCAGGGCCCTTGCAGAGCCCCAGCCATGATGTTTGCCCACAGCTGAAATAAATGGGCAGGAGATCTTTCTCCTTTTTTAATGCCTTTATTAAGAAGAATCAGCTCAGGTGGGGAGAAATCGACGGGTTGCGCCCTCGCCGCCGTTGAGCCCAAGCGTGGCACGAAGGAGGAGGATGATGCAGTTTTGTCCGCTGGTCTGCAGACAGAACTGGGGACTCTGTCCTCACGGGAGAGTCGTTGAGTCCTTGGTTTGTTTGTTTAGAAACCCGGGGGGTCTCTTTAATCAGTTTCTTTTCAGGTTAGGGTGAGAAATAAAAAGGTCCAAGCAGGCACGGGACCACGCTCCCATCCTTAGACGTCACTTCCGTCACTTGTTGGCTCGTGATTTTAGGGGTTTTTTTTGTAAAAACTGTAAAACTGTAAAAACCCAGGGTGCACTGCATTTCTTATTTGCATGTTGTCTCTGGTGTCACTGTCCATTCTCTTTACCTCGGAGGGGTCTGTCCTGGCAAGTGGCCAGCATCAGGGAAACAATCAGTTAATCACCGGCCATTAACAGGTATTCGAAGAGCTTTTCTTCGGCAGCGAAACCAAAGGAGTCTGACCCAGTCTGGCTTGTTTTTTTTTTAACTCTGAAACTTAAAAAAAATACAACTTTCTATTCATAACACCAGCCTGCCCACAGCCAGCCTGGGGCTGCTCAGCCTGGGGCTTTTCTGTGGTGAGCATTGGCCTGGCCGTGTTCTTGAGAGAGCCTGGGCAAGGAGCCTGCAGCCCCCAGGGCCTGGCCTGAGGCGTCAGCGCTGCCCCAGCAGTGCCCATGGCCTGTCCCTGCTGCAGCCCCGGCACTGCCACCCC
Source organism: Passer domesticus (assembly GCF_036417665.1). NCBI lineage: Eukaryota > Metazoa > Chordata > Aves > Passeriformes > Passeridae > Passer > Passer domesticus. The sequence continues at coordinate 461,039 of NW_026989900.1, read as the reverse complement.
CAGGACTGTGCCCGGCCCCGAGAGCACTCAGGCCCTGCAGCAACACCAGGGCCACCAGGGCAGCGGGGCAGGGCCACGGCAGCAGCACTGGCAACACCAAGTGCTGCTGCTGCTGCTGCTGGGCACAGCTGCTGTGCCAGCACTGATCTGCCCCCAGCTCTGCACACAGACATTGCTGCTGCAGCTCCAGAGGAGGCAACAAAAGGGCATCTCTGAAGAAAACTCAGCTCGGTGCCCCTTTATTTCCTATAAAGCCACCGAGAGTGCAGCCTCTCATTGATGCTGTCTGTGGCCACAGGGAAGGTGGAGAGAAACAAGATGAGTTATGGCACAAACCGTGACTTATCATTGATAACAATATGAAAAAAGTAAAACAGAGAAAAAGAATCTCCAAAATGAAACCAACAAAAAGTATCAAAGATAATTTTTATTGCAAATGATTTGCAGATATTTTCCAGCACTTTAACGTTCCCGAAAAGCATCCAGTGATCAGTCTTCCCACTGTTTCCTTGAGCACCTGGTTCCTCAGGCTGTAGATGAGGGGGTTCAATGCTGGAGGCACCACCAAGTACAGAACTGACAGGGCTAGATCCAGGGATGGGGAAGAGATGGAGGGAGGCTTCACATGGGCAAACACTGCAGTGCTGAGGAACAGGGAGACCACGGCCAGGTGAGGGAAGCAGGTGGAAAAGGCTTTGTGCCGTCCCTGCTCAGAGGGGATCCTCAGCACAGCCCTGAAGATCTGCACATAGGAGAAAACAATGAACACAAAACAACCAAAACCTAAACAGGAGCTAACAACCATGAGCCCAAGTTCCCTGTGGTTCGAGTGTGAGCAGGAGAGCTTGAGGATCTGGGGGATTTCACAGAAGAACTGGCTCAGGGCATTGCCATGGCACAGGGGCAGGGAAAATGTATTGGCTGTGTGCAGCAGAGCATTGAGAAAGGCACTGGCCCAGGCAGCTACTGCCATATGGGCACAAGCTCTGCTGCCCAGGAGGGTCTCATAGTGCAGGGGTTTGCAGATGGACACGTAGCGGTCGTAGCACATGATGGTCAGGAGGGAAAGCTCTGCTCCAAGGAAGAAGAAAATCAGGAAAACCTGTGCAGCACATCCTGTGTAGGAGATGTTCCTGGTGTCCCAGAGAGAATTGTGCATGGCTTTGGGGACAGTGGTGCAGATGGAGCCCAGGTCGCTGAGGGCCAGGTGGAGCAGGAAGAAGAACATGGGCGTGTGCAGGTGGTGGCCGCAGGCTACGGCGCTGATGATGAGGCCGTTGCCCAGGAGGGCAGCCAGGGAGATGCCCAGCAAGAGGCAGAAGTGCAGGAGCTGCAGCTGCCACGTGTCTGCCAATGCCAGCAGGAGGAAGTGGCTGATGGAGCTGCTGTTGGACATTACTGGGGCTGGCCATGCAGTCCTGTTCAAGGAGGACACAGTGACGAGTCAGGGCTGACTTTGCTAAACAATGTCCAAGCCCTTTCTCCCAGCCCTGCCCCTGCTGCTCTTTGCCAACCAGCTTTCCTTTTCTCAGAGCCCTTCCTTCAGCCCTTTGCCTGGAGCTCTGCTGGGATCTGGCCCCGTTGCTGTGATGAGTGGGAGCTCTGCCCATGGACACCAAGGGGTCAGCTCTGCTCTGCAGCAGTGGGGTCATGGGAACAGGGACAGGGGCCAGTCCTGGGCTTGGATTTCATCAGCCCAAACTGCTCCTGAGGCAGAGGAGCTCTGCTGCATCTCCTGTCCAAGGGCTAAGGAATGGTGACAGCCAAAGGCAGTTTGAGAGGGTTTCCTGCTGTGCCCAGGGAGATCAGAGAGAAATGAGCAATGCAAGAGCAGTGGCTGTGACTCAGTGAAGAGTGAGGGGAGCTGCTCTGTCACTCCATCTGTCCCCAGCTGCCATTTCTGAGATCCAGGGGAGTCCCTGTGTTCCCCTGGAAATCAGCCTGGCACAGCTGGGAGCAGAGGGACCCACAGCAGAGCAAACTGGCTCAGCTTTTCTCAGAGTCTCAGTCCCACTCTGGCCAAGGACACTCCTGTCCCCCAGTGTCCCTGGAGGCAGCTGACAGCTTGGATGGCATCTCGAGGGTCATGTCCATGGCACTACCTGAGGAGTGTTTACTCATTGCCAGCCTGCCCTGCCCAGAGCTCCCCGGGCACAGGGAGCTGGGACACCCCAGTGCTGTGCTCAGCCTGCATAGGAGGAACCCAAGGGCTGGGCCTGACCCTGCAGCTGGAACTGCCATCCCAGAGAGACCCTCAGCAATGCCAGGAGCACCTGGGCAAGGCAAGGAGAGAGAGAGCCAGGCCTGAGGAAAAGCCTTTCCCTGCCCAGCCCTGCACAGCCCCTGCCAGGCAGCACCAGGGCAGGGCAGTGGCCCTCAGGCTCTGTCAGCAGGAATGGGCACATGGCAGGAGAGATGCCCTTCATCTCTGGGGCTGCTCTGCCAGCCCAGCAGGGACTGAGTGCCCCGAGCCCCCGGGCTGAGGGCTGTGCTGGCTGGGAGGGGACACAAGAGCTGTGCTGCTCAGGGCAGTGTCTGCCCTGCAGGGCAGGGCTGGCAGTGCCACATCTGCCCTGAAGCAGGGCTTCCCTCAGCACTGCCTCCCTCCCTCCCTGCCCACTGCTCTGCTGCTGGAGCTGTCCCAGCCTGAGCTGCTCCTGTGGCCCCGGGCTCCTTCCCTGCCAGAGCTGCCAGAGCCCAGCCCAGCCCCTGGGCCAGCTCTGCCCTGCAGCTGTCCGGGGCTGCAGGGATTAAAGAACAGATCCCCCAGCCTGGGCACCATGGAAAGGTGATGCTGGATGGGCCTGGAGGCTGGGGAGTGGGGGGACACTTGCTGAGGTTCCCAGAAAAACTCAGGGTAATGGTTTAAGAGCCTCAGCCCCTGCTCTGCCCTGCACAGCTGAGTTTCCATTGCCACCAAGCTGAGCCAGGGAAAAGTGGGAGCACAGATTCAGGAAAGCAGAGACCCAAGCAGGAAACCCCTGCCCTGAATGAGCTCATGAAAAGTCCCCTCAGGAATGAGCTGGGCGTGAGCTGGAGCTCTGAGCAGCCCTGGCCCACACAGCAGCCTCTCCACAGCAGCAGGACCTGCCCTGGCAGGAGTCACTCCTTGCCCCCACAGCTCCCCTGCACTGTCCATGGGGAGCTGCCAGGCAGGCTGAGAGCTGCCCCTGGCAGGTGGCACATCCCCTGGGCTGGCCAAGAGCCCTGAGGGCTGCAGGACCTGCTCTGCAGGACCGCCCTGGGCAGCCCTGGCTGCAGCCCCAGCTTCACCCCCTACAGCCGTCCCTGGCAGCAGGAGCCGTCCTGCCCTGTCCCTCTGATGGTGCCCAGGGCAGCCCTGCTCTGCAGCATATCCTCCTCCTCCTGCTCCCCTGCCACAGAGAAATTGGGAGAGTCCTCCTGGCACATCCCCCAGGCTGTGGGGTGTGCTGGCTTCAGGAGATCCCTCCAGGAGCACAGGGGACATTGCCCTGCATCCACTGACTCACCATGTGGAGGGCTGTGAAGATCTTTCCCCCAGTGAAGTTTCAGCTCAATGACTTCCTCAGCCTGTCTCTGCCAGGCTCCTGTCCCCTCAGTGCCTGCAGGCAGAGCCCTCAGCCCTGCTGGGCTGGGAGAGGAGCTGGTCCTGGGAAGAGCTGTTCCTTTAAAGCTCAGCAGCACAGACACAGAACAAAGAACATTAATGACCCTCTTGGGACTTGGGTGTTGTTTACATCAGACTCAGTCCCTGAGAGAGCCTTCAAAAGACTTCTCCAGAACTCAAAGTTAAATTGAAACTCCGAAGTTTCTTGAAGTTTTAATGGGTCCCACTGAGGGACACGACTGAGAAAGTGTCCCCAGGTTCCAGTTAGAGCAGAACACTGGAGGCAGTGATGACAGCTGGGGGCAAACAAGGCAAAGGTGTCTCTGGTGCTGAGCAAACCTGGATGTGTTTCAGGAATGCAAAGGGCCAAGGCCTGAGCCCCAGCCCCTGGCCAGGCAGATCCTGTCCCTCCCTCCTTGCTCAGGGCTCTTCCCGGGATGGACACTGGCATGTGGGGATGTGCAATGCCAAGGGCAGCACCATGGGGCGGCCCCTGCCAGGCTGCTGAGCAGGGACAAGCAGCCACCCTGTGATGTCACACAGCCCCTTGTATGTCACACAGCCACCTGTGATCTCATACAGCATCTTGTGATGTCACAGAGCACCCTATGATGTAACACAGCCACCTGTGATGTCACAACCCACTCTGGGATGTCATACAGCACCCTTGTTTTGTCACAGAGCCAATTCTGGGACATCACCCTGGAATGTCATGCAGCTGCATTGTGATGTCCCAGAAGACTCTGTGATGTCAGAAAGTTGCTTTGGGATGTCACAGTCTGTTCTGTGATGTCACAGTCTTCTCTATGATGTTACACAGCCACCTAGTGATGTCACAACCCACTCGCTGATGTCACAGAGCCACCAGCTGTTACGTCCGGATCTGCTCTATGGCCTCATACCCTACTCCATGATGTCACAGACAGCTCTGTGATGTCACAACCCCCTCAGTGATGTCACAAAACCCTCTCTATTATGTCATGCTGCCACTCTCTAATGTCACAGCGCACACTTTGACCTCAATCTCCTCTATAATGTCATACAGCCATGCCATGATGTCACAGCCTGCTCTGTGATGTCACAGCACACACTTTGACCTCACAGCCTGCTCTATGATGCCATACAGCCATGCCATATCACAGACTGCTCTGTGATGTCACACAGTCTCCTCTATGATGCTGTAGCTGTTCAGTGACCTCACACAACAAACTTTGTGATGTCATAGCCCAACCTGTGACCTCACACAGCCCACTCTGTGCTGTCACACAGCCCCTTGCTGACATCACAGCTGCCCTGTGCCTCCATGACACAGCCACAGAGGTGCCGCTGTGACACAGCCCCCTCTGGGACATCCCCCAGCCCCTGCCAGTGCTGAGCCCCTGTCAGCTCTGGCTGTGCCCTGCTGGTGTCCCTGAGCTGCCCTGGCAGTGCCCCAGCCCTGCTGGGCTGTGCACAGGAGCTGCTCCTGGCCAGAGCTGTCTCTCTGCAGCGCTGCCCTTGCCAGGAGCTGCCTCTGGGCCAGGAGCCCGGCCCAGCTCAGCAGCACAGACACAGCACAGGGACTTTAATCACCCTCTGGGGCTTTGGTGCTCTTTGCATCAGACTCAGTCCCTTGGAGTGTGCTCAAAAAGCTTCTCAAGAACTCCAAGTTAAGCTGAAACATAGACATTTCTTGTAGTTTAAATGGGGTCCACTGAGGGACATAACTCATGTGAAAGGGTCCCCAGGTTCCAGTTAGAGCAGAACACTGGAGGCAGTGATGACAGCTTCAGACAAGCAAGGGAAAGGTGTCTCTGGTGCTGAGCAAACCTGGATGTGTTTCAGGAATGCAAAGGGCCAAGGCCTGAGTCCCAGCCCCTGGCCAGGCAGATCCTGTCCCTCCCTCATTGCTCAGGGCTCTTCCCGGGATGGGCTCTGGCATGTGGGGATGTGCAATGCCAAAGGCAGGACCATGGGGCGGCCCCTGCCAGGCTGCTGAGCAGGTACAAGGAGGCAATAAGGCCCCAGGGGCAGCCCAGGGTGGGGAGACAAGTGCAAGGGTCACTTATCTCCTGCTCCTGGCTCAGGCCCAGGGCCAGCAGCCATGGCCAAAGTGCTGCCCAAGTTGGCTCTGTCAGGGCCTTGCAGCTGCTGCCCATCCCTGTGCCCTGTGCAGCCCAGGCTGTCCTATGGTGTCCCTGCCCTGCGCCTCTGTCCCTGCAGGCTGTTGTCATCCCCCGGCTGCCCCACCTGGCTGGCCCCTTCCTTTGCTGACAGCTCTGCCTCCTGCCTGCCTCTGCCTGCCCACACAAAGCCTTGGGCTGCTCCAGGATTTTTCTGGGTGACGTGTTGCTCCACAGCCCTGCGCTGGCAGGGAAATGCTTTGCTCCTGGTGTCCAATCTGGGCCCTCCCCTGCTGCCCTTAGCACAATTATTTCTTCTTCAGGCTCATTCCCACTATGAAGAAAAGCTCCAGCCTCTCTGAAACCACCCTAAAATCCCTCTCGGGCTGCTCCTGCTCTGTCCTCTGTCTCCACACCAGTGAGTCCAGAGCCTGCAGCCTCCTCCCCCTGGTTATGTGATGAGGCCTCCAAACCACATCTTGGGAGATTTTTGGGTCCTCTCCAAGGTCTGTGAAAATAGAAGAATAGTGATCGAAATTATTTTCTCCCAAATCTTGCAGTGACAGAACAAGGCTCAATATCGGTGAAATGAATGAGGGTGGATTTACATTTGTTAGAACGAGGAAATATTTCACAATGATGAGAGTGGCACAAAACTGCAATTGTTTTTCCAAAGAAGTGGATTCCTCATCCCAGGAATTATCCAGGAGCAGGAACTTTGTGCAACCTGATCCAGTGAAACCCTCTCATCCCCAAGGACAGAATTCCTGTTGTGTGGGTTCTCTGCTGTGCTGGGTGCCATCACAACGCTTCTGGCCAGAATGTCTGCTGAGGGCAGCCAGGCTGCTGCAGGGGCAGTGACCTCACAGCCATCACCATGGCAGCCCTGTCCCCTGGGCCTGGCTCTCCCCTTTCCTCTGCCCCTGCCTTGTCTCTGCTGGCATGAAGAGTTTTGTCATCAATATCTTGTCCCCAAGGTGCTGGGGCCAATGGCTTCCCAGGCAGGCTCCTGGAGCAGAAGTGGCTTTTCAGAGCCCAGGCAGAAATGAGCCCTGAGGCAGCAGCTCTGCAGTGCTGGCCACCAGGCCGGGCTGCCAAGAAAGGCTTCTGGCCATGCCCTGCAAGCAGCTGCTGCTGCCAAGGTGCCTTTAGTGCCTCAGGCTCTGCCTGGCACAGCTCCCAGCACGGCACTCTGCCCTTGTGCCCGAGCCCTTCCCTGTGCTGGGGCTGGCCTGGGGCTTTTCCTGCAGCGGGACCTGCCCTGCTGATGGCACAGGAAAGGCAGTTCCTGCTGGAGCAGGAGGCTCTGCCTGCAATGGGCCCCAACAACTCCAGCAAGGCCCTGTTTGCAAAGCCCCCAGTGGGAAATGAAGGAGGGGCGTCATGCTGCTTTTGGGGTGAATAATGCTGAAAGCAGACTTCTCCATCCCAAAATTCGACATCCTGAGAGGGAGAGGAAGCTGTGGCAGGGATAGAATATTTCACAGAGAAAGGAACAACCAAGGGACAGCACTGAGAGCTTCTGCAGAGCTGCTGAGCTGGCCCAGCCTGGGCACATCTGAGTGACAGGGCAGCACTTCAGACCAGAGAAGCCCTGTCCCAGATTTTAACAGCAGCGTCTCCTGACATTTCCCTACTTGGGGGTGTGGTGATTCCTCCCTACTATGGGGACACCCCTCAAGGTCACTGTTCCAGGCTGAGCCAAAGGAATTTGCCCACGATCATTAGTCTTGGGGAGTGACATTAATCTCTCTTAAATAACTGGTTTTGCTTTAACACAGTTGCTTTGAAATCACTTACAAGTGCTCTATACAATATAATATGTTATAGCTCTTATATATTGGTGTAAATATTTCTGATTAAGATGATTTTGTCTCATCACTGCTATAATAGATATTTATATAAATATCACTGGTTTGCCATCCTTAATCCTGTGAAACAAATTCTATAAAGGTGTCATGGTTTGACCCTGGCACAATGTCAGTGCCCCCATGAAAGTATATTTGCAAAATGGTTACTGTGAGATGTGACCTGGAAACAGAGCAAAGCAGGCTCCAACTTGGGAATGGAGGGAAAACACAACACTTTATTAATCTACAACATAAGAGACAAAAGGGAAAGGAAAAAAAGAGGGGGAAAAAAAAAAACAACAACAACAACAAAAAAAAACCACCCACACACAGCAATTCACAATGGAATATCTCCAAAGCACTCCTCCTCCCTCCACCCCTCTAACACTCAATCTCCTCTAACACTCACTTCTCAGTCCAATATCATCTCTCACACAACCTCCCCCAGTTCATCAGGAGAGAGGAGTCTCCCTCTTGCACCATGGGCCTCCCCAGGAAACACAGCTGGAACCTCCTGTGCTTCCATGTCACACGTGGCAGCCGCCCGGAGAGAATCTGCCGTGGTGACCATCTTCCTTCCATGTCCAGTGCTCTCACCACCGGCCATGGATCCATACTGCTTCTTAGGCCTTTTTAAGAATGCTTTGCTCAGTTTCAAGAAGTGGCAGCCTCTCACTATTTGGGACACCTGTCCCCCCCTTATTTCACCCCTTGGGGCCGAAGGGCCTCATGATCAGAGATCTTTCTCCTCTGAAGGCAGAGGGCTCCACCACACCCTCCTCATCAGTCTCTGTTCCCTCTATTTCTTCTTACAACAGCTTTGTCACTTTTGGTTTTTGGCCAACCGCCTCCCCCAAGGTACAGTCTTTACATTACAGGAAGAAATTGGTTCTGTCCCGTGGCCATGGAAGAGAAAAGTCTAGCCCAACAGTCCACTCCATCATCTCCTCCATCTACGGCGCTTCTCACCTGCTGGCATTTCTTTATTCACTCAAACCTTCTTCTCATTTGCTCATCCTTCGTTCCCTCTCAATTCTCAGCTGGGGAGGATCAGTGTTTTTACAGCTTCCCTTGTTTCAGTACCAAAGGGGTTAAAACCTCAGCCATGGTCTGCCTGCGGCTGGGCACCTTGCCCCCCCTTTTCTCCTGGCCATGGTGCCAGCACAAGACATCAAATTTCAAGCCAGCACAGTCTCTATCACTCTCTCCCGGGGGGGCTGCCCAAACATCCCAGGTCTCCTCCACCCTGCACCTTGCAGGGCTCCGGCCTCCCTCCCCACAGGCCGCATGGCCTCCCCTGCCCCACCCAGACGCAGCTGGGCAGGGGAGAGTCAGATCAACTCACCGCTGGAGTCAAAAGAGAGAGTCCCTCTGGGAATCCTCTGCTTTTAACCCCTGTGTGTTCTCAGAGGTGTATCCAGGCCCCCAGTGGCCACACCTGGTGGCAATTTTCAAATCTGGCCACTGATTGGTTTGACCACAACGTTCCCAGAAACTCACTTCCTGGTCAAACCACAACAAAATGTTAAATCCACCTCATTAATTCTCTGCACACAAACGCTTGAAAAGTCCGGGGCTGGGATTGGAACCAGCTGCTCCATGGCTGTTCTCACAAAAAGAGCTTAGAAAGCCTGGAGGTTCTTGGGGGTATTTGGGTGTGGATATGACAGTGCGGTCAGAGACAGAGAAAGCAAGATAAGCTTTCCCATGAATTGGTCTGGGAACTTTTAGGGAGCTGGAGAGAAAGAATTGGAAACTATCCACAGGTGGTGTTTGGAATAAGTTGTTTTTTTTTCCAAAAAGTTGTTTAATGGAAGGTGTTTTATTCATTAGCCAATCATGTGAAATGTGTTGATTAAATGACCAATGAGGTCCACTTGTAGCAAACCAAGGTATAAAAGAAGAGGACTGAATAAATGGGTGGCTTTTAGCTCTCAGCCTTCTGACCTGAGTCTGTGTCATCTCTGACTCCACAGTGACATCTGGGGATCTCTGAGGGCTATTGAGGATCCTTTCTGCACCTCGTGACCTAACAGGAGCCTCTCCAATAAACTTTCCCTGAAGCTCCTGCTGTGCCCATGACAGGAACCCCTGGGAGTGTCTGGGACATCCCGGCTCTTTGGCAGCCTGGGGACTATTGGGATGTCACTGTGGAGCCCCCATGAGTGCCTGTGACAGATCGGTGCCTTTGCAGCCCAAGGTGCCCTGGGATGTCACCATGGAATGGCTGTGACTGCCTCTGACCACAGGGCTCTTTACCATCCCCAGAAATCCCTGGGAGGTGTCCATGGAGCCCCCAACTCTGCCCATGACATTCCAGCTCTTGAACAGCCTGGAGACTCTTGGAATGTCCCCATGGAATCCTTCTGAGAGCCTGTGACAAATCTGATCCTTAGCAGGCAACCATCACCAGGACCCTGTTGCTATGGGTCATGGGATCCCAGATCCACAGAATTGGCTGAGCTGGGAGGGACCCATCTGGATCCTGGAGTCCAACTGCTGGCCCTGCACAGGACACCCCAACAATGCCAGCCTGGGCCTGGCAGTGCTGTCCAAATGCTGCTGGAGCTCAGAGAGCCCTGGAGCTGGGAGCCTTCCCTGGGGAGCCTGGGCAGTGCCCCAGCAGCCTCTGGGCAAAAACCTTTTCCTGAGATCCAAGCTGAGCCTGCCCCGACTCAGCTGCAGCCGTTCCCTCCAGTCCTGTCCCTGGGCACCAGAGGGAAGAGGTTCCCACAGCCCCAGCCAGGGACCCGCTCCCAGGGCTGTTGCCATGGCCACCAGGGCTGGGACCAGCTGGGATGCTCGGTTTCCAAGGACTGGGTTTTAGGAACGGGATTCCCCAATTTCCTGCTCCAGCTAAAACTGTGCTGCTGCTCGCTGCCCTCCCACCTCCCATGGAAAGAAGAAAAGGCAAAGATCCTGGGCTGGGATAAGAACAATTTATTGGGAAAAGCAATGAGATAAGGAACAATCAAGAACAGCAAAAATATTCACAACAGAAGGGAAAATAGAAACGATTTGCAGGGAAAACTACAACACAACTGACTGGCTCTTCCTGGCAATGTATTTCCCCCTGCCTGCAAAGGACACCCTTCTCCTCAGGGAGAAAGAGAGTCCCTTTCCTGCCCCTGGCAATGACCTGAGGTGGGAGTGAATGTAATGACACAGCCATGGCCTGAACCTCATGTTATTCAACCCCACATCAGGTCACTGGCAGGGGCAGGAGAAGGGACAGGTGTCTTCCCAGCATGGATTGCAGTGAATATGGATTACAGGTCTCTTCCCAGTGTGGGTCCTCCATTTGGGTATGAAGCTGGAGCTGGGCACAAAGCTCTTCCTGGAATTGGGGCATTTGCAGGGCTTCCCTTACTGGTGCATCCGTTGGTGTCTGGTTAACTTAGAGCTCTGGATGAAGCTCTTCCCACACTGGGGACACTTGTAGGGCCTCTCCCCGGTGTGGATGCGCTGGTGGGTCACGAGGGTGTAGTTATGCTTGAAGCCCTTCCCGCAGTCAGGGCAGCAGAAGGGCCTCTCCTCACTGTGAATCCGCTGGTGATGGAGGAGATTGGATCTAGTGTGAAACCTCTTCCCACACTGGGGACACTCGTAGGGCCTCTCCCCAGTGTGGATACGCTGGTGGCGGACGACGTGGGAGTTGCGGTTGAAACCCTTCCCACATTCAGGGCAGCGGAAAGGCCTCTTCTCGGCGTGAATCCGCTGGTGGTTGAGGAGTTCTGAGCTGCACCTGTAGCCCTTCCCACATTTTCCACACTTGTATGGCCATTCCCCATCATGAAGCTGCTCATGGACCACCAGCTCTGAGCTCTGGCAGGAGCTTTGTCCACCTTCCTGGCAGAGGGTGGGTCTTTCCCCCCCAGAGCACCCTGGGCTGGGTTTGGAGCCCCTCCTCCTGGGGGATTTCTGGGGCTTTTCCTCCCCGTCGGATTCCTGTCTTTTGGAGCCCCTCAAAACAGCCACTTCCACAAGGTTCTGCCATGGGGATTTGCCCTCCCTGGTCTCCATCCTCAGCTCCTTGTCTGGGGGAGGAAGGACAAGGAGAGGATGGGATTTGCCTCCATGCCACAGGGAAGGGGAAGGAGATCCTTTCTGGGTATCCCCAGGAGGATGGTGTTGGAAGTGGTGTTGTCCTATAGCCAGGCACCTTTCTGGGCTGGGAGATGGAGCAGGAGAGAGGGGGAAAGGGGCACTGACTTCCGCCTCACCTGCCCGGGTGTTTCGGGTTATCTTCCTCTTCCTTGCAGACTCCCCCTCCATCCGGCCAAGTTTTGGGAATGGGAAAACCTGGTTTGAGAGGAAAACAATGGATGAGTACACGGAGTTTTGTACTGGTTTCAAGGCCAACCACAGGGAGAGTCTAAGTCAGAATTACAATTTAAAAAGAAAATTTAGATCAAGGCAATGATACAGAAACAAGGCCTTAAACTGTCAGAGTCAGGATATAACCTGGCACCCTGTTGCTCAGGGTGCTGGTAGCAGTCCCATTAAATGGTGGCTGCAGTCCTGTTGCAGTGATGATTGTGATTCTGTCAAAGCAGTGATCCTGTAGAAGGGTCTGGTCTTCCTCTGACGGTTGAGTGCTGGTGATGGAGCTCTTGTCCTCTGGCAACCCAGTAGCCAAGGTGCTCCTGGTGTTGCAAGGCTCAGCTTATATCCAGGTAGGAATGCTTGGTTCCTCCCCCTGGGCGGAGCATCCCACAATGGGATGATGTCATTTTACCAGTCCTGCAGGACACTCAATGACCCATTCACAGAAGAGAGCTCCTGGAGGGTGTTATCAGGGCTGAGTGATGGAAGAGATAAAGAACACTGCACCCCCTGTTTATAACAGTTTCTAAAGGTGGTGATGGAAAACATGCATTTGGTTACATCTTACACTGTAACCTGAAACAGTGGGGTAATCCCTGCTCGGGGGGTGAACACCACCCCCCTTACCCAAACTGGCTCAGGTATAAAACCCCCACCCCGGGAAGGCCACACACACAGGGGACAATGTCACTCTTGCCCTGCCAGGGGAGGTCTCTGTCCCTGTCTCTTGTTCTCCCTCCTTTTCTCTTTCTTTCCATCTCTCTCTCTCTACCTCACATTTACTGTTCAATAAAATCCACTTTGCATTTGGTTTCCTTAGCACCTTAATTGGGGCAGAGGCATCTCTCTGACAAATTTCTTAACCAGATTGTGACATTATTTTGGCACAGGGAGTTTAGACACTGTTCTCTGACCCCAAGTGCCTTTGACAACAGCATGGTTCCCTCCTCTAAGGAGGTTGTGGTTCTCTCTGGAGGAACTCTTGGAAAATTGGATGCAGCTTCCTCTGGGAGACATATGGGAGAACTGATGAGGAAAATGGCTGTTGGTGGCCAGAGTAAAGAAAATATTTTCTTGTCCTTCCTTGAAAATTTTATTAAAATCAATGGAGGAAAGGGAGCAAATGATACCAGCATGTCTGACAAGGTTCTTTCACCCCAAGGTGAGGAACACAGGGCTGCGAAAAGTCCTATAAGAAACCCAGCTCAAGTAGCTAAATTCCTAAATGAGTCCTGAATTCACAGGCTTGGGGGCTTTGCCAAATGTGAAAATCATAGGTGTCTTCGTTCCTGTCACCTTTGTCACAGCTATACAGAGTTTTTCCTTCCTTTTAGTAATCTTGGGCCAAATTTCCATCTTTTTTTTTTTTTTTTGGAACACGCCAGCTGCCAAGCTAGAGCTGTGCAGGAACCGATGAAACTTGGAATTGCCACAGAATTGCTTCTATTGTTGCTTTATTAATGTTTGGGATTTGTTTACATTTCCATCACAAGTGACTTGTGGCAAGAGCAAATGTTCCTCAAGGCATTTAACGTGGTGTTAAGTTTGATTTCTGCCAAGTTTATTTTGTCCAGTGCCCAGGGGATGCTTAAGGGATGCTTGGGAGGGGCTTGGGGGGATTTTGTCCCTTTCCCTGTCACCCCAGGCCATTCCTGAGGTGGTCTCCATCATTCTCACCCCAGGGAATGCCTGGGGGTCTCCCTACCTCTCACCCCCATGCCAGGGGGATGCTCGGGGCAGTCTCTGTCCCTCTCAGCCCAGGGGATGCTCAGGGGTCTCTGTCCCCTCACCCTGGGGGATGCTCAGGGGTCTCTCCATCCCGCTGGCCTCAGGGAATGCCTATGCAGGGCTGGGGACCAGGGGCTCTGTGTCCCTCTCACCGCTGAGGGTGCTCGGGGCTGGGGGGCATCTCCGACCTTCTCATCCCTGGGGAGGCCAGGGGGTCTCTGTCCCTCTCAACCCTGGTGTGACCCTGCCCAAACATCATTGGGCTCAGAGGGCAGAGACACCCCCAAACCCCCCGAAGGGCTGAACCTCAGATCATGATTGTACCCCCATTTGTCTGTTTAGCTCAGAAATTAGTTCTGCACCTTTAAGGCTGGTTCTGAGAGCAAAGGGAGGCCGAAAGAAGCGAGCAGTTTGTTTTAGAAACTGCACTCACTCCTCCACATTCTGGCTCCTGGACAGACAGCTGGTGGGACAGGGCTCTCTTTAGTTAGTTTTTAGCTAGCTGAGGCAGATAAGTTTCCTGGACTATGATTTTTCTTTTTGTTTGGAGTTGTTTCAACCTGCTCTGGACTGAAAAGCCACAAGGGCACCAGCAGCTGGCACCTGTGGCCCATGGGGGCGAGCCTGGTCCGTGGCATTTCCAGTGCTGGAAGAACTGATAAGAGACTGATAAGAGACTGAGTGAGCAGAGCTGGAGCCCATGGAGGGACGTTCTGAGCTTGTCACCTCTTTTGAAGCAGCCAGAGGTTTTATTGTTCAATATTGGTCATTTCCTGTGCTCGTGAATGCTTTGCCTGTTAAATAAACAGGTTTTTTCCACTTTTCTCCAAGGAAATATTTTCCCAAACTGGTTGGGACAGGGGCCGTTTGAATTTGCTTTCTAGAGGAAACCCCTTTTGGAGGTTTTCTCCCAAATTTCCCTAAACTAGGACAGGGCAGTGGGGAGAGGGGGGAGCCCCAAGTGGCTGGATTTGGGGGGAAGCTGGAGATGGGGACCCTGAGACCCCAAAACCCCCAAACATCACTAAGCAGGACCCTGGAGAGGGGGGATCCCCAGGAGCTATGGGATCCTCAGCAGCCATGAGAGGGGGGAACACCAGAACCCCAGAGGGATGAGACTGGAAGTGGGACACTCCTGGTGGCTTTTTTTTTATTATTCACTTCTGCTTTTTGAAGGTTTTTATGGACACCAGGTGACTTCTAGAGATGAACTTGGGCAGAGGACCTTCAGCCTCACTGAGCTCATCCCTTGTTTTCCCCCAAAGCAGGATTTCCCATTACCAAACCTTGGCCCAATGGAGGAGAAGACTGCAAGGAAGCAAAAGATGCCCAGAGACACTCAGGCAGGTGAGGAGGAAGTCAGTGCCCCCTTCCCCCTCTCTCCTGCTCCATCTTCCAGTCCAGCATGGCCGCTGGCTGCAGGACAACCCCACTGCCAACGCTGTCCTGCTGGGGATACACTGGGGAGATCTCCTGCCCCTTCCCTCTGGCACGGAGGCACATTCACAGGCTCTGGGGCAGGAGGGGGAACCGCGGGCGCTTTGGGGTGCGTAGCTCGGCTGCTCCCGGCGCGGTTCCCCCGAGCCCCCGGCGCGGCTCCGCCAGGCCCCCCCACCACGGCACTGGCTGGAGGTTCTTTAACAGAAATGCTGGTAAATTGACCATCTGGAATGAGGCTAAATACAATTTCAAGAAGCTGCTGGTTTGCCGGGCAATTTGCCGCATTCCACATTGTTGTTGCTTTCAGTAAAACTTCACTTTTAAAGATCTTAGTAAATTTATGCTTGCATAAAATTTGTGGCTACCATGGGCTTCTCTCAAAACTAAATTACATGAAATCATGACACACTCATTACATCCTTTTAATCCCTCCAGTAAATGCATCATGCTGTTATTTCAATCCCAGATTGTTCAACTTTTCAGTGCCTTTTTTCCATTAATAGCATCAGAATAAGTTAAATTTTGTTATATGTATAACTTTTAAGGATATTAATTTTTGATTCTGTAATGTTTAATTTAATCCAAATTCCGGGTTGATAACACTAAGCAAAGTTAAGTTTCATTATTGTCAGATTTTAGCAATGTTAAATTCCAAAATTTGAAATCCTGTTGTTCTGGATTGAGAGATAATGTGTGTATTGTATTTGCCATCTGTCAGAGGTAGGGCAGTTATCTTCTGCTAAATGGGCATTTTTCTTTATCTCTTCAACAAATCAATCCTCCCTCCAGGGAGATATCTTTTGTTAATGGGCCATTGAGTGTCACTGCAGGACTGATAAAAATTACATCACCCCACTGTGAGGTGCTCTGCCCAGAGGGAGGAGCCACGCATCCCAGACATGGTGAGGCTGGGGGTGAGGAGCAGCTTGTCCAAACAGGGTCAGCCCTCAAGGGGCTCATTCTTCTCCATGCCCAGACCTCCTAAGGAGACATTCATCATCAAGATCTGCTGGGGAATGCTTCTATCAGCTCTTCTCTGAACTGGAACATAAAAAAATACTTGATTAAAGAAAAAAAAAATTAATGAGGTGCACTTTGAAATCTTTCATCCTTAAAGGAACTCTACACTGACTCCAATCAGCTGCACAAGCCATGGACACATGAAGAGCACTGAAGAAAGAGCCCTCAAGAGCTTTCTGTGTTTTGACAATCCCCATGTTGGATTTGGGGCTGGGTCCAGGAGCCTCAGGCACTGAGAGAAGGATGAAGAAGCTGCTCAAGGAGTCAGCAGCAAAACTCCAAGTGCCTTGGAGCATGGTTGGGCCCCAGTGAGGGCAGGGAGTGCCAAAGGCTCCCCAGGGACTGCTGAGAGCAGATCCTTGAGGCCAGGAGTGCAGGGAGCCCAAGGCTCTGGGCAGGGAACTGCAATGCTGAGCAAGGCCTGGGCTGGCTGGGGGAAGCAGAAAGGCCAAGCCCTGAGCCCAGCCTGGGCCAGCAGGGCCTGTCCCTCACGGGTGGCTCGCGGCTCTCTGTGGGGCAGGGGGATGTCAGGGGCAGCAAGGACAAATGCCATCAACCTGTGTGACATTCCAGGTCCTCATGGAAACAAGAGGCCACTGTGAGCCTGCAGGGCTGGAACACCCCAGAACACTGAACTGCTGGGGAAAATCACAGGGTTCCTTTCCTTGAGTTTGGTGCACAGAAGAAACACCAACCAGATATTCTCAACATGGCCAGATACAAAGAATATTCTTGGTAGGAAGGGACCCACAAGGATCATCAAGTCCAGCTCTGAAGTGAATGGCCCATACAGGGATTGAACCCACTCCCTTGATGATTCCAGCACCATGCTCTGACAAACTGAGCTAAGAGGTAAAAATGACATAAAATTTTACTGGCAAAATAGAGACAATCAAGGAACTTTGGCAAAGGGTTTAATACAACATCCACTTCAACATGAAACTCTTATCATAGCATTAACGTAGCCCATTTACCTAAAAACCTTTAACCCTTAGGATGTTAAGTTAGCCAAAAATGTTCCAGGTAAGTAGGAGTAGAAGGAGAAGAAATAGAGAACAACAGAAAGACAGAAGATCTATAGAAAGACACCACACACGGGTACCAACTGCTTGAGTTCGAGAGCCACTAACGGAGGAACCCCAGCAGAAGGCAGGATCCAGACCATGGGATGGCCTCGTGCTCCGGCTTTTAACCCCCTGGGCCTTCATGGGCCCGCCCCTGCTGAGGGACTGGCACTTGATTGCCCAATCAGAGTCAGGGTAGCACCAGCTGTTAGTATGTGATTGATTGATTGACAATTCAACCAATCAGAGCTGTGTTAGCGCTGGCTCTTGTTTGATTGATTGATTGATAGCTTGGCCAATCAGTGCCAGGAATGAGGACAGGGCTCTGTCCCACTGCAAGCCAAGGCCTGACCTGGCGCTGGCCCCACATGGGCATTCCGAGCATCCCGAGGTGTCTCGGGACATTGATCTCATCCAGCCTCTGACAGCGACCACGGTGACACTACCACCTGACAGGTCCAGCTGACCTTGGCATGTCGAGGGCTGCTTCTCATCAGCCCCTGAAGCACTGGGGCTCTGGGCTTTCCTTCCTAGGGGAGAGAACTCTCCTTCCCCTCCAGGGACCTATGGTGAAAACTGGGATTTCTCCTCCAAATTTCCTTACATGCAAAGTTTGTTCCCAGATGAAATCTGCCAGGACAGACAGATCTGGCTGCTTTGGCCACCTGGGGCCCACTTCTCATCTGCCTTTGAAACACTGGGACCATGTGCTTTTATTTCCTATGAGATAAAACCATCCATCTCGACCAGGCACCCATGGCCAAAACTGGGCATCTGCCTCCAGCATTCCCTATATCCAAGGATAGCACCTAGACAAAAGCTGCCAGGACTGACAAGTCTGGCTGGCCTTGGCTTCCTGAGGGCTGGCACTCACCTGCCTCTGAAACACGGGGGCTTTGTGCTTTCCTTCCTAATGAAAAGAACTTTTCTTCCGGTCCAGAAGCCCATGTCCAAAATGGTGATTCCATGTCCAAAATTCCGTATGTCCAAAGATAGCCCCTAGACAATGCCAGGAGAGAGAGGTCTGGCTGGCTTGGCCTAAGGGTCGCCACCTCTTGTCTTCATCCAGAACACTTGGACTTGGCTCTTTTCTTTCCAACAGGAAAAAAGCATCCACTTTGACCAGGTGCACATGGCCAAAAATGGGATTCCACCTCTAAAACTCTGTAAATCCAAGGATTGCTCCCAGTGAAAGCTGCCAGGACAGATAGGTATGGCTGCCCTTGGCCTCTTGGACCTGCCTCTCACCTGCTTTGGAAACACTGGGGCTTGGTGCTTTTCTTCCAATGGAAAATAACTGTCCTTCTTATTTGTGCAAAAATGGCCAAAACTGGGATTCCTCCTCCCAAATTCCATATATCCAAGGGTTGCTGTCAGACAAAAGCTACCAGGACAGAGAGGTCTGGCTGGCCTAGGCCTCTGATGACCACCTTTCATCTGCCCCTCAAACACTGGTGTTCTGTGCTTTCCTTCCTATGGAAAAGAACAGTCCTTATCCTCTGGGTGCCCATGTCTGAAACTGGGATTCCACCTCTAACATTCTCTATATCCGAGGGCTGCTCTCAGGCAAAATCTGCCAGTACCATCAAGTCTGGCTGGCCTTGGCCTCTGGTGACTGCCCCTGCAACACTGGGGCTCGGTACTTTCCTTCCCTTGCAGATCACTGGGACACTGTGGGGACCTCATGGAACCAAGGGGATCCTTGTGGCACCACTGGAGCCCATGGAACCAAGGGGCCATGGTGACACAGTGGGGCTTCATGGAGCCCAGAGACCATTATGACTCTGTGGGGCCTGATGGAGCCCATGGAAACCATTAGGGCCTTTCAGGGCCTCATGTCACCAAGGGGACATTATGACACCTCAGGGCCTCATGGAACCAAGGGACCTTTGGGACACCGTGGGGCCCCATGGAAGCGAGGGAACATGGAACAGGTCTGGTTGGCTTGGCCTCCCAGGGCCACCTGACAGGTCTGGCTGATGTTGGAATGTCAAGGGCTGCCTCTCATCAGCTCCTGGTGTGCTGGAGCTCCATGCTTTCCTTGCTATGGAAAAGAACCATCCCTCTTATCAGGTGCCCATTGTCAAAATAGGTACTCTCCCTAAAATATTTCCTGTAGGCAAGGATATCTCTCAGAACAAAACCTGCCAACTCTGGCTGGCCTTGGCCTATGGTGGTCACCTCTCATCTGCCTGGGAAGCACTGGGGCACTGTTCCTTCATTCCTTTGGAGAAGAACCCATTTTCATGACCAAAATTAGAATTTGGCCCCCCAAATTCTGTATATCCAAAGATTGCCCCTAGACAAAAGTAACCAGGACAGACAGGGCAGGGTGGCCCTGCCCTCTAGTGATTTTCTTAGACTCTGAGCTGAATGTTTTCATTTGAAAACACCTTGGAGAGACCCCAGAAATCTCCCAGGAAGGGGTTCTGAAACCTTGGGCACATGAGCACTACATATGGACAAAGGAGCTCTGTGCTCTGTGCTGTTGTGGTGGTTTTGCATCATGGAAATGATGATCTAAGAGAAGCTGCTAGCAGTTTCCAATGTGTCGGACACGAAAACAGTCAGTAATTAGCTTTGAGAATTGACAATCTGTTAAACCTCTAAGGAAACTGTACATGCCTCTGTGAAGACACAAGTTAAAGACGAGAAAGCCTGGGAGGGTCTCTTTCCCTTCTGGCCAGCAAAGAGGTAACAAGGCTGGCCCAGCCCCCGTCTCAGCCGGGCCGGGCCGGGCGGCTCCTGCCGTGGGGCCGGGCCCCTTCCCAGGGAGCCCCCCAGGCCCCATCGGCTGCCGGGCAGGGCAGGGGAGGCCGCGGGGCCGAGGCCGGGCCGGGCCATGGCTGCGGTTGCCAACACCTGGGCGCTACCGAGCCCTGCCCCGCCGCCAGCCCGGGCCCAGCCAGGATCCACCGGGCCCCAGGAGCAGCCCCGGGCCAGGCCGGCTCGGCCAAGATTCTGCCACCCTTGGGGTTCACCCGCAAGCCCTGGGCAGGGGGAGGAGAAGCCATGGGCCCCGGCCGTGCTGCTGCTGTGTTCTGGCCTGGCTGCTGAGATCCTGGCCCTGCCCCAGCACGGCCCATCCTGACACAGCCCCAGCGCAGCCGCTGCAGAAACCTCCATGGTAAAACAGCTCCGGCCACAAGGACCGAGCCCGGCCGGGGTCACGGAACCATCTGCTGGCCCTGGGAGAGATATTAACTCTTTCAGTGCTTCCATCCTCCCTCGAGGGAGAGAAAAGGACAAAGTGCAGGCACATAGAGGAGCAACATAAAGACACAAACGTCAGTGAAGAGGAAATTGAGTCCCATATGCGAGAGATGAGGTGATGCCTTGATCTTGGGGCTGAAATTCCCTTGTAAAGCTATGAAGAAGGATGTCATTGATACATCAGACTCTCTTTTTCCCTATAATGCATTGAAAAGTATGGGGAGATGACTTGTTCAGCAAAGGCCTCCATGCTAAAGTAAGCAAATGTTGAAGTAGCTGTGATCCCATGAGAAGTTTGTACAGAGAAAGAGAGAAGAGTGATGAGACCCCGTGCCTCAGGAGAGAAGAATAAAGATCTCTGTTCTCAGAGATGAAGATGATTTCAGAAACAGATTAAGAGAACCTTTGCTCTTAAACAGCTCATCTTTAAACTAATATCCCATAAGCTGACATGACCCATAAACACAGCGGTGGGAAAGGCTGTGAAAAAATGGGAGGGACTTCACAATTGTCCTGGGCAGCAGCTATTCATGGGATTTGGCAGCCATGAGAAGGACTGATTTCTTATGGAGAAGTCTCCATAGCATGACAGAGACACTCCTCTCCTAAAGTGAGCTGAAGAAAACTATTCTAGAGGTGGTAAACTGACTGAAAATTTTCAGTTTTGTCTCTTTACATTGGAAGAAGGAAATGGTTGTAGGGAGAGCAAAAGTGTTCTGAAAGTTCTGTTCTGATCCTTACAGCTCTTTCTTTTAGTTACTGTTAATAAACTTTGCCTTTCTCCTAATCATATCTCAGAGTAGGAAATGAGTAAGTATATCCTAGTCAGTGCATTGGAAATTAGCCAACACTGAACCAAAAAGACTAAGTGAGGCATTGGCCAAGAAATCTCAAATTGGCAAACCAAAACCACTACAGAAAACATCCTGATGGACTGCATGAGAGCAAAGAGAAATCAAGACACAGCCATGGTCTGTCAGGACTTGTTTCATCCTAATGAGCCCTGAGGTGCATTTGGAGCTGAGCCCTAGAACTTCAGGTCCTGAGAGAAGATTGCACAAACCATTCCAGGACTCAAAGTTAGAGGAAAAACTCAAAGTGTCTCAAAGCATAAATGGATCCCACTGAGGTCCATCCCCAACACAGGCTCCTCATGGACCCCTTGGAGGAGACAATTGGAGGCCAGGATGGTACAAAAATCTCTCAAAGCCTCAGTGTGAGAAAGGAAATTCCAAAGTACCTTACAAACCTTGAGTACCTCAAGGTATTAATGAGCCCCACTGAGTGTCAGTACAAAGCTCCCAAGGGACTTGTTAAAGCAGATAATTGGGGCCATGATGGCACAAACCTCTCACAGAGTCTGTATCAAAAGGGAAACACCAAGTACCTTAAAATAACTGAAGTACCTTGAAGAATTAATGAGCCCCACTGAGTGTTGTTACTGACAAAGCCTCTCCAGGGACTAATTACAGCAGATAATTGGAGGCCATGATTGCACAAACCTCTCAGAAAGTCAAGATGAAGCAAAACCCAAAGTCCTTTGAAAAACCTGCAGTCCCTGGGAGCATTCAGGAGCCCCCAGGGCCATTGCTGAGCAAGGCTCCCCAGGGACTCCTTCCAGCAGATCCTTGAGGCCACTGGGATGTGGGCTAGGGGGGGATGCTGAGGGCAGGACAAGGGGCTGACAGTGCCCAGCCTGGCTGGGGCTGTGCCAGGAGGCCCCAGGGCCTCAGGACAAGGTGTCTCCTCCCAGCCCTTGCTGGCACAGACCCTGCTGCTGTGCCCCAGGCCACCAAGACTTGGCTTCTCTTTGTCCCAACCTGGCATCAGTGCCTCCAGTTCTCTGCTCTGCCTGGGGCCTGGGGACACTTTCTCAGTTGTGTCCCTCAGTGGGACCCATTAAAAGTCCAAGAAACTTTGGAGTTGGATTCTGACTTGGAGTTCTGCAGAGGTTTCTTCAGCTGCCTCTCAGGGACTGATGTTCAGGGCCTGAGAACAAAGCCCCAGAGGCTCATTAAAGTCCTTGTGCTGTGTCTGTGCTGCTGAGCTGGGCTGGGCTCCTGGCACAGAGGCAGCTCCTGGTAAGCAAGAAGAGCTTCAAAAGCACATTTCTCTTGATGAGCAGCTCTTCTGCCAGCCCAGCAGGGCTGGGGCACTGCCTGCAGCCACCCCAGGCACAGCCCAGAGGCACAGAGAGCTTCAATCAGTCAGGGCTGGGAAGGTGCTGAGAAGTGCCTGGGGCAGAATCACTGCCAGCCCTTGGCACAGGAACCTCTGGCTGCAGGACAATGCAGCTGCAGCTCCTGGAGTGATCTCCTAAGGCTGGAACATCCCAATGCCTGCAGACTCTGTGAGTACATTCTCTGATTCTCTCTTGTGCAGAGCAGCCAGGGGTGCCCAGGGCTGTCCTGCAGAGCAGGCTCCTGCAGCCCAGGGCGCTTTGCTGGGGCAGGGACTCTGCTGCCTGCCAGGGACAGCTCTCAGCCAGCCCGGGGAGCTGCTCCCAGCAATGGGGGACAAGATCTGGGGGGAAAAGGGGACGGCTGGTAAGGCTTGGAAGTGCTCTCCTTATGTGGTGAGGATGCTGCATTGTTCAGGATCGCTCCCAGCATGACATTTAACTGCAGAATATTTCTAAGTAGATTATACAGGGAGAAGAGCAAGGGAGGGGCTGCATAAAATGGAAAATCCTGCCTTTTTAACCTACTGCTCTGGGTTGCCTGGATGGAAAATTGCACATAGATATTAATCTCTCAGTTCAGGATAAGAAAAAAAATCTTTTCTCAGATTTTACTAAACCTGGCTGTGACAGAAATCAGCACAGTGTCCCTTAGAGGCAGCATCAGGATCACATTTCCAACTACCTCAGAGTTTCTCTGATATTGCCATCAGAACCTGCAGAGACAAAGCTGCCCCTGGGCAGTGCCGGAGCTGGGAGAGGTCTTCAGGGCAGAGCTGAGCCCCCAGGGCTGGGCTGGGGTATTTAAAGACCTTGCCAACCCCAACTACTGCATGATTACTTTTTATACAGATCCCCATGCCAAGACAGCACAAATCTCCAACAGCAGCTCCATCAGGCACTTCCTCCTGCTGGCATTGGCAGACACGCGGCAGCTGCAGCTCCTGCACTTCTGCCTCTTGCTGGGCATCTCCCTGGCTGCCCCCCAGGCCAACGGCCTCATCATCAGCGCCGTAGCCTGCGGCCACCACCTGCACACGCCCATGTTCTTCTTCCTGCTCAACCTGGCCCTCAGCGACCTGGGCTCCATCTGCACCACTGTCCCCAAAGCCATGCACAATTCCCTCTGGGACACCATGACCATCTCCTACACAGGATGTGCTGCTCGGCTCTTTCTTTTGTATTTCTTCCTGTCAGCAGAGTTTTCCCTCCTGACCATCATGTGCTACGACCGCTACGTGTCCATCTGCAAACCCCTGCACTACGGGACCCTCCTGGGCAGCAGAGCTTGTGCCCACATGGCAGTAGCTGCCTGGGCCAGTGCCTTTCTCAATGCTCTCATGCACATAGCCAATACATTTTCCCTGTCTCTGTGCCATGGCAATGTCCTGGGCCAATTCTTCTGTGAAATCCCACAGATCCTCAAACTCTCCTGCTCCAAATCCTATCTCAGAGAAGTGGGTCTTATTGGTGTTAATGTCTGTTTGTTATTTAGCTGTTTTGTGTTCATTGTTTTCTCCTATGTGCAGATCTTCAAGGTTGTACTGAGGATCCCCTCTGAGCAGGGACGGCACAAAGCCTTTTCCACCTGCCTCCCTCACCTGGCTGCGGTCTCTCTGTTCATCAGCACTGGCATGCTTGCTCATCTGAAGCCCTCCTCCAACTCCTCCCCATCCCTGGATCTGGCCCTGTCAGTTCTGTACTCAGTGGTGCCTCCAGCCCTTAATCCCCTCATCTACAGCCTGAGGAACCAGAAGCTCAAGGCTGCAGCATGGAGACTGATGTCCGTACGCTTTCAGGAATGTTAAAATCCTGGCGAATTTCTGCAAATCACTTGTAATAAAACTCATCTTTGACACTTCTTGTTGGCTTCATTTTGGAGGTTTTTTCCTTTGTTTTACTTTTTTCATATTGTCCAGCAAAAAATGTCATTTTATGTACATTTTTCATTTTGTTTCTCTCCAACTTCCCTGTGGCCACAGACTGTGTCAATGAGGAGCTGTGCTCTCAGTGGTTTTAAAGGAAATAAAGGATCTCCAGCAATGTTTTCTGCAGCGATGCCCTTTTGTTGCCTTCTCTGGAGCTGCAGCAGCAATGTCAGTGTGCAGAGCTGGGGCTGATCAGTTCTGGCACAGCAGCTGTGCCCAGCAGCAGCAGCAGCACTTGGTGTTGGCAGTGCTGCTGCCGTGGCCCTGCCCCGCTGCCCTGGTGGCCCTGGTGTTGCTGCAGGGCCTGAGTGCTCTCGGGGCCGGGCACAGTCCTGGGGTTGGCAGTGCTGGGGCTGCAGCAGGGACAGGCCATGGGCACTGCTGGGGCAGCGCTGATGCCTCAGGCCAGGCCCTGGGGGCTGCAGGCTCCTTGCCCAGGCTCTCTCAAGAACACGGCCAGGCCAATGCTCAGCACAGAAAAGCCCCAGGCTGAGCAGCCCCAGGCTGGCCGTGGGCAGGCTGGGGGCAAACAGCATGGCTGGGGCTCTGCAAGGGCCCTGGGGGAGACGGGAAGGAGCAGCAGAGCAGGGGCTGATCCATCCCCAGTGTGCTGCACAGCCCAGGGCAGCGTCCCAGAGCGTCCTGATGGAGCTGTCAACAACATCTCCCCTCTGCAGCCCTGGCCTCTCCCCCAGCTCACAGAGGTGCCGCATCCTTGCAGGCACAGCCACGGCAGCACTGGCTCAGGAGCCCCTGTTTGCATTGCACAGAGCAGGCAGGAGCACCCCCATGCTGCTGCTGTGGGGACATGAACCTGAGGGAGCACAAATGCCATCAGCCCCTGGGGCCAGCAAGGTCTGGGGGACACCAGGGAAACCACTCAGCTTTGTCCTGGCCTCTGCAGTCAGCCAGAAAGTTTGTTCCCACCAGCTGGCAGTTTCCCGTCTGTCCCACTGCAGATGCTGTTGCTCAGAGCCAGGGCTGCCTGGCAGCCACCATAAAACTGCCCCGAGAATTTCCTTTGCTCCACCTTTGCTTTCTTTACCCATCCCTGATCCAGGTTTCTTCCTATTGTCTAGCCCTGTCCCCTCCCCTGCACACAGCCCATCCCTGTTTGCCCTTTCCTCTCTGGCCCCACTCCCCATTCCAGTTCCTGACTTGGCACCATGGGAACGTCCCTTGGGCAGCAGGATCATCCTCCAAGTGCTGCAGGAATTGTCTGCAGGCTCCTGCAGTGCCTCAAGCTGCTCCCTTGCCAGAGGCACCCCAGGCCAGGGGGGCACATCTGGGCTGCTGTGTCTGCCTGTGGGGCTCCCTGTTCTGGGCAATGAGGAGGAGCTGCAGAGGCTCTGCAGGACTGACAGGATGGGCTTTGGGGCTGGCAGGACAAGGTGAGGCACCTGGGCTGCTGGAGCTTCTGAAGAGGAGGCCCAGGGCTCATCCTGCAACTGCTGCAAGGGTGGATTTAGAGAATCCCAGAATCAGTAAGGTTGGAAAAGACCTTGGAAATCATCAAGTCCAATCTGTGCCCTGACATTGCCTTGTCTCCCTGAAGCCTCCTCTTCTCCAGGATAAATGAACTCAGTTCCCTCACCTGCTTCTCACAGGAGATGTGCTGCAGACCACTCACCAGCCTTGTTGCCCTTCTCTGGACATGCTCCAGCCCCTCCATGTCCTTCCTAAATTGGGGGTCCTGAACTGGACACAGCACCTGAGGTGCTGCCTAACTGGTGCTGAGCACAGGGGAAGAATCACTGCCCTGCTCCTGCTGGCCACACCATTCCTGATCCATAGGAGTGCCAGAGGTTGGATGGGGGATATGGCAGGGAGGTGGTGGGGACAAAGTGTTCTTGATTGTCAGCCATGAAGTTTCTTGATTTTCATATCTTTTCAGACTGCTTTAGAAGGTGCTGAGGTCAATATCAATTGGACATTACTGATATCAATCTATAAACAGGAAAAGAAAACAGGACAAAATAGTTGTCTCTGCATTTTTTCCGATATAACATATTCACCTGGGATACACATCTGAAATCTGTCTAATTAAGCACAGAAGATTTAAAACTTCAATTTTTGCCATGAGCTTTTCTTGTTCAGGTCTTTTGAACAAATGTTTATGTTATATTTTCTTAATTATCCCGTCATAAAAAAAACCCAAACAAAATTAAATGTAGCAGCAGTTTAAATGAAGTAAGTAGCTTAAAAGTATATAAAATTGTATGCACTCAAAATATTGACAATATAATTTGGTTATTATAGGGATAATTTGGTTCTTATAATAGCACATAAGCAAAAATAACCGTGTGGGGTAGCACAGGGTACAGAGTGCAGGGCTTGACCCCTGTCCCCTCACGTACATATTGCCAAAACTAAAATTCTCCTTTTTATAATGTACATCATCACCATCTCCTCCCATTTTCAATTTGTCACACTTGTATCTCCACCCTCATTATCACCTTTACCACGCATGATCCAACATTTTTTAGGGGGTCATGCCACTCTTTGGGGGTCATCTCTGATGAAGGCCTCTCCTCTTGCTCAATGTCCTTTGATTCACCTTTTGGATTACACATGCACACCAAGCTGGTATAATGTAAGCCACAGCTAATATCATACAAGCCAATATTATGTTCTAGCATCAAAGCAATAAATCTCATATAATTAATTTTCCTGGATGTCCAACCAAATTTTCCTCTCTTCCAACTAAATTTAGAAATAGTTATCTCTTGCTTCTTCTTCTTCTTCTGAACATCTGCATGAGGGGGGGGGGGGGGGGGAGGATGACACCCCTCCTCTCCCTGTCTTTCTTGGCATTATACCTTTAACTGTTTTATTATTTCCAAATATTAATTATTTTATTTCTTGTATTAATATTGAGTACTGTTTCAATTTTATCACCACGGATCACAACTATTTATTAGATAGGGAAAAAGAGAGTCTGATGTATCAATTACATCCTTCTCCATAGCTTTACAAGAGGATTTCAGCTCTAAGATCAAGGCATTTCCTCATCCCTCCCATCTGGGACACAAGTTCCTCTTCACTGACCTCACTGTCTTCATGTTGCTCTTCTATGTGCCTGCACTTTGTCCTTTTCTCTCCCTCAAGGGAGGATGGAAGCACTGAAAGAGTTAATATCTCTCCCGGGGCCTGCAGATGGTTCCATGACCCCGGCCGGGCTGGGTCCTTGCGGCCGGAGCTGTTTTACGATGGAGGTTTCTGCAGCAGCTGCGCTGGGGCTGTGTCAGGATGGGCCGCGCTGGGGCAGGGCCAGGATCTCAGCAGCCAGGCCAGAACACAGCAGCAGCACGGCCGGGGCCCATGGCTTCTCCTCCCCCTGCCCAGGGCTTGCGGGTGAACCCCAAGGGTGGCAGAATCTTGGCCGAGCCGGCCCGGCCCGGGGCTGCTCCTGGGGCCCGGCGGATCCTGGCTTGGCCCGGGCTGGCGGTGGGGCAGGGCTCGGCAGTGCCCAGGTGTTGGCAACCGCAGCCATGGCCCGGCCCGGCCTCGGCCCCGCGGCCTCCCCTGCCCTGCCCGGCAGCCGATGGGGCCTGGGGGGCTCCCTGGGAAGGGGCCCGGCCCCACGGCAGGAGCCGCCCGGCCCGGCCCGGCTGAGACGGGGGCTGGGCCAGCCTTGTTACCTCTTTGCTGGCCAGAAGGGAAAGAGACCCTCCCAGGCTTTCTCGTCTTTAACATGTGTCTTTACAGAGGTGTGTACAGTTTCCTTAGTGGTTTAACAGATTGTCAATTCTCAAAGCTATTACTGATTTTTTTTTATTAGACACAGAGGAATCTGCTAGCAGCTTCTCTTCGAACATCACTTCCATGATGCAAAACCCCCACACCAGCACAGAGCACAGAGCTCCTTTCTCCATATGGAGTGGTCATGGGCCTGAGGCCTCAAAACCCCTTTTTTGGGAGATCTCTGGGGGCTCCGCCCAAGGTGTTTTAAAATGAAAACATTCAGTTTGGAGTCTAAGAAAATCACCAGAGGACAGGACCTGCCTGGCCTGTCTGTCCTGGCTGCTTTTGTCTGGGAGCAATCCCTAGATATACGGAATTTGGGAGGCCAAATTCTAATTTTGGCCATGGCCCTTGGCATGAAAGCTCATTCTTTTCCATCGGAAGGAAGGAACAGCCGCAGTGTTTCAGGGGAACATGAGAGGTGATCACCAGAGGCCAAGGCCAGCCAGAGCTGGCAGGTTTTGTTCTGGGAGATATCCTTGCCTACAGGAAATTTTTTAGGGAGAGTACCAATTTTGGCTATGGTCACCTGAAAAGATGGATGGTTCTTTTCCATAGCAATGAAATCATGGAGTCCCAGTGCTGCAGGAGCTGATGAGAGGCAGCCCTTGATATCCCAAGATCAGCTGGACCTGTCAGGTGGCCCCTGGGAGGCCAAGCCAACCAGACCTGTTCCATGTTCCCTTGGTTCCATGGGGCTCTGAGGTGTCATAATGCTCCCCTGGTTACAGAATCACCAAATCACAGAATCACAGGGTTGGAAGAGACCTTTAAGATCATTGAGTCCTACTCATTCCTTGATGCCTCAAATAAACCATGGCAGCGAGTGCCACATCCAATCTTTTTTTAAACACATCCTGGGATGGTGACTCCACCACCTCCCCGGGCAGACCATTCCTGTACTTTATCACTCTTTGCATGAAAAACTTTTTCCTACTATCTAGCCTATATTTTCCTTGGCATAGCTGTAGACCGTGTGCTGTGGTTCTGTCACTTGTTGCCTGGAGAAAGAGACCAACCCCCACATGACTACAACCACCTTTCAGGAAGTTGTTGAGATTGATAGGATATCTCTGAGTCTCCTTTTCTGCAGGCTAAACACCCCCAGCTCCCTCAGTTGTTCCTCACAGGGTTTGTGTTCCCAGCCCCTCACCAGCCTTGTTGCCCTCCTGTGGAAGTGCTCAAGCATCTCAATGTCCTTCCTAAACTGAGGAGCCCAGAACTGGACACAGCATTCAAGATGCAGCATCACCAGTGAATGAGTACAGGGGAAGAATGACCTCCCTGCTGCTGCTCGCCACACCATTCCTGATCCAGGCCAGGAGCCATTGGCCTTCGTGGCCACCTGGGCACACTACTGGCTCATGTTCAGCTGGCTGTCGAGCAGTACCCCCAGGTCCCTTTCTGCCTGGCTGCTGTCCAGCCACTCTGTCCCCAGCCTATAATATTGCAGGAGGTTATGTGACCAAAATACAGGACTTGGGACATGAAGTTATTAAACTTCATCTTATTGGACTCTGCCCAATCACCCAACCATTCCAGATCTGCCTGCAGAGCCCGCCTACCTTCCACCAGATGGACACATGCTCCCAGCCCAGTGTCATCTGCAGATTTACTAATGAAAGACTCAATCCCCTCATCCATGTCTTCAGTGAAGATATTGAACAGAGCTGGCCCCAGCACAGAGCCCTGAGGGACAGCACTGGTGCCTGGCTGCCAGCTGGATGCAGCAGCGCTCACCAGCACTCTCTGGGCCGGCCATGCAGCCAGTTCTGAACCCAGCACAGAGTGCTCCTGTCCCAGCCCTGGGCTGCAGCTTTTCCAGGAGTGTGCTGTGGGACACAGTGCCAAAGGCCTTGCTGGAGTCCAAATAGACACATCCCCAGCCTTTCCTGCATCCACCAGGAGGGTCACCTGGTCATAAAAGGAGACCAGGTTGGTCAAAAATGACCTACCCCTCCTGAACCCCTGCTGGCTGGGTCTGATACCCTGGCCATGCTGGAAGTGCTGGGTGATGACACTCAGTACAAACTGTTCCATCACCTCACCAGGTGCTGAGGTCAGGCTGACTGGCCTGTAATTACCAGGATCCTCCTTCCCACTCTTCTTGTGAATGGGTGTCACATTGGGCAGCTTCCAGTCATCTGGAACCTCCCCAGTGAGCCAGGACTGCTGGTAAATGATGGAGGGTGGCTTGGCAAGCTCATCTGCCAGCTTCCTCATCACCCTGGGGTGGATCCCATCTGGTTCCATGGATTATGAACATCCAAGCAGCTCAGCAGTTCTCTGACTGCCTTCTCTTGGATAATGGGGGGACCATTCTGTTCCCTGGCACCATCTACCAACACAGGAGGACAGTTGTCCTGGGGACAAGCCGTCTTCCACCAAAGACTGAGGCAAAGACTGTGTTAAGCACTTCTGCCCTCTCCTCATCTGCAGTTGCTAAGTTCTCTCCCTCATCCAGTATAGAACAGAGGTTGGTCTTACCCTTCCTTTTACCATTAATATACTTGTAAAAACATTTTTTATTATCCTTTACAGAAGTCGCCATTTTAAATTCATAATGAGCTTTGGCCTCCCTGATTTTTTTCCTATATGCTCTAGAAGCCCTCTTATATATTTCCTGAGAGACCTGACCCTCCTTCCAAAGATGATTCATCCTCTTTTTATTCTTAAGGTCCTCCAAAACCTCCCTCCCCATCCCGGCTGGGCGATTGCCTCGTCGCCTCATCTTTCAGCACACAGTGACAGTCTGTTCCTGTGCCCTCAAGGTCTCTGTTTTGAAGCATATCCACCTTTTCTGAACCCCCTTGCATTTAAGGGCTGCTTCCCAAGGAACTCTTTGAATAAGCCTCCTAAATAGGCCAAAGTCTGCTCTCTGAAAGTCTAGTATAAAAGTCTTGTTAATGTTCCTCCTGACTTCACCAAATATCAAGAATTTTATAATCTCGTGATCACCCTGCCCCAAGTGTCTTCCAACCACCACATCTCCCATCTCTATTTGCAAACAACAAGATCTAACACAGTACCTCCCCTGGTGGGCTCACTCACCAGATGTGACAAAAAGTTGTCCTCCACACACTCTAAAAATTTCCTGGACTGCCTTTTTTCTTCTGTATTAAGTTCCCAGCAAATGTCGGGCAAATTGAAGTCAGCTACAAGAACAAGGGCTGATGATCCAGACACATTCTCTAGCTGCTTACAGAATGAGTTGTCCACCTCTTCTTCCAGGCTGGGTGGACGATAACAGGCTCCCAGTAGGATGTCAGCCTTGTTGGCCTTCCCCCTAATTCTCACCCACGGGCATTCAACTTCATCATTACTTTCAACATCCATAGCATCAAAGCCCTCCCTAATATAAAGGGCCACTCCTCCACCTCTTGTCTTTTTTTTTATCTCTTCTGAACAGTTTCTAGCCATCCAGTGCAGCACTCCAGCCATGTGAGTCATCCCACCACATTTCCATTATGGCAATTACACCACAGCTCTGCTGCTGGGCCATGGCCTCCAGCTCTTCCTGTTTGTTACCCATGCTGCGTGCACTGGTATCCATGCGCCTCAGCTGGGCTGCTGATTTCACCCCTAATTCAGGCTCACTCAGCCATTGGGCCTGCTTCCAGACAGCCCAGCTGCATCCCCTTCCCCCTTCAGACCTAGTTTAAAGCTCTCTCAACAAGTTCTGCCAGTTCATAGCTAAAAACCTGCTGCTTCTTAACAGAGAGATGGAGCCCATCTGGTTGCAGCAGGCCAGGTACAGTAAAAGTTGCCCCATAATCAAAATTCTGCATTCAAAATTCAACATCAACTCTTAAGCCACTTGTTAATAATTTGAGCTCTTCTATTCCTTTCACTGCTCTTCTTAGCCTCCAAAGGGACTGAGGAAAAGACTACTTGTGCCTCTGTCCTATTAATCATCTGACCCAATGCCCCACAGTCCCTTTTAATTGCCCTGACACTCCTCTTTTCAGTCTCATCACTGCCAGCCTGGAGTATCAGCAGTGGGCAATAATCAGAGAGCTGAATCAGCCCAGGCAGTCTCTCAGTGATATCCTGTACCCAGGCCCCAGGGAGGCAGCAGACCTCTCTGTGGGGTGGGTCCGGTTCATATATGGGCCCTCTGTTCCCCTCAGAAGGGAGTCACTCACCACGATTATACTTCTTTCCTTTTTGATGTTACAGGTGGTAATCCTTCTCAGACATGAATCATAATTTGGGAGGCTCACTGGGCAGATAATTTTCTTCTAAATCATGCGGTTGACTCTCTAGATCCAGGGGCTCATAGCTGTTCTGAAGTGGCACCTGGCTGGGGAGTGGGGGCCAGAAGGAATTTTTATTATTCCCTCCTCGAGTAGATATCCACTCCTACTCCCCTTCATCTGCCAGGTGTCCTTCTATTATCTGACAGTGAGAGGCATAAAAGAGAGTGGGAACCAAGGAGAGCATTGCTGTGCTGCCAGACCTCATGGAACCAAGGATCCACTGGGACACTGCAGGGCCTTGGGGGACCACGGCGCCATTGTGACACTGCGGGACCCAAGGATCCAAGGGACTTTGTGACACCAAGGGGTTCCATGGAAGCAAAGGGACATTGTGACTCCGGGAGGCCTCATGGAATCATGGAGACCATTGGCACACTCTGGGGCCTCAAGGAACTGTGGTGACACCAAGCTGGGTGTGAGTGTGGATCTGCTGGAGGGTAGGAGGGCTCTGCACAGGGCCCTGGACAGGCTGGATCCAGGGGCCAAATCCAACAAGGTGAGGTTTAACAAGTCCCAGTGCCGGGTCCTGCAATTTGGCCACAACAACCCCTGCAGCACTACAGGCTGGGGACAGAGTGGCTGGACAGCAGCCAGGCAGAAAGGGACCTGGGGGCACTGATGGACAGCAGGCTGGACATGAGGCAGCAGTGTGCCCAGGTGGGCAAGAAGGCCAATGGCTCCTGGCCTGGATCAGGAATACTGTGTCCAGTGGGAGCAGGGCAGTAATTCTTCTCCTGTGCTGGGCGCTGGTTGGGCAGCACCTCGAGTGCTGTGTCCAGTTCTGGGCCCCCCAATTTAGGAAGGACATGGAGCATGTCCAGAGAAGGGCAAGGAGGCTGATGAGGGGTCTGGAACACAAGTCCTGTGAGAAGCAGGTGAGGGAACTCAGTTCGTTTATTATGGAGAAGAGGAGGCTCCGGGGAGACAAGGCAGTGTCAGGGCACAGGTTGGACTTGATGATGTCCAAGGTCTTTTCCAACCTTGCTGATTCTGGGATTCTCTGAAACCACCCTTGCAGCAGGTGCAGGATGAGCCCTGGGCCTCCTCTTCAGAAGCTGCAGCAGCCCAGGTGCCTCAGCTTCTCCTGCCAGCCCCAAAGCCCATCCTGTCAGTCCTGCAGAGCCTCTGCAGCTCCTCCTCATTGCCCAGAACAGGGAGCCCCACAGGCAGACACAGCAGCCCAGATGTGCCCCCCTGGCCTGGGGTGCCTCTGGCAAGGGAGCAGCACCAGGCACTGCAGGAGCCTGCAGACAATTCCTGCAGCACTTGGAGGATGATCCTGCTCCCCAAGGGACATTCCCATGGTGCCAAGTCAGGAACTACACTGGGGAGTGGGGACAGAGAGGAAAGGGCAAATGGGGATGGGCAGTTTGCAGAGGAGGGAAGAGGGGTGGGCAACAGGAAGAAATTTGTAAGAGGAAGAGTAAAGAAAGCAAAGTTGAAGCAAAGGAAATGCTCAGGGCAGTTTGGGGATGGCTGCCAGGCAGCCCTGGCTCTGAGCAACAGCGTCTGCAGCGGGACAGGAAACTCCCAGCTGATGGGAACAAACTTTCTGGCTGACTGCAGAGGCCAGGACAAAGCTGAGTGGTTTCCCTGGTGTCCCCCAGCCCTTGCTGGCCCCAGGGGCTGATGGCATTTGTGCTCCCTCAGGTTCATGTCCCCACAGCAGCAGCATGGGGGTGCTCCTGCCTGCTCTGTGCAATGCAAACAGGGGCTCCTGAGCCAGTGCTGCCGTGGCTGTGCCTGCAAGGATGGGGCACCTGTGTGAGCTGGGGGAGAGGCCAGGGCTGCAGAGGGGGGATGTTGTTGGCAGCTCCATCAGGACGCTCTGGGACGCTGCCCTGGGCTGTGCAGCGCACTGGGGATGGATCAGCCCCTGCTCTGCTGCTCCTTCCCGTCTCCCCCAGGGCCCCTGCAGAGCCCCAGCCATGCTGTTTGCCACCAGCCTGCCCACGGCAAGCCTGGGGCTGCTCACCCTGGGGCTGCTCACCCTGGGGCTTTTCTGTGCTGAGCATTGGCCTGGCTGTGTTCTTGAGAGAGCCTGGGCAAGGAGCCTGGAGCCCCCAGGGCCTGGCCTGAGGCGTCAGCGCTGCCCCAGCAGTGCCCATGGCCTGTCCCTGCTGCAGCCCCGGCACTGCCACCCCCAGGACTGTGCCCGGCCCCGAGAGCACTCAGGCCCTGCAGCAACACCAGGGCCACCAGGGCAGCGGGGCAGGGCCATGGCAGCAGCACTGGCAACACCAAGTGCTGCTGCTGCTGCTGGGCACAGCTGCTGTGCCAGCACTGATCTGCCCCCAGCTCTGCACACAGACATTGCTGCTGCAGCTCCAGAGAAGACAACAAAAGGGCATCTCTGCAGAAAACTCTGCTGGGAGATCCTTTAGTTTCTTTAAAGCCACTGAGAAGGCGGCTCGTCTTTGACAGAGTCTATGTCAATGCCACAGGGGAGATGGAGAGAAACAAAATGAGTAATGGCGCAGACAATGACATTTCTTGTGGTCAATTCCATGTCTGCACTGCGTGGCTCCTCCCTCTGGGCAGAGCACCTCACAGTGGGATTATGTAATTTTTATCAGTCATGCAGTGACACTCAATGGCCCATTAACAAAAGATATCTCCCCAAAGGGAG
Source organism: Passer domesticus (assembly GCF_036417665.1). NCBI lineage: Eukaryota > Metazoa > Chordata > Aves > Passeriformes > Passeridae > Passer > Passer domesticus. The sequence goes on along the minus strand of NW_026989900.1, from coordinate 425,968 downwards.
GACTGATTTGTTGAAGAGATAAAGAAAACTGCCCAATTAGCAGAAGATAACTGCCCTACCTCTGACAGATGGCAAATACAATACACACATTATCTCTCAATCCAGAACAACAGGATTTCAAATTAATGGAATTTAACTTAACATTGCTCAAATCCGACAATAATGAAGCTTAACTTTGTTTAGTGTTATCCACCCGGAATTTGGATTAAATTAAACATTATAGAATAAAAAACTAATATCCTTAAAAGTTATACATATAACAAAATTTAACTTATTCTGATGCTATTCATGGAAATAAGGCACTGAAAAGTTGAACAATCCGCAATTGAAATAACAGTGTGATGGATTTACTGGGGAGATTCAAAGGACGTAATAAGTGTGTCATGTTTTTACGTAATTTAGTTTTGAGATAAGCCCATGGTAGCCAAAATTTTATGCAAGCATAAATTTAATAAGACCTTTTAAAGTGCAGTTTTACTGAAAGAAACAGCAATGTGGAATTCAGCAAATTGCCCGGCAAACCAGCAGCTTCTTGAAATCGTATTTAGTGTCATTCCAGATGGTCAATTTACCAGCATTTCTGTTAAAGAACCTCCAGCCAGTGCCGTGGTGGGGGGGCCTGGCGGAGCCACGCCGGGGGCTCGGGGGAACCGCGCCGGGAGCAGCCGAGCCACGCACCCCAAACCGCCCGCGGTTCCCCCTCCTGCCCCAGAGCCTGTGAATGTGCCTCCGTGCCACAGGGAAGGGGCAGAAGATCTCCCAGTGCATCCCCAGCAGGCCAGCGTTGGCAGTGGGGTTGTCCTGCAGCCAGGGGCCATGCTGGGCTGGGAGATGGAGCAGGAGAGAGGGGGAAGGGGGCACTGACTTCCTCCTCACCTGCCTGCATGTCTCGGGGCATCCTTATCTTCCTTGCAGCATTCTCCTCCATTGGGCCAAGGTTTGGGAATGGGAAATCCTGGTTTGGGGAAAAACCAGGGATGAGCACAGTGTCTTTGAAAGGACCCTGCCCGAGTTCATCTCTAGAAGTCACGTGGTAAAAACCTTCAAAAACCAAAAGTGAATCAAAAAAAGCCACCACGAGCATCTCATTTCCATTCTCATCCCTCTGGGGTTCTGGTGGTCCCCTCTCTCATGGCTGCCAAGGATCCCAGAGCTCCTGGGGATCCCCCCTCTCCAGGGTCCTGCTTAGGGATGCTGGGGGGTTTTGGGGTCCCAGGGTCCCTCTCTCCAGCCTCCCCCCAATCCAGTTACTTGGGGCTCTCTCCTCTCCCCACCGCCCTGTCCTGGTTTAGGGCAAATTTGGGAGAAAACCTCCAAAAGGGGTTTCCTCTAGAAAGCAAATTTAAGCAGCCTGTCCCCCAATCAGTTTGGGAAAAGATTTCCTTGGAGAAAAGTGGAAAAACCTGTTTATTTAACAGACAAAGCATTCATGAGCACAGCAAATGACGAATATTAAACAATAAAACCTCTTGCTGCTCCAAAAGAGATGACAAACTCAGAAAGTCCCTCCATGGGCTGTAGCTCGGCTCACTCAGTCTCTTATCAGTCTCCTATCAGTTTCTCCAGCACTGGAAATACCGTGGACCAGGCTTGGGCCAATGGACCACAGGTGGAGGTGCCAGGATGTTGAGAGCAGGTTTAAACAGCTCTAAAGTAAAAGAAAAATCACAGTCCAGGGCACTTATCTGCCTCAGAGAGCTAAAAACTAACTATAACCAAAGGAGAGCCCTGTCCTGCAATCTGTCTGTCCAGCAGCCGGAATATGGAGGAGTGCAGTTTCTAAAAAAACCTGCTCACTTCTTGCCTCCCTTCGCTCTCAGAAGCTGCCTTAAAGGTGCAGAACTCATTTCTGGGCTAAACGGATGAAGAGGGTATGAGCATGATCCCAGGTTCAGCCCTTCTGGGGGTTTGGGGGTGTCTCTGTCCCTCTGACGCCGATGATGTTTGGACAGGGTCACATCAGGGCTGAGAGGGACAGAGACCCCTGAGCATCCCCTGGGCTGAGAGGGACAGAGACTGCCCTGAGCACCCCCTGACACAGGGTGAGGGGGAGGGAGACCCCCCAGGCATTCCCTGGAGTGAGAATGATGGAAACCATCTGGGGAATGGCCTGGGGTGACAGGGACAGGAACAGCCCCCACAAGCCCCTCCTAAGCATCGGCCAGGGTGAGAGGCAAGAACAGAGCCCCCTTGAGCATCCCCTGGGCACTGGACAAAATAAACTTAGCAGAATTCAAACCTAACTCTGCATAAACCACTTTGATGAATATTTGATTTTCCGACAAGTCACATGTGATGAAAATGCAAACAAATCCCAAACATTGATAAATTGAAAATAGAAGCAATTGTGTGGCAATTCCAAGTTCCATTGTTTCCTGCACAGCTCCCGCTCTGCTGCTGGCAGGTTCCCATAAAAAAAAGTGGAAATTTGGACCAATACAGGTTGTTAAAAGGAAGGACATTTCTGTATAGCGACCACAAATGTTATAGGGACAAAAAGAATAATGATTCTCACATATGGCAAAGTCCTCAACCCTCTCAATTTGGGAGTTATTTGGAAATTTAGCTAGAAGAGCTGGGCTTCTTGTAGGACTTTTAGCAGCCTTGTTTTCCTCACCTTGGGGTGAATGAACCTTGTCAGCCTCTCTGGTGTCATTCACTCCCCTTTCTCCAGTGATTTTAACAAACTTTTCAAGAAAGGACAAGAAAATATTTTCTTTACACTGGCCACCCACAACAACCATTTTTCCTCATCAGTTCTCCCATAAATCCCTCAGAGAAAGCTGCATCCAAGTTTCCAAGAGTTCCTCCAGAAAGAGCCACAAGCTCCTCAGAGGAGGGAACCATGCTGTTGTCAAAGGCACTTAGGGTCAGAGAACACTGCCTAAACCCACTGTGCCAAAATAATGTTGCAATCTGGTTAATAAAATTGTTAGAGAGATGCTCCTGCCTCAATGAAGGTACTAATGAGACAAAATCCAAAGTGGATTTTATTGAACAGTAAATGTGAGGTAGAGAGAGAAGGTGGAAAGAAAGAGAAAAGGGGAGAGGGCAAGGGAGTGACAGGGACAGAGACCTCCCCTGGGGCAGAGCAATTGTGACATTGTCCCCTGTGTGTGTGGCCTTCCCGGGGTGGGGGTTTTACACCTGAGCCAGTTTGGGTAAGGGAGGTGGTGTTCACCCCTCAGCAGGGATTACCCCACTGTTTCAGGTTGCAGTGTAAGATGTAACCAAATGCATGTTTTCCATCACCATCTTCACAAACTGTTATAAACGGGCGGGGCAGTGTTCTTTATCTCTTCCAGGACTCAGCCCTGATAACATCCTCCAGGGGCCATCTTTTCTGAATGGGCCATTGAGTGTCCCTGCAGGAATGGTAAAATGATATCATCCCATTGTGGGATGCTCAGCCCAGGGGGAGGAGCCAAGCATTCCTACCTGGATATAAGCTGAGCCTTGCAACACCAGGAGCACCTTGGCTACTGGATTCCCAGAGGACAAGAGCTCCATCACCACCACTGGACCTTCAGAGGAAGACCAGACCCTTCTACAGGATCACTGCTTTGACAGAATCACATTCATCACTGCAACAGGACTGCAGCCACCATTTAATGGGACTGCTACCAGCACCCTGACCAACAGGGTGCCAGGTTATATCCTGACTGTGTCAGTTTAAGGCAGTGTTTCTGTATCATTGCATTGACCTTAATTTTCTTAATTGTAATTCTGGCCTAGAATCTCCCCCTGGTTTGACCTCAAACCAGTACAAAACTCAATGCATTAATCTCTTGTTTTCCCCCCCAAACATAATTTCCCATCCCAAAACCTTTGCCAGATGGAGGAGGAAGCTGCGAGGAAGACGAAGATGCCCTGGGACACCCAGGCAGGTGAGGAGGAAGTCACTGCCCTTTTCCCCCTTTCCTTTGCTCCATCTCCCAGCCCAGCATGGCCCCTGGCTGCAGGACAACACCACTGGCAATGCTGTCCTGCCACAGATGAACTGGGGGAATTTCCTTTCCCTTCCCTCTGGCACAGAGGCAAATCCCATCCTCTTTCTGTCCTTCCCCCCGCCCGACAAGGATCTGAGGATGGAGACCAGCGAGGACAAAGCCCCGTGGCACAACATCATAGCAGAGGCCATTTTGAGTGGCTCCATGGCACAGGAATACAACAGGGAAGAAAAGCCACAGAGATCCCACAGGAGGAGGGGCTCCAAACCCAGCCCAGGGTACTCTGAAAAGGAAAGACCCACCCTGAGCCGGGTAGGTGGACAGAGCTTCAGCCAGAGCTCGGAGCTGGTGGTCCATGAGAAGCCTCATGATGGGGACAAGCCCCACAAGTGCTTGGAGTGTGGGAAGAGGTTCAGGCAGAAGACCACCCTGATCTGCCACCAGATGATCCACACTGGGGAATGGCCCTACAAATGTGGGGAGTGTGGGAAGGGGTTCAGCTACAGATCCACCCTTGTGACCCACCAACGCATCCACACTGGGGAGAGGCCCTATGAGTGTCCTCAGTGCCAGAAGAGGTTTCGGATCAGCTCAGCTCTCCTCCTGCACCAGCGGATTCACTCAGAGAAGAGGCCCTTCTGCTGCCCTGATTGTGGGAAGGGCTTCAAGTGCAACTCCAACCTCGTCAGGCACCGGCTCATCCACACCGGGGAGAGGCCCTACGAGTGCCCCACGTGTGGGAAGAGGTTTCAGGCCCGCTCCAACCTCCTCAGGCATCAAAGGATTCACACAGATGAGAGACCCTTCCGCTGCCCTGACTGCGGGAAGGGCTTCAAGCAAAACTCCCACCTCATCAGGCACCGACGCATCCACACTGGGGAGACGCCCTACGGGTACCCCACATGTGGGAAGAGCTTCACCCAGAGCTCTGACTTGACCAGCCAGGAGTCACTGGTAAGGGCTGTCCTGCCAGTGCCCCAACTGCAGGGAGAGCTTTGTGCCCTGCTCCAGCTTCATCCCCCATTGGAGGACCCATATTGGAAAGAGCCCTGGAGATATGTGTTCCCTGTGATCCATGCTGGGGAGACACCTGTCCCTCCTCCTGCCCCTGCCAATGACATGGTGTGGGATCAAAGACCATGAGGGTCTGGCCAGGGCGATGTCATTACCTTCACTCTCACCTCTAGTCATTGCCAGGGGCAGGAAAAGGACTCTTTCCCTGAGGAGAAAAGTGTCCTTTCCAGGCAGGAGGAAATTGTGGCCGGGAAGAGACAGTTAGTTGCATTGTAGTTTTCCCTTTTGCATATCCCTTCTGTGATCAATATTGTTTTTGTTTCTGTTTGTTTCATATCTCATTGCTGTTCCAAATAAATTGTTCTTATCCCAGCCCAGGATCTTTGCCTTTTGTTATTTCCATGGGAGGTGGGAGGGCAGCGCATGGCAGTGCAGTTTTAGTTGGATCAGGAAATTGAGGAATCCCATTCCTAAAGGCCAGCCTGTGGAAACAGAGCATCCCAGCTGGTCCCAGCCCTGGTGGCCATGGCAACAGCCTTGAGAGCGGGTCCCTGGCTGGGGCTGTGGGAACCTCTTCCCTCTGGTGCCCAGGGACAGGACTGGAGGGAATGGCTGCAGCTGAGTCGGGGCAGGCTCAGGTTGGATCTCAGGAAAAGGTTTTTCCCCAGAGGCTGCTGGGGCACTGCCCAGGCTCCCCAGGGAAGGCTCCCAGCTCCAGGGCTCTCTGAGCTCCAGCAGCATTTGGACAGCGCTGCCAGGCTCTGGCTGGCATTGTTGGGGTGTCATGTGCAGGGCCAGCAGTTGGACTCCAGGATCCTGATGGGTCCCTCCCAGCTCAGCCAGTTCTGTGGAACTGGGGGAACAGGGGCCTGGTGATGGTTGCCATGGAAACTGACCATAGGAATGGAGCTGGTGATGGTTGCCTGCTAAGGATCAGATTTGTCACAGGCCCTCAGAGGGGTTCCATGGGGACTTTCCAAGAGTCTCCAGGCTGTTCAAGAGCTGGAATGTCACAGGCAGAGACAGGGGCTCCATGGACACCTCCCAGGGTTTTCTGGGGTTGGTAAAGACCCCTGTGCTCAGACGCAGTCACAGCCATTCCATGGTGACATCCCAGGGTACCTTGGGCTGCAAAGGCACCGATCTGTCACAGGCACTCACAGGGGCTTCATGGTGACATCCCAGGAGTCCCCAGGCTGCCAAAGAGCCGGGATGTCCCAGACACTGACAGGGGTTCCTGTCATGGGCACAGTGGGAGCTTCAGGCAAAAGCTTTATTTCTTTATTGGAGAAACTCCTGCTGAGTCATGAGATGGAGAAATGGCACCCAACAGCCACCATGGATCCTCAAACCCCTTCAGGGCCTCTAGACTTCTAAAATTCCTTCTGAAAGAGGAGACTGGGAGCAGCTGGATTGAATCCCAGGCCCAGACTTTGTCAAAGGTGTAAAATATTGTACAGGTGGAATTCATCTTTAACGCAATTTGTCCCACAGGATTAATGATGGAATACTACATATATATATATATATATATAAATATATATATATATATAAATACAGCTCTGATAGATTCTGATTATCATTAGACAGAATGGCTTATTTACACCACAGAGGAAATTAAAAAAAAAAAAGTTATTTACTCCACAGTATAGGAGCTATAACGACTATTAGAATATTCTGCTCTAGGAAGCAATTTTGAAGTCAACAGGGCTTGGCTGGAGTTGTTGGAGCCCATGGCAGGCAGAGCCTCCTGCTCCAGCAGGAACTGCCTTTCCTGTGCCATCAGCAGGGCAGGTCCCGCTGCAGGAAAAGCCCCAGGCCAGCCCCAGCACAGGGAAGGGCTCGGGCACAAGGGCAGAGTGCCGTGCTGGGAGCTGTGCCAGGCAGAGCCTGAGGCACCAAAGGCACCTTGGCAGCAGCAGCTGCTTGCAGGCCATGGCCAGAAGCCTCCCTTGGCAGCCCGGCCTGGTGGCCAGCACTGCAGAGCTGCTGCCTCAGGGCTCATTTCTGCCTGGGCTCTGAAAAGCCACTTCTGCTCTGGGAGCCTGCCTGGGAAGCCATTGGCCCCAGCACCTTGGGGACAAGATATGAATGACAAAACTCTTCATGCCAGCAGAGACACAGCAGGGGCAGAGGAAAGGGCAGAGCCAGGCCCAGGGCACAGGGCTGCCATGGTGATGGCTGTGAGGTCACTGCCCCTGCAGCAGCCTGGCTGCCCTCAGCAGACATTCTGGCCAGAAGTGTTGTGATGGCACCCAGCACATCAGAGAACCCACACAACAGCAATTCTGTCCTTGGGGATGAGATTGTTTCACTGGGTCAGGTTGCACAAGGCTCCTGCTCTTGGACAATTCCTGGGATGGGGAATGCAGTTCTCTGGAAAAACAGTTGCAGTTTTGTGCCACTGTCATCATTGTAAAATATTTCCTCGTTTTAACAAATGTAAATCCACCCTCATTCAGTTGAGTGATATTGACTCCTGTTCTGTTACTGCAAGATGTGGGACAAAATAATGTTGACCACTATTTTTCCATTTTCACAGTCCTTGAAAAGTAACCAAAAATCTCCCAAGATGGGGTTTGGATGCCTCATCACATAACCAGCAGGTAGAATGTGGTGGCTCTGGGCTCAGTGGTGTGGAGACTGAGGACAGAACAGGAGCAGCCTGAGAGGGATTAAAGGGTGGTTTCAGAGAGGCTGGAGTTTTTCTTCATTGTATAAAACACCAAGAGAAAGAAAAAATGGCACCAAGGGTGTGGAGTTCCCCTGCCCCAGGAAGTAGGGATTCTAGCCAGACAGACAGCATCAAGTGAGGAGTGTGATTTAAAGAGGATTCCGCCCCTCCACCCTGTGGGGCATGCCCCTGCAAGCCCAGGAAAAGACACTCCACCCCATCTGGTCAAAAAAGGAGTGGCCCAGAACATTTTTCCTTTTCTGTAACGTCATTGATCCAAATTCTACTGCAAAGTCCCCGCCACACATTTTTCCATTGGTTGTCCTCCTCTATCCACTCCTTTGCAGTGCCCTGCTCCTTCTGCTATTGGACCCCGACCCTAAACTCCACCCCTACCCTGTCATATAAAACCCATGACAAGCCACCACCCCCTCTCCCCCTTCATTTCTTGTCTTGGTCCCTGGCACAAAAAAGGATCCTGGGCTTTTCTAAACCAAGACCCATCCTGTTGCCTTCCTTTCCCTGTTGGTCATCGATGCCTGCCTGAGGTCTGAGACTCTGGGGCCTGGGGGAGTTGTTTTGCTGCTTACTGCAGTGGAACACAACACAAGGGCATCTGGGGAGGCCCAGACTGGACAGCGGGAGAAAGGAATTTCCTCCCCCAGGGCAGGGCTGTGGTGCAGAAGGAGCCTGGAGCAGCCCAAGGCTTTGTGTGGGCAGGCAGAGGCAGGCAGGAGGCAGAGCTGTCAGCAAAGGAAGGGGCCAGCCAGGTGGGGCAGCCGGGGGATGACGACAGCCTGCAGGGACAGAGGCGCAGGGCAGGGACACCGTAGGACAGCCTGGGCTGCACAGGGCACAGGGATGGGCAGCAGCTGCAAGGCCCTGACACAGCCAACTTGGGCAGCACTTTGGCCATGGCTGCTGGCCTGGGCCTGAGCCAGGAGCAGGAGACAAGTGACCCTTGCAGGCCTGGAGCCTCATTGCCTCCTTGTCCCTGCTCAGCAGCCTGGCAGGGGCCGCCCCATGGTGCTGCCCTTGGCATTGCACATCCCCACATGCCAGTGCCCATCCCGGGAAGAGCCCTGAGCAAGGAGGGAGGGACAGGATCTGCCTTGCCAGGGGCTGGGGCTCAGGCCTTGGCCCTTTGCACTCCTGAAACACATCCAGGTTTGCTCAGCACCAGAGACACCTTTGCCTTGCTTGTCCCCACCTGTCATCACTGCCTCCAGTGTTCTGCTCTACCTGGAACCTGGGGACACTTTCTCAGTTGTGTCTCTCAGTGGGACCCATTAAAACTTCAAGAAACTTTGGAGTTTCAATTTAACTTTGAGTTCTGGAGAAGTCTTTTGAAGGCTCTCTCAGGGACTGAGTCTGATGTAAACAACACCCAAGTCCCAAGAGGGTCATTAAAGTCTTTGTTCTGTGTCTGTGCTGCTGAGCTTTAAAGGAACAGCTCTTCCCAGGACCAGCTCCTCTCCCAGCCCAGCAGGGCTGAGGGCTCTGCCTGCAGGCACTGAGGGGACAGGAGGCAGGCAGAGACAGGCTGAGGAAGTCATTGAGCTGAAACTTCACTGGGGGAAAGATCTTCACAGCCCTCCACATGGTGAGTCAGTGGATGCAGGGCAATGTCCCCTGTGCTCCTGGAGGGATCTCCTGAAGCCAGCACACCCCACAGCCTGGGGGATGTGCCAGGAGGACTCTCCCAATTTCTCTGGGGCAGGGGAGCAGGAGGAGGAGGAGGATGTGCTGCAGAGCAGGGCTGCCCTGGGCACCCTCAGAGGGACAGGGCAGGATGGCTCCTGCTGCCAGGGATGGCTGCAGGGGGTGAAGCTGGGGCTGCAGCCAGGGCTGCCAGGGCTGTCCTGCAGAGCAGGGCCTGCAGCCCTCAGGGCTCTTGGCCAGCCCAGGGGATGTGCCACCTGCCAGGGGCAGCTCTCAGCCTGCCTGGCAGCTCCCCATGGACACTGCAGGGCAGAAGTTGGAGGTGGAAGGAGCGACCCCCATCAGGGCAGATTCCTCCTGCTGTGGAGATGGTGCTGCATGGCCAGGGCTGCTCTCAGCTTTCTCCTAAAGGGAAGGGGCTGTCAGCTTTGGCTGTGTCACTGAGACTCCTGCACTGTCAGCCTGGGCATGAGCAGATGTGCCTCAGATCTCCCTCAGAAATTGCCTCCTCAGCCTCCTCTCCCTCCAGACAGCAGCAGCAGCACCTTGGCTTGCAGCATCTCTGTTTGTCTGCCCTGTCCTTAGGGCCCTGCTGCCAGGGAGATGCCCCTGGGCAGTGCCCTGTGCTGGGAGGGGTCTGCAGGGCAGAGCTGAGCCCCCAGGGCTGGGCTGGGCTCTGGCAGCACTGGCAGGGACAAGGCTTGGGTAGCGAGAAACAGCTCCGAATAGGCACAACTGCAGGCAGCAGACAGCCAGACCAGCCCTTGGTATACCTTCCTGTCCAGCTGCACAGGGAAAGGGAGAAGTGTTTAGAGAAATTTGCTTTGAAACTGAAACTTTCAAAAAGTCCACTTTATTTTTTAAGCATGATTTACATTTGATCAACCTGAAATAGTTGGAGATGAAATTATCAAAGGGCACCTGTGTGGTTCTACCTGGTCTGACTGTCCTGACTACACAGGGAGCCCTGTTTTCCCTGTGGGCACCCAGCGGTCAGTCTGACAGCAATGCTGAAGATGAGGCAGTAACTCAGCAGCACACACCCAAACGGAAAAAAATATTTAGGAAAATTCCCTCATAGGAACAGAAGTAATTTTGAGGGGATTCCAAGTAAAATACATAGGATTGACTCCGAGAAGTTGGTCCCAATTTGTCAATGTCTTCTTTCAACAGTCCATGATTATGAGAATGAAGAAATGTCAAATCTGTCAGTGCCATTTCCTTCCCAGACAGGTGCCAATCCTCTATAAATATCCATACTCCAAGGCAGCAAATGTCCAACAGCAGCTCCATCAGCGACTTCCTCCTGCTGGCACTGGCAGACACGCGGCAGCTGCAGCTCCTGCACTTCTGCCTCTTGCTGGGCATCTCCCTGGCTGCCCTCCTGGCCAACGGCCTCATCATCAGCGCCGTAGCCTGCGGCCACCACCTGCAAACGCCCATGTTCTTCTTCCTGCTCAACCTGACCCTCAGCGACCTGGGCTCCATCTGCACCACTGTGCCCAAAGCCATGCACAATTCTCTCTGGGACACCAGGAACATCTCCTACACAGGATGTGCTGGACAGCTATTTCTGTTTGTATTTTTCATTTCAGCAGAGGTTTCCCTCCTTACCATCATGTGCTACGACCGCTACGTGTCCATCTGCAAACCCCTGCACTACGGGACCCTCCTGGGCAGCAGAGCTTGTGCCCACATGGCAGCAGCTGCCTGGGCCAGTGCCTTTCTCAATACTCTCATGCACACAGCCAATACATTTTCCCTGCCCCTGTGCCATGGCAATGTCCTGGGCCAGTTCTTCTGTGAAATACCCCAAATCCTCAAGCTCTCTTGCTCACAATCTTACCTCAGGGAAGTTTGGTTTTTTTGTGTTTTCCATCTCTTTCGTTTTTGGTTGTTTTGTGTTCATAGTTTTCTCCTATGTGCAGATCTTCAGGGCCGTGCCGAGGATCCCCTCTGAGCAGGGCCGGCACAAAGCCTTTTCCACCTGCCTCCCTCACCTGGCTGTGGTCTCCCTGTTCATCAGCACTGCCATATTTGCTCATCTGAAGCCCCCCTCAATCTCCTCCCCATCTGTGGATCTGGCCCTGTCAGTTCTGTACTCGCTGGTGCCTCCAGCCCTGAACCCTCTCATCTACAGCCTGAGGAACCAGGAGCTCAAGGCTGCTCTGAGGAAAATGATGACTGTATCTTTTCAGAAACATTAAACTTTTCTGCTCCAGAACCTTCAGAATGTAACTCTTTACAATCTTGGCCTTTTTTCCCTATTTGTCCATTTTGTCACTGGGACCTTTTCTTATTATTTTTCTGGTGGTAAAATGTTTTTTATAAAATACTGTAGTACTACTCGGAGCATTTCTACATGAACTTCTACTTGTCTTTCGTAACACAAAGACTTTCAGGAGGCTTGTTCCCTCTGCATTTGAATAAAATCAAGTGGCTGTCCTGACCTGTGTGTCCAAGGCATTTCCTCAGCCCTTCTCTGGCTTTGCAGGGCCAGTGCCTGTGAGCAGAGGTGGAGGGAAGGGGCTCCCAGCACAGCAGCATGGCCAGGGACAATGGCCCTGCCTCTTTCCACATCTGCTCCTCCCAGCTCCATACTCCCCTTCCCAGCCCTGCTGTGGGTGCCAGGCCGGAGTGCTGTGGCAGCTTGGTCACTGTCCTGCTGCGTGTCCATGTGGTGCCCTCAGGCAGGGACAGACCATGGGCACTGCTGGGACACAGCTGGGCTCCAGCACAGCAGCTCCACCAGCACAGGGCATCTCCTGAGCGCAGGGCAGGGAATGCCCTGGCACAGCAAAGCCCAGTGCCCGGGGCAGAGGGGGAGTGTGCAGGGGGGACACGCAGCAGTGTCCTGGCACAGCCAGAGCTCCTGGCATGGACCTGAGGGAGCAGCAGAGAAGGGCCTGGGCTGTGTCTTTGTTCTGGAGACAGCCTGGGAAGGTGCCCCAGGGCAATTGTCCCACACCAGCCCCTGCAACCACCATTGCCAGCACTGGCTTCTCCCCCACCTGCAGGAGGTTGTTTGTCCCTGCATGGGGGGACACCAAGTGACCAGGCCAGCAGGCCATGTTTGCTCTGTACTGAGGAGATTTCAGCAGTGCATCGTGCATGTGTGGGGAGATGAACCTGAGTGAGCACAATTCCAGGGGCACAAACAATGCCTTGAGGCCTCTTCACTCTGAGAGTTAATTCCTCTGCAAAACCACCTAAATTCTTTGCTGGGATGTGCTGAGTATTGCATGGAGACAAACATCCAGGGGAGTGAAGCTCCAGAGAAAGTGCTCAGGTGTCCTGGGGTGACTTTGTGATGCCGAGTTATATCCCCACACAGCTGTTTAGCCCAGAAATAAGTACTGCACTTTTAAGACTGGTTCCAAGAGCAAAGGAAGTCACAGCATGCAGCTTGTGTGTGCAGAAGCTTTATTTTCACTGCCCCACAATTCGTTCTCTCTCTGTGCCTGTTGTTCTGCAGCACAGACAGCAAGCAGGAGAGACTTCTCCTTTGCTTTTAGTTTGTTTATTTTTTCTAGCTGAGGCAGAGAAGTTCCCCAGACTGGGGCTGTTCCTTTCCTTGGAACTGTTCAGCCCTGCTCTGTACCATGAACCTAGAAGAACACTGGGAGCTCACGCCTGTGGCCCACAGGGGCCTGGGACATGGTGTTCCAGCACTGGAGGGACTGATGGAGACTGAGGGAGCCAAGTCACAGCCCAAGGAAGGACTCTGGGAACCACAGAAGGCCTTTCTGAATTTGCCATCTCTTCAGAACAGCAAGAGGTTTCATTGTTTAATATTTTTTTTCCCCATGTTTGTGAGTACTTTGCTTGTTAAATAAACTGGTTTTTTCCACTTTTCTGGAAGGAGATTTTTGCCTCCTGAACTGGTGAGGGGAGGGGCAGGTTGAATTTGCTTTCCAGAAGGACCCTTTAGAGGTTTCCTCCTTAAATTTGACCTAAACTAGGGCATCAGGGTAGCCAAGGACTGCACAGAGACTCCACTGGAGTGGGGGTCTGTGGGAAGAAATCACAGCTGCCTCCCTTGTGAACCACCCCAAGGACCTGGACAGGGCTGTGCTGTGTTCTGGGCACTGAGCTGGAACTGAGGGATGTGCAAAAGGCCTTTGGTGACAGAGCTATTGAGAAGGCTGGGCAGTGTCATTGTGAGACCTCTCTTAAACCCTTGGAAAGGCAGAGCCATCCCAGAGGGTCCTGGGCACTTCTGAAGGACAGACGTGGAACAAGTCTGCAAACAGGGCAGGGAGGGGGACTGGGAGAGTCACAGCCTGGTCAGGCTCAGGAAGGAAGGGGATGTGGCAAATCCTCCTGCAGCCATTCCAGGCACTGGCAGGACAGGGCTGGAACTGCAGATCCCCCATGGCAGGGAGAAGAAATGTCTGGGCACACAACATCCATGTGGGATGTTGTGTGCCCAGACTTCAGCCAGGCCTGTGACAGGGTCTGCTGTGCTCTCCTCAGAGTTGTGCTCTCCTCTCAGACTGGAGAGAGCTGGGCTGAAGGAGTGGAACATGGGGTGGGTGAGGATGTGGCTGAACAAGGAGGGTCAAATGTCATCTGTGGTACAGAGTCCTCTTGGCAGCCACACCCTGGTGACATCCCTCAGTGACCAGCCCTTCACCACTGCTGGGGAACGTTTCTGTTATCTCTATAATGGGAAGAAATTAACTTTTAATTCCTTTGTGGATGTTGCCAAGTCTGTGACCAAACTCATCTAGTAAATAGTGATTTCAAAACGTAACTGGGCAAGATGACTGAGTTAAAATTTGTCTTGCCATCAGGTGCCAAGCAAGCCACAAGAAAAGGCAGGGAAAACTTATGCATCAGAAGAAAGGCAAGTCAATAGGGAAAAACCCAAACTCAAACAAAAAAAACCCCAAACCCAATCAAGAAAACCAAACCAAGACCCACCCACAACAACACAAAACCCCACAAACAAACCAACCACAAAAAGAAAAGGCCACAAACAGAAGAAAAGCAAATCCACAGGAAATCTCTTATCAGCAGAAAATATTTAACCACCTTGTCACAGGAGAAGACTCTGTATGTGTAGGTGCTGTTTTGAAAGAAAAATGTCTTAAAAAAGAAATTAATCCCCTACCCACCTTGTCCCCCCGTTTCTCTCAGTTGATTGCTGAACATGGTGTGTCATGGAGTGGGACATCCCTTGGGTCAGTCCAGCCCAGCTGTCCCATCCCTGTTTCCCCAGGAACACTTTCCCACCCCAAGCCCATAGGTTGGGCGATTGCAGACACACTTCACGCGAGGTGAGTGCTGTGACAAGGACAGGGGAACAGAACAACATTTACTCTTATAAAGAACAGTAGAACAGAACAGCCCAGCCTTGGAGAAATGGATAAAGGATGTAGATGAGGCAAACAGAAATCACACAAAATGCAAGCAAGATGCCAGCTCAGCTCTGCAAGGCTGACAAAGCAGAAGTTATACAGAACAATAATATTGCCCTTACTCAAAAGTGGGGGTTGAGGAAAGCCAACCTACAAAGGACACCAGATGTTGAAGACAGACCCCAAAGAACCATATAAGGATTTGTGATAAGGGGAGTAACTATGTCAAATAAATTCAAAGAAAGTGGGGATAGCTAATGAACACATAATCAGTGTGTGTGATAAAAACTCTGTTCATTTGATGCTAAGTAGGCTGGAATGGAGGAAGGATGGCCCAAGTGACCACCATGCTGCAATAAAGAATACCTGCTTTCAAATATTCAAAACTGTGTTCAAAAGTTTCTGTCCTGTGGATTTCATTATCAGTGGTGTCCTTGACTCCATTATGCCCTACAGTTTCATGATGGCCCCTTGGTTTCATCAGGCCCTGCTGTACAAGAATGGACTCTTGGTTCCACTGGGTCTTCTACTGTCAAAATGTCCTTCTTGGTTCTGCATTGCCACAATGCTGTCCTTGGTTCCATGAGGCCTTGGTGTGTCACAACAGCCCCTTGATTCCATGAACTGCCATAGTGTCACCCTGGTCTCTTGGATGTATCAAAATGGACAACTGGTCACAAGCAGCCCTGCTGTGTCACCATGAATATTTGGTTCCATGGGGCCCTAGAGTGTCACAATGGCCCCTTGGTTCCACAAGGCCTCGCTGTATAAAAATGGCCCCTCATTTCCATGAGGTTTTGTACTGTCAACAATGGTTTCCTTGGTTCCATTGTTTGAAAATGGCTGCTTGGTTCCATAAGGTTCCTCAGTGTCCCAGTGGTCTCCTTGGTTCCACGAGGCTCTGCAGTGTCACAATGTCCCATAGTTTCCAGGAGCTTCTGTCCCATCAACCATGTCCTTTGTTCCAATGAGGCCGCACAGTGTCACAATGGCCCCTTGGTTCCATGAGGTTCCATAGCATCACCAGGGTCTCCTTGAATTTGCAGTATCTCTATGGACCATTGGTTCTGTGTGGCCCTGCTGTGGTTCCTTGGTTCCATGAAGCCCCACTGCTCAACAATGGAATCTTGGTCCTGTGAGGTTCTTATTGTCACCATGGTCCCCTTGGTTCTGGACTGTAACAATGAACCCTTGGTTCCACCAAGTTCTATGATGTCACCATGGTCTCCTTGGTTCCACGAGGCCTTGCTTTGTCACAATGGATCCATGGTTCCATGAGCTTCCATAGTGTCACCATGGTCTCCTCAGAGCTGCATTGTCACAACGGACAATTGGCTCCATGGGCCCCTGCGGTGTCACAATAAACCCTTAGTGCCATGAGGTTCTCTAGTGTCACCATGGTCTCCCTGGTTCAATGCCACCTTGCAGTGTCACAATGGCTGCTTGGTTCCATGAATTTCCATACTGTCAGCAATTGCCTCATTGTTTCTGCAGTGTCATAATGGACCCTCGGTTCCTTGAGGTTCCTAAACATCACTGGTCTCCTTGGTTCCATGTGGCCCTGCTGTGTCACCATGGCCCCTTGGTTCCATGAGTTTCTGTACTGTCAACAATGGTTCCTTTGTTCCAATGAGGCCCTGCTGTGTCACAGTGGACCCTGGGTTTCATGAAGTTCTTCAGTGTCACAATGGCCACTTGGATCCATGGATTCTATAGTGTCACCATGGCCTCCTTGGATCTACATTGTCATAATGCACAATTTGTTCCGTGCGGTCCCACTATGTCACAGTGGCCCCTTGTTTCCATGAGGCCCCATTTTGTCACAATGGATCCCTGGTTCCATAGGTTTTATCCTGTAGCAATGGACTCCTTGGTTCTGTGTGTGTTACCCTGCTTTTTACAGAAGTTTCTTTGCTTCCAACAAGGCCTGGCTGTGCCTCAATGCACCCTGGGTTCCATGAGGATCTGGAGTATCACAGAGGCTCCTTGGTTCCACAGGTCTCCACTCTGTCACCATGGATCCTCTGTTCCATGAGGTTCCATGGTGTCACCATGGTCTCCTTGAATGGGCAGTGTCACAATGGACCACTGGTTCCATGAGCCCTCGCTGTGTCACAAGGGTCTCCTTGGCTGCATGAGGAACCGAAAACCATTGCATAAACATTGAGCAACACCTGCTTAACACACCTGGGAACATCTGTTTGCATTCAAAAGAGGGGTTAAAGGTGGGAATGGCACCAGCAGCTTGTATCTGCAGAGGAGATCCAGGGAAAGGACAGGGACAGAGAATTCAGCTGAAAGACTCTGAGAATTCTGCTTCCAGAGATCATTTCTGGTCACACTGTCCCTTGTAGAAAGGTGACACCATTCCAGGCAGCCTGGACTGAGCAGGTGGTTCCTGAGTGGGGTTTGTTGTTCAGGAAATCTGCTCAGGCTTTCCTACTCCTTCCTTACAAGCAGGAAAACAACTGGGCCTGCATGCAGGCAGAGCCCTGAGGAGAGCAGGTGGGACACGTTGCAATGGGCTGGGATGTGGAGCTGCAGAGCTCAGGGGACAAGGTTCTGCTGCAGGGCACAGGGATGTCAGTCCCAGACAGGCCATGTCAGACATGGTGAGGCTGGGGGTGAGGAGCAGGTTGTCCAAACAGAGTCAGCCTGCAAGGGGCTCATTCTTCTCCATTCCCAGATCTCCTAATGAGACATTCAGCATCAAGATCACTTCTATCAGCTCTTCTCTGCAATGAAAAAAAAACCCAAAAAACAAACCCACACATGAGATTAAAAAACCAAAAATCATGAGGTGCACTTTGAAATCTCCCTCCTTAACAGAACTCCAAACTGACTCCAATCACTGCACAAGCCCTGGAGACTTGAAGACAATTGAAGGGAGACAAAGAGCTCCTGAGGGCTTTCTGTATTTTAATCAGCCCCATGGTGGATTTTGGTCCAGGTCCAGGAGCCTCAGGCACTGAGAGAAGGATGAAGAAGCTGCTCAAGGAGTCAGCAGCAAAACTCCAAGTGCCTTGGAGCATGGCTGGGCCCCAGTGAGGACAGGGAGTGCCAAAGGCTCTCCAGGGACTGGTGAGAGCAGATCCTTGAGGCCAGGAGTGCAGGGAGCCAAGGCTCTGGGCAGGGAACTGCAATGCTGAGCAAGGCCTGGGCTGGCTGGGGGAAGCAGAAAGGCCAAGCCCTGAACCCAGCCTGGGCCAGCAGGGCCTGTCCCTCACGGGTGGCTCAGGGCTCTCTGTGGGGCAGGGGGATGTGAGGTGCAGGAAAGACAAATGCCATCAACCTGTGTGACACTCCAGATTCTCAGGGAATCGAGGGCAAGTGTGACACACCAGGGCCTTGTGGAAACAAGAGGCCATTGTGAGCCTGCAGGGCTGTGACACCCCAGAACGCTCAAATGCTGGGGAAAACCAAAGGCTCCTTTACTGAGGTTTGGTGAACAGGAGAAACACCAACCAGATATTCTCAAGAGGTCAAAATGACACAAAATCTTACTGTCAAAGTACAAAAAATCAAGCAACTTTGGTAAAGGGTTTAATACAACATCCAATTCAACATGAAACACTTATAGCAGTAACTCCATTAACTCCATTTAACCTGGAAACCAAATAACCATAAAGATGTTAAATTACCCAAAAATGTTCCAGGTAAAGAGGATAAGCAGAAGAAGAAACACGGAATGACCGAAAGACAGAAGATCTACTGAAAGACACATATTCAGCTACCAACTGCTTGGGTTCCAGTGTGGGTGAGACACAAACCCCAGGAGAAGGAGGGTCCAGACCATGGGCTGAGATCCTGCTCTGTTTTTTAAACCCTAAGCCCTTCATGCAGCCATTGTGACACTGCAGAAACAAGGAGACCATTGCTGACAGCACAGAACCTCCTGGATCCCAGAGGCCATGGTGACACTGAGGTGCCTCATGGACTCAAGGAGACCATTGTGAAACACGGGGCCCCATGGAACCAAGGGGACATGGCACAGGTCTGGCTGGTTTGGCCTCCTGGGAACCACCTGATAGGTCCAGCTGACCTTGGCATGTCGAGGGCTGCTGCTCATCTGCCCCTGGAGCAGCGGGGCTCTGTGCTTTCCTTCCTGCGGGAAAGAGCTGTCCTTCTCCTCCAGGTGCCCATGGCCAAAACTGGGTTTCCTCCTCCAAATGTTTGTTTATCCAAGAATTGTTCCCAGATGAAATCTGGCAGGACAGACAGATCTGGCTGGCTTGGCCACCCAGGGGCAACCTCACATCTGCCTTTGAAACACCAGGACCATGTGCTTTCCTGCCTAATAAAAAGAACTCTTCTTCCGGTCCAGGTGCCTGTGGCCAAAACTGATATTCCACCTCCAAAATTCCCTATATCCAAGGATTTCTCCCAGATGAAAGGTGCCAGGAAAGACAGGTCTGGCTGGCTTTGCCTATGGTGGCCTGTTGGGTTGTGTCCTCAATCAGTTGCAGTTGAATAAGTTGCACTTTGTAAGTTGGTATATTCCATTCTCCCCTTATGTTAAGAGTGGCTCTGCCCCGTTGCCTCATCCCTTGAACCCCTGTCAGTTTCCCTATCTCCTCCCCGGTTGCATTGTATCCTTTTGTTCTATCCCTCCTCAGTGCCCTGCCCATCACTCTGCGACCTGACCCTTTCATTGAGAAGCTTCTCTCTAGGGCGTTGAGTGATTGGTTCAGGGGCCGGGGCCCCTCCCCAGGACACCTGGGATGGGTTCAGTTAGGTTGGCTGTATCCCTTTATGCACTACCCCCTGGTCCTCTATTGGTTAGAGACCTGGCTCCACCTTTGTACCCACCTTGCTTTATAAGTTGCTGTCACCCTGTTAACTGTGTCTCTGCCTTCTGGTTCCCCTCGACCTTCCATCTCCCTGATCCTCAATAAACCCGGTTATCCCAGAAGACAGTGTCCGCCTTTTTCCTCGCTTCTGCTGTAGCTACCAAGGGTCCTAGAAAGTGTGCACTCTCTGTCACACCAGAGTGGAGAGTGTACCCTCACCACTGCAGCTCGGGTGCCATCGGGCTCAACGAGGCTGCCCTGAAAAGGGGCTTTTGGACATCCACAGCTGCAGGTTTGGCCCCCTCTCATCTTCTTCCAAACCACTTGGATTTCGCACTTTTATTTCTTATGGAAAAACCATCTATTTCCACCAGGAGCCCATGGCTGAAACTGGGATTCTATTCATCCAAGGATTGCTCCCAAGTTCAAGCTGCCAGGACAGACAGGTCTGGGAGCCCTTGGCCTCTTAGGGGCTGCCTCTCACCTGTCTTTGAAACACCGGGGCACAGTGCTTTCCTTCCAATGGAAAGGAACCGTCATGCTTGTCAACATGTCTGTGGTCAAAAGTGAAATTCCTCCTCCCAAAATATATCCAAGGATCCTTCTGTAAAAGCAGCTGCCAGGATAAACAAGTCTGTCTTGCTTGAGCTCCTGCGAGCCACCTCTCATCTGCCTTTGAAACACTTGGCCTCTGTGCTTTCCTTCCTATGGAAAAAAACATTCTGCTTATCAATGCAGAAATGGCAGAAATTAGGATTCTATCTCTGAAATTCCCTATATCCAAGGCTTGCTTTCAGATAAAAGCTACCAGAAAGGAGAGGTCTGGCTGACCTTGCCCTCTGATAGTTGCTTTTCAACTGCCCTTGGAACTCTTGCTTTCCTGCCTATGGAAAAGATCTGTGTTTCTGCTTCTGTCATCCATGTCCAAAATTGTTATTCTGCCTCTAAAATTCTGTATATCCAAGATTGCTCCCAGACAAAATCTGCCAGTACCATCTAATCTGGCTGCCCTTTGCCTCTGGTGACTGCCCCTCATCGGCCCCTACAACACTGGGGCTTGGTTGTTTCCTGCCTATGGAGACCACTGTGACACTGTGAGGACCATGTGGAACCATGGAGACCATTGTGACACTTCTGGATCTTCATGGAACCAAGGGGCCGTTGTGACACTGCAGGGTAGCATGGATCCAAGGAATCACTGTGACACTGCATGGCCTCGTGGCACCAAGGACATCACTGTGGCACTGCTGGGCCACACGGTCCCAAGGGGCCAGTGTGAAGCAGCAGGGCTTTGTGGAACCAAGAGGCCATTGCTGCATTTCAGGGCCTTGTGGAGCCAAAGGGCCATTGTGATCCTGGGGGGCACCGTGGATCCATGGAGACCATTGTGGAATTGCAAGGCCCCATGAAATCATGGAGACCACTGTGACACCTTGGGGCCCCACAGAACCAGAAGGTCACTGTGACCCAGCAGGGCCTCATGGAATGAGGGGAACACAGAGCAGGCCTGGCTGATTCCGCCACCTGAGAGGCACCTGACAGGTGCAGCTGACCTTGGCATGTTGAGGGCTGCCTGTCATCAGCATGGATGCCTCCCATGGAGCACTGGGGTTCCATGCTTTCCTTCCTATAGAAAAGAATCTTCCCTTCTCTTCTCCCTTTTCAGGTGTCCATGGCTAAAATTTCCCTATATGCAAGGGCTACGCCCAGACAAAAGCTGCCAGGACAGAGAGCTCTGGCTGTCCTTGGCCTCTGGTGATGACATCCCATCTGTCCCTGAAACACTGGGGTCCTGTTGCTTCCTTCCTATGGAAAAGAACTGTCCTTCTTGTCCAGGGGCCAGGCCCAAAATTGGAACTTGGCCTCCATAATTCCATTTATCTGGGAATTGCTCCCAGACAAAAGCAGCCATTACAGACAGGTCTGACTGACCTTGGCGCCTGGTGATTTTCTTGGAGTATGAGCAGAATGTTTTCATTTGCAAATAACTTGGAGAGGGCCCAGAGATCTCCCAAAGTGGAGTTTGGAGGCCTCAAGCACATGACCACAATAGAGGGACAAAGGAGCTCTATGCTCAGTGAGGTGGAGACTGAGGAGAGCAGAGAAGAGCCGTGGGAGGGATTGAAGGGTGGTTTCAGAGATGGTGGATCATTTTGACATAGTAGAGAAAAGCCTGAAAAAGGAAAAATTAATTCCAGGTGCAGGTGAGGAGGCTCAGAGTGGACACCAGGAGAAAGGAATTTTCCTCCCAGGGCAGGGCTGTGGTGCAACACATCCCCCAGGAGAAGCCTGGAGCAGCCCAAGGCTTTGTGTGGGCAGGCAGAGGCAGCCAGGAGGCAGAGCTGTCAGCAAAGGAAGGGGCCAGCCAGGTGGGGCAGCCGGGGGATGATGACAGCCTGCAGGGACAGAGGCGCAGGGCAGGGACACCGTAGGACAGCCTGGGCTGCAGAGGGCACAGGGATGGGCAGCAGCTGCAAGGCCCTGACAGAGCCACCTTGGGCAGCACTTTGGCCATGGCTGCTGGCCCTGGGCCTGAGCCAGGAGCAGGAGACAAGTGACCCTGGCAGCCCTGGGGCCTCATTGCCTCCTTGTTCCTGCTCAGCAGCCTGGCAGGGGCCGCCCCATGGTGCTGCCCTTGGCATTGCACATCCCCACATGCCAGTGCCCATCCCGGGAAGAGCCCTGAGCAATGAGGGAGGGACAGGATCTGCCTGGCCAGGGGCTGGGGCTCTGGCCTTGGCCCTTTGCATTCCTCAAACTCATCCAGGTTTGCTCAGCATCAGAGACACCTTTGCCTTGTTTGTCCCCAGCTGTCATCACTGCCTCCAGTGTTCTGCTCTAACTGGGACCTGGGGACACTTTCTCAGTCATGTCCCTCAGTGGGACCCATTAAAACTTCAAGAAACTTTGGAGTTTAAATTTACGTTTGAGTTTTTGAGAAGTTCTTTGAAGACTCTCTCAGGGACTGAGTCTGAGGTAAACAACACCAAAGCCCCAGAGGATCATTAAAGTTTTCCTAGTTAGTGATGGAGAAAGATTGTAAAGAGCTTGTAAAACATACACATATCTATTTTAAAGGGTTTCTTTTATTACATTTCTCTTTAGATCAGAGGTGATTTCAGCATTCTGTGATTGATATTGACCCAGGGTCTCTCCTCAGGCGCTCTGGCCTGCTCAGAGAAGCTGTGCCTTGAGCTCTGACCCAGTGTGGACAGCCTTGCTCCACGTTCCCCAGCCCCATCCTGTCTGTCCTCACTCCCCTGGGACCTGCTGTGCTTGCAGAGCTGGCTGCACTCAGCCTAAGAGGGGTTTTCCCTTTTTGGGCTTTTTTGAAGCAATCTAATACTCCTGAGTTTCCCCACTGAACACAGACACACTGCTCAGGTGTGTGCCAGCCCGAGGTGCCACCAAAACCACTGCAGAGCTGCCCTGGGCCAGCTGTGAGGGTGGATCATCAGCCCAAGCTGCACTGGGCCACTGCAAGGGGCTGTGGCCATGGACACTGCCCTGACCCCACTGCTGGGTTTGGCTGCCACGGCAACCCTGAGAAATTAAACTGTGCTTGGAAACACTGGGGAGGACTGGGACATACTGGGGAGCACTGGAACGCTGTGGGAGACACTGGGACATCCTGGGAGTGAAACTGGGAAGAACCTGGACAAGTTGGGAACACAGGGAATGCTGAGGGGCAATCTGGGCAGAATGAGTTGGACTGCAAGGGTACACACTGGGACATACTGGGAGTGGTACTGTGGGATACTAGAGAAAACTGGGGATACTGGGAACATTGTGGGGAAGACTGGGGGACACTAGAGCATACTGTGCATGGCACAGGGGGGAACTGGGAAGGACTGGGAGTGTACTCATGGGTATTGGGAGGTACTGAAGGGGCACAGGGGCTGTACTGGGAATAAACTGGGCTGTACTGGGAGGGAGAGGGTGAATGGGCTGTTCCCGCCTCCACCGACTCCCATTTGCCGAGGCTCCCGCCCATCAAAACCTGCTGCCAATCAGCGCCGGTTTCGGACTGTCGAAGGCGGTGCCTGGTGTCAGTGCCATATTTTCTTTTTTCCATACAATTCCCGCCATGCCATGCGGCCCGATAGCGCCCCACTGGAGCCGGGACTACAACACCCGTCATGCCCCGCGCTCCACAGACCCCACCCCGGTATCCGACCCCATCTGTTCCTTAAGTATCCCCAGACACTCCAGGATCCCTCAGTGCCCCTCAGCACCCATTCGGGACCACCCAAAAGAGTCCCCGGATCCCCCGAGTGCTCCCAGCCCCACAGATGCCCGGTACAGCCACTTCTGGGAATTCATCTCCTCTCATCCCCCGCGGCCCCAGAGCTCCTCATAGCACAGCCCCGCACCTAAAACTCGTGCCGTGCCCCGCGCCCTAAAGAGCCCAGTTGGAGCTCCCCAAGTGCCCCCCAGGTATTTCTGAACCATTTACGTTCCCCCCGAGGACTCAAGTCGCGGCTCGGGCCCTCAAGTGTCACCCCAAGTGCCTTCCTGAACCCCCAAGTGGCCGCAGTCCAGCCACTTCCGGGACTACAGCTCCCATCATGCTCCGCGGCGTAGGTACAGCGCTCTTCGAGCTGGGACTTCATCTCCCGTCATGCCCCGCCATCACCAAAAGCCATTGCAGCTGCGCCTACAACTCCCTTGATGCTCTGCGGCGCGATTAACCCGTATTATACCCGCGCCTACAACTCCCATCACCCCCCGCGCCCCGGAGAGCCCCGTTCGAGCTCCCGAAGGGCTCGACCAGACCCCGAAGGGCCCCAAATTCCCCTCCCTGACCTCCAAGGGCCGCCCTCGACCCCCAAGTGCTCCCCCGGACCCCGAACTGTCCCTCAGAATTCCTGAGTGCCCCTCCAAGTGCCCACCTGGCTCCCCTAAGTGTCGTCCATACCCTCAAGTTCTTTCTAAATTCCCTCTCCAGACCCACAACTGCCTCAAATGTGCCCCAGAAATGTCTCTCTGGACACCAAAAGGCTCTCCCATGCTCCTGTCTGAGAAAAATATGATAAAAACGATGACAAAATGACTGGACATATTACTAATTACCATAAAGAGGAAGAAATAAATAGCCAATAGATCTCCATTAATTAAGGAAGGGGAATGTGCTACATAGAACCAAAGAACATTAATGTTCTTGGCTACTAAAAATGTATAGATTTTTTATGCAAATATAAAAACTAGGTAAGAAAAACCACTCTTAATATTATAAATGAAAATAAATATATACATAATTAAATAATCACACAAAACAATGTGTTACAGAATAAAACAAAAGAATAAATTACAGAAACATTTTTGGATATTTTGGGATGTCAGTCCCAGGTGGGTTATGACAGACATGGTGAGGTAGGGGGTGAAGAGCAGGTTGTCCAAAAAGGGTCAGCCCAAAAGGGCTCTTTCGTCTCCATGCCCAGATCTCCTAAAAAGACATTCAGCATCAAGATCACTTGAGGAATGCTTCTATCACCTCTTCTCTGCAATGAAAAATAAAAACCAAACTCACATATGTGATTAAAAAACCAAAAATCATGAGGTGCACTTTGTAATCTCCCTCCTTAACTCAAATCACTGCAGAAGCCCTGGAGACTTGAAGACAATTGAAGGGAGACAAAGAGCTCCTGAGGGCTTTCTGTGTTTTAATCAGCCCTACGGTGGATTTGGGGCTGGGTCCAGGAGCCTCAGGCACTGAGAGAAGGATGAAGAAGCTGCTCAAGGAGTCAGCAGCAAAACTCCAAGTGCCTTGGAGCATGGCTGGGCCCCAGTGAGGGCAGGGAGTGCCAAAGGCTCCCCAGGGACTGGTGAGAGCAGATCCTTGAGGCCAGGAGTGCAGGGAGCCCAGGGCTCTGGGCAGGGAACTGCAATGCTGAGCAAGGCCTGGGCTGGCTGGGGGAAGCAGAAAGGCCAAGCCCTGAGCCCAGCCTGGGCCAGCAGGGCCTGTCCCTCACGGGTGGCTCGGGGCTCTCTGTGGGGCAGGGGGATGTGAGGGGCAGCAAGGACAAATGCCATCAACCTGCAGCCCCTGCCAGCCTGGCCAGGGAGGCCGAGGGAGAGCCAAAGTGCAGCCCCTGCCAGGAAAGTTCCTGCTGTGGGGCCTCCAGAGGCGCTGCCCGAGCCCAGGGCACAAAGGCCTGGGTGCCTGTGGCCCTGCCAGCCCTGCCCAGCCCTCGGCCATCTGTCCTGCAGGCTGTGCCCCCTGTGCGTGCTGCTCCTGTGCCCTGGCCGGCTGCACTCGCCCCTCTCGCTGTGCCCCAGCATTTCTCACCCAGCGTTTCTGTGCCCTCCCTGGGCTCCCTGCACCCAGCGCTGCCGGCTCCTGGCACACAGAGCCGGCCATGGCGCAGCCTCACGCTGCCACACCTCGAGCACCACAATTTCACCCTGGCAGGGACTTTGCTTTCTCCTCAGCTCCAGCCTGAACCTTCCAAGCTGCACTTTGGGGATGTTTCCTGCAATTCCCACTCGCAAGGAAAGCTGTGTCTCCTGCTGGTCACAGACAGAGAAGGGCTGGTGGGAGAAGTGCTGGTCAGAGGCTGTTTGGGGCACAGTGACCATGAAATTATGAATTGCTTCAATATTACATGAAAGAAGGAGGGGCATAAATAAATCTTCTGCACTGGACTTTTAAGGGCAGACTTTGGCCTATTGAGGATGCAGATTTGGGGAGCACCAAATCAGATACTAATTCTTTTAAAAGAAACAGCCCTTAAAAACAACAAGTTCCAGGAAGGATGGAAACGCTTCAAAAAAGAAATCTTGATGGAGCAAGAGTAGGTTGTCCCTTTGTGCAGAAAGATGACCCAGAGGGGAAATGACTGTCATGGCTGGGCATGGAGCTTTTGCAGGAATTTAGCGGTTAAAAACAGGGTGCAGCACCTTCGGACATAGGGGCAGGTAAATCAAGAAATGTTTAAGGTTTTTGTTAGGTTCTGCAGAAAGAAAATTAGAGAGGTGAAAGCTCAGTTACGACTTAACTTGGATACTTCTGTGAAGGATAATTATTATGTTTTTATAAGCACATTAATGTCAAAAGAAGGGCTAAGGACAACCTGCATTTCTTATTGTGAAGGAT
The DNA here is from genome assembly GCF_036417665.1 of Passer domesticus. NCBI lineage: Eukaryota > Metazoa > Chordata > Aves > Passeriformes > Passeridae > Passer > Passer domesticus. Next base: position 399,419 of record NW_026989900.1, on the reverse strand, counting down.
ATGATTACCAAAGATGAAGAATGGGCTGAGGTCCTTCACCCCTTCTTTGCCTCAGTTTTCAACAATAAGACAGGCCATCCTCAGGACAAGTGTTCTCCTGAGCTGGTAGATGGGCACAGGCAGCAGAACAGCCCCTGGAATCCAGGAGGAAGCAGCTGGAGACCTGCTGAGCCACGCAGGTGCTCACAGGTGTCTCTGGGATCAGAAGGGATCCATCCTAGAGGGATGATGGAGCTGGTGGATGAGCTCCCCAAGCTGCTCTCCAACATTTACCATCAGTCCTGGATCAGCAGGGAGGTCCCAGAGGAGTGGAGGTGCCAATGTGAGCCCATCCCCAAGAAGGGCTGGAAGGAGGATCTGGGGAACTCCAGGCCTGTCAGCCTGACCTGGGTGCCTGGCAAGGTTATGGAACAGATCACCTTGAGAGCCATCACAGGGCACCCACAGGATGGCTGAGGCATGAGAGCCAGCCAGCGTGGATTCCATTATCTGCACTGATGATCTGTGTGAGGGGATTGAGTCCAGCATCAGCAAATTTGCAGATAACACCAAGCTGGGTGTGAGTGTGGGTCTGCTGGAGGGCAGGAGGGCTCTGCACAGGGCCCTGGACAGGCTGGATCCAGGGCCCAAATCCAACAAGGTGAGGTTGAACAAGTCCCAGTGCCGGGTCCTGCACTTTGGCCACAACAACCCCTGCAGTGCTACAGGCTGGGGACAGAGTGGCTGGACAGCAGCCAGGCAGAAAAGGACCTGACGGATCAGCTCCTGCTCTGCTGCTCCTTCCCATCTCCCCCAGGGCCCTTGCAGAGCCCCAGCCATGCTGTTTGCCCCCAGCCTGCCCACGGCCAGCCTGGGGCTGCTCAGCCTGGGGCTTTTCTGTGCTGAGCATTGGCCTGGCCGTGTTCTTGAGAGAGCCTGGGCAAGGAGCCTGCAGCCCCCAGGGCCTGGCCTGAGGCGTCAGCGCTGCCCCAGCAGTGCCCATGGCCTGTCCCTGCTGCAGCTCCGGCACTGCCACCCCCAGGACTGTGCCCGGCCCCGAGAGCACTCAGGCCCTGCAGCAACACCAGGGCCACCAGGGCAGCGGGGCAGGGCCACGGCAGCAGCACTGGCAACACCAAGTGCTGCTGCTGCTGCTGGGCACAGCTGCTGTGCCAGCACTGATTTGCCCCAGCTCTGCACACAGACATTGCTGCTGCAGCTCCAGAGAAGGCAAAAATAGAGGGATCTCTGCAGAAATCTCTGCTGGGAGATCCTTTAGTTCATTTAAAGGCACAGAGAGCACAGGTCCTCATTGACACAGTCTGTGGCCACAAAGCAGGTGGATAGAAACAGAAAAAGAAATGGCACAAAGATTGGCTTTTCAATGTGGACAATATTAATAAAAGGAAATTTAATAAAAAGAAAAAAAACCCACATCCAAATCAACAAGATGCATCAAAGATGAATTTTATTATAAGTGATCTGCCGAAATTAGCCAGCAGTTTAATACTCCTTAAAGCCTCCAGTCATCAGTCTCCACACTGCAGCCTTGAGCTCCTGGTTCCTCAGGCTGTATATGAGGGGGTTTAGGACTGGAGGCACCACCGAATACAGAACTGACAGGGCCAGATCCCGGGATGGGGAGGACATGGAGGGAGGCTTCAGGTGGGCAAACATAAGAGTGGTCATGAACAGGGTGATCACAGCCAGGTGTGGGAGGCAGGTGGAAAAGGCTTTGTGCCGTCCCTGCTCAGAGAGGATCCTCAGCACAGCCCGGAAGATCTGCACATAGGAGAAAACAATGAACACAAAACCGCCAAATCCCAAACAGATGGAAAACACAAGAAGTGCAAGTTCCCTGAGGTAGGATTTGGAGCAGGAGAGCTTGAGGATTTGGGGCACCTCACAGAAGAACTGGCCCAGGGCATTTCCATGGCACAGGGGCAGAGAAAATGTATTGGCTGTGTGCATGAGAGCATTGAGAAAGGCACTGGCCCAGGCAGCTGCTGCCATGTGGGCACAAGCTCTGCTGCCCAGGAGGCTCCCGTAGTGCAGAGGTTTGCAGATGGACACGTAGCGGTCGTAGCACATGATGGTCAGGAGATAAAACTCTGCTGAAGTGAAATATCCAAAGAAAAAGAGCTGTGCAGCACATGCTGTGTAGGAGATGTTCCTGGTGTGCCAGAGGGAATTGTGCATGGCTTTGGGGACAGTGGTGCAGATGGAGCCCAGGTCGCTGAGGGCCAGGTTGAGCAGGAAGAAGAACATGGGCGTGTGCAGGTGCTGGCCGCAGGCTACGGCGCTGATGATGAGGCCGTTGCCCAGGAGGGCAGCCAGGGAGATGCCCAGCAAGAGGCAGAAGTGCAGGAGCTGCAGCTGCCGCGTGTCTGCCAGTGCCAGCAGGAGGAAGTGCCTGATGGAGCTGCTGTTGGACATTTGCACTGTCTTGGCCTGGGCATATGTAAAAAAAGTAATCATGGAATAGTTGAATTAGGAGAGGACTTTAAATATCCCAGCATAGCCTGGGGGCACTTTCCCCCCACTGCCTGCCCAGGGCTCTGCTGCCTGGAGCTGTCCCTGCCAGCAGCTTCTTCCCTGTGCCCAGGGCTGAGCCCTGCCAGTGCTGCCAGAGCCCAGCCCAGCCCTGGGGGCTCAGCTCTGCCCTGCAGACCCCTCCCAGCTCTGGCACTCCCCAGGGGCAGCTCTGGCTCTGCAGGCTGTGATGGCAACGTCAGAGCAACTCTGAGGAGGCTGGAAAAGTGACACTGATGGTGCCTCTAAGGGGCCCTGTGGTGATTCTGTCACTGCCTGGATTAGTAAGATTTGAGAATTTTTTTTTTTTAATTTTTCTCCACCTGAACTGAGAGATGAATATCTATGTGTAATTTCCCATCCAGACAACCCAGAACAGTAGATTAAAAAAGCAGGATTTTCTCTTTTGTACAGCACCTGCCTTGCTGTTCTCCCAGCATAAACTACTTGGAATTCTTCTGCAGATAAATGTCATACTGGGAGCAGTCCTGACCAATGCAGCATCCTCACCACACAAGGAGAATATTTCCAAGCTTTACCAGCTGGCTCCTTCCACCCATATCTTGTCCCCCAGTGCTGGCAGCAGCTCCCTGGGCTGGCTGAGAGCTGTCCCTGGCAGGCAGCAGAGTCCCTGCCCCAGCACAGCGCCCTGGGCTGCAGGAGCCTGCTCTGCAGGACAGCCCTGGGCACCCCTGGCTGCTCTGCACAAGAGAGAATCAGAGAATGTACTCACAGGGTCTGCAGGCATTGGGATGTTCCAGCTTTAGGAGATCACTCCAGGAGCTGCAGCTGCATTGTCCTGCAGCCAGAGGTTCCTGTGCCAAGGGCTGGCAGTGATTCTGCCCCAGGCACTTCCCAGCACCTTCCCAGCCCTGACTGATTGAAGCTCTCTGTGCCTCTGGGCTGTGCCCGGGCTGGCTGCAGGCAGTGCCCCAGCCCTGCTGGGCTGGCAGAAGAGCTGCTCATCAAGAGAAATGTGCTTTTGAAGCTCTTCTTGCTTACCAGGAGCTGCCTCTGGGCCAGGAGCCCAGCCCAGCTCAGCAGCACAGACACAGCAGCAGGACTTTAATGACCCTCTGGGGCTTTGTGCTCAGGCCCTGAACATCAGTCCCTCAGAGGCAGCTGAAGAAACCTCTCCAGAACTCCAAGTCAGAATCCAACTCCAAAGTTTCTTGGACATTTAATGGGTCCCACTGAGGGACACGACTCAGAAAGTGTCCCCAGACCCCAGGCAGAGCAGAGAACTGGAGGCAGTGATGACAGGTGGGGACAAAGAGAAGCCAAGTCTTGGTGGCCTGGGGCACAGCAGCAGGGTCTGTGCCACCAAGGGCTGGGAGGACACACCTTGTCTTGAGGCCCTGGGGCCTCCTGGCACAGCCCCAGCCAGGCTGGGCACTGTCAGCCCCTTGTCCTGCCCTCAGCATCCCCCCCTAGCCCACATCCCAGTGGCCTCAAGGATCTGCTGGAAGGAGTCCCTGGGGAGCCTTGCTCAGCAATGGCCCTGGGGGCTCCTGAATGCTCCCAGCAACTGCAGGGTTTTCAAAGGACTTCGGGTTTGGCTTTTGCCTTGGAGTCTCTGAGAGGTCTGTGCAATCATGGCCTCCAATTATCTGCTGTAATCAGTCCCTGGAGACACTTTGTCAGTAACAACACTCAGTAGGGCTCATTAATGTTTCAAGGTACTTCAGTTATTTTAAGGTACTTGGTGTTTCCTTTTTGATACAGACTCTGTGAGAGGTCTGTGCAATCATGGCCCCAATTATCTGCTTTAACGAGTCACTTGAGAGCTTTGTACTGACACTCAGTGGGGCTTATTAATTCTTTGAGATACTCAAGGTTTTTAAGGTACTTTGAATTTTCCTTTCCCAACTGAGTCTTTGAGAAGTTTTTGTGCCATCCTGGCCTCCAATTCTCTCCTCCAAGGAATCCATGAGGAGCCTGTGTTTTGGATGGTCCTCCGTGGCACCCATTAATGATTTGTGACACTTTGGGTACTCTTCTTTCTTCGACTCCTGGAATGGTTTATGCAATCTCCTCTCAGGCCCTGAGGTTCAAGGGCTGTGCTCCGAATGCACCACAGAGCTCATTAGGATCAAGAAAGTAGTTGGGTCTGCCTTGATTTCCCTCTGGTCTAGTGCTGTTCATCAGGAAGGTTTCCTCCTGGAGAAATATTTCAAAGATCTTCTAGGAAATATGTATTCCTACCTTTCTTATTATACAAGAGGTGATTTCAGCATCCTGCAACTGACACTGATCCAGGGACTCTCCTAAGGAGGTCTGGCCTGTTCAGAGAAGCTGTGCCTTGAGCTCTGACCCAGTGTCAACAACCTTGCTCCACATTCCCCATCCCCATCCTGTCTCTCCTTGCTCACCTGGGATCTGCTTTGCTTGGAGATCTGACTGCACACAACCAAAGGGGTTTTTTTGTCTTTTTAATTCCTTGAAGCAATCTAAAATTCCTGAGTTTCTCTGTTGAAAATACAGAACCTCCTCAAGTGTGTGCCAAGCCCAAGGTGCCACCAAGAGCACTCCAGCTGCCGTTAGCCAGCTGTGAGGGTGGATCATCATCCCAACCTGCACTGGGCCATTGCAAGGGGCTGTTGCCATGGACACTGCACTGACCCCACTGCTGGGTTTGGGTGCCATGGCAACCCACACCAGTTCAGGTTTCCTTGGAAACCACCCCAAGGAGCCATTTCTACAGCCAGGTTCCATGGCCACTTGCCTGCAGAGCTGTTGTTGTCCTCAGCTGCCATGGCAGCCCTCAAGACAAAGCTCTGTTCTGCACGGTGTCATGTCTCATGGTCTCTACATCTGAGAACAGACCACTCAATGCAAGGCAGGTAGCGTTGGTTTGCTTACTTAACAGGTACTCAAGATGGTCTAATTGTCCTAAAGCTTTATCCACAGTCACCCAAGGTAGTAAGATGGAGGCTGCTATTCTGTTGTTTTTACTCCAATAGGTGACATCATCTGTGCAATCAGATTCAAAGTAGTGCATAGCTCTTTTTTCTCTGTTTCTCTGGCCATTAATAATTTTCATGTTGGGTGCCAGCAAGGTAAGCCTCCCCAAGCTACAAGGTCTGCCATTGATGTGTCAAAGGATACCAGGCCATGCTCTATCCCTGCAAATAAGAAACACACCCTGCAGTAACTGAAGTGGATAGCTACTGGACCAAGAAATTATGGAAGAGGTGCAATTACACCATCGGCTCTGGTTTTTGTAAGTGGGATGATATGGGGAGATGTCTCTCCTGATAGTTTCTTTTTCTCTTGTAATTTTGCATCTTTCACCCTCCTCCCATCTTGGATGGTAACAAAACCTTACACAAAAGTCCATTTTTACAGAGCTGAGAATTTTTAGCTCCTGGAGTTCAAGCGCTGCATGCAGAAGCTTCTGGGTCCAGTAGTCCCAAGCACTGACAGGGTTGCACTTTCATTTGCCATCGGGATTGCCACCTCTCATACTTTGGATGGAATCCTCAGTTACTGGCCAGACATCTGTAGGCAATCCCACTAGGAAGGTGGAGAAGGGGTTGTCAGGGCTAGCGACAGACAGGCACAGGGTGTCTTGTTTCATGGCTTCTGCTAGAGTTATCCATACTTTGTGTTTGTGAGGGCTACCCATCCACTTGTGAGCAGCATGGTTGCAAACAGGCTGAGGAAGGTGAGTAGAAGCTTCTTATGTGTCGTCTTTGAAAGAATTGTCTAGTCTGGGTCCTAGAGTCGCTGTCTGGTGTTTTTTGTCTGGGGGTGGACTTGGGGGGTTTCTTTGGTTTCCCTTTCCCTGTGGATACTAAGTGGCTGCAGGTAGGGCTTGATGTTCTTAGCCAGGATACACAAAGGTCCTTTACCATGAATGGTCTCGTTGTGGCAATTTGGTCTTCAGGTCCTTTGATGTTAAAGAGTTCTGCACTTTGGAGACTGTCACTGTCACCTCTGATCCTGGACAATGTTTCTGCAGTAGCTGTGAGCACCCAGTTAGGAGGCCACTTGGAACGTGAGATACTTGTCACGTCTGCTCCCATGTCTACAAGCCCTATCGAAACAATATGTTCATTATTAAGTTCCAGAGTGCAGGTGATTTTTGGTCGATCACAATTTATCACCTGGGTCCACATCACTAGTGAAGTGTCATCAGCATCCTGTTCAGGAAGTAATATGGCTTGGGCAATTGTTAGTCCTTGGGGTGTAAAACAAGGTGGGTCAGGAGACAGGGCCAGTACTGTAATTTCTTTTTGTCAGGCCACTGATAGTACAGATGGCAATATGAAAAATCCTTCAGTCCTTGATCGGCAGTTTCCTAAGATTAATAGTTCACAGGGCCAATTTTCAGGCCCCAGCTGTCCTGTTGATATTGCATGGCCAAAATAGTAACTTAAACCAGCAGATTCCACACTCACCAACTCCTATTTTGCCCCTGGTGATAAGGTGTTTGGCAACTGGGAGATGAGGTGCTGGACTTCAGTGCTACATGGTCTGTAATTGGTGTTTGTGCTACTTGACCTTCAGCGATTGTAGGCATCATCACCTTCAACATTTGTGTCATAGCGTGAGGCCACCTCACATTCTGGTGGTAGTTTTTTGACAGCTGTTTGATGTAGTTACCTTTTCAGAAATTCTGCTTAATTTGATATTGATTTCCGTTAGGGACTGGATATCCCGCTTCCCCCCTGGAGAAAATATTTTCTAAAATGTCCTTGTTGACCACACCGGAAACATATTTTTAGGCCCTGTAAATGTTGCTGGGGCCCCTTAAAGGGGCAATGGCATGGCCACTAGGGCCTCTGCAACTCCTTGCCCAATGGCCTGGGCTTGTACGGCCGCTACGTGTTCTGTGGTCCTGAGGCAATTACAGCCTCAATCATCTGCAGGAGTGTGGGTTCCATCTCTAGTGGAAGGGCACGCAGCCCTTTCTTACATTCCAGGTTGGCATTGGCTACCCCCAATGAGTTTAGTAATTCATTTTGAGTCTTTTCATCCCAGACTTGTTTCTCTAGTGCCTGTTTAAGGTGATCAATAAATTTCAGGTAAGGGTCTCCAGGTTCTTATATTTACATAGTCCAAACTGGGGATGCTACCATCTAGTACCTGGATTAAAGCTTTCACAGCCATCTCTTTTATATCATCCAATATTTCTCTGGGGATACCTGCTGCTTGATCATCTGGCAGGCTGTGTTGTCCTTCTCCAGCTAGATGGTTGATTGTCAATTGCGCCCTTGCCTCATTATTAGCATAGTCTGCTATTAATTGATTTAGTAAACACTTCCATCCCCCTTTCCCACAGGGTATATTCTGTAGGTGGCAAAAACATGGTCATAATATATTTTAAATCGTAGGGAGTTAAGACATGTGCTGTAAACATTGGCCCTCGTTAGGCCATTAAAATAAGGTGAGTCCCTCCCATGGTTTTTAGCTGCCCTGTGCAAGTCCAGGGCACCAGGAATATTTCTGTCTGTTCTGGCATGTCCTGACCCCCAGGGGAGCACTGATTTTGACCCTCATTCCTGGAGAAAGTTTCCTAGAATTCAAGATAGATTAGAATCCACAAAAGTGTGGAATAGATTATAGAGAGTAGTGTAGGAGTATCACTTGGTGAGAAATTTAGGGCTTGGGATTTTTAGTATGTTGTGGATGGAAGCAAGATGGAGGGCACAGGGTGTTGTCCTGGGTTTCTTCTTCATCCTTCTTCTTCCTTCTTCTTCCTTCTTCTTCTTGGGTTTGGATGGTATTTTGTAATTGGGCAGAAAAGTCCGCATTGTGGGCTCTTTGGGATCAGTTATTGTGTTAAAAGGGAAAATAATGTCAGTTCTTAATTGGATAGTTTAGTCTTAAAAGACCTTGTAACAAGAGATTGTTGGCCATTTTGTGCCTTCTAATGAAAAGCTGCTGAACCCAAAGTAATGAGACTGTTTTACTGATAAGAAATAATAAACACTTGAGTCTGAACATGAACTACTGTCTCAAGTGCCTTCAATCCAGACCCAGAGAAACCGACAATTGTGACCCCTACACTGCCCTACACATATCCTTGATTTCCCTGTAAACCAATGGCTGATACCTGGGATTCTGCCCCCTTCTTTCATAATGTACCAGGGCAACAAGGATTTTCGAGACTACTTACCAATCTCCTTCCTTAATTGCTGTCCTGGGTTGACTATATGATGCTTTTATCCCCAATCGTCTTGTTCTGTTTATACTGAATAATAAGTTTTACACCTTTAAGACTCTCTTCCAGACAGTGAGGAGGGGAGGGAAGAAGCGCGCAGTTTGTTTTCAGACTGCTCTCACTCCTCCACATTCCTGCTCCTGGACTGTGTTGTCTGCGGATGGACAGACAGCCGGACAGAGCTCCTTTTTTCCCTTTTTCTTGCTTTTAGTTAGTTTTAGCTAGCTGAGGCAAAGAAGTTCCCTGGACTGTGATTTTTTTTCCTTTTTCTTGGACCTGTTTAAGCCTGCTCTGGACTGAACACCTAGAAGAGCACCGGCAGCTCCACCTGTGGCCCCCCTGGCCGGGCCTGGGCCGCGGCGTTTCCAGCACCAGAGACTGATCAAAGACTGAGTGAGCCGAGCTGCAACCCGGGGAGGGGACTGTTCTGAGTTTGCTTTCTTTGGAGCAGTGAGAAGTTTTATTATTTAATATTGTTTGGTTTCTATTGTTTAATAAACAGGTTTCTTTCCACTTTTTTCTCCAAGGAGATATTTTCTCCCAAACCGGTTGGAGGGGGGAGGGGCAATTGAATCTGCTTTTGTAGAGAAGCCCCTTTGGGGGTTATCTCCCAAACTTGCCCTAAACCAGGACAATTGCTTCCTTCTGGATCCTTTCCCAGGAATCTTCCAGGGTTGAGGGGCAAGGTGGCTCTGGGGAGTCCAAACTGTCTTCCAGGGCGAAGAATAACTGGGACCAGAAACACTTGGGTTAGAAATAGTGTGAGAGCCAAGCTTAGTATCATTTACCATGGGGGTTATATTGTTGCTGGAGGGTGAGGCAGCGGGTGCCACCATTTTGTCAGGTGTTGGGGAGTAAGGGCTTTGGTTAAGGATAGTGGACTTTCGGGGTGGAGTTCTGGAGGAATGGCCCAGGGTGGAGAGGATGATTGACAGTGGGGGCATGGCCTGCAGTTACAGGGGTGGAGTCTGGAGGTTGGTTCAGGGCAGAAGGGAACGTTGTGGTAGTAGGAAGTGGAGGAGCCAAGATGGTGGGACAACGGTGGGGCTCCTGAGCCACATTCAGGCTCAGGAGCCTGAATCTTGGGTCTCCAGGGCCTGATGCTCCAAGGCAGCGTGGCAATTGCCATCTTGGATCATCATGGAAGGTCTGAGAAAGGCAGGTTTCAGGGGAGGTCTTGGCTTAGGAGTGACTGACAGATAGTTTTTCACTCCCTGCTTGCTGGTGAAGGGTCTTAAGGATATTGTGGAAGATGGGGAGCATACGGGGTGCTATGGGGTCCCTTTTGATTGAAAGGTTGTACAATTTAACTCCCACTGAGTCCCAAAATTCAGTGGTGTGGATTTCATCAGCAGAGGTGACTGGGAAAATTTGTAATGATTCACCTCAGAATTTATTTTAATTCACTCTTTGAAAATATTTTGTCATGATCAGTGAGAATTACCTTAAAGTCCACATAAGCTCCTTTCTACTTTGGACAACTGGCCACCCATTTTTCTCCTTCTCCGCCTTGCGGGAAACAGCCACCAGAACACCCCAAATCAATTATGGGATGTGGATCCATATTTTAAAAACACAGTGGCAAAATGGGTGATAAATGTCCTGCCTTTTTCCAAACCCATCTGCAATCCTCCATAGGAGGAAACCGTCATCGTCCCCACCATTGCTGGCTCAGGTCCCTCGAAGTGATGGGGAATCCACCGGGCCCGGCACAATCCACAATCCCGGGGAGCCCTGGCCTATCTCTCAGCTAACCCCAGCTGACGTAAATGAATGTCAGGGTCCCTTCTCAGGGACTAGATGTCACAGTGAGGGTGGCTGAGACACCTCTCTGGTTCCCTGATTTCAGGGCGAGGGTGGCAAAAATGAAAAGGAGCGGGTTCAATGGTGTTGCCCAAAAAGAACTTTAAAAATGGAGTGAAAAACAAAAAATATGGAGAAGTCAAGACCAGAATGAGGGGCAGGATCCAAAGACCTGAGAGAAAGTAACAATATATACACTTGGAGGTACAACACTCTAGAACAATAGCCATATAGGGGGAAAAAGTAATCAGTAGGGAAGCAGAACTTGGACAACTTAGCATAACAACACTAAAGGCTATCGAGGAACTCCCAAGCTCATCCTAAGTTAAACAAATGACTCCCAGGGCTTGAAACTCATGCCTGGTTCTACCATGACAAAATCTGGCTGACTCTGAGTTACAGCCGAGCTAACTCCCACACTGCTGCTTTGCACCGGCCCCTTGGGACCATGGGGCCCAATAGAGCCACAGTGATGTCCTTGGTTCCACAAGGCTCCACAGTGTCACAGTGGTCCCTTGGATCCATGGTGCTCTGCAGTGTCACAATGGCCCCTTCATTTCACAAGGCCTTCATGTCACATTGGTCTCCATAAGAAGGAAACCACAGAACCCCCATGTTTCAGGAGCTGAAGAACAGCAGCCACCAGAGGCCAAGGCAAGCCTGACCTGTCTGTCCCGGCAGCTTTGTCTGGGAGCAACCCTTAGATATTCAAAATTATGAATATGGAATCCTAATTTCAGACATTTGCGCCTGGAGAAGGAGGATTTTTTCCATGAAAAGAAAAGCATAGAGACCTTTACAGTTTTTGGAAAACAGGTCAGTGCTGGCACTCAGGAATTAAGACCAGCCAGACCTGTCTGTCCTGGCAGCTTTTCTCTAGCAGCAATCCTTGGATACACAGAAATTTGGAGGTGGAATCCTAATTTTGGCCATGGATACCTGGAAAAGATGGACAGTTCTTTCCCATACAAAGGAAAGCCCAGAGCCCCAGTGTTTCAGGGTCAGATGGGAATGCCTTCCACATTCCAAGGTCAGCCAGACCTGTCAGGTGACTCCTGGGAGGCCAAGACAGCCAGATCTATTTTGTGTTCTCTTGGTTCCATAGGGCCCTGAAGTGTCACAATGGCTCTATGCTTCCATGAAGTCTTGCAAGATCACAGTGGTTCTCTTGCTTCCATGATGTCCTGTGGCATCATAATGGCCCCTTGGTTACACAAGTGCTTAAGGATCTTAATGGTCTCCATGGTTCCAAAAGGCCCCACAGTGTCGTAATGGTCTTTGTGTTCCATGAAGCCCTGATGTGTCACCATGGCCCCTTGGTTCTGTTGGGGCCCAGTAGTGCAACAATGGTTCCACAGCTTCCCACAATGTCACAATGACCCCTTCCCTCCATGAGGCCCTGTAGGGTCACAATGGCTCTTTGGTTCCCTGGGGCCCCAGAGTGTCACATGATTCCATGGGGCCTTGCAGTGCCACAATGGTCTCCATGGATCCATGGTGCCCCACAGGATCACAACGGCCCTTTGGCTCCATGAGGCCCTGAAATGCAACAATGGCCTCTTGGTTCCACAAAGCCCTGCTGCTTCACACTGGCCCCTTGGGACCATGCGGTTCAACAGAACCACAATGATGTCCTTGGTTCTGTGAGGGTCCACACTGTCGCAATGGTCCCTTGGATCCATGGTACTCTGCAGTGTCACAATGTCCCTGCATTTCACATGACCCCACAGTGTCACAATGATCCCATGGTTCCTCAAGACCCCACAGTGTCACAATGATCCCCTTGGTTCCACAAGTTCCTACAGTGTAACAATGCCCTTTGGCTCCACAACGCCCCACAGTGTCTCAGTGGTCTCCACAGGAAGAAAACAGCCGAGCCCTAGGGGCAGATGAGAGGCAGTCACCCGAGGCCAAGGCTAGCCAGACTTGACTATATTGGCAGATTTTGTCTGGGAGAAAGCCTTGGATATAGGGAATTTTAGAGGTGGAATCCTGATTTAAGCCATGGGAGCCTAGACAAGAAAGATAGTTCTTTTCCATAGGAAGGAAAGCACGGAGCCCCAGTGCTTCACAGTCAGAGGGGAAGTGGCCCTTGACATCTCAAATTCAGCAGGACCTGTCAGACAGGCCCCAGGAGGCCAAACCAGGCAGACGTGTTCCATGTTCCACTGCTATCATGGGTCCCCACACCATCACAATGGTCTCCTTGATTCCATGAAGTCTGGCAATGTCACAATGGCTTCTTGGTTTCATGAGCCCCAACAGACTCACAGTGGTCCCTTGGCTCCATGCAGCCCTGCTGTGTCACAATGGCTCCTTGTTTCTATGGGCCCCACAGTTTGATCATTGACCCTTGCTTCCATAGGGCCCCTGAGCTGCATAGTGGTCTCCTTGATTCCATGAAGTTCCACAGTCCCACCATAGTTTCCTTGGATCTCCATTGTTACAACTCACCCATGGTTCCATGAGTTTCTGTAGTATCTGTGGCGTCCTTGGACCTGCATTGTCACAGTGACCCTTGGTTCCATGAGGTTCCGCAGTGTCACCGCGGTCGCTGTCAGAGGCTGGATGAGATCGATGTCCTGAGACACCTCGGGATGCTCAGAATGCCAGTGTGGGGCCAGGGCCGGGTCAGGCCTTGGTTTGTGGGGGAACAGAGCCCCGTCCCCAGCCCTGGCCTGGCAGAGCTGTCAATCACACAGCAGGGGCGGTGCTATTCCAGCTCTAATTGGGGGCCCGAGGGGTCGCGCACACCGCCACTGCTCCCGGTAGCGACGCAGAGGAGGAGGTGACGCAGTTTTGCTGCACAGCAGAACTGGGGCTTCCGTCCTCACGAGCGTGCCCAGGAAGTCTACTGTCTGGCTTGAAGTCTAGGGTCCTCACTTCAACTCTGTTCTGTTGAAATTACAGTGAGTTCTAAAACCTCACTAATTGAATAGGAGTACCTTTTGCCAGCAGAACCATTCACTTAGTTTCTTAAATTTTGGTTTTGTTTGTCGGTTTCAGGGTCTTTAGTTAGATTCCCTTGACTTCCTCTTGATTTGCATATTTCCCAGGGAGGTTTCCTCGGCGCAATTTTAGAGAGCAGTGGAGGCAGCACTTGACGGAGGTAACAAGGGTGGGTGTGAACTGCGGGGATTAACAGTGAAGGTAACTAACAGGTTCAACCTTGTAACAACAACTCTGCTTATTACAACTTCAAATCAACAGTAACATTAGAGGTTTTACATCTTAACAACAACATAATTAACACACTTAACTTATTGAAACTTCACATTTAACAGTAACACTTTCAATGGCCTTAACTTACAGGATTGTCCATCACACCAGCATTTGAGTGTTCTGGGGTGTTCCAGCCCTGCAGGCTCACAATGGCCTCCTGTTTCCATGAGGCCCCGGTGTGTCACACTGGCTCCTTGGTTCCTTGAGGATCTGGAGTGTCACACAGGTTGATGGCATTTGTCCTTGCTGCCCCTCACATCCCCCTGCCCCACAGAGAGCCCCGAGCCACCCGTGAGGGACAGGCCCTGCTGGCCCAGGCTGGGCTCAGGCCTTGGCCTTTCTGCTTCCCCCAGCCAGCCCAGGCCTTGCTCAGCATTGCAGTTCCCTGCCCAGAGCCTTGGGCTCCCTGCACTCCTGGCCTCAAGGATCTGCTCTCACCAGTCCCTGGGGAGCCTTTGGCACTCCCTGCCCTCACTGGGGCCCAGCCATGCTCCAAGGCACTTGGAATTTTGCTGCTGACTGCTTGAGCAGCTTCTTCATCCTTCTCTCAGTGCCTGAGGCTCCTGGACCCAGCCCCAAATCCAACATGAGGATCGTCAAAACACAGAAAGCTCTTGAGGGCTCTTTCTTCAGTGCTCTTCATGTGTCCAGATCTTATGCAGCTGATTGGAGTCAGTGTGGTGTTCCTTTAAGGATGAAAGATTTCAAAGTGCACCTCATTAATTTTTTTTTTTTCTTTAGTCAAGTATTTTTTTATGTTCCAGTTCAGAGAAGAGCTGATAATAGCATTCCCCAGGTGATCTTGATGCTGAATGTCTCCTTGGGTGGTCTGGGCATGGAGAAGGATGAGCCCCTTGAGGGCTGACCCTGTTTGGACAAGCTGCTCCTCATCCCCAGCCTCACCATGTCTGCAATGTGTGGCTCCTCCCTCTGGGCAGAGCACCTCACAGTGGGATGATGTAATTTTTATCAGTCCTGCAGTTACACTCAATGGCCCATTAACAAAAGATATCTCCTTGGAGGGAGGATTGATTTGTTGAAGAGATAAAGAAAAGTGCCCAATTAGCAGAAGATAACTGCCCTACCTCTGACAGATGGCAAATAGAATACACACATTATCTTTCAATCCAGAACAATAGGAATTCAAATTAATAGAACGTATTTTAACATTGCTCAAATCTAACAATAATGAAGTCCAACTTTGCTTAATCTTATCAACCCTGAATTTGCATTAAATTAAACATCACAGAATCAAAAATTAATATCATTAGAAGTTATACATACAACAAAATTTAACTTATTAAATGATGCTATTAATAGAAATAAGGCACTGAAAAAGTTGAACAATCTGGGATTGAAATAACAGCATGATAGATTTACTGGAGGGATTAAAAGGATGTAATGAGTGTGTCATGATTTCATGTAATTTAGTTTTGAGAGAAGCCCATGGTAGCCACAAATTTTATGCAAGCATAAATTTACTAAGATCTTTTAAAGTGAAGTTTTACTAAAAGAAACAACAATGTGGAATTTGGCAATCTGCCCAGCAAACCAGCAGCTTCTTGAAATTGTATTTAGTGTGATTCCAGATGGTCAATTTACCAGCATTTCTGTTAAAGAACCTCCAGCAATCACTGTGGTGGGGGGGGGGGCCTGGCGGAGCCGCACTGGGGGCTTGGGGGAACCGTGCCGGGAGCAGCCGAGCCATGGACCCCAAAGCGCCCGCGGTTCCCCCTCCTGCCCCAGAGCCTGTGAATGTGCCTCCGTGCCAGAGGGAAGGGGCAGCAGATCTCCCCAGTGTATCCCCAGCAGGACAGCATTGGCAGTGGGGTTGTCCTGCAGCCAGGGGCCCTGCTGGGCTGGGAGATGGAGCAGGAGAGAGGGGGAAGTGGGCACTGACTTCCTCCTCACCTGCCTGAGTGTCTCAGGGCATCTTTTGCTTCCTTGCAGTCTTCTCCTCCATTGGGCCAAGGTTTGGTAATGGGAAATCCTGCTTTGGGGGAAAAAAAGGGGATGAGCACAGTGAGTCTGAAGGTCCTCTGCCCAAGTTCATCTCTAGAAGTCACCTGGTATCCATAAAAACCTTCAAAAAGCAGAAGTGAATTAAAAAAAAAAAAGCCACCAGGAGTGTCCCATTTCCAGTCTCATCCCTCTGGGGTTCTGGTGTTCCCCTCTCTCATGGCTGCTGAGGATCCCATAGCTCCTGGGGATCCCCCCTCTCCAGGGTCCTGCTTAGTGATGTTTGGGGGTTTCGGGGTCTCAGGGTCCCCATCTCCAGCCTCCCCCCAAATCCAGCCACTTGGGGCTCCCCCCTCTCCCCACTGCCCTGTCCTAGTTTAGGGCAAATTTTGGAGAAAACCTCCAAAAGGGGTTTCCTCTAGAAAGCAAATTCAAACGGCCCCTGTCCCAACCAGTTCGGGAAAATATTTCCTTGGAGAAAAGTGGAAAAAACCTGTTTATTTAACAGGCAAAGCATTCACGAGCACAGGAAATGACCAATATTGAACAATAAAACCTCTGGCTGCTCCAAAAGAGGTGACAAGCTCAGAAGGTCCCTCCATGGGCTCCAGCTCTGCTCACTCAGTCTCTTATCAGTCTCTTATCAGTTCTTCCAGCACTGGAAATGCCACGGACCAGGCTCGCCCCCATGGGCCACAGGTGCCAGCTGCTGGTGCCCTTGTGGCTGTTCAGTCCAGAGCAGGTTAAAACAACTCCAAACAAAAAGAAAAATCATAGTCCAGGAAACTTATCTGCCTCAGCTAGCTAAAAACTAACTAAAGAGAGCCCTGTCCCACCAGCTGTCTGTCCAGGAGCCAGAATGTGGAGGAGTGAGTGCAGTTTCTAAAACAAACTGCTCGCTTCTTTCGGCCTCCCTTTGCTCTCAGAACCAGCCTTAAAGGTGCAGAACTAATTTCTGAGCTAAACAGACAAATGGGGGTACAATCATGATCTGAGGTTCAGCCCTTCGGGGGGTTTGGGGGTGTCTCTGCCCTCTGAGCCCAATGATGTTTGGGTGGGGTCACACCAGGGCTGAGAGGGACAGAGACCCCCCTGGCCTCCCCAGGGATGAGAAGGTCAGAGAGCCCCCCCAGCCTCGAGCACCCTCAGCGGTGAGAGGGACACAGAGCCCATGGTCCCCAGCCCTGCACAAGCATTCCCTGAGGCCAGCGGGATGGAGAGACCCCTGAGCAACCACCAGGGTGAGGGGACAGAGACCCCTGAGCATCCCCTGGGCTGAGGGGGACAGAGATTGCCCTGAACAACCCCTGGCACAGGGTGAGTGGGAGGGAGACCCCTCCAGGCATTCCCTGGGATGAGAATGATGGAGACCACCTCAGGAATGGCCTGGGGTGACAGGGACAGGGACACCCCCTGGGGAATGGACTGGGGTGACAGGGACAGGGACACCCCCTGGGGAATGGACTGGGGTGACAGGGACAACCCCCTCAAGCGTCTCCCAAGCATCCCCCCAGGGTGAGAGGAACAGAGGCCCCTCGAGCATCCCCTGGGCACTGGACAAAATAAACTTGGCAGAAATCAAACTTAACTCTGCATAAACCACTTTGATGAATACTTGATTTTCACACAAGTCACATGTGAAGAAATGGAAACAGATCCCAAACATTAATAAACTGACAATAGAAGCAATTCTGTGGCAATTCCAAGTTTCATTGGTTGCTGCACAGCTCCAGCTCAGCTGCTGGCAGGTTCCAATAAAAGAAAAGTGGAAATTTGGACCAATACAGGTTGTTAAAAAGAAGGAAATTTCTGTATAGCAATCACAAAGTCCTCAACCCTCTCAATTTGGGAGTTATTTGGGAATTTATCTAGATGAGCTGGGCTTCTTGTAGGACTTTTAGCAGCCTTGTTTTCCTCACCTTGGGGTGAATGAACCTTGTCAGCCTCTCTGGTATCATTCACTCCCTTTTCTCCAGTGACTTTCAAATAACTTTTCAAGAAAGGACAAGAAAATATTTTCTTTACACTGGCCACCCACAACAGCCATTTTCCTCATTAGTACTCCCATAAATCCCTCAGAGAAAGCTGCATCCAAGTTTCCAAGACTTCCTCCAGAAAGAGCCACAACCTCCTCAGAAGAGGGAACCATGCTGTTGTCAAAGGCACTTAGGGTCAGAGAACAGTGCCTAAACGCACTGTGCCAAAATAATGTCACAGTCTGGTTAAGGAAACTGTTGGAGAGATGCTTCTGCCCCAATTAAGGTGCTAAGGAGGCCAAATCCAAAGTGGATTTTAATGAACAGTAAATGTGAGGTAAAGAGAGAGAGATGAAAAGAAAGAGAGAATGGGGGAGAGCAAGAGACAGGGACAGAGAGCCTCACTGGGGCTGGGCAGGTGTGACATTGTCCCCTGTGTGTGTGGCCTTCCCGGGGTGGGGGTTTTACACCTGAGCCAGTTTGGGTAAGGGGGGTGGTGTTCACCCCCCGAGCAGGGATTACCCCACTGTTTCAGGTTGCAGTGCAAGATGTAACCAAATGCATGTTTTCCATCACCACCTTTAGAAACTGTTGTAAACAGGCGGGGCAATGTTCTTTATCTGTTCCAGGACTCAGCCCTGATAACTCCCTCCAGGGGCTCTCTTCTGTGAATGGGCCATTGAGTGTCCTGCAGGACTGGTAAAATGACATCATCCCATTGTAGGATGCTCCGCCCAGGGGGAGGAGCCAAGCATTCCTACCTGGATATAATCTGAGGCTTCTGACACCAAGAGTACCTTGGCTACTGGATTCCCAGAGGACAAGAGCTCCATAAGCACCACTGGACCTTCAGAGGACGATCAGACCCTTCTACAAAGCAGGATCACTGCTTTGACAGAATCACGATCATCACTGCAACAGGACTGCAGCCACCATTTAATGGGACTGCTACCAGTACCCTGACCAACAGGGTGTCAGGTTATATCCTGATGCTGTCTGTTTAAGGCAGTGTTTCTATATCATTGCCTTGATCTTAATTTTCTTGTTAAATTGTAATTCTGGCTTAGACTCTCCCCCTGGTTTGCCTTCAAACCAGTACAAAACTCAATGCACTCATCTCTTGTTTTCCTCCCAAAACAGAATTTCACATCCCAAACCCACTGCCAGATGGAGGAGAAGGCTGCGAGGAAGAGGAAGATGCCCCGAGACACCCAGGCAGGTGAGGAGGAAGTCAGGACCCCTTTCCTTATCTCTCCTGCTCCATCTCCCTGCCCAGCACAGCCCAAGGCTGCAGGACAGCCCCACTGCCAACACTGTCCTGCCAGGGATGCACTGGGAGGATTTCCTTCCCCTCCCCTCTGGCATGGAGGCAAATCCCATCCTCTCCTTGCCCTGTCTTCAGACAAGCTGAGAATAGAGACCAGGGAGGACATATCCCCATGGCAGAACCTTGTGGAAGAGGCAGATTTGAGCAGCTCCATGGCACAGGAATCCAGTGGGGAAGAAAATTCCCTGAGATCCCGCAGGAGGAGGGGCTTCAAACCCAGCCCAGTGTGCTCTGAGGAGGAAAGACCCACCCACCCTGTGCCAGGAAGGTGGACAGAGCTTCAGCCAGGGATCAGAGCTGGTGGTCCATGAGCAGCTTCCTGATGGGGAGAAGCCCTACAAGTGCTTGGAGTGTGGGAAGAGCTTCAGGCAGAGCAGCACCCTGATCAGCCACCAGATGATCCACACTGGGGAATGGGCCTACGAGTGTGGGGAATGTGGGAAGGGCTTCAGCTGCAGCTCAAAACTTGTCAGGCATCAACGCATCCACACTGGTGAGAGGCCCTATGAGTGTCCTGAGTGCCAGAAGAGGTTTCACACCAGCTCAAATCTCCTCTGCCACCAGCGGATTCACACAGATGAGCGGCCCTTCCACTGTTCTGACTGTGGGAAGAGCTTCAAGTACAGCTCCTACCTCATGAAGCACCAGCGCATCCACACTGGGGAGAAGCCCTACCAGTGTCCCCAGTGTGGGAACAGGTTTCACATGAGCTCCAATCTCCTCCAGCACCAGCGGATTCACACGGATGAGAGGCCCTTCCGCTGCTCTGACTGCAGGAAGGGCTTCAACCGCAACTCCCACCTTGTCACCCACCGGCGCATCCACACTGGGGAGAGGCCCTACGAGTGTCCCCAGTGTGGGAAGAGCTTCAGACAGAGCTCTCATTTGAGCAGACACCAACAGAGTCACCAGTAAGGGAAGACATGCAAATGCTGCAACTGCAGGAAGAGCTTTGTGCACTGCTCCAACTTCATCCCCCACGGGAGAACCATGTTTGGAAGAGCCCTGGTGATACGTGTTCACTGTGATCCATGCTGGGAAGACACCTGTTTGTTTTCCTGCCCCTGCCAATGACATGATGTGAGCCTGAAGAACATGAGGGTCTGGCCAGGGATGTGTCATTACATCTACTCCGACTCAGGTCATTACCAGGGGCAGGAAAGGGACTCTCTCTCTCTATCTCTCCCTGAGGAGAAGGGTGTCCTTTCCAGGCAGGAGGAAATTATGGCCAGGAAGATGCAGTCAGTTGTGTTGTAGTTTTCCCTTTTTTATAACCCTTCTGTTGTCAATATTGTTTCTCTTACTGTTTGTTCTTTATCTCGTTGCTGTTCCAAATAAATTGTTCTTATCCCAGCCCAGGATCTTTGGCCTTTGTGCTTTCCATGGGAGGTGGGAGGGCAGCGAGCGGCAGTGTGGTTTTACTGGGAGCAGGACATTGGGGAATCCCATTCGTAAACCCCAGCCTGTGGAAACCAAACATCCCAGCTGGTCCCAGCCCTGGTGGCCATGGCAACAGCCTTGGGAGCGGGTCCCTGGCTGGGGCTGTGGGAACCTCTTCCCTCTGGTGCCCAGGGACAGGACTGGAGGGAACAGCTGCAGCTGAGTCGGGGCAGGCTGAGGTTGGATCTCAGGAAAAGGTTTTTGCCCAGAGGCTGCTGGGGCACTGCCCAGGCTCCCCAGGGAAGGCTCCCAGCTCCAGGGCTCTCCGAGCTCCAGCAGCGTTTGGACAGCGCTGCCAGGCCCAGGCTGGCATTGTTGGGGTGTCCTGTGCAGGGCCAGCAGTTGGACTCCAGGATCCTGATGGGTCCCTCCCAGCTCAGCCAGTTCTGTGGATCTGGGATCCCATGACTCTGGGGATGGGGCTGCCAATGCTTGCCATGGCAACCACCCCTGGCATGGGGACTGCATGGAGCTGCCAAGGGACTGAGCATGGCAACACTGGTCTGGGGATGGTTGCCATGGAAACTGACCATAGCAACAGGGGGCTGGGGATGGTTGCCATGGAAACTGACCATAGCAACAGGGGCTGGGGGTGGTTGCCTACTAAGCATCAGATTTGTCACAGGCCCTCAGAGGGGTTCCATGGGGACTTTCCAAGAGTCTCCAGGCTCTTCAAGAGCTGGAATGTCACAGGCAGAGACAGGGGCTCCATGGACACCTCCCAGGGGTTTCTGGGGATGGTAAAGAGCCCTGTGCTCAGAGGCAGTCACAGCCATTCCATGGTGGCATCCCAGGGCACCTTGGGCTGCAAAGGCACCGATTTGTCCCAGGCACTCATGGGGGCTCCACGGTGACATCCCAGGAGTCCCCAAGCTGCCAAAGAGCCGGGATGTCCCAGACACTCCCAGGGTTTCCTGTCATGGGCACAGCAGGAGCTTCAGGCAAAGTTTATTGGAGAAGCTCCTGTTAGGTCACGAGTTGCAGAAAGGATCCCAAATAGCCCCCAGAGATCCCCAAATGTCACTGTGGAGTCAGAGATGACACAGACTCAGGTCAGAAGGCTGAGAGCTAAAAGCCCCCGGTTTATTCAATCCTCTTCTTTTATACCTTGGTTTGCTACAAGTGGACCTCATTGGTCATTTAATCAACACATTTCACATGATTGGCTAATGAAGAAAACACCTTCCATTAAACAACTTTTTGGAAAAAAAACAACTCATTCCAAACACCACCTGTGGATAGTTTACAATTCTTTCTCTCCAGCTCCCTAAAAGTTCCCAGACCTATTCATGGGAAAGTTTATCTTACTTTCTCTGTCTCTGACCACACTGTCATATCCACATCCAAATACTCCCAAGAACCTCCAGGCTTTCTAAACTTCTTCCATGAGAGGAACTGTGGAGCAGCTGGTTCCAATTGCTCCCCAGAATTTTCAAGCATTCCTGTGTAAAGAATTATAAAGGTGGAATTAACCTTTATAGAATTTGGTCCACAGGATTAAAGATGGGATACCATATATAAATATTTATATAAAATATATTATGGTAATGATTAGACAAAATTTTCTTAATGAGAAATATTTACACCAAGATATAAGAGCTGTAACATATTATATGAAGCTCTAGGAAGTGATTTCAAAGAAACTGTGCTAAAGCAAAACCAGTTTTTAAGCAGAGATTTGTGTCACTCCCCCAGACCAATGACCGTGGGCAAATCCCTTTGGCTCAGCCTGGAGCAGTGACCTTGAGGGGCGTCCCCACTGCAGGGAGGAATCTCAACAACTCCCAAGAAGGGAAATGTCAGGAGACACTGCTGTTAAAATTTGGGACAGGGCTTTTCTAGTCAGAAGTGCTTCCCTGACAGTCAGATGCGCCCAGGCTGGGCCAGCTCAGCAGCTCTGCAGAAGCTCTCAGTGCTGTCCCTTGGTTGTTCCTTTCTCTGGGCATTTTTCCAGCCCTGCCACAGTTTCCTCTCCCTCTCAGGATGTCAGATTTGGGATGGAGAAATCTGGTTTCACCCGAAAAGCAGCGTGACCCCCTCATTCATTTCCCACTGGGGCTTTGCAAACAGGGCCTGGCTGGAGTTGTTGGAGCCCATTGCAGGCAGAGCCTCCTGCTCCAGCAGGAACTGCCTTTCCTGTGCCATCAGCAGGGCAGGTCCCGCTGCAGGAAAAACCCCAGGCCAGCCCCAGCACAGGGAAGGGCTCGGGCACAAGGGCAGAGTGCCGTGCTGGGAGCTGTGCCAGGCAGAGCCTGAGGCACCAAAGGCACCTTGGCAGCAGCAGCTGCTTGCCGGGCATGGCCAGAAGCCTCCCTTGGCAGCCCGGCCTGGTGGCCAGCACTGCAGAGCTGCTGCCTCAGGGCTCATTTCTGCCTGGGCTCTGAAAAGCCACTTCTGCTCCAGGAGTCTGCCTGGGAAGCCATTGGCCCCAGCACCTTGGGGACAAGATATTAATGACAAAACTCTTCATGCCAGCAGAAACAAGGCAGGGGCAGAGGAGAGGGGAGAGCCAGGCCCAGGGCACAGGGCTGCCATGGTGATGGCTGTGAGGTCACTGCCCCTGCAGCAGCCTGGCTGCCGTCAGCAGACATTCTGGCCAGAAGCGTTGTGATGGCACCCAGCACATCAGAGAACCCACACAACAGGAATTCTGTCCTTGGGGATGAATGGGTTTCACTGGATCAGGCTGCACAAAGCTCCTGCTCTTGGACAATTACTGTGATGGGGAATCCAACTGTGGAAGAACACAGTTGCAGTTTCGTGCACTCTCCTCATTGTAAAATATTTCCTCCTTCTAACAAATGTAAATCCACCCTCATTCAGTTTAGAGATATTGAGCCTTGTTCTATCACTGCAAGATTTGGGAGAAAATTACTTCGACCACTGTTTTCATTTTCACAGACCTTGGAGAGGACCCAAAAACCTCTCAAGATGAGGTTTGGAGGCCTCATCCCATAACCAGCAGTGAGAGGCAGCAGACTCTGGGCTCAGTGGTGTGGAGACTGAGGACAGAATACGAGTAGCCGGGGAGGGATTAAAGGGTGGTTTCACACATCTCTGAGTTTTTCTTTATTGTATAAAACAGCCAGAGAAAGAGATAATGGCACCAAGGGCAGCTGAGGAGGCCCAGACTGGACACCAGCCGAAAGGAATTACCCGGCCAGGGCAGGGCTCTGGTGCAATACATCCCCCAGAAGGAGCCTGGAGCAGCCCAAGGCTTTGTGTGGGCAGGCAGAGGCAGGCAGGAGGCAGAGCTGTCAGCAAAGGAAGAGGCCAGCCAGGTGGGGCAGCCAGGGGATGATGACAGCCTGCAGGGACAGAGGCACAGGGCAGGGACACCGTAGGACAGCCTGGGCTGCACAGGGCACAGGGATGGGCAGCAGCTGCAAGGCCCTGACAGAGCCAACTTGGGCAGCACTTTGGCCATGGCTGATGGCCCTGGGCCTGAGCCAGGAGCAGGAGACAAGTGACCCTGGCAGCCCTGGGGCCTCATTGCCTCCTTGTCCCTACTCAGCAGCCTGGCGGGGGCCGCCCCATGGTGCTGCCCTTGGCATTGCACATCCCCACATGCCAGTGCCCATCCCGGGAAGAGCCCTGAGCAATGAGGGAGGGACAGGATGTGCCTGGCCAGGGGCTGGGGCTCAGGCCTTGGCCCTTTGCATTCCTGAAACACATCCAGGTTTACTCAGCACCAGAGGCACCTTTCCCTTCCTTGTCTGAAGCTGTCATCACTGCCTCCAGTGTTCGGCTCTACCTGGAACCTGGGGATACATTCACATGAGTTATGTCCCTCAGTGGACCCCATTTAAACTACAAGAAATGTCTATGTTTCAGCTTAACTTGCAGTACTTGAGAAGCTTTTTGAGCACACTCCAAGGGACTGAGTCTGATGCAAAGAGCACCAAAGCCCCAGAGGGTCATTAAAGTCCTTGTGCTGTGTCTGTGCTGCTGAGCTGGGCCGGGCTCCTGGCCCAGAGGCAGCTGGGCAGGAGCTGCAGAGAGACAGCTCTGGCCAGGAGCAGCTCCTTTGCACAGCCCAGCAGGGCTGGGGCACTGCCAGGGCAGCTCAGAGACACCAGCAGGGCACAGCCAGAGCTGACAGGGGCTCAGCACTGGCAGGGGCTGGGGGATGTCCCAGAGGGGGCTGTGTCACAGCGGCACCTCTGTGGCTGTGTCCTAGAGGCACAGAGCAGCTGTGATGTCAGCAAGGGGCTGTGTGACAGCACAGAGTGGGCTGTGTGAGGTCACAGGTTGGGCTATGACATCACAGAGTTTGTTGTGTGAGGTCACTGAGCAGCTGCAGCATCATAGAGGAGACTGTGTGACAACACAGCGCAGGCTGTGACATCATGGCATGGCTGTATGACATTATAGAGGAGACTGAGGTCAAAGTGTGTGCTGTGACATTAGAGAGTGGCAGCATGACATCACAGAGAGGGTTTTGTGACATCACTGAGGGGGTTGTGACATCACAGAGCTGTCTGTGACATCATGGAGTAGGGTATGAGGCGATAGAGCAGATCCGGACGTAACAGCTGGTGGCTCTGTGACATCAGCGAGTGGGTTGTGACATCACTAGGTGGCTGTGTAACATCATAGAGAAGACTGTGACATCACAGAACAGACTGTGACATCCCAAAGCAACTTTCTGACATCACAGAGTCTTCTGGGACATCACAATGCAGCTGCATGACATTCCAGGGTGACATCCCAGAATTGGCTCTGTGACAAAACAAGGGTGCTGTATGACATCCCAGAGTGGGCTGTGACATCACAGGTGGCTGTGTTAAATCATAGGGTGCTCTGTGACATCACAGGATGCTGTATGAGATCACAGGTGGCTGTGTGACATCCAAGGGGCTGTGTGACATCACAGGGTGGCTGCTTGTCCCTGCTCAGCAGCCTGGCAGGGGCCGCCCCATGGTGCTGCCCTTGGCATTGCACATCCCCACATGCCAGTGCCCATCCCGGGAAGAGCCCTGAGCAAGGAGGGAGGGACAGGATCTGCCTGGCCAGGGGCTGGGGCTCAGGCCTTGGCCCTTTGCATTCCTGAAACACATCCAGGTTTGCTCAGCACCAGAGACACCTTTGCCTTGTTTGTCCCCAGCTGTCATCACTGCCTGCAGTGTTCTGCTCTACCTGGAACCTGGGGACACTTTCTCAGTCGTGTCCCTCAGTGGGACCCATTAAAACTTCAAGAAACTTTGGAGTTTCAATTTAACTTTGAGTTCTGGAGAAGTCTTTGGAAGGCTCTCTCAGGGACTGAGTCTGATGTAAACAACACCCAAGTCCCAAGAGGGTCATTAAAGTCTTTGTTCTGTGTCTGTGCTGCTGAGCTTTAAAGGAACAGCTCTTCCCAGGACCAGCTCCTCTCCCAGCCCAGCAGGGCTGAGGGCTCTGCCTGCAGGCACTGAGGGGACAGGAGCCAGGCAGAGACAGGCTGAGGAAGTCATTGAGCTGAAACTTCACTTGGGGAAAGATCTTCACAGCCCTCCACATGGTGAGTCAGTGGATGCAGGGCAATGTCCCCTGTGCTCCTGGAGGGATCTCCTGAAGCCAGCACACCCCACAGCCTGGGGGATGTGCCAGGAGGACTCTCCCAATTTCTCTGTGGCAGGGGAGCAGGAGGAGGAGGAGGATGTGCTGCAGAGCAGGGCTGCCCTGGGCACCATCAGAGGGACAGGGCAGGATGGCTCCTGCTGCCAGGGATGGCTGCAGGGGGTGAAGCTGGGGCTGCAGCCAGGGCTGCCAGGGCTGTCCTGCAGAGCAGGTCCTGCAGCCCTCAGGACTCTTGGCCAGCCCAGGCGATGTGCCACCTGCCAGGGGCAGCTCTCAACCTGCCTGGAAGCTCCCCATGGACACTGCAGGGGAGAAGTTGGAGGTGGCAGGAGCAACCCCCATCAGGGCAGATTCCTCCTGCTGTAGAGATGGTGCTGCATGGCCAGGGCTGCTCTCAGCTTTCTCCTAAAGGGAAGGGGCTGTCAGCTTTGGCTGTGTCACTGAGACTCCTGTACTGTCAGCCTGGGCATGAGCAGATGTGCCTCAGATCTCCCTCAGAAAGTGCCTCCTCAGCCTCCTCTCCCTACAGACAGCAGCAGCAGCACCTTGGCTTGCAGCATCTCTGTTTGTCTGCCCTGTCCTTAGGGCCCTGCTGCCAGGGAGATGCCCCTGGGCAGTGCCCTGTGTTGGGAGGGGTCTGCAGGGCAGAGCTGAGCCCCCAGGGCTGGGCTGGGCTCTGGCAGCACTGGCAGGGACAAGGCTTGGGTAGAGAGAAACAGCTCCAAATAGGCACAACTGCAGGCAACAGACAGACAGACCAAGCTTTGGCATCCCTCCCTGTCCAGCTGCACAGGGAAAGAGAGAAGGGTTTGGAGAGATTGATTTTGAAACTGGAGTGTTCAAAAAGGCCACGTTATTTTTAAGTACACTTTGAAATTTGTCCATCCTGTACTAGAGGCAGGTGAAATGAACAAAGGACACCTGTGTGGGACCAGCAGGTTTGACTGCTCTGGGGCACAGGGAGCCCTGTGTTCCCTCTGGGCTCCCCAGTGTTCAGGCCGAGAGCAGTGCTAAGAACAAGACATCAGCCCCTTCTAGAAAACATGTAGTTACTTAGCAGCCAAACCTAAATTAACAAAAAAAAAAAAAAAGTAAATGAAATTTCCCCAAAGAAAGAGAAGCAATTTTGAGTGATTGTGTAAGAAATTAACAGAGGATTCACTCAAGGTACTTTGTCCAGATTATCAATGTTGTCTTTGAATAGCTCACAATACCCAGAGTGAAGAAATGTCTAACAGCAGCTCCATCACCCACTTCCTCCTGCTGGCATTGGCAGACACGCGGCAGCTGCAGCTCCTGCACTTCTGCCTCTTGCTGGGCATCTCCCTGGCTGCCCTCCTGGGCAACGGCCTCATCATCAGCGCCGTAGCCTGCGGCCAGCACCTGCACACGCCCATGTTCTTCTTCCTGCTCAACCTGGCCCTCAGCGACCTGGGCTCCATCTGCACCACTGTCCCCAAAGCCATGCACAATTCCCTCTGGGACACCAGGGACATCTCCTATGAAGGATGTGCTGCACAGCTCTTTCTGTTTCTCTTCTTCATTTCAGCAGAGTATTTTCTCCTGTCCATCATGTGCTACGACCGCTATGTGTCCATCTGCAAACCCCTGCACTACGGGACCCTCCTGGGCAGCAGAGCTTGTGCTCACATGGCAGCAGCTGCCTGGGCCAGTGCCTTTCTCAATGCTCTCATCCACACAGCCAACACATTTTCCCTGCCCCTGTGCCATGGCAATGCCCTGGGCCAGTTCTTCTGTGAAATCCCACAGATCCTCAAGCTCTCCTGCTCACACTTCTACTTCAGGGAAGTTGGGGTTTCTGTTTTCACTACCTTGTTAGCATTTGGCTGTTTTGTGTTCATTGTTTTCTCCTATGTGCAGATCTTCAGGGCTGTGCTGAGGATCCCATCTGAGCAGGGACAGCACAAAGCCTTTTCCACCTGCATCCCTCACCTGGCTGTGGTCTCCCTATTTGTCAGCACCTCATTTTTTGCCTACATGAAGCCCCCCTCCATTTCCTCCCCATCCCTGAATTTGACAGTGTCAGTTCTATACTCGGTGGTGTCTCCAGCCCTGAACCCCCTCATCTACAGCCTGAGGAACCAGGAGCTAAAGGCTTCAGTGTGGAGACTGATGACTGGATGGTTACAGAGACATTAAAATGCTTGGCAGTTTCTGTAAGTCACTTGTAATAAAATCATCTTTAATGGGTCTTATTCAGTTTGGTGGTTTGTTTGTTCGTTTATTTCCATTGTTTTTGTTTTTAATATTGTACACAAAAAAAATGCCAATATTTGGTGCCATTTTTGATATTGTTTCTCTCCAGCTTTGCTGTCACCGACACACTGTGTCAATGAGGGGTTGTGCTCTTGATGGCTTCAAGTGTACTAATGGATCTCCCAGCAGAGTTTACAACACAGATCCCCTTTTATTGCCTTCTCTGGAGCTGCAGCAGCAATGTCTGTGTGCAGAGCTGGGGCAGATCAGTGCTGGCCCAGCAGCTGTGCCCAGCAGCAGCAGCAGCAGCAGCACTTGGTGTTGGCAGTGATGCTGCTGTGGCCCTGCCCCGCTGCCCTGGTGGCCCTGGTGTTGCTGCAGGGCCTGAGTGCTCTCGGGGCCGGGCACAGTCCTGGGGGTGGCAGTGCCGGGGCTGCAGCAGGGACAGGCCATGGGCACTGCTGGGGCAGCGCTGACGCCTCAGGCCAGGCCCTGGGGGCTCCAGGCTCCTTGCCCAGGCTCTGTCAAGAACACGGCCAGGCCAATGCTCAGCACAGAAAAGCCCCAGGGTGAGCAGCCCCAGGCTGGCCGTGGGCAGGCTGGGGGCAAACAGCATGGCTGGGGCTCTGCAAGGGCCCTGGGGGAAATGGGAGGGAGCAGGAGAGCAGGAGCTGAACCGTCAGGTCCCTTTCTGCCTGGCTGCTGTCCAGCCACTCTGTCCCCAGCCTGTAGTGCTGCAGGGGTTGTTGTGGCCAAAGTGCAGGACCGGGCACTTGGTCTTGTTCAACCTCAGCTTGTTGGATTTGAGCCCTGGATCCAGCCTGTCCAGGGCCCTGTGCAGAGCCCTCCTATGCTCCAGCACATCCACACTCACACCCAGCTTGGTGTCATCTGCAAATTTGCTGATGCTGGACTTAATCCCCTCATGCAGATCATCAGTGCAGATATTGAAATCCACACTGGCTGGCTCTGATCCCTCGGCCATCCTGTGGGTGCCCTGTGATGGCTCTCAAGGTGATTTGTTCCTTAACCTTGCCGGCACCCAGGTCAGGCTGACAGGCCTGGAGTTCCCCGGATCCTCCTTCCAGCCCTTCTTGGGGATGGGCTCACATTGGCACCTCCACTCCTCTGGGACCTCCCTGCTGATCCAGGACTGATGGTAAATGATGGAGAGCAGCTTGGGGAGATCATCCACCAGCTCCCTCATCCCCCTAGAATGGATCCCATCTGCTCCCAGAGACACCTGTGAGTACCTGAGTGGTTCAGCAGGTCTCCAGCTGCTTCCTCCTGGATTCCAGGGGCTGTTCTGCTGCCTGTGCCCATCTACCAGCTCAGGAGAACACTTGTCCTGAGGATGGCCTGTCTTATTGTTGAAAACTGAGGCAAAGAAGGGGTGAAGTACCTCACCCTTTTCCTCATCTTTTGTAACCATATCCCCCACAATAAGAAATACAGATTGTCCTTAGCCCTCTTTTTCCCATTAATGTACTTAAAACATTTTTATTATCCTTCACAGAAGTATCCAATTTAAGTCGTAACTGAGCTTTCACCTCTCTAATTTTCTATCTGCACAACCTAACAACATCCTTAAACATTTATTTTAAACATTTATTTTATTTATTGATTTACCTGCCTCTATGTCCAAAGGTGATGCACCCTCTTTTTAACCCCTAAATTCCTGCAAAAGCTCCATGCCCAGCCAAGCCAGTCATTTCTTTCTCTGGGTCATCTTTCTGCAAAAAGGAACAACCTACTCTTGCTCCATCAAGGTTTCTTTGCTGAAGTGTGTCCATCCTTCCTGGAACCCTTTGTTTTTAAGGGCTGTTTCCCTTAAAAGAATCAGTACATGATTTGGTACTCCCCAAATCTGCATCCTCAATAGGCTAAAGTCTGCCCTCAAAAGTCCAGTGTAGAAGGTTTATTGATGCCCCTCCTTCTTTCATGGCATATTTAAAAACTCAATAATTTCATGGTCACTGTGCCCCAAACAGCCTCTGACCAGCACTTCTCCCACCAGCCCTTCCCTGTTTGTGAGCAGCAGGAGACACAGCTTTCCTTGGGAGTGGGAATTGCAGGAAACATCCCCAAAGTGCAGCTTGGAAGGTTCAGGCTGGAGCTGAGGAGAAAGCAAAGTCCCTGCCAGGGTGGAATTGTGGTGCTCGAGGTGTGGCAGCGTGAGGCTGGGCCATGGCCGGCTCTGCGTGCCAGGAGCCGGCAGCGCTGGGTGCAGGGAGCCCAGGGAGGGCACAGAAACGCTGGGTGAGAAATGCTGGGGCACAGCGAGAGGGGCGAGTGCAGCCGGCCAGGGCACAGGAGCAGCACGCACAGGGGGCACAGCCTGCAGGACAGATGGCCGAGGGCTGGGCAGGGCTGGCAGGGCCACAGGCACCCAGGCCTTTGTGCCCTGGGCTCGGGCAGCGCCTCTGGAGGCCCCACAGCAGGAACTTTCCTGGCAGGGGCTGCACTTTGGCTCTCCCTCGGCCTACCTGGCCAGGCTGGCAGGGGCTGCAGGTTGATGGCATTTGTCCTTGCTGCCCCTCACATCCCCCTGCCCCACAGAGAGCCCCGAGCCACCCGTGAGGGACAGGCCCTGCTGGCCCAGGCTGGGCTCAGGGCTTGGCCTTTCTGCTTCCCCCAGCCAGCCCAGGCCTTGCTCAGCATTGCAGTTCCCTGCCCAGAGCCTTGGGCTCCCTGCACTCCTGGCCTCAAGGATCTGCTCTCACCAGTCCCGGGGAGCCTTTGGCACTCCCTGCCCTCACTGGGGCCCAGCCATGCTCCAAGGCACTTGGAGTTTTGCTGCTGACTCCTTGAGCAGCTTCTTCATCCTTCTCTCAGTGCCTGAGGCTCCTGGACCCAGCCCCAAATCCACCGTGGGGCTGATTGAAACACAGAAAGCCCTCAGGAGCTCTTTGTCTCCCTTCAATTGTCCTCCAAGTCTCCAGGGCTTGTGAAGCAGCTTGGAGTCAGTCTGGAGTTCTGTTAAGGAGGGAGATTTCAAAGTGCACTGACGGCATGATGTTTGGTTTTAATCACGTGTGTGGGGTTTTATTTTTCAGTTCAGAAAAGAGGTGAAAGAACGATTCCCCAGGTGATCTTGATGCTGAATGTCTCCCTAGGAGATCTGGGCATGGAGAGGAACAAGCCCCTTGCAGGCTGACCCATTTTGGACAACCTGCTCCTCACCCCAGCCTCACCATGTCTGACATGGCCCACCTGGGACTGACATCCCAAAACATAAAAAAGTATGCATTTTTAAAATAAATAAGATTGATTAATTTATAAAATTATAATTATGGTTTTTAAATTTATATTAGTATTACTGTATATTTCTATTACCTTTGATATTTATGTGAAAAATTGAATACATTTTTAGCAATCAAAAAATTATTTGCCATTGGTTTTAAATAAAACAATTCCTTTCATTAAATCATTGACCACTACTGGCCATTTATTTCTCCTTCTTAATGCTAATTAATGCTATTTTTAGATCTTTTGGACATATTTTTTTATTATTTTCAAGGACAGGGTAAATGGGGCCACTTTGGGGTCCCTGGAGACATTTCTGGGGCACATTTGGGGCAGTTTAGGGTCTGGGCCGTGTGATAAACAAGTCCACTGAATTTAAGGATCAAATAATTATCTTTATTATTTTTGCAAGCAAGAATAAGCAAGGACAGCGCTGGGCGGCCAGGAGTCTCCGCTCCACTTTGGCTCACAAAATTCCTATCCCCTGAGTCCACCTTTTATTGCCTTCTTCTCCGGGTTTAGGGATGACGTGATCTGTCTTCTGCGCTTACTCATTCAGTTGCTAGGGGGTCTTTTTCTGCCTTCTGGTGGTCGTGGGATGAAGGCTTAGTCCCCCTTAGTCTTCCTCTTTGTGAACACTGAGTGAACTTATGCCTTATAAGGCATATCTATACAGAACACTATACACTTTTCTGCAAGCTAAGCAATTCTTACTAGTACTATACACTTTCTGCAAGCTAAGCAATTCTAGCAAGTTTAAGGATTGTTGTTACAGCTGCTTCTCATTACTTTCCTTTCACAGGGCATACCTTTACAATGGAATTCCCAAGGCACTATAGTAAACCAGCAACCATATGTATCTGCACAAGAAGTTTTCTTAGCTATTTAACTATTGTTTTATATTGTATAGTTATTTAGCTATTGATTTAATTAATGAACAAACGTATTACTACTTATTACACATGCCACCAAACTGAAGACTGGCATTATCCCATCCTCTATTTCCCTCTGGCATTCTCTTTCAGAGCACAGATGGGACAAAAACAGGCAGTAGAACTTGAGGCAATCTTTACCTTCAAAAGAAATTCAAGAGTCCCTCGCAAAGACCAATGCTTTGTCAGTTCAGGAGTCCCTGGCAGAAACCAATGTTCTGCGAATTCAGGAGTCCCTTGCAAAGACCAATGCTTTGCGAGTTCAGGAGTCGCTCACAGAGACCAATTCTCCGCCAATTGACAGCACTGGCTGACAATGCTGTGCCAACAATTGCCGTGGCAATGGCCGAGTGCAGCCGCCTGAAGGCGCCGAGGCTGTGAACGAGCAGCCAGGGCCGAGCTCTGGCGCTGAGGCCACGGCGCCGGCACAGACGCTGAGGGCCCGGGCGCGGTTACCAGGCAACCGCGGCACCGAGCGCGGGGCCGGGCCGGGCTGGGCCACACGCATTGCCAAAGGACATTGGCACTGTCCCTACTGACTTGACTCGTCTGCTTGCTGCAGAGCCTTTCTGTAGCCAGGAAAGTTTAAAATGTGCTGACAAAGGCACCTGTGGCAGGTCTGTACACTGCTCTTTGGACAGCACCAGGATTCCATCCTGGCTGCAGCCCCAGGAGGGGCTGAGGCAGCTGCAAAGGGGCTCAGCCTGGAGAAAAGGAGGCTCAGGGGGCCCTTCTGCCTCTCCACAACTCCCTGACAGGAGGGACAGCCGGGGGGGTTGGGCTGTGCTCCCAGGAACAGGCACAGCAGCAGAGGGAATGGCCTCAGGCTGGGCCAGGGCAGGCTCAGCGTGGACACCTGGAGGAATTTCCCCAGGGAAAGGCTGCTCAGGCCTTGGCAGGGGCTGCCCAGGGAGCTTTGCAGTGCCCATCCCTGCAGCTGTCCCAGGAAGGCCTGCAGGTGGCACTCAGGGCTCTGGGCTGGGGACAAGGTGGGCATCAAGCACTGCTGGGACTCCATGGTCTCACAGAGCTTTCCCAGCCTTCATGATTCCATGAGTCTATGATTCCATGAAGGCATGATTCAAAACAGAGTTGAACTCAAATCTATCATACACAAATATTACAAAGGTCAAAGTTCACATGACAGAAATTTAAGATGATTCTTTAAGATTGAAAGAATCATATGTCAATGTTGCATACAGGTAAAGCCCTATAAAAGAAGAGCCTTGTTATCCTTGTAAAATGATGGCTGAGGCCTGCTACTTTGGCTAAGTACAGCTAACAGCTAGCCTGACAAGTTCCTGTGAGCAAGGAATTTGCACCTGGGAGAAGAAAGACTTCTACCCATATCTTCTATGCAGGAGACAAGAATGGAAACATCGTTAGAGAGGAAAGGTTTTGACTGACACCTGCATGAGCAACTACTAACCAATGAACTGAGTGGCAGTAAGCTACTAAGCAATTAAAATTAAACAGAAAGCCTTTAGAAAACCATAGAAATATGAGCTGTGAAGAATAAAGATGGGCTGTTGTGCATGAACAAATAGGTGTCTTGCCTGATGCCAATGGAAAAAACTTCCAGAGCAGGCCTCACTTGGCAGAACATAGGCAAATGACTCAGTGAAATCCTGGAGGCACCAGGAGATTCCTTACAGATTCTTGAGCTACGTGCTCTCATCAGAGTGTTTGAAAAGTGGCCAAATGATCCCCTTAACATTGTTTCTGATTCTCTTTATGTAGTGGTGTTGTCCAGCGCATGAAGCGAGCACTGCTGGAAGAATTCCAGAGAAATCCAGGACCAGGGGTTGTGGCAACTCTTTTTGCAACTGTGCCAGTGTCTCAATTCTCACAAACAGGATTATTTCATTACCCATATTTGGAATTACTCTGGATTGGAGGGAGGCCTGGCCTTAGGTAAGGAGAAGGCTGGCCAATTGGTGGCAACACTCTGGGCCTCTGCTTCTCACAGCATCAATAAATTTGGCCAAGCCAGAAGGGCTGACGAGTTTTTCATCAAAGTGTGAAAGTTTTACCCAAACAATTTGGAATATGGCTGCAGGATGCTGAGGGAATTGTCACAAGCTGTCCACAGGGCCAGGCTATGATTGCTGGATTGGGTCCTGGAGCCAACCCCAGTGGTTCAGGGCCCCTGCAGCTGTGGCAAACTGATGTGACCATCTGCGCCTCTTTGGGTTGCTTTAAACGCATTCATGTGACCACAGACACCTTTTCTGCCATGGCTTGGGCCACTCCTGTGACAAGTGAAGGCTCTGGCTTTGGCATTCCACACTGGCCAGGCTGCTTTGCTGTTATGGGCTTGCCTCAGGAAATCAGAACACACAACGGGGCAGGATACACAGCCTGGCAAACCCAGGATTTCTCAGCTCCTTGGGGAGTGAAGCATAGCACAGGCATTCCAGGGAACTCCACACGTCAGCTGTCATCAAAAGGACACATCAGGTCCTGAAAGGACTGCTTGATAAACAAAAAATGGGGCAGGATGGGCTGAGCCCACAGGACAGAGTGCTGAAAGCCGTCCACGCTATGAATCCTCTGTGGTTAGTAGGCAATCACAGTGAACCACCAGCATTAACACATTACTCAGGTTTGCAGCAAGATTCTGAATTGGTACAGCATCGGCCAGAAGTTTATTTTAAAAATCCTAGGACAGGGTTATGGGAAGGACCTGCAGATTTACTGATGTGAGGAAGGGGTTATGTTTGTGGCATTACAGACAAAGAACCCTGATGGATACCAGCAAAGTGGGTTCATCTCTGGCTAGAAAAGGACACTCTGATCCCTAATACCACTAATGAACCTACAACCAGCAACACCTGAAAACATCCATTGCCCTCAGAGCTGGAAATGCTTTTGTTATCCTTGGGTGAGATTAGAATGAGTGGGTGTGGAGCACACAGGTGGTGTGAGTTTGAGGGAGGAAGCTTTGCAAGGTGTGGGGTGTGCAGCTGTTGGCACAGCCAAGAATTCAATACCTGGGTGGTGTTATCCCAAGTGACAGGAAGAACAGGAAATTCCCCTGAAGCTGCTCAAGAAGCACTGAGCTTGTTTGAAAATCAAGAGCAATTGGGGCAGGCTATTCAGTGGTATCGTAGTGAACTCCAGAAGCTTGAGCAGAAAGAGAGAGAATAAAATCAAGGCTATTGAGTGTGGTAAGGAAATATTTATCCCTAGGACCTGGGGAGTTAGACCTGATCAGAGGGAACAAACAAAGAGAAGCTGGAAAGAAAGGAACCAGGAAAGAAGAAACAGAGGAAGGGCTCAAAGAGCAAGAGGCACAGTTAGTTCAGATTTTGTCCCTTATCTCAGAGGGGAAGGGTTCTTTACCAATGAACAAGATGAAGAACAGCTTTAAATTAGAGAGGTGGGGTTTTGGGAGATTTTTTTCTATTGGCTGTAGTATGTGGTAACATCTGTAGTGCAGAGGAAATTAACCCACCAGGATGGCACTGACAGAATATGTGGCTTACTTGGGCCAAGGCTGCTGGGGTGGATTCCTCTCGTTTATCCTTGGCCATGCCTGGAGATCCCTTCCGCACAGGTCTAATTGGTATCCCAGTGAGTGATTTTACTGGTTTTGCAAGGTGGGTAGGAGCTAGAGGAAAGCCATACGTGGAAGCAAATAGATCAAGCATGGAGAATCATTGGTGTAACATCAGCAGAGGTGGTACAAAATTGGACAGATGCAAAAGGCTGGGAATTAAGCCAAAGGGCGAAGGCTTCCAAGCAGGTATGATAACACACACAATCCCTGAATGAAACCGGACTAGAACCCCAAGAACCAGACCTGTTAGGATCAGCTCCTGGAAATTACTGCTTGTTTTTTAACTACTTTCTGGAAGCAAAAATAACCAATTTGAGCAATGTTCTAGTCCCACATTCCAAGAATAATAGTGTCATCCTTAATCCCAATTCTCCATTATATCAGAACAAGGCCAAATATTGCCACATTGGACTTATCCTGGCAGTGCTGGTGCAAATGAGACTGTAAGAAAGCTTCCACTTGGTGTCTTTTTAATCTGTGGGGACAGAGCCTGGCCTGAAATTCCAAGTAATCCCTTTGGTGGAACTTGTTACCTAGGAAAACTAAGCATGTTTGCCCCTAGCATGTGACAAATGCTAAATCAGACTATCTGGAGAGCAGAACACAGCAGAAGAACTAAAAGAGCAATCACAGGCTTAGGATCTAATTGTCATGATCATGTAGAGCTTTGGGGTGCTCCAGCACAAATCTCAGCATCATTCCTTGCTCCAGGTGTTGTGGCTGCTCAGGCTTTGACTACACTGAATAAGTTGGGATGCTGGGCAGCTAAACAACTGAACACAGCTTCAGCTGTTCTAAATCAAATGCTCACTGGTGGAGATAGTATTAGCCATGGCACACTGCAAAATAGAGCTGCTGTAGATTTGTTGTTGTTAGCACATGGGCACGGGTGTGAGGAGTTGGAAGGAATGTGTTGTATGAACCTCTCTGAGCATTCTGCATCCATTCACAGGAAACTCAAACAACTACAGGACAACATGAAGAGATTGACTGTGAATGACTGAGGGTTGGATGAATGTTTTAAGGGGTGGGCAATAACTGGATGGTTGAAAGATATTGTAAAGGGAATTATGTTAGTATTAGTAGTCATTACTTTATTGCTTTGTGTTATTCCATGCATAATTAAGTTGGTGACCCCCTTAGTAGGGAACACAGTAAAGAGGGTCTGGCTGGTGCAAGAAGGGGGAATTGTAGCAATGTATTTGAACAACTCAGGCCTCAGTGTGCACCAGCCATACCCTCTGCAACTGTTCTTATCAGAATTGTCTCAGGGCTCTGTGGAATTCATCAAGGTGACTGAGATATAAACTGTGCTAAAATAAGCACAAAGAAGCTGAGAAATGGCACACCAGGATGGCAGGAACTGGATAACAGGGGACTGTGAAACACCTGCATGGTGACCAATCACAGAGACTGAGAAATGGAGGCAGAGAATGAGGGAACGAGACAAAGGCAGGAAGCAAGAAGTGTGATCTTAGCAGTTTGTAGAATCCAGAAAAGTGTGTGTAATGTAAACAATAAACAGCTTCTGCTTGGTCACACCGGTCAGTTGTTCACGAGTCCTGGTTTACCTGCAAGAGGGGGTGACTGGAAACATACTGGGAGAGGCTGGAACCATCCTAGGGGTGAATGGTAACACCTGGGACCATGCTGGGATCATAGTGGGATCATACTGGGAGTGACTGGGAGCCACAGGGCCCATGCTGGGAGTGACCTGGGCACCCCTGGGGGAACTGGGGCAACTGGCCCAGCTGGGGCTCAGGGTTGTTCTCCCCCAGGGCTGCCCCAGGTCCTGCTGCCACTTCGGACCTCACAGAGCCAGGGGAGAGGGGACAGGGACAGAGGAGAGCTGAGGGGCAAGGACAGGAGGCAGGGACAGGGGACAGGTGAGGGACAGGGGACAGGGAGAGGGGACAGGGCAGAGCCAGGGAACACGGCCTGGCTGAGGGACACTGAGCTCCAGCACTTGGGGCTGTTGGCCTTGGGCTCCCAGCACAGGCCCAGGGGCAGAATCCCCTCCAGAAACTGTTGTTTGCTTTCAGCTTTGCTCTGCAACATTCTCCAGGAGCCCCTGCAGCGGCTACAGCCTGGCCAGGTGCCCGGGGCCACCAAAGCCGCTCCGGCAGTGTCCTCCTGCCCCGGGCAAGGCACACAACAGCCAAGGAAAGGCTCCTGCTGGGCTCAGGGCAGGCACAGGGCACTCTCCTGGCGCTGCCACGGGCACAGCAGAGCCGGCCTGGGCACAGCATTGGCATCCATGTCCCATGCAATCCCAGCAGGGATGAGGGCTCATTGTGTTACAAATGAGAAGCTTGACTAGGCCAATATTCAAGCAGCAATCAATTTATTAATTCATATGGTAAAGTATGAGCAATACAGGCTGGGTACAGGGGGGGAAGTTTTCCCTCCAGCTGCACACCAATAGTTGAGGCTTACAGGCATTGATAGGGGTACTCATAAGCTTTCTCAGCAGTTTCCGTTCCCAATTTTTACGTCACAATTCTATACACTATTATGATTTAGTTTTTCTCAGGATGTATCCCAGAAAGGAGTATCCCCAGATGGTGGGGTCCGGCTTCCGAAAGAAGAAAGAAGTCTCCCAGCTGGTGAGGTCCAGATTCCAGATGGGTCCACCTTTTAATTCCAAATCTCATTACAGTGATGTCCAGCTTCTCTTGGTCGAAACCATCAATCCTTGAGTAGATGTTCATCTTCCTTTCTTAAGCTGCTTTTCACTGTTTTTTTAATGTATCGAGATAAGCACGTTTCCTTTTTATATATTCTAAAGCTATGGTTTCAAAGATCCTTACTACGAGCAATATTCTAAAATTATACTTCAAAAGGTTATTATTGCAAAACTCTTTAAGGCTTAGATACAAGCAGAAAGTTCCTGTCAAAGAGAAACATCCTTAAAGCTTTAATTCAAATGATCCTAAATCAACTGAAGACTTACAAAGAGTAATTGCGAACAAAGGATAGGTTCAAAGGCCTTCTTCCATGCTTTACCTCCTCAGTTATTTATTAGAATTTGTCTTCATAACTGTCCCATGGTCAGTTTCCACACAATCACAAATACACACGTTGCCTCTAGGAACCTGACACGAAACACAGCTTTGTATTTCCCAATTGCACTGCTGGCATTGCATTGGTCATCCGTTCAAATCATTTCCCCATGGAATTCCCAGGGCAATGGGTTAGGGGGAGATCCATCCATGGAATTCTCACCTGGCTGGGATGAGAGAGATCCGGCCATGGAAATTCCATGGCAATTTCTGCATTCCCAAGGCCCTCATTCCTGAATCCCACATTCCCACAGGAACTCCCTTCCTCTTCCCACACCCACCTTTGTGCTCCAGAGCCTCCCGACCATGTCTGATGGATTTTGGGAGCTCTTCCACACAGCTGTGTCCCAGATAATGCTTCATCTGCTCCACCATGATCCCTTTGCATTCCCAGCACCTCCGGGTGATCCAGGTGGCACCGTCGGACACTGCAAAGCTCCTGGGTCCCAGCTGGAAGGAGATGAAATCCCACCCCTCGTAGCCATAGAGATCCCATCCCAGCCCCTCAGAGTCCTCCATTCCCACAGATCCCAGCCCAGCCCCCGGCTCCCCCCAGTCCCCCCCGCTCTGGTTGTACCGGCCCCGTCTCCAGGGCACTGTCGGCCACGTGCCCATTCCTGTCCTTGAGCCGGGGCTGGCTATCCCAATATCCCAGCACTGGCTATCCCAATATCCCAACCCTGCCTATCCCAATATCCCAACCCTGGCTATCCCAATATCCCAGCCCTGGCTATCCCAATATCCCAACCCTGGCTATCTCAATATCCCAGTTCTGGCTATCCCAATATCCCAGCTCTGGCTATCCTAATATCCCAGCACTGGCTATCCCAATATCCCAGCCCTGGCTGTCCCAGTATCCCAGCCCTGGCTATCCCAATATCCCTGCCCTGGCTATCCCAATGTCCCAGCCCTGGCTATCCCAATATCCCAGTCCTGGCTATCCTAATATCCCAGCCCTGGCTATGCCAATATCCCAGCTCAGCTCCCCCCACCATCCCCGCTCTCTGCGGCTCCATCCGGCCCCGCTCGCTGCCCCAGCGCTCGCAGGGGTCCCGTCCACGTCCCCCACAATCAAGGACTGGGGGACCCCGGGCCGTGTTGTATTGTGTTTTATTCTCCTTGTTCTCAGTTTGCAATGGTTCCCTGATGTAGCCCCGCTTCTTTCCTGAAAATGCTTTGCCCCAAGTGCCTTCCCTCCTCCCCCATGTCAATCCTCCCTGTGGCTGCAGAGCCATTCCCCAGTCTCCTCCCTGGGCCCCTGTCAATCCCTCGGCCTCCCTTCCCCTCTTTCCAGAATCTTCCCACAGGGGCGTGGAGTGATTGGGCAGAGGTCAGGGCCCTCCCTTAAGGTGCTTCCTCATTTGTGATCCTTCATGTCCATCTGCCCAGTTTGCACACCCCCCGTTTCCCCCATTGGTTGTTGGATGTATCTTTGCCTTGTTTGCGCCCCCCTTTTCCAAGCTGGTGCAGGGGCTGAGTGTGTGCTGTGTGCAGCAGGTTGCCCTGAGGGTCAGAGCTGCCCTGAGCCCTGAAATAAACCTTGGCTTTACCCTGCCCAGAGTGGGCCCTTTCTTCCTGCAGCAGCGTCTGCCAGCTGCTCCTGTGGTTTAGGGCTGGCAGCCCCGGCCGCTCTCCTGTAGCCCGGGCACAGGGGAGTGTCCCCCGCAGTCGACCGTGTCGGGCTGGTCGGGCAGGGCCCGAACGGGCACTGAGAGGACGCGGCGACAGGGCCGGGCTGCGACAGCGCCACTGCCAGGTACTGCAGGGAGTGCAGAACTGGGGGGACAGCGAGATTGGGGAGCTGGGGGGCTGAACGTGAGAGACTGGGGATCCAGGGGGGTCAAGAGGCCAAGGAAAGGGGGACTTGAAGGGCTGGCCGAGCTGGGAAGGAGGTTCAGGGGCTCAGAGTCAAGGAAAGGGGGTGAAGAGACTGGGAGAGCTGGGATGGGGTGTGCCCAGGAAACGGGGTACCAGGATGTCCTGGGAGTGAAAAAAGGAGGGTCTGGGGGCTGGAAAATGCAGGAATGGGGGCCCAGGGATCCCAGGTCAGGGAGAAGGGTGGGGCTGGGTGATGGGAGAGGCGGGGGCCGGGGAAAGTTGAGTTGGTGCCAGATAAGGGGGTGCAGGGGGGTCTCAGTTCTGGGCAATGAGGTAAAAGGGGGTCTCGGGTCTCAGGAATGGGTTGCAGGAGGGGCTCAGGGTCACGGAAATGGGGGGCAGGGACATGGAGAGGCAGAAGGGAGTTCCAGGGGGCCTGGAGCCCAGGAAAGGGGAGTCCAGGGTTTCCCAAAAAAGGTGGGACATGGCATAGGGACACCCAGGATGTTCAGGAAGGGGGAGTTCAGGGCGTGTCTGGTTTTGCAGAAGGGTGGGGCTGGGGGCAGGGAAAGGCTGGAATGGGGGTCCAAGGTGTTCCAGGTTGTCCCAGGGTCAGGCACATAGGAAGTCTGGAGGTGCCCAGGGAGGTGGAGCTCAGCCCAAATATTCTGGGGAGTGCCTGGGTTGGGATTTTTTGGGGGGATGTTTGGAGAATGAAGAACTCCAAGGCAGGGCAGAAAAAGCCCCTTGGGGGGACATCGGGGGGTGGCGGTGGCGGCTGGCGGCAGAGGCAGCCTGGAGCAGCAGAGCCCTGTGTCCCCCAGGAGCCCAAAGTGGGGAGCCCAGAGAGGGGGGAGCGCCGCCATTGGCGGGAGCCTGCAGAGGCTGGAGAGGGGCAGGGGGGACTCCTTGGAGCCCCTGCAGCCCAGAGCAGAGCATGAGGGGAGAAGGGAGCCCAAAAGGGAGCCCAAAAAGCCCCAGCACCCCTGAATGGGCAGAGTGAAGAGGGGGCAGCTTTTGGGATTGCTGGGACTGCCAGCAGGCTGGGGAGGGTGGGCACCGAGGAGAAGGGGGACCCGCAATGCAAGCGTGACCCCAGCAGCTGGGACAGGGGGAACTCCC
Source organism: Passer domesticus (assembly GCF_036417665.1). Lineage (NCBI taxonomy): Eukaryota > Metazoa > Chordata > Aves > Passeriformes > Passeridae > Passer > Passer domesticus. Next base: position 357,494 of record NW_026989900.1, on the reverse strand, counting down.
AAAGAGCAGAGAGGAGGGAGCAGGGCCGGGGAATTCCTGGGAGGCTTTTTCAAGGCTGAATCTTGGTGTTTGGGAGGTTTTTCTGGAGCCCAGATGCCCGGTAACTTGTAGAGAGGGACTTGGGTGGAAAGACTTTCAAAGTCAACGTGCTCATCCCTTGTTTTCCCCAAACCAGGATTTCCCATTGCCACTTCTTGTGAGGCAGTGAGAGAGAGGAATATGTCCCTGGACACTCAGGCAGGTGAGGAGGAAGTCAGTGCCCCTTTCCCCCTCTCTACTGCTCCATCTCCCAGCCCAGCACTGCCCCGGCTGCAGGACAGCCTGGGGGCATCTCCTTGCCCTTGCCTGTGGCCCGGAGGCAAATGCCATCCTGTCCTTGTCCTTCCTCCCCCAGAGCAGGAGCTGAGGATGGAGAGCAGGGAGGACAAATCCCCGCGGCAGAACCTCGTGGCAGAGGCCGTTTTGAGCGGCTCCACAGCGCAGGAACCCAACGGGGAGGAAAAGCCCTGGAGATGCCGCACGAGGAGGGGCTGCAAACGCAGATGGCGGGGATCTGAGGGGGAAAGAGCCAGCCTGGGCCGGGAAGGCGGCCGGAGATGGAGCCAGAGCTCGGAGCTGGTGGTCCATGAGGAGGTTCCTGATGGGGAGAAGCCCCACAAGTGCTTGGAGTGTGGGAAGAGCTTCAGGTGGAGCTCCCACCTGATCGTGCACCGGAGGAGCCACACTGAGGAGAGGCCCTACGAGTGTGATCAGTGCAGGAAGAGGTTTCAGACCAGCTCTGATCTCCTCGTGCACCACCGCACGCACACAGAGGAGAGGCCCTTCCGCTGCCCCGACTGCGGGCAGGGCTTCAGGCGCAACTCCACCCTCATCAGGCACCGGCTCATCCACACTGGGGAGAGGCCCCACGAGTGTGAGGAATGTGGGAAAAGCTTCAGGCAGAGCTCCCACCTGATCAGCCACCGGAGGACCCACACTGGGGAACGGCCCTATGAGTGTGGGGAGTGTGGGAAAAGCTTCAGCCAGCATTCCAGCCTGATCATGCACCAAAAGATCCACTCTGGGGAGAGGCCCTCTGAGTGTTCCAAGTGTGGGAAAGGGTTTCGGATCCGCTTCCATCTTTTCCGGCAGTATCAGAGTCACACAGAGGAGAGGCCCTTCTGCTGCCCCGACTGCGGGAAGGGATTCAGGCACAACTCCCACCTTGTCAGGCACCGGCGCATCCACACTGGGGAGAGGCCCTACGAGTGTCCCCAGTGTGGGAAGAGCTTCTCATGCAACTCCCACTTGACCCGACACCAACGGAGGCACCGGTGAGGGAAGCCCTGCGAGTGCCCCGAGTGCGGGAAGAGCTTCGTGCACTGCTCCAGCTCCATCCTCCACTGCAGGACCCACGCTGGGCACAGCCCTGGTGACCCACATTCCCTGTGATCCCTTTTGGGAACACACCTGCCTGCTTTTCCTTTTGGTTTGGCTTTAATTTTTTTCTCTTCTTCCTCTCTTTGCTCTCCAAAAGCCAAGAGGGATGGATCTGTCACCTCAAAACCACTCAAATCCCACTGAAAACAACTAAATTTTAACCCCTAAAGGCTCAATCCCTCCTCAAATTGCTTGTTCCCTCCTCAAAAAAACTCAATCCCAGGCTAAACTCACTCAATTCCACAGCCACCAGGGTGAGATGGGGTTGGAAGGGGATTGGGAGAAGTGGGATCCCAATTGGGAGCGGTGGGATGGGGATTGTGTGGGGCTGGCTGGGTGGGATGTATTTGACAGCAAATAAAACTTTCAGAGTTACTGATTTCTGTCCCATTCCTTTTCAGTCAGTTCTGTTTGCAGAGTGCCGCCTTCTCAGCTGATTAATTTGCTATAAAAATCCCATTTTTTAAATCATCTAACCCAAACAATCCAAAACCCAATATCCAAATAAAAGCACTCACCTACAATTAAATTTTAAAAAATAATTGGAATTGTTTTAGAGTACTTAAGGATGTTATTAAAGTTTAATTGTTTGGTTAAGATGTAGGAGAAATTCTAGTGGTGCTTGGTTTTGTGTTTAGTATGTTTGTAATACGAATTGTTTTACTAAGGTGTGTTAGATTGTATGTTAGTTTTTTTAGATATTTTTAGTCTAAAGTATATTAGTTACTACGATAAAGCTTTCAGAAGGTATTTCTTAGTATATAATTTGTTTATAGTTATTCTTAATATTATAGTAATAGTTATTGTTGTTTTGCTTGGATCATTGGAGTAACGTAAGAAAAAATATTTCATTTTTATTATAATTGATTTCATTGTAATTTTAGTTTATTGATTTATAATTTTGTTATCAGTTGTTGAGAGGATAGGAAGGAAGTTCAAGGGCAGGAACATTTTTTCCCCAGCTCGTGCAGCCCAAGTCTGGGTGCCATTCAGCCCAGAGCTATGGGATAATATTGTAGTGCCTCCCACACACATTCTGCCTCTAAGAAAAGCTTGGCTTGGCTTCTTAGAGTGAAATAAATAGAAGCCTAATAAAATGGACAGTTAAACTCATCCCTCTTGAATGACTCTCTTGCTTTCCAGTGTCAATCCTGCGCATCATGCTCCCAAGGCTTGTTACGAACAAATGTCTGAGATTGCTTAAAAATTCCCAGGCAAGGTTCAGTAAAAGCCAGATAGAATATTAAGCAACAGCTCAAGAAAATTCATTGGCAACATTCACATTATTACTTACTACTTGGTTAAGGAACAACATGGGGAAAAAAAGCAAGAAACAAAATTCAGTCAATCAAATGAGAAACATTATGAGAATTATGTGGGTGTGGGTATGGGTGTGTGTGTTTAGGTGCTTTTCAGAAAGGGACAGAAAGGACAAGGATCAAAAGGAATACGGCCTAAAAGCTTAACAGCACTGGAGCTGAGCAGTGGTTAAACTGGAGCCTCCAGGAGTGGGGCTCTTGGCCCAGGATCCATGGCTGCTCAGTCATGCTGCCAGTGCAGCAAGCTTGAGAGCGCGCTGGCTCTGCGAGGCCCCACTCAGAGGGAGGTTGCTGCTGGCACCTCTGGGCTCCAGGAGAGCCCCAAGGGCCTCCTTTGGGAGCGCTGTTCATGGGCCACAGGCGAGGGGCCTCAGCCATCAACGCTTCATCGTGGCCGCGCCGTGGGTCAGCAGCCTGGCTCTGAGAGTGGGAGAAGGAGGATGTCATGCCATTGAGGCAGGAAAAGCGGTTTCCAAGGCAGTTCACAGGACACCCCAGGAGCTCGTCAGACAGCACAAGTGCCTGGCAGCGCTCGGTGTCTCTGGGAAGCTCAAGAGGAGCTGGGCCCAGGGGCTGCTCAGCAAGGCCCAGGCCTGACAAGCGTTTCTCAGGTCACCGTGTGGCTGGACAAGGCTGGGGGCATTCACCACCACAATCTGAAGCACGAGGTTTTGATGTAGGGTAAAAAGCCATGGCCCAGTGGAAGTGGGCTGTGTCCTCAAGCCTGTGGGAGAATCACAATGCAGATCCATCTCTCCCATTTTTCTGAGTTCTTGGTGGCAAGGTCACTTAGGTTAGACACACAGCTCAGAAGCAGTGCTCCTGTAGTTTTCTGCACAATGAATTAAAGTGAGATCACACATCCCAAATTGTGTTGTTACAGTGTAAGTGACTGTTTGAGGAATTTCTGGAGCCGCAAACGTGGTTATTAAAATATTTACTGCGCAAGGGCAAGGACCACAGAGAAAAGAGTCACAGTCAAAGGCATGGCCCAGGCAATGCTCTTTTGACTAGTTCTGCCCTGAGCTTTCCTGAGGAAGATCTGAAAGGTTCGATATCAGTGGCACAAGCTCCTGCAGTGGCTGCTGGCCAGCAGAGCAGGGCTGGCAGCTGTGCAACAAGTGCTGCCACAGGCAGCAGCTCAGCCAGGGCAGCAAATCAAGAGCTGGGAAGGAGCTGATCTGAAGGCCAAACCTCCTTAGCTCCTAAAAGAGCTGGAACAGTTCTTCATTCCAATGAGGGCCAGTGTTGTTGGACACAGCTCTATGTGAGCACTGGACACAAGTTGCTCCCACTGAGTGCTGTGATGGTTTCTGCAGGAGCTCTGGGCTCCTGTGTGTGCTAGACACAATGAGGAGAGAAGGAGCCAAGTGCACTGACACACCTTTGCCTTGAGCATGACCCGGCCTGGACCAAACACACTGCAAGCTTTCCCCTTTGGCCCATGTCTCAAAATGTCAGGTCAGCTGTTGGACGACTCAGGTTGGTTTGGTGTCAAGGAATTCCCCTCAGAAATACTGGGTTTGTCTTCCTCTGTGCCTTCCCCTCAGCAGCCTTGGGGCTGCTCCTGTGTGAAGCCATGTGTCTCACACAGTTTGGGAGAACTTAATACAGGACACTCTGCAATGAGTCGTCTCCTCTAAAGTGTTCCAACAATCCCCTTCCAGTAACAGGAAATGAATACTAATAGATAAAAGTGGGAAAAAATTGCAACAGTTTATTAACAAGTGGAATAGCTGAAAAGCAAGCAAAAAGGCCAGTGACTTTCTCCCAGAGGCAGAGCTCTGTGGAGCGGTCACAGCAGGTGAAGCAGCTGGGCTGGAGCCCCTCGGTGTCTTTTCCCCCCGGCGTGGCTCAGCTCACACTCTCGGGCTGGGAGCGGGGCTGCTCCACTCCTGCCGGCACCATGTCCCTGGGCTTGGACAGTTTTCTGCCAGGAGAGCCCAGCATGCTGTTACACAGATCTCTCGTAAAGGCCCAAAGCAACTCCAAACACTCTGCCTACAGCAGCGTTTCACAAAGGGCTGCAGAAATCCAGGACAGCTGCAAGTGAGTGTCAGACGGCTTTTGTCTTGTTCTTGCCAGCAGAATTCTTGATGATCTGATCCAATTGTATTCAGATGTAACACAGGAGCTGTGATTTTTTATTGAAATATTTCATGAGGAGTAACAAGCCTTGGGAGCATGAGGTACAGGTCTGACGTGTGAAAGCATGAGCATATCCTCCAAAGTCACCAGTTTAATTGTCCATTTTATTACCCTTGTATTTATTCCACACTAATAAGCAAACTCAAGCTTTGCTTGGATATAAAACAGGCACGGCATACCCTACGGTCTCTTGCAGGGTCCCCAGGGCTGTCAGTGACAAAGCAGGCAGTCTGCTTCATTGGGAATCACTGCAGATCTGCATCACAATGTGTTTTTAAGTAGCATGGTATTATTAAGATCTCCTTTTCTGCACGAGATACAAAAAGGAGGTTCTGAAATGATTTCCATGCAAGCAGGCAGTAAAGAATTGACCCTGCTATCCTAACGTAGCTTTGGCTTTGGCAATTGCACTCTTCCCATTCATCTTTTGATGCAGACACTCCAGGTTTTCCCCACACCCCTGCAAGGCTGGCAATCACTGTTTCCCTTTTACTGTTGTTCCCTAGAGCAAGTACAGTGGCTGCTTTGAAACTAAAAGCCCTGAGATCTGGGCATCTTGAAGGAGCATGAAATGCTAATTAAGTGTTCCCATTGGTAATACCCAGGTCTGCACTTCCCAGAGCTCTGAAGCAGCAGCAGGAGGGCCATGCATCATTCCTGTTGGTGGATGTTCATGTTTCTGGTGTGCAAGAGCAATGGCTTTGAGGAGGGACAAAAATGCCCCTATCCAAACAGTGGCTGTGCAAGGAGATGTGAAGTTTCACTGCCTTTTTTAGGATATTTTAGAAAGATCTAAGAGAGTACTGTGGCATGGAGCAGGTCCCTAATTTTGTCTCCAGAGAAATCCCCAAAGGAAACATCAGCTCTGCTGGTGATGGCAACCCCATAAGCTCGTGGACTTGTTTTCCCTGCAACATGCCACCCTGCCTGGGCTTTACTAGGCCAGGACTAGACCCATAGCTATGCCAACACGTGCAGCCACGTGACACAGAGTCAGACAGAGTTTTCCTTCAGAAAACTCAATTAACACATTCACATGCAGTTTCTTCTAGAACATCAGAAGCTGGCAACCATGAGGACTTTGCTGTCAAAAGGTTACAGTTTGCACTGGGCCCAGAAGTATTTTTCCCTAAGGCAAAACAAATTGAAATGTGAAGTTTAAATCTTCAAATGACTATGAAAGGAAACTGTAGAATAATTTCTGGAAAGGCAGCATTGTCAATGATCATGCAGCCCACCAAGACCTGGAGCGGAATCCAGAATTGCTTTTTCTAGCTATGCAGGAATTCATTACCCTGGCAAGCACCAGTCCATGGGAACAAATGATCCCATAGCCCTGGGCAGAAGGGCACCCAGGCTGGAGTGGCAATAGATTTGAGGAACCCTTGTCAATTGTTATTGGTCTCACAGCCCACTCATCCCTTGGCAAGCAAGTTGCAAAAAACACTGTTGGACTGCTGTCCTGGGTAAATCTACATACAGATGACTATTCCAAAGCAGGGCATCTTTTCCCAGTGAAATACACATCCTCTTCTTACCTATGAAATTGTGCCTGAAGTCACCTGTGAGCCAGATCTGTGTGAGATTGCAAAGGAGCAAAGCTTTGGCATTTGGGCACACTTCTCTTGGTTTCTTTGCTCAGGCCATCTGAGAGCACAGAACACATCCAGGTAGAAATCTTTTGACTATACAGGATCTTTTGGTTCCATTGTCCCCCAAACATGTCAATGTGTGGCCCTGTTGTAATGCCAAGTAACAAAGAGCAGCACAAATGACAGAAAGAAAATGTGGCAAAAGAGGAAGAGGAGATGTGCAGTGAGGAAAAGATGTGGTGAGACACTGGCACATCAAGCAAGCTGCACTCCCATAATCTCTAGGCTGGCAGGTCCTGGTCTCACATTCTCCTTTTGGTTTATTTAATTATTATTTTTTTAATAACGAAAATAAAATATATAGAATTAAAAATATGTCATCAAAATTGAAAGATACAATCAAAACCTTTATTCAAAACAACATCCAAATATCAGAATATATATCCATATCTAACTATGAAGCCTAACACATAAATCCTATTCTTGTGACACTCTTCAGACAGGCAGCAGCTTCTTCCTGAGCTTGGAGGAATTAGAGCTCTTCTGGATGGGAGACAAAGACTTTGTGGGTAAGAGAACATTGGAAGTGTCCAGAGAAAACTGCTTGGTAAGGCTGTAGGCAGTCAGATCTGCAAAGGGGAGACACAAAATGCAACAGAGCCAGCAATACAAAAGAAAATCATCTGAAGCTCCATATTTCATGGGACAGACTTCCTGGAATCTTCTAAATAGCTGCATATGGAAACATGCTCTTGCTGGCAGACACTTGGAGTAGGCCATAGGAAAAACCCTGCCCCACTTCCACAGAGCTACCCCAGGAACAGCCTGGCCTCTGGGCTGCCCTGGGACAGCAGGGAGCCCCAAGCCCTGTGCTCTCCAGCAATGGCTCAGCTGCACATGCACCCTCCTGCTCCTCTGCCTGCCCCACAGCTGAGCAGCCCTCCAGCTGCACGGGGCACTGGCAGCAGCACAGCTCATTGCAGGGCCACATGCAGGGCACAGCTGTTCCCTGGCAATGTGCACAGCCTGGCTGGGCTGCCACAAGACCCTTCCTCCCAGCAGAGAGCGGCCCAGCTCCCCCCTCACCTCTGTGTGAGGCTGAACCATGCTCACCTTGTCCTCAGTCTGGAATTGCTTCAGGCCCCCCATGTCATGACTAAGAAGGGAGTGGAGAGAGCAGGGGCAGATGCAAACCCTTCCTTAGGCATCCACAGCTCCTCCGGGCAACTTGTTCCCAGTGCCTCAACAGCCTCACTGTAGAGAATTTCTTCTTAGAAAATTGCAAAGAGGATAAAAATGCTTCTGTAAATCCATCAGCAACAAAAGGAGGGCAAAGGAGAATCTCTGTCTTTTCCTTCATGTGGGTGGAAACACAGAACAAATGATGAGGAAAAGACTGAAGACCTTAGTGCACTCTTCCCTGGGTAAAAACTGTCAGGATGGCCAGGCCCAGGGAGGGGTGGAATTCAGTGGAATTAAATCCAGCTGGTGCCTGGTCACAGGTGGTGTTCCCCAGGGCTCAGCACTGGGACCAGTTGTGTTTCTCATCTTTGTCAACGATGGGAAAGAGAGGATCAAGGGCACCTCAGGCAGTTTACAGACGATGCCAAGCTGGGTGGGAGTGCTGATCTGCCAGAGGGATCTGGACAGGCTGGATCATGGGCTGAGGCCACTTGCGTGAGGTTCAACAAGGTGAAGTGCCCGTCCTCCACTGGAGCCACAGCACCCCTATGGATGGCTACAGGCTGGGGGCAGAGTGGCTGGGAAGCCGCCCAGCAGAAGAGCACCTGGGGGTGCTGGTTGGCAGTGGCTGAGAGCCAGGGTGCCCAGGTGGCCAAGAATGCCAATAGCATCCCGTCCTGGGATAGGCTTTAGGGGTGGCCTTGGCAGTGTCAGCAGTCTCAGATTATGGGAAGGACTCTATGATCTTAAAGGTCTTTTCCAATGGAAAAAGTTCTGCAATTCTAAACCTCCATTTGTGCTTTTGAAGGATGCAGTCCCAAATAGACCTGCATTTGTGTTTTTAAGGAATTTAGCATTGACCTCTCCTTGAAAGTAATAGGAATCAGGCTTTAAGTGTTCTCAAAGCACTTTTATTCCTTGATCTTAAGCTGTGTGTTTGAATTGAGGTGCTTTTGTACAGGAAGGTTGGACCATGGGATAAATACAGGCAATTCAGCTGCAATGGCACTTGTTTCATCTGCTTTTCTGCTTCCTTTTCCCATGGGTGGCAGATTTGGGAGTATTTTCTTGTGCATTGACTTCAGGCTCAGACTTGCTCATGGATGTGCTGTAAAATCTTATGTACCCCTTAGTGAAAAATGCTTGCAAACTGGTGGGAATTGCTAGAGACAAGAATTACAAACCGGTCCCCAGTATGATTAGCCCAGTGTCCCTGCTTAAATCAGGTATGCTTGTATTAAAAAGGAGCAAACTATTCTAACTCTCCTGCCCACTCCACTTTAAAAAAAATGTTTTGTACTTCTTGGGGCAAGTCCTGTGTGCCATTCCAAGTCTGTTATCAAATGTGTGAAGTGATGCTGCTGCTGTAGCAACAGCCTGAGTTGAGTGGGAGCAACTCCAAAGCACTGGGTTCTACAGCAGTGGGCGTGGTGAGAGGCTTGCCTCTGCTGCCATGGCCATCCAGCCATGGGGAGAGCAGCTGCTGGGGCTTCCCCCTTCTGCCAACAGCAGTCTGCCTCCAACACGTGGACTGTATGGCCATGATTTTGCCAGAAAGTGGGAAATGCATCGTTTGAATGTATTTTGATGTTGTCTGACATCACCTGACTGGAGCGGTTTGGTGGGCAGGATGCCCTGTGGGCAGGGCCATGGCAGGGATCAGTGGCTGGCACTGGCACTGGCAGTGTTATTTTCCCAGGCAGGCTCCTGACACAGCTGTGGGGGAAGGCAGCAGCAGCTGTATCAGCCCAGCGAGCAGCAGCACATGGAGGACACTCTCATTTTCAAAGAGCCCATCACCCCCTTTGCTCTCCCATGGCAGCACAAGATGATTCCAGCAGGTGAAGGGCTGCCGCAACCTGGAGACTCCTTCAGCCAGCACTTGTTGCAATCTCCTTGCTGCAGCTGTCCTGGAGGATTCTATTCTTTGAATAGACAGGAGACATGAGACTTGAAGAAATAATATTGCAGATGCAGAAAAAGGGATCAGACCCACTGGTCCCATGGCTCAGGCTTAGTTTTGCCAAATCAAGCAGGATTAGATTTATCCACTTTTTTCAGAATAACCTGCCCTGTGCTCTTTCCATCATGAAAAGTTTGAATTGTCAGGAACTGCCAAGATCAGAAATGTTTTGAGGCAGATCATGTTTATGTTAGGTTTGGGTGTTTATGCAAAAAAAGCAAGCAGGGAATAAACCCCTAGAACAATGAAGCAGAGCAAAAGTGGAATATTTGGATGGTCAATTTGTTCTCTAAAGCTATCGGCCAGCTGAATTCTGGGGTCATCTACTGGGGAGTGCAAAGCTGCTTTTACTTCCACGGCCCGGTGCCATTCTTTGTGTCCCAGCACTTTGTTTGATGTGAAGAGAAATTAAGCAATTCCCACACCAACAAGCTGCAACCCAGATCTGAGTGGGAATTACAGAAATAAATTACAGAAATGAATTTACAGAAATAAAGGACTTGAAAAGTAGCTTTGGAGAGGGTTTACTTCCTAGACAGTGTGAAAGCCTCAGGCCTGGCCAGGCTGGGCTCAGGGCTGGCTGCCCTTGGGAAGGGAAGGGGATGGAGTTGGGGTGGGGTCTTGCAGCCATGGAAATGAGAGAACCACGGGCTATTGCATCACAAAGGGGCAGCCCCATGGGCTATTGTGTCACAAAGGGGCAGCCCCACGCTGGGGCTGTGAAGGCTGTGCAGGTTGTGGTTGGCACGGCCGCAGCGGCAGCAGACGCGTCTGGCTCTGCCTCTCTGTGCCGAGCGCTGGCGATCAGAGTCACCCGGCCTTGTTCTGAGGCTGGGCACCAAGCTCCTGTCGCTGTCAGCTCTGAGAGTGTTCCCAGAGTCAAACCCAGATCCTTCTGCCAGGCAGAAGCACGGGTTTGAAGATGGACTTTAGTGGAAAAGGAAAAACCTCTGAAGGAAAAGGTGAGGATAGGAAGGAGCTGAAAGGCTGAAGCCAAATGGAAAACAAATCCCACCATATTTCAGGGAAAACTGCTCCGTGGTGGTCAGTGCTAGTCTGTGTCAGAGTAGGTGGCTGACAGCTACAGAGGATCCTGCAAGGGCGCCCATGGAATCACAACATTCTGTCATTAGTTTACTCTGCTTTCTCCTGTTTGACAGTAGCCAAATCAGTCATACTGTCAGCCAGGACAGGGACTGTGGCCACAGCTGCCCACAAACTGGCCATGAGATTCAAGTCCTGTTGCTTTCTTTACCATCAATGTTGGGCCTCAGTACAGAAAAATTTCCTGTTCTTCCTCTGCTTGCTGATGGGGTCCCACCCAGGGGATGGTATTACGGTGGTACAGAAACACCAATAAGGCCTGCCTGCTTGCTGAGAGGTCTTTGTGGTTTTCAGAAATAGCAGTCACAGCTGTGTGGGTCTTTCCTAGGGATTCCCAGAAGGCCAGCCTCAAGAAGGAATTTTTTTCCCCCTTATCTTTGGAGCCTTCCACCTTTCCCTTCACACTTGCTAACTCAATACTGTTGAGAGGAATGTAACGCAGACTAGTTTCATGAAAAAGAAAAACAAAGAAATTTTCCCAATAATTAAAAATTATTCCCATCAAGTGCCATACCTATTAGATGTGTTGATGATAAAAGTGGGCCTTCACATAACTCACTTCTTCCCTTGAGAGCATGGCTCAGCCTCACAGAGAGGTGAGGGGGGAGCTGGGCCGCTCTCTGCTGGGAGGAAGGGTCTTGTGGCAGCCCAGCCAGGCTGTGCACATTGCCAGGGAACAGCTGTGCCCTGCATGTGGCCCTGCAATGAGCTGTGCTGCTGCCAGTGCCCCGTGCAGCTGGAGGGCTGCTCAGCTGTGGGGCAGGGAGAGGAGCAGGAGGGTGCATGTGCAGCTGAGCCATTGCTGGAGAGCACAGGGCTCTGGGCTCCCTGCTGTCCCAGGGCAGCCCAGAGGCCAGGCTGTTCCTGTGGCAGCTCTCTGGAAGTGATCAACATTTTGCCCCCTGGCCTGCCTGAAGTGTCTGCCAGCAGGACCATGTTTCCCTGTGCAGCTATTGGAAATAATGTCCCATAAAAGATCTTGGCAGGAAATATGTCCCATGAAATATGGTGCTTTGGCAGTGTTAGGTCTGCATTGTGGCCTCTGCTGTACTTTGTGTCTCCACTTTGCAGATCTGACTGCCTACACTCTTACCAACAGGTTTTCTGGGCTGACTTCCCATTATCTCCTACCCTCACATTCAGAAGAGCTCTCTTTCCTCCAAGCTCAGGAAGAAGCTGCCGCCTGCATGAAGAGTATTTCAAGAATAGGATTTATGCATTAGTCTTCATAGTTAGAGATGTACATATGTTCTGATCTTTAAATGTAGTTTTGAATAAAGTTGTTTTGATTGTATCTTTAAATTTTGATGACATTTTTAATTGTGTATATTTTATTTTGATGTTTTTTGAAAAGGTAAATAAATAAATAAAAAAAAATTTAAATAAACCAGGAGGAGAATGTGTGACCAGGACCTGCTAGCCCAGAGGTTATGGGAGTGCAGCTCACTCCATGTGCCAGTGTCTCACCACATCCTTTCCTCACTGGGCTGCTCCTCTTCCTCTTTTGCCATGTCTTTTTTGTGTCATTTGTGCTAATCTTTTTAAATTGGCATTACAACAGGACCACCTCTTCACATGTTTGGGGGACAATGGAAACAAAAGATCCTGTATGGTCAAAAGTTTTCTACCTGGATATGTTCTGTGCTCAACAAAGCCCTGAGCAAAGAAACCAAGGGAAGCGTGCCCAAATGCCAAAGCTTTGCTCCTTTGCAATCTCACACAGATCTGGCTCACAGGTGACTTCAGGCACAATTTCATAGGTAAGAAGAGGATGTGTATTTCACTGGGAAAAGATGCCCTGCTTTGGAATAGTCATCTGTATGTACATTTACCCAGGACAGCAGTCCAACAGTGTCTTTTGCAACTTGCTTGCCAAGGGATGAGTGGGCTGTGAGGCCAATAACAAGTGACAAGGATTCCTCAAATCTATTTCCACTGCAGCCTGGGTACCATTCTGCCCAGGGCTATGGGATCATTTGTTCCCATGGACCGGTGCTTGCAGGGTAATGAATTCCTGCATAGCTGGAACAAGCAATTCTGGATTCCGCTCCAGGTCTTGGTGGGCTGCATGATCATTGACAATGCTGCCTTTCCAGAAATTATTCTACAGTTTCCTTTCATAGTCATTTGAAGATTTAAACTTCACATTTCAATTTGTTTTGCCTTAGGGAAAAATACTTCTGGGCCCAGTGCAAACTGTAACCTTTTGACAGCAAAGTCCTCATGGCTGCCAGCTTCTGATGTTCTAGAAGAAACTGCATGTGAATGTGTTAATTGAGTTTTCTGAAGGAAAACTCTGTCTGACTCTGTGTCATGTGGCTGCATGTGTTGGCATAGCTATGGGTCTAGTCCTGGCCTAGTAAAGCCCAGGCAGGCTGGCATGTTGCAGGGAAAACAAGTCCGCGAGCTTATGGGGCTGCCATCACCAGCAGAGCCGATGTGTCCTTTGGGGATTTCTCTGGAGACAAAATTAGGGGCCTGCTCGAAGCCACAGTATGGATCTCTTAGATCCTTAGATCTTTCTAAACTATCCTAAAAAAGGCAGTGAAACTTCACATACCCTTGCACAGCCACTGTTTGAATAGGGGCATTTTTGTCCCTCCTCAAAGACATTGCTCTTGCACACCAGAAACATGAACATCCACCAACAGGAATGATGCATGGCCCTCCTGCTGCTGCTTCAGAGCTCTGGGAAGTGCAGACCTGGGTATTACCAATGGGAGCACTTAATTAGCATTTCATGCTCCTTCAAGATGCCCAGATCTCAGGGCTTTTAGTTTCAAAGCAGCCACTGTACTGGCTCTAGGGAAGAACAGTAAATGGGAAACAGGGATTGCCAGCCTTGCAGGGGTGTGGGGAAAACCTGGAGTGTCTGCGTCAAAAGATGAATGGGAAGAGTGCAATTGCCAAAGCCAAAGCTTCGTTAGGATAGCAGGGTCAGTTCTTTACTGCCTGCTTGCATGGAAATCATTTCAGAACCTCCTTTTTGTATCTCGTGCAGAAAAGGAGATCTTAATAATACCATGCTACTTAAAAACACATTGTGATGCAGATCTGTAGTGATTCACAATGAAGCAGACTGCCTGCTTTGTCACTGACAGCCCTGGGGACCCTGCAAGAGACCATAGAGTATGCTGTGCCTCTTTTATATCCAAGCAAAGCTTGAGTTTGCTTATTAGTGTGGAGTAAATACAAGGGTAATAAAATGGACAATTAAACTGGTGACTTTAGAGGATATGCTCATGCTTTCACACGTCAGTCCTGTGCCTCATGCTCCCAAGGCTTGTTACTCATCATGAAATATTTCAATAAAAAACCACAGCTCCTGTGTTACATCTGAATACAATTGGATCAGATCATCAAGAATTCTGCTGGCAAGAACAAGACAAAAGCCGTCTGACACTCACTTGCAGCTGTCCTGGATTTCTGCAGCCCTTTGTGAAACGCTGCTGTAGGCAGAGTGTTTGGAGTTGGTTTGGGCCTTTATGAGAGATCTGTGTAACAGCATGCTGGGCTCTCCTGGCAGAAAACTGTCCAAGCTCAGGAACATGGTGCCGGCAGGAGTGGAGCAGCCCCGCTCCCAGCCCGAGAGCGTGAGCTGAGCCACGCCGGGGAGAAAAGACACCGAGGGGCTCCAGCCCAGCTGCTTCACCTGCCGTGACCGCTCCACAGAGCTCTGCCTCTGGGAGAAAGTCGACGCTGGACAAGCATGGAGCTTTCATCTGCTGCTGGAGCTGCTCCGTGACAGCTCCTGTTCTTCCAGAGGGAGAACCCAGCACCACCTTGTAACGCGTGTCCTGGGGGGATTTTCCTCCGGCATTCTGGGTCTTTGTCCCAGCAGGGGGACGGTGAGGTCTGGCAGTTTGATATCTAGAACTCACTGGCTTTTTGCTTGCTTTTCAGCCATTCCACTTCTTAATAAACTGTTGCAATTTTTTTCCACTTTCATCTATTAGTATTCATTTCCTGTTACTGGAAGGGGATTGTTGGAACACTTTAGAGGAGATGACTCATTGCAGAGTGTCCTGTATTAAGTTCTCCCAAACTGTGTGAGACCCATGGCTTCACACAGGAGCAGCCCCAAGGCTGCTGAGGGGAAGGCACAGAGGAAGACAAACCCAGTATTTCTGAGGGGAATTCTTTGACACCAAACCAACCTGAGTCGTCCAACAGCTGACCTGACATTTTGAGACATGGGCCAAAGGGGAAAGCTTGCAGTGTGTTTGGTCCAGGCCGGGCCATGCTCAAGGCAAAGGTGTGTCAGTGCACTTGGCTCCTTCTTTCCTCATTGTGTCCAGCACACACAGGAGCCCAGAGCTCCTGCAGAAACCATCACAGCACTCAGTGGGAGCAACTTGTGTCCAGTGCTCACACAGAGCCGTGTCCAACACTGCACCTCATTGGAATGAGGAACTGTTCCAGCTCTTTTAGGAGCTAAATTTGGCCTTCAGATCAGCTCCTTCCCAACTCTTGATTTGCTGCCCTGGCTGAGCTGCTGCTTGTGGCAACACTTGTTGCACAGCTGACAGCCCTGCTCTGCTGGCCAGCAGCCACTGCAGGAGCTTGTGCCAGTGACATCGAACCTTTCAGATCTTCCTCAGGAAAGCTCAGGGCAGAACTTGTCAAAAGAGCATTGCCTGGGCCATGCCTTTGACATTAAATCTCTCCTCTGTGCTTGGTGCCACACACAGTAAATATCTGAGGAAGCAAGTTTTCTGCTCCAGAAATTTCTTAAATCAATCAGTTAAACTGTAACAGAACACAATCTGGGATGTGTAATCTCACTTTAATTCATTGTGCAGAAAGCTTCAGAGAGCTGTGTGACCTAAATGACCTTGCCACCAAGAACTCAGAAAAGTGGGAGAGATGGAATCAGCAGCACAAGGATCTGCATTGTGATTCTCCCACAGGCCTGAGGACACAGCCCACTTCCACTGGGCCATGCCT
Source organism: Passer domesticus (assembly GCF_036417665.1). NCBI lineage: Eukaryota > Metazoa > Chordata > Aves > Passeriformes > Passeridae > Passer > Passer domesticus. The sequence continues at coordinate 341,820 of NW_026989900.1, read as the reverse complement.
TTTTACCCTACATCAAAACCTCGTGCTTCAGATTGTGGTGGCGAATGGCCCCGGCCTTGTCCGGCCACACGGTGACCTGAGAAACGCTTGTCAGGCCTGGCCTTGCTGAACAGCCCCTGGGCCCAGTTCCTCTTGAGCTTCCCAGAGACACCGATCGCTGCCAGGCACTTGTGCTGTCTGACGAGCTCCTGGGGTGTCCTGTGAGCTGCCTTGGAAACCGCTTTTCCTGCCTCAAAGGCATGACATCCTCCTTCTCCCACTCTCAGAGCCAGGCTGCTGACCCACGGTGCGGCCACGATGAAGCGTTGATGGCTGAGGCCCCTCGCCTGTGGCCCATGAACAGCACTCCCAAAGGAGGCCCTTGGGGCTCTCCTGGAGCCCAGAGGTGCCAGCAGCAACCTCCCTCTGAGTGGGGCCTTGCAGAGCCAGCGCGCTCTCAAGCTTGCTGCACTGGCAGCATGACTGAGCAGCCACGGATCCTGGGCCAAGAGCCCCACTCCTGGAGGCTCCAGTTTAACCACTGCTCAGCTCCAGTGCTGTTAAGCTTTTAGGCCGTATTCCTTTTGATCCTTGTCCTTTCTGTCCCTTTCTCAAATGCACCTAAACACACACACACACACAGACATAATTCTCAGAATGTTTCTCATTTGATTGACTGAATTTTGTTTCTTGCTTTTTTCCCCCATGTTGTTCCTTAACCAAGTAGTAAGTAATAATGTCAATGTTGCCAATGAATTTTCTTGAGCTACTGCTTAATATTCAATCTGGTTTTTACTGAACCTTGCCTGGGAATTTTTAAGCAATCTCAGACACTTGTTCATACCAAGCCTTGGGAGCATGAGGTGCAGGATTGACACTGGAAAGCAAGAGAGTCATTCAAGAGGGATGAGTTTAACTGTCCATTTTATTAGGCTTCTATTTATTTCACTCTAAGAAGCCAAGCCAAGCTTTTCTTAGAGGCAGAATGTGTGTGGGAGGCACTACAATATTATCCCATAGCTCTGGGCTGAATGGCACCCAGACTTGGGCTGCACGAGCTGGGGAAAAAATGTTCCTGCCCTTGAACTTCCTTCCTATCCTCTCAACAACTGAAAACAAAATTATAAATCAATAAACTAAAATTACAATGAAATCAATTATAATAAAAATGAAATATTTTTTCTTACGTTACTCCAACGATCCAAGCAAAACAACAATAACTATTACTATAATATTACCAATAAATATAAACAAATTATATACTAAGAAATACCTTCTGAAAGCTTTATCGTAGTAACTAATATACTTTAGACTAAAAATATCTAAAAAAACTAACATACAATCTAACACACCTTAGTAAAACAATTCATATTACAAACATACTAAACACAAAACCAAGCACCACTAGAATTTCTCCTACATCTTAACCAAACAATTAAACTTTAATAACATCCTTAAGTACTCTAAAACAATTCCAATTATTTTTTAAAATTTAATTGTAGGTGTGTGCTTTTATTTGGATATTGGGTTTTGGATTGTTTGGGTTAGATGATTTAAAAAATGGAATTTTTATAGCAAATTAATCAGCTGAGAAGGCGGCACTCTGCAAACAGAACTGACTGAAAAGGAATGGGACAGAAATCAGTAACTCTGAAAGTTTTATTTGCTGTCAAATACATCCCACCCAGCCAGCCCCACACAATCCCCATCCCACCACTCCCAACTGGGATCCCACTGCTCCCAATCCCTTTCCAACCCCATCTCACTCTGGTGGTTGTGGAATTGAGTGAGTTTAGCCTGGGATTGAGTTTTTTTGAGGAGGGAACAAGCAATTTGAGGAGGGATTGAGCCTTTAGGGGTTAAAATTTAGTTGTTTTCAGTGGGATTTGAGTGGTTTTGAGGTGACAGATCCATCCCTCTTGGCTTTTGGAGAGCAAAGAGAGGAAGAAGAGAAAAAAATTAAAGCCAAACCAAAAGGAAAAGCAGGCAGGTGTGTTCCCAAAAGGGATCACAGGGAATGTGGGTCACCAGGGCTGTGCCCAGCGTGGGTCCTGCAGTGGGGGATGGAGCTGGAGCAGCGCACAAAGCTCTTCCCGCACTCGGGGAACTCACAGGGCTTCCCTCACCGGTGCCTCCGTTGGTGTCGGGTCAAGTGGGAGTTGCATGAGAAGCTCTTCCCACACTGGGGACACTCGTAGGGCCTCTCCCCAGGGTGGATGCGCCGGTGCCTGACAAGGTGGGAGTTGTGCCTGAATCCCTTCCCGCAGTCGGGGCAGCAGAAGGGCCTCTCCTCTGTGTGACTCTGATAGTGCCGGAAAAGATGGAAGCGGATCCGAAACCCCTTCCCACACTTGGAACACACAGAGGGCCTCTCCCCAGAGTGGATCTTTTGGTGCATGATCAGGCTGGAATGCTGGCTGAAGCTTTTCCCACACTCCCCACACTCATAGGGCCGTTCCCCAGTGTGGGTCCTCCGGTGGCTGATCAGGTGGGAGCTCTGCCTGAAGCTTTTCCCACATTGCTCACACTCGTGGGGCCTCTCCCCAGTGTGGATGAGCCGGTGCCTGATGAGGGTGGAGTTGTGCCTGAAGCCCTGCCCGCAGTCGGGGCAGCGGAAGGGCCTCTCCTCTGTGCGTGCGCTGGTGCACGAGGAGATGGGAGCTGGTCTGAAACCTCTTCCTGCACTGATCATACTCGTAGGGCCTCTCCTCAGTGTGGCTCCTCCGGTGCACGATCAGGTGGGAGCTCCACCTGAAGCTCTTCCCACACTCCTCGCACTTGTGGGGCTTCTCCCCATCAGGAACCTCCTCATGGACCACCAGCTCCGAGCTCTGGCTCCATCTCCGGCCGCCTTCCCGGCCCAGGCTGGCTCTTTCCCCCTCAGATCCCCGTGATCTGCGTTTGCAGCCCCTCCTCGTGCGGCATCTCCAGGGCTTTTCCTCCCCGTTGGGTTCCTGCGCCATGGAGCCGCTCAAAACGGCCTCTGCCACGAGGTTCTGCCGCGGGGATTTGTCCTCCCTGCTCTCCATCCTCAGCTCCTGCTCTGGGGGAGGAAGGACAAGGACAGGATGGCATTTGCCTCCGGGCCACAGGCAAGGGCAAGGAGATGCCCCCAGGCTGTCCTGCAGCCGGGGCAGTGCTGGGCTGGGAGATGGAGCAGTAGAGAGGGGGAAAGGGGCACTGACTTCCTCCTCACCTGCCTGAGTGTCCAGGGACATATTCCTCTCTCTCACTGCCTCACAAGAAGTGGCAATGGGAAATCCTGGTTTGGGGAAAACAAGGGATGAGCACGTTGACTTTGAAAGTCTTTCCACCCAAGTCCCTCTCTACAAGTTACCGGGCATCTGGGCTCCAGAAAAACCTCCCAAACACCAAGATTCAGCCTTGAAAAAGCCTCCCAGGAATTCCCCGGCCCTGCTCCCTCCTCTCTGCTCTTTGGGAGTTCCCCCTGTCCCAGCTGCTGGGGTCACGCTTGCATTGCGGGTCCCCCTTCTCCTCGGTGCCCACCCTCCCCAGCCTGCTGGGAGTCCCAGCAATCCCAAAAGCTGCCCCCTCTTCGCTCCCCATTCAGGGGTGCCGGGGCTTTTTGGGCTCCCTTTTGGGCTCCCTTCTCCCCTCATGCTCTGCTCTGGGCTGCAGGGGCTCCAAGGAGTCCCCCCTGCCCCTCTCCAGCCTCTGCAGGCTCCCGCCAATGGCGGCGCTCCCCCCTCTCTGGGCTCCCCACTTTGGGCTCCTGGGGGACACAGGGCTCTGCTCCTCCAGGCTGCCTCTGCCGCCAGCCGCCACCGCCACCCCCCGATGTCCCCCCAAGGGGCTTTTTCTGCCCTGCCTTGGAGTTCTTCATTCTCCAAACATCCCCCCAAAAAATCCCAACCCAGGCACTCCCCAGAATATTTGGGCTGAGCTCCACCTCCCTGGGCACCTCCAGACATCCTATGTGCCTGACCCTGGGACAACCTGGAACACCTTGGACCCCCATTCCAGCCTTTCCCTGCCCCCAGCCCCACCCTTCTGCAAAACCAGACACGCCCTGAACTCCCCCTTCCTGAACATCCTGGGTGTCCCTATGCCATGTCCCACCTTTTTTGGGAAACCCTGGACTCCCCTTTCCTGGGCTCCAGGCCCCCTGGAACTCCCTTCTGCCTCTCCATGTCCCTGCCCCCCATTTCCGTGACCCTGAGCCCCTCCTGCAACCCATTCCTGAGACCCGAGACCCCCTTTTACCTCATTGCCCAGAACTGAGACCCCCCTGCACCCCCTTATCTGGCACCAACTCAACTTTCCCCGGCCCCCGCCTCTCCCATCACCCAGCCCCACCCTTCTCCCTGACCTGGGATCCCTGGGCCCCCATTCCTGCATTTTCCAGCCCCCAGACCCTCCTTTTTTCACTCCCAGGACATCCTGGTACACCCTTTCCTGGGCACACCCCATCCCAGCTCTCCCAGTCTCTTCACCCCCTTTCCTTGACTCTGAGCCCCTGAACCTCCTTCCCAGCTCGGCCAGCCCTTCAAGTCCCCCTTTCCTTGGCCTCTTGACCCCCCTGGATCCCCAGTCTCTCACGTTTAGCCCCCCAGCTGCCCCGATCTCGCTTTTCCCCCCAGTTCTGCACTCCCTGCAGTACCTGGCAGTGGCGCTGTCGCAGCCCGGCCCTGTCGCCGCGTCCTCTCAGTGCCCGTTCGGGCCCTGCCCGCCCAGCCCGACACGGTCGACTGCGGGGGACATTCCCCTGTGCCCGGGCTACAGGAGAGCGGCCGGGGCTGCCAGCCCTAAACCACAGGAGCAGCTGGCAGACGCTGCTGCAGGAAGAAAGGGCCCACTCTGGGCAGGGGAAAGCCAAGGTTTATTTCAGGGCTCAGGGCAGCTCTGACCCTCAGGGCAACCTGCTGCACACAGCACACACTCAGCCCCTGCACCAGCTTGGAAAAGGGGGGCGCAAACAAGGCAAAGATACATCCAAAAACCAATGGGGGAAACAGGGGGTGTGCAAACCGGGCAGATGGACATGAAGGATCACAAATGAGGAAGCACCTTAAGGGAGGGCCCTAACCTCTGCCCAATCACTCCACGCCCCTGTGGGAAGATTCTGGAAAGAGGGGAAGGGAGGCCGAGGGATTGACAGAGGCCCAGAGAGGAGACTGGGGAATGGCTCTGCAGCCACAGGGAGGATTGACATGGGGGAGGAGGGAAGTCACTTGGGGCAAAGCATTTTCAGGAAAGAAGCGGGGCTACATCAGGGAACCATTGCAAACTGAGAACAAGGAGAATAAAACACAATACAACACGGCCCGGGGTCCCCCAGTCCTTGATTGTGGGGGACGTGGACGGGACCCCTGCGAGCGCTGGGGCAGCGAGCGGGGCCGGATGGAGCCGCAGAGAGCGGGGATGGTGGGGGGAGCTGAGCTGGGATATTGGCATAGCCAGGGCTGGGATATTGGGATAGGCAGGGCTGGGACATTGGGATAGCCAGGGCTGGGATATTGGGATAGCCAGAACTGGGATATTGAGATAGCCAGGGCTGGGACATTGGGATAGCCAGAACTGGGATGTTGGGATGGCCAGGGCTGGGATATTGGGATAGCCAGGGCTGGGCTATTGGGATAGCCAGTGCTGGGATATTGGGATAGCCAGCCCCGGCTCAAGGACAGGAACGGGCCCGTGGCCGACAGTGCCCTGGAGACGGGGCCGGTACAGCCAGAGCAGGGAGGACTGGGGGGAGCCGGGGGCTGGGCTGGGATCTGTGGGAATGGAGTACTCTGAGGGGTTGGGATGGGATCGCTACGAGGGGTGGGATTTCATCTCCTTCCAGCTGGGACCCGGGAGCTTTGCAGTGTCCGACGGTGCCACCTGGATCACCTGGAGGTGCTGGGAATGCAAAGGGATCATGGTGGAGCAGATGAAGCATTATCTGGGACACAGCTGTGTGGAAGAGCTCCCAAAATCCATCAGACATGGTCAGGAGGCTCTGGAGCACAAAGGTGGGTGTGGGAAGAGGAGGGGAGTTCCTGTGGGAATGTGGGATTCAGGAATGAGGGCCTTGGGAATGCAGAAATTGCCATGGAATTTCCATGGCCGGATCTCTCTCATCCCAGCCAGGTGAGAATTCCATGGATGGATCTCCCCCTAACCCATTGCCCTGGGAATTCCATGGGGAAATGATTTGAATGGATGACCAATGCAATGCCAGCAGTGCAATTGGGAAATACAAAGCTGTGTTTCGTGTCAGGTTCCTAGAGGCAACGTGTGTATTTGTGATTGTGTGGAAACTGACCATGGGACAGTTATGAAGACAAATTCTAATAAATAACTGAGGAGGTAAAGCATGGAAGAAGGCCTTTGAACCTATCCTTTGTTCGCAATTACCCTTTGTAAGTCTTCAGTTGATTTAGGATCATTTGAATTAAAGCTTTAAGGATGTTTCTCTTTGACTGGAACTTTCTGCTTGTAGCTAAGCCTTAAAGAGTTTTGCAATAATAACCTTTTGAAGTATAATTTTAGAATATTGCTCGTAGTAAGGATCTTTGAAACCATAGCTTTAGAATATATAAAAAGGAAACGTGCTTATCTCGATACATTAAAAAAACAGTGAAAAGCAGCTTAAGAAAGGAAGATGAACATCTACTCAAGGATTGATGGTTTCGACCAAGAGAAGCTGGACATCACTGTTATGAGATTTGGAATTAAAAGGTGGACCCATCTGGAATCTGGACCTCACCAGCTGGGAGACTTCTTTCTTCTTTCGGAAGCCGGACCCCACCATCTGGGGATACTCCTTTCTGGGATACATCCTGAGAAAAACTAAATCATAATAGTGTATAGAATTGTGACGTAAAAATTGGGAACGGAAACTGCTGAGAAAGCTTATGAGTACCCCTATCAATGCCTGTAAGCCTCAACTATCGGTGTGCAGCTGGAGGGAAAACTTCCCCCCCTGTACCCAGCCTGTATTGCTCATACTTTACCATATGAATTAATAAATTGATTGCTGCTTGAATATTGGCCTAGTCAAGCTTCTCATTTGTAACACAATGAGCCCTCATCCCTGCTGGGATTGCATGGGACATGGATGCCAATGCTGTGCCCAGGCCGGCTCTGCTGTGCCCGTGGCAGCGCCAGGAGAGTGCCCTGTGCCTGCCCTGAGCCCAGCACGAGCCTTTCCTTGGCTGTTGTGTGCCTTGCCCGGGGCAGGAGGGCACTGCCGGAGCGGCTTTGGTGGCCCCGGGCACCCGGCCAGGCTGCAGCCGCTGCAGGGGCTCCTGGGGAATGTTGCAGAGCAAAGCTGAAAGCAAACAACAGTTTCTGGAGGGGATTCTGCCCCTGGGCCTGTGCTGGGAGCCCAAGGCCAACAGCCCCAAGTGCTGGAGCTCAGTGTCCCTCAGCCAGGCCGTGTTCCCTGGCTCTGCCCTGTCCCCTCTCCCTGTCCCCTGTCCCTCACCTGTCCCCTGTCCCTGCCTCCTGTCCTTGCCCCTCAGCTCTCCTCTGTCCCTGTCCCCTCTCCCCTGGCTCTGTGAGGTCCGAAGTGGCAGCAGGACCTGGGGCAGCCCTGGGGGAGAACAACCCTGAGCCCCAGCTGGGCCAGTTGCCCCAGTTCCCCCAGGGGTGCCCAGGTCACTCCCAGCATGGGCCCTGTGGCTCCCAGTCACTCCCAGTATGATCCCACTATGATCCCAGCATGGTCCCAGGTGTTACCATTCACCCCTAGGATGGTTCCAGCCTCTCCCAGTATGTTTCCAGTCACCCCCTCTTGCAGGTAAACCAGGACTCCTGAACAACTGACCGGTGTGACCAAGCAGAAGCTGTTTATTGTTTACATTACACACACTTTTCTGGATTCTACAAACTGCTAAGATCACACTTCTTGCTTCCTGCCTTTGTCTCGTTCCCTCGTTCTCTGCCTCCATTTCTCAGTCTCTGTGATTGGTCACCATGCAGGTGTTTCACAGTCCCCTGTTATCCAGTTCCTGCCATCCTGGTGTGCCATTTCTCAGCTTCTTTGTGCTTATTTTAGCACAGTTTATATCTCAGTCACCTTGATGAATTCCACAGAGCCCTGAGACAATTCTGATAAGAACAGTTGCAGAGGGTATGGCTGGTGCACACTGAGGCCTGAGTTGTTCAAATACATTGCTACAGTTCCCCCTTCTTGCACCAGCCAGACCCTCTTTACTGTGTTCCCTACTAAGGGGGTCACCAACTTAATTATGCATGGAATAACACAAAGCAATAAAGTAATGACTACTAATACTAACAAAATTCCCTTTACAATATCTTTCAACCATCCAGTTATTGCCAACCCCTTAAAACATTCATCCAACCCTCAGTCATTCACAGTCAATCTCTTCATGTTGTCCTGTAGTTGTTTGAGTTTCCTGTGAATGGATGCAGAATGCTCAGAGAGGTTCATACAACACATTCCTTCCAACTCCTCACACCCGTGCCCATGTGCTAACAACAACAAATCTACAGCAGCTCTATTTTGCAGTGTGCCATGGCTAATACTATCTACACCAGTGAGCATTTGATTTAGAACAGCTGAAGCTGTGTTCAGTTGTTTAGATGCCCAGCATCCCAACTTATTCAGTGTAGTCAAAGCCTGAGCAGCCACAACACCTGGAGCAAGGAATGATGCTGAGATTCGTGCTGGAGCACCCCAAAGCTCTACATGATCATGACAATTAGATCCTAAGCCTGTGATTGCTCTTTTAGTTCTTCTGCTGTGTCCTGCTCTCCAGATAGTCTGATTCAGCATTTGTCACATGCTAGGGGCAAACATGCTTAGTTTTCCTAGGTAACAAGTACCACCAAAGGGATTACTTGGAATTGCAGGCCAGGCTCTGTCCCCACAGATTAAAAAGACACCAAGTGGAAGCTTTCTTACAGTCTCATTTGCACCAGCACTGCCAGGATAAGTCCAATTGTGGCAATATTTGGCCTTGTTCTGATATAATGGAGAATTGGGATTAAGGATGACACTATTATTCTTGGAATGTGGGACTAGAACATTGCTCAAATTGGTTATTTTTGCTTCCAGAAAGTAGTTAAAAAACAAGCAGTAATTTCCAGGAGCTGATCCTAACAGGTCTGGTTCTTGGGGTTCTAGTCCGGTTTCATTCAGGGATTGTGTTATCATACCTGCTTGGAAGCCTTCGCCCTTTGGCTTAATTCCCAGCCTTTTGCATCTGTCCAATTTTGTACCACCTCTGCTGATGTTACACCAATGATTCTCCATGCTTGATCTATTTGCTTCCACGTATGGCTTTCCTCTAGCTCCTACCCACCTTGCAAAACCAGTAAAATCACTCACTGGGATACCAATTAGACCTGTGCGGAAGGGATCTCCAGGCATGGCCAAGGATAAACGAGAGGAATCCACCCCAGCAGCCTTGGCCCAAGTAAGCCACATATTCTGTCAGTGCCATCCTGGTGGGTTAATTTCCTCTGCACTACAGATGTTACCACATACTACAGCCAATAGAAAAAAATCTCCCAAAACCCCACCTCTCTAATTTAAAGCTGTTCTTCATCTTGCTCATTGGTAAAGAACCCTTCCCCTCTGAGATCAGGGACAAAATCTGAACTAACTGTGCTCTTGCTCTTTGAGCCCTTCCTCTGTTCCTTCTTTCCTGGTTCCTTTCTTTCCAGCTTCTCTTTGTTTGTTCCCTCTGATCAGGTCTAACTCCCCAGGTCCTAGGGATAAATATTTCCTTACCACACTCAATAGCCTTGATTTTATTCTCTCTCTTTCTGCTCAAGTTTCTGGAGTTCACTACGATACCACTGAATAGCCTGCCCCAATTGCTCTTGATTTTCAAACAAGCTCAGTGCTTCTTGAGCAGCTTCAGGGGAATTTCCTGTTCTTCCTGTCACTTGGGATAACACCACCCAGGTATTGAATTCTTGGCTGTGCCAACAGCTGCACACCCCACACCTTGCAAAGCTTCCTCCCTCAAACTCACACCACCTGTGTGCTCCACACCCACTCATTCTAATCTCACCCAAGGATAACAAAAGCATTTCCAGCTCTGAGGGCAATGGATGTTTTCAGGTGTTGCTGGTTGTAAGTTCATTAGCGGTATTAGGGATCAGAGTGTCCTTTTCTAGCCAGAGATGAACCCACTTTGCTGGTATCCATCAGGGTTCTTTGTCTGTAATGCCACAAACATAACCCCTTCCCCACATCAGTAAATCTGCAGGTCCTTCCCATAACCCTGTCCTAGGATTTTTAAAATAAATTTCTGGCCGATGCTGTACCAATTCAGAATCTTGCTGCAAACCTGAGTAATGTGTTAATGCTGGTGGTTCACTGTGATTGCCTACTAACCACAGAGGATTCATAGCGTGGACGGCTTTCAGCACTCTGTCCTGTGGGCTCAGCCCATCCTGCCCCATTTTTTGTTTATCAAGCAGTCCTTTCAGGACCTGATGTGTCCTTTTGATGACAGCTGACGTGTGGAGTTCCCTGGAATGCCTGTGCTATGCTTCACTCCCCAAGGAGCTGAGAAATCCTGGGTTTGCCAGGCTGTGTATCCTGCCCCGTTGTGTGTTCTGATTTCCTGAGGCAAGCCCATAACAGCAAAGCAGCCCGGCCAGTGTGGAATGCCAAAGCCAGAGCCTTCACTTGTCACAGGAGTGGCCCAAGCCATGGCAGAAAAGGTGTCTGTGGTCACATGAATGCGTTTAAAGCAACCCAAAGAGCCGCAGATGATCACATCAGTTTGCCACAGCTGCAGGGGCCCTGAACCACTGGGGTTGGCTCCAGGACCCAATCCAGCAATCATAGCCTGGCCCTGTGGACAGCTTGTGACAATTCCCTCAGCATCCTGCAGCCATATTCCAAATTGTTTGGGTAAAACTTTCACACTTTGATGAAAAGCTCGTCAGCCCTTCTGGCTTGGCCAAATTTATTGATGCTGTGAGAAGCAGAGGCCCAGAGTGTTGCCACCAATTGGCCAGCCTTCTCCTTACCTAAGGCCAGGCCTCCCTCCAATCCAGAGTAATTCCAAATATGGGTAATGAAATAATCCTGTTTGTGAGAATTGAGACACTGGCACAGTTGCAAAAAGAGTTGCCACAACCCCTGGTCCTGGATTTCTCTGGAATTCTTCCAGCAGTGGTCACTTCATGCGCTGGACAACACCACTACATAAAGAGAATCAGAAACAATGTTAAGGGGATCATTTGGCCACTTTTCAAACACTCTGATGAGAGCACGTAGCTCAAGAATCTGTAAGGAATCTCCTGGTGCCTCCAGGATTTCACTGAGTCATTTGCCTTTGTTCTGCCAAGTGAGGCCTGCTCTGGAAGTTTTTCCATTGGCATCAGGCAAGACACCTATTTCTTCATGCACAACAGCCCATCTTTATTCTTCACAGCTCATATTTCTATGGTTTTCTAAAGGCTTTCTGTTTAATTTTAATTGCTTAGTAGCTTACTGCCACTCAGTTCATTGGTTAGTAGTTGCTCATGCAGGTGTCAGTCAAAACCTTTCCTCTCTAACGATGTTTCCATTCTTGTCTCCTGCATAGAAGATATGGGTAGAAGTCTTTCTTCTCCCAGGTGCAAATTCCTTTCTCACAGGAACTTGTCAGGCTAGCTGTTAGCTGTACTTAGCCAAAGTATCAGGCCGGAGCCATCATTTTACAAGGATAACAAGGCTCTTCTTTTATATGGCTTTACCTGTATGCAACATTGACATATGATTCTTTCAATCTTAAAGAATCATCTTAAATTTCTGTCATGTGAACTTTGACCTTTGTAATATTTGTGTATGATAGATTTGAGTTCAACTCTGTTTTGAATCATGCCTTCATGGAATCATAGACTCATGGAATCATGAAGGCTGGGAAAGCTCTGTGAGACCATGGAGTCCCAGCAGTGCTTGATGCCCACCTTGTCCCCAGCCCAGAGCCCTGAGTGCCACCTGCAGGCCTTCCTGGGACAGCTGCAGGGATGGGCACTGCAAAGCTCCCTGGGCAGCCCCTGCCAAGGCCTGAGCAGCCTTTCCCTGGGGAAATTCCTCCTGGTGTCCACACTGAGCCTGCCCTGGCCCAGCCTGAGGCCGTTCCCTCTGCTGCTGTGCCTGTTCCTGGGAGCACAGCCCAACCCCCCCGGCTGTCCCTCCTGTCAGGGAGTTGTGCAGAGGCAGAAGGGCCTCCTGAGCCTCCTTTTCTCCAGGCTGAGCCCCTTTCCAGCTGCCTCAGCCCCTCCTGGGGCTGCAGCCAGGATGGAATCCTGGTGCTGTACAAAGAGCAGTGTACAGACCTGCCACAGGTGCCTTTCTCAGCACATTTTAAACATTCCTAGCTACAGAAAGGCTCTGCAGCAAGCACACGAGTCCAGTCAGTAGGGACAGTGCCAATGTCCTTTGGCAATGCGTGCGGCCCGGCCCGGCCCGGCCCCGCGCTCGGTGCCGCGGTTGCCTGGTAACCGCGCCCGGGCCCTCAGCGTCTGTGCCGGCGCTGCGGCCTCAGCGCCAGAGCTCGGCCCTGGCTGCTCGTTCGCAGCCTCGGTGCCTTCAGGCGGCTGCACTCGGCCATTGCCACGGCAATTGTTGGCACAGCGTTGGTTTCTGTCAGCCAGTGCTGTCAATTGGCGGAGAATTGGTCTCTGTGAGCGACTCCAGAACTCGCAAAGCATTGGTCTTTGCGAGGGACTCCTGAACTCGCAGAACATTGGTTTCTGCCAGGGACTCCTGAACTGACAAAGCATTGGTCTTTGCGAGGGACTCTTGAATTTCTTTTGAAGGTAAAGATTGCCTCAAGTTCTACTGTCTGTTTTTGTCCCATCTGTGCTCTGAAAGAGAATGCCAGAGGGAAATAGAGGATGGGATAATGCCAGTCTTCAGTTTGGTGGCATGTGTAATAAGTAGTAATACGTTTGTTCATTAATTAAATCAATAGCTAAATAACTATACAATATAAAACAATAGTTAAATAGCTAAGAAAACTTCTTGTGCAGATACATATGGTTGCTGGTTTGCTATAGTGCTTTGGGAATTCCATTGTAAAGGTATGCCCTGTGAAAGGAAAGTAATGAGAAGCAGCTGTAACAACAATCCTTAAACTTGCTAGAATTGCTTAGCTTGCAGAACAGTGTATAGTGTTCTGTATAGATATGCCTTATAAGGCATAAGTTCACTCAGTGTTCACAAAGAGGAAGACTAAGGGGGACTAAGCCGTCATCCCACGACCACCAGAAGGCAGAAAAAGACCCCTAGCAACTGAATGAGCAAGCGCAGAAGACAGATCATGTCATCCCTAAACCCGGAGAAGAAGACAATAAAAGGTGGACTCAGGGGATAGGAATTTTGTGAGCTGAAGTGGAGCGGAGACTCCGGGCCGCCCAGCACTGTCCTTGCTTATTCTTGCTAGCAAAAATAATAAAGATAATTATTTGATCCTTAAATTCAGTGGACTTGTTTATCACACTGCCCAGACCCTAAACTGCCCCAAATGTGCCCAAGAAATGTCTCCAGGGACCCCAAAGTGGCCCCTTTTACCCTGTCCGTGAAAATAATAAAAAAATATGTCAAATGATCTAAAAATAGCACTAATTAGCATTAAGAAGGAGAAATAAATGGCCAGTAGTGGTCAATGATTTAATGAAAGGAATTCTTTTATTTAAAACCAATGACAAATAATTTTTTGATTGCTAAAAATGTATTCAATTTTTCACATAAATATCAAAGGTAATAGAAATATACATTAATACTAATATAAATTAAAGAACTATAATTATAATTTTATAAATTAATCAGTCTTATTTATTTTAAAAATGCATACTTTTTTATGTTTTGGGATGTCAGTCCCAGGTGGGCGATGTCAGACGTGGTGAGGCTGGGGGTGAGGAGCAGGTTGTCCAAAATGGGTCAGCCAGCATGGTGCTCGTTCTTCTCCATGCCCAGATCTCCTAGGGAGACATTCAGCATCAAGATCACCTGGGGAATTGTTCTTTCACCTCTTTTCTGAACTGAAAAATAAAAAACCACCCAAATGATTAAAACCAACCATCATGCCGTCGGTGCACTTTGAAATCTCCCTCCTTAACAGAACTCCAAACTGACTCCAGTCAGCTGCACAAACCCTGGAGACTTGAAGACAATTGAAGGGAGAGAAAGAGCTCCTGAGGGCTTTCTGTGTTTCAATCAGCCCCACGGTGGATTTGGGGCTGGGTCCAGGAGCCTCAGGCACTGAGAGAAGGATGAAGAAGCTGCTCAAGGAGTCAGCAGCAAAACTCCAAGTGCCTTGGAGCATGGCTGGGCCCCAGTGAGGGCAGGGAGTGCCAAAGGCTCCCCAGGGACTGCTGAGAGCAGATCCTTGAGGCCAGGAGTGCAGGGAGCCCAAGGCTCTGGGCAGGGAACTGCAATGCTGAGCAAGGCCTGGGCTGGCTGGGGGAAGCAGAAAGGCCAAGCCCTGAGCCCAGCCTGGGTCAGCAGCGCCTGTCCCTCACGGGTGGCTCGGGGCTCTCTGTGGGGCAGGGGGATGTGCGGGGCAGCAAGGACAAATGCCATCAACCTGCAGCCGCTGCCAGCCTGGCCAGGGAGGCCGAGGGAGAGCCAAAGTGCAGCCCCTGCCAGGAAAGTTCCTGCTGTGGGGCCTCCAGAGGCGCTGCCCGAGCCCAGGGCACAAAGGCCTGGGTGCCTGTGGCCCTGCCAGCCCTGCCCAGCCCTCGGCCATCTGTCCTGCAGGCTGTGCCCCCTGTGCGTGCTGCTCCTGTGCCCTGGCCGGCTGCACTCGCCCCTCTCGCTGTGCCCCAGCATTTCTCACCCAGCGTTTCTGTGCCCTCCCTGGGCTCCCTGCACCCAGCGCTGCCGGCTCCTGGCACACAGAGCCGGCCATGGCCCAGCCTCACTCTGCCACACCTCGAGCACCACAATTCCACCCTGGCAGGGACTTTGCTTTCTCCTCAGCTCCAGCCTGAACCTTCCAAGCTGCACTTTGGGGAGGTTTCCTGCAATTCCCACTCCCAAGGAAAGCTCTGTCTCCTGCTGTTCATGAACAGAGAAGGGCTGGTGGGAGAAGTGCTGGTCAGAGGCTCTTTAGGGCACAGTCACAATGAAATTATTGACTTTTTAAATATTCTGTAAAAGAAGGAGAGGCATCAATAAATCTTCTACACTGGACTTTTGAGGGCAGACTTTGGCCTGTTGAGGATGCAGATTTGGGGAGTACCAAATCAGGTATTGATTTTTTTAAAAAAACAGCCCTTAAAAACAACTAGTTCCAGGAAGGATGGAAACACTTCAAAAAAGAAATCTTGAAGGGGCAAGAGTAGGCTGCCCCCTTTGTGCAGAAAGATGACCCAGAGGGGGAAATGACTGGCCTGGCTGGGCATGGAGCTTTTCAATGAAAAGGGGGATTAAAAAGGGATTAAAAAGGATATTTCTAGGGATTAAAAAGAGGGTGCAGCACCTTTGGACATAGAGGCAGGTAAATCAGGAAATGTTTAAGGATATTGTTAGGTCATGCAGAAAGAAAATTAGGGAGGTAAAAGCTCAGTTAGGACTTAACTTGGATACTTCTGTGAAGGTTAATTATTATGTTTTTATAGGTACGTTAATGTCAAAAGGAGGGGTAAGGACAACCTGCATTTCTTACTGTGAGGGATATGATTACCAAAGATGAAGAATGGGCTGAGGTACTTCACCCCTTCTTTGCCTCAGTTTTCAACAATAAGACAGGCCATCCTCAGGACAAGTGTTCTCCTGAGCTGGTAGATGGGCACAGGGAGCAGAACAGCCCCTGGAATCCAGGAGGAAGCAGCTGGAGACCAACTGAGCCACGCAGGTTCTCACAGGTGTCTCTGGGATCAGAGGGGATCCATCCTAGAGGGCTGATGGAGCTGGTGGATGATCTCCCCAAGCTGCTCTCCATCATTTACCATCAGTCCTGGATCAGCAGGGAGGTCCCAGAGGAGTGGAGGTGCCAATGTGAGCCCATCCCCAAGAAGGGCTGGAAGGAGGATCTGGGGAACTCCAGGCCTGTCAGCCTGACCTGGGTGCCTGGCAAGGTTATGGAACAGATCACCTTGAGAGCCATCACAGGGCACCTACAGGATGGCCGAGGGATCAGAGCCAGCCAGTGTGGATTTCAGTATCTGCACTGATGATCTGGATGAGGGGATTGAGTCCAGCAGCAGCAAATTTGCAGATGACACCAAGCTGGGTGTGAGTGTGGATCTGCTGGAGGGCAGGAGGGCTCTGCAGAGGGCCCTGGACAGGCTGGATCCAGGGCCCAAATCCAGCAAGGTGAGGTTTAACAAGTCCCAGTGCCGGGTCCTGCACTTTGGCCACAACAACCCCTGCAGTGCTACAGGCTGGGGACAGAGTGGCTGGACAGCAGCCAGGCAGAAAGGGACCTGCAGGGACTGATGGACAGCAGGCTGGACATGAGGCAGCAGTGTGCCCAGGTGGACAAGATGGCCAATGGCTCCTGGCGTGGATCAGGAATGGTGTGACCAGCAAGAGCAGGGCAGTGATTCTTCTCCAGTGCTCAGCACTGGTGAGGCCACACCTCGAGTGCTGTGTCCAGTTCTGGGTCCCCAATTTAGGAAGGACATGGAGGGGCTGGAGCGTATCCAGAGAAGGCCAAAAAGGCTGATGAGGGGTCTGGAAGAGAAGTTTGGTTGAAAGCACATGAGGGAGCGGTGGTTAACTGGACGATGCTCTGGGTAGACAAGGAAGTGTTAGGGTGCAGGTTGGACTTGGTGATCTCAAATGTTTGTCACAATAAACCGGAGTGGTTTCTCTGGTGTCCCCCAGCCCTTGCTGGCCCCAGGGGCTGATGGCATTTGCGCTCCCTCAGGTTCATGTCCCCACAAGCAACAGCATGGGGGTGCTCCTGCCTGCTCTGTGCAATGCAAACAGGGGCTCCTGAGCCAGTGCTGCCGTGGCTGTGCCTGCAAGGATGGGGCACCTGTGTGAGCTGGGGGAGAGGCCAGGGCTGCAGAGGGGGGATGTTGTTGGCAGCTCCATCAGGATGCTCTGGGACACTGCCCTGGGCTGTGCAGCGCACTGGGGATGGATCAGCCCCTGCTCTGCTGCTCCTTCCCTTCTCCCCCAGGGCCCTTGCAGAGCCCCAGCCATGCTGTTTGCCCCCAGCCTGCCCACGGCCAGCCTGGGGCTGCTCAGCCTGGGGCTTTTCTGTGCTGAGCATTGGCCTGGCCGTGTTCTTGAGAGAGCCTGGGCAAGGAGCCTGGAGCCCCCAGGGCCTGGCCTGAGGCGTCAGCGCTGCCCCAGCAGTGCCCATGGCCTGTCCCTGCTGCAGCCCCGGCACTGCCACCCCCAGGACTGTGCCCGGCCCTGAGAGCACTCAGGCCCTGCAGCAACACCAGGGCCACCAGGGCAGCGGGGCAGGGCCACGGCAGCAGCACTGCCAACACCAAGTGCTGCTGCTGCTGCTGGGCACAGCTGCTGTGCCAGCACTGATCTGCCCCAGCTCTGCACACAGACATTGCTGCTGCAGCTCCAGAGAAGGCAACAAAAGGGCATCTCTGCAGAAATCTCTGCTGGGAGATCCTTTAGTTCCTTTAAAACCACTGAGAGCACAGCCCCTCACTGACACAGTCTGTGTCCACAGGGAAGGTGGAGAGAAACAAAATGAGAAATGGCACAAACAATGACATTTCTTTCCGGATAATATAAAAAAACTAATGCAATGGACAAAAAAACCCACAAGCAAAGCTACAAGAACTATAAAAAAAGACTTTTATTACACGCGATTTGCTGAAATTGGCCAGCATTTTAATGTTTCTGAAAGCATCCTGTCATCAGTCTCCTCACTTCAGTCTTGAGCTCCTGGTTCCTCAGGCTGTAGATGAGGGGGTTCAAGGCTGGAGGCACCAGCGAATACAGAAGTGACAGGGCCAGGTCCAGGGACTGGGAGGAGATGAAGGGAGGCATCAGGTGGTGAATTGGGCTGGTGATGACAAACAGGGAGATCACGGCCAGGTGAGGGAGGCAGGTGGAAAAGACTTTATGCCGTCCATGCTCAGAGGGGATCCTCAGAACTGCCCTGAAGATCTGCACATAGGAGAAAACAATGAACACAAAACAACCAAATAGCAAACATGCACTAACTGCAATGAGCCCATATTCCCTGAAGTGATATTTGGAGCAGGAGAGCTTGAGGATCTGAGGGATTTCACAGAAGAACTGGCCCAGGGTATTGCCATGGCACAGGGGCAGGGAAAATGTATTGGCTGTGTGCATGAAAGCATTGAGAAAGGCACTGGCCCAGGCAGCTGCTGCCATGTGGGCACAAGCTCTGCTGCCCAGGAGGGTCCCGTAGTGCAGGGGTTTGCAGATGGACACGTAGCGGTCGTAGCACATGATGGTCAGGAGGAAATACTCTGCTCCCATGAAGAGGAGAAGCAAAAACAATTGTGCAGCACATCCTGGGTAGGAAATGGTCGTGGTGTCCCAGAGGGAATTGTGCATGGCTTTGGGGACAGTGGTGCAGATGGAGCCCAGGTCACTGAGGGCCAGGTTGAGCAGGAAGAAGAACATGGGCGTGTGCAGGTGGTGGCCGCAGGCTACGGCGCTGATGATGAGGCCGTTGCCCAGGAGGGCAGCCAGGGAGATGCCCAGCAAGAGGCAGAAGTGCAGGAGCTGCAGCTGCCGCGTGTCTGCCAATGCCAGCAGGAGGAAGTGCCTGATGGAGCTGCTGTTGGACATTTGTGCTGTCTTGGCATGGGGACCTGTAAGAAAAGTAATAATGGAATAGATGGGTTAGGAGAGGACTTTAAATATCCCAGCACAGCCTGGGGGCATTTTCCCCCCACTGCCTGCCCAGGGCTCTGCTGCCTGGAGCTGTCCCTGCCAGCAGCTGCTTCCCTGTACCCAGGGCTGGGCCCTGCCAGTGCTGCCAGAGCCCAGCCCAGCCCTGGGGGCTCAGCTCTGCCCTGCAGACCCTTTCCAGCTCTGGCACTGCCCAGGGGCAGCTCTGGCTCTGTAGGCTGTCAAGGCAATGTCAAAGGAAACCGAAGTAGGCTGGAAAAGCAACCATGATTCTGCCTGTGCTGATTTCTGTCACTGCCTAGTTAATAACTATCTGGAAAAAAAAATTATTTTTCTCACCCTGAAGTGAGAGATGAATATCTGTTTGCAATTTCCCATCCAGGCAACCCAGAGCAGTAGATTAAAATCACAGGATTTTCTCTTTTATGCAGCCCCTTCCTCGCTCTGCTTCTGATATTATCTCATTCAAAATGTTCTGCAGTTAAATGTCATGCTGAGAGCAGTCCTGAACAATGCAGCATCCTCACCACACAAGGAGAACACTTCCAACCCTTACCAGCTGTCTCCTTCCACCAAGATCTTGTCCCCCAGTGCTGGCAGCAGCTCCCCGGGCTGGCTGAGAGCTGTCCCTGGCAGGCAGCAGAATCCCTGCCCCAGCACAGCGCCCTGGGCTGCAGGAGCCTGCTCTGCAGGACAGCCCTGGGCACCCCTGGCTGCTCTGCACAAGAGAGAATGAGAGAATGTACTCACAGAGTCTGTAGGCATTGGGATGTTCCAGCTTTAGGAGATCACTCCAGGAGCTGCAGCTGCATTGTCCTGCAGCCAGAGGTTCCTGTGCCAAGGGCTGGCAGGGATTCTGCCCCAGCCACTTCTCAGCACCTTCCCAGCCCTGACTGATTGAAGCTCTCTGTGCCTCTGGGCTGTGCCCAGGCTGGCTGCAGGCAGCGCCCCAGCCCTGCTGGGCTGGCAGAAGAGCTGCTCATCAAGAGAAATGTGCTTTTGAAGCTCTTCTTGCTTACCAGGAGCTGCCTCTGTGCCAGGAGCCCAGCCCAGCTCAGCAGCACAGACACAGCACAAGGATTTTAATGACCCTCTGGGGCTTTGTGCTCAGGCCCTGAACATCAGTCCCTGAGAGGCAGCTGAACAAACCTCTCCAGAACTCCAAGTCAGAATCCAACTCCAAAGTTTCTTGGACTTTTAATGGGTCCCACTGAGGGACACGACTCAGAAAGTGTCCCCAGGCCCCAGGCAGAGCAGAGAACTGGAGGCAGTGATGACAGGTGGGGACAAAGAGAAGCCAAGTCTTGGTGGCCTGGGGCACAGCAGGGTCTGTGCCACCAAGGGCTGGGAGGAGACACCTTGTCCTGAGGCCCTGGGGCCTCCTGGCACAGCCCCAGCCAGGCTGGGCACTGTCAGCCCCTTGTCCTGCCCTCATCATCCCCCCCTAGCCCACATCCCAGTGGCCTCAAGGATCTGCTGGAAGGAGTCCCTGGGGAGCCTTACTCAGCAATGGCCCTGGGGGCTCCTGAATGCTCCCAGGGACTGCAGGTTTTTCAAAGGACTTTGGGTTTTGCTTTTGCCTTGGCTATTCTGAGAGGTTTGTGCAATCATGGCCTCGAATTATCTGCTGTAATTAGTCCCTGGAGAGGCTTTGTCAGTAACAACATTCAGTGCGGCTCATTAATGCTTCAGTTATTTTAAGGTACTTGGTGTTTCCCTTTTGATACAGACTCTGTGAGAATTTTTTGCTGTCATGGCCCTAATTATCTGCTTTAATGAGTCCCTTGAGAGCTTTGTACATTCAGTGGGGCTCATTAATACTTTGAGGTACTCAAGGTTTTTAAAGTACTTTGAATTTTCCTTTTCACATTGAGTCTTTGAGAAGTTTTTGTGCCATCCTGGCTTCAAATTCTCTCCTCCAAGGAGTCCATGAAGAGCCTGTGTTGGGGATGGACCTCAGTGGGACCCATTCATGCCTTGAAACACTTTGGGGTTTTCTTCTGACTTTGATTCCTGGACAGGTTTATGCAATCTCCTCTCAGGCCCTGAGGTTCCAGGGCTCAGCTCCAAATGCATCATGGAGATTATTAGCATCAAACAAGTCCTGACAAACCATGGCTCTGCCTTGATTTCCCTCTGCTCTAGTGCTGTTCATCAGGAAGCTTTCCTCTTGGAGAAATATTTCAAAGATTTTCTAGTAAATATGTATTCCTATTTTAAAGGATGTCTTTTATTATTTTTCTTATTGCGCAAGAGGTGATTGAAGCATTCTGTGACTGATATTGATCCAGGGACTCTCCTAAGGTGATCTGGCCTGTTCAGAGAAGCTGTGCCTTGAGCTCTGACCCAGTGTCAACAACCTTGCTCCACATTCCCCATCCCCATCCTGTCTCTCCTCACTCACATGGGATCTGCTTTGCTTGGAGATCTGACTGCACACAGCCAAAGAGGGGTTTTGTCTTTTTAATTCTTTGAAGCAATCTAAAACTCTTGAGTTTCTCCGTTGGAAACATAAAGCCTCCTCAAGTCTGTGCCAAGCCCAAGGTGCCACCAAGGTGCCACCATGGCCACTCCAGACCTGCCCTGGGCCAGCTGTGAGGGTGAGTCATCATCCCAACCTGCACTGGGCCATTTCAAAAAGTGAAATTCTGCCTAATTTGATGTTGATTTCTGTTAGGGCCTGGATACCCCCCTACCCCAGAGAAAATATTTTCTAAAATGTCCTTGTTGATGACACCGGAAACATATTTTTGGGCCCTGTAATTGTTGCTGGGGCCCCTTAAAGGGGAATGGCATGGCCACTAGGGCCTCTGCAACTCCTTGCCCAATGGCCTGGGCTTGTACGGCCGCTACGTGTTCTGCTGTCCTGAGGCAATTACAGCCTCACTCATCTGCAGGAGAGTGGTTTCCATCTCTAGTGGAAGGGCACACAGCCCTTTCTTACATTCCAGGTTGGCATTGGCTACCCCCAATGAGTTTAGTAATTCATTTTGAGTCTTTTCATCCCAGACTTGTTTCTCTACTGCCTGTTTCAGGCAATCAATCAATTTCATGCAGGGCTCTCTGGGTTCTTGCCTTATGTTTACATAGTGCAAACTGGGGGTGCTACCATCCGGTACCTGGATTAAAGCTTTCAAAGCCATCTCTTTTATATCGTCCAATACTTCTCTGGGGATACCTGCTGCTTGATCATCTGGCAGGCTGTGTTGTCCTTTTCCAGCTAGATGGCTGATTGTCAATTGCGCCCTTGACTCATTATTAGCATAGTCTGCTATTAATTGATTTAGTAAACACTTCCATCCCCCTTTCCCACAGGGTGTATTCTGTAGGTGATAAAAACATGGTCATAATATATTTTAAATCATAGTGGGTTACATGTGCTGTGAACATGGCCCTCATTAGGCCATTAAAACAAAGTGAGTCCTGCCTCTAGTCTTTAGTCCCACACAGCTCCTTGATTTCCCCGTAAACCAATGGCTGATACCTGGGATTCTGCTCCCTTCTTTCATAATGTCCTGGGGCAATGAGGAATTTCAAGACTATTTGCCAGTCTCCTTCCTTAACTGCTTCCTTCCAGATCCTTTCCCAGGATCTTCTAGGCTTGAGGGGAGAGGTGGCTCTGGGGAATCCAAACTGTCTTCTGGGGAGGAAGAATAACTTGGAGCAGAAAGACTTGGATTAGAAATAGTGTGACAGTTTGGCTTAGTATCCTTGACCATGGGGTTTATGTTGTTGCTGGAGGGTGAGTAAAGGGTGCTGCCATTTTGTCATTTTCGGGAGCTGTGGCCCAGGGTGGAGGTGGAATGAATGACAGTGGAGGCGTGACCTGCAGTCACGGGGGTGGAGTCTGGAGGTTCGTTCAGAGTGGAAGAGAAGGTTGTGGTAGCAGGAAGTGGAGGAGCCAAGATGGAGGGAGGATGGCCAGGCTCCCGAGCCACATTCGGGCTTCTTCCATCTTGGGTCTCCAGGGCACATTGCTCCAAGACAGCGTGGCCATTGCCGTCTTGGATCATCATGGAAAGTCCAAGAAAGGCAGGTTTCGGGCGAGGTCCCGGGTTAGGAGTGACTGATGGATCAAGTTTTCGACACACAGCTTGCTGGTGAAGGGTCTCAAGGATGGTGTAGAAGAAGGGGAACATGTGGGGTGCAATGGAGTCCCTTTTGATCGAAAGGTTGTACAATTTAAATCCCACAGAGTCACAAAATTCTGTGGTATGGACTTCGTCAGCAGAGGTGACTGGAAAAATTTTTAATGATTCACCTCACAATTGACTTTCATTCACTCTTTGAAAATACTTTGTCATGATCACTGAGAATTAACTTAAAGTGTCCATATAAGCTCCTTTCTACTTTGGACAACTGACCATGCATTTTTCTCCCTTCTCCGCCTTGGGGGGAACAGCCACCGGAACGCCCCAAATCAATTATGGGATGTGGATCTGTATTTTAAAAACACGGTGGCAACATGGGCTATAAATGTCCTGCATTTTCCCAAACCCACCTGCAATCCTCCACAGGAGGAAACCGTCATCATCCCCACCAATGCTGGCTCAGGTCCCTCGAAGTGATGGGAAATCCACTGGGCCAGGCACAATCCACAATCCCAGGGAGCCCTGGCCTATCTCTCAGCTGACACCAGCTGACACAACTGAATGTCAGGGTCCCTACTCAGGGGCCAGATGTCACAGTGAGGGTGGCTGCAACAAACCTCTCTGGTTCCCTGACTTAAGAGTGAAGTTGGCAAAAATGAAAAGGAGTGGGTTCAATGGAGTTGCCCAAAAAGAACTTCAATTATGGGGTGAAAAACAAAAAACATGGAGAAGTCAAGACCAGTATGAGGGGCAGGATCCAAAGACCTGAGACAAAGTAACAATATATACACTTGGGGGTAGAACACTCTAGAACAATACCCATATAGGGGAAACAAGTCACCAGTAGGGAAGCAGAACTTGGACAACTTAGCATAACAACACTAAAGGCTTAGGGGAGAACTCCCAAGCTCATCCTAAGTTAAAGAAGTTACTCCGAGGGCTTGAACATCATGCCGCGTTCTTTCGGGGTAAAATCTGGTGGACTCTGAGTTACAGCCAGGCTAACTCCCACACTGCTGCTTTGCACTGGCCCCTTGGGACCATGGGGGCCAACAGAGCCACAGTGATGTCCTTGGTTCCACAAGGCTCCAGAGTGTCACAGTGGTCCCTTGGATCCATGGTGCTCTGCAGTGTCACAATGCCCCTGCATTTCACAAGACCCCACAGTGTCACAATGATCCCATGGTTCCTCAAGACCCCACAGTGTCACAATGATCCCCTTGGTTCCACAAGTTCCTACAGTGTAACAATGCCCTTTGGCTCCACAATGCCCCACAGTGCCTCAATGGTCTCCACAGGAAGAAAACAGCCGAGCCCCAGGGGCAGATGAGAGGCAGTCACCAGAGGCCAAGGCTAACCAGACTTGACTGTATTGGCAGATTTTGTCTGGGAGAACGCCTTGGATATAGGGAATTTTAGAGGTGGAATCCTAATTTAAGCCATGGGAGCCTAGACAAGAAAAATAGTTTTCTTTTCCATAGGAAGGCAAGCACAGAGTCCCAGTGCTTCACAGTCAGATGGGAAGTGGCCCTTGACATGTCAAATTCAGCGGGACCTGTCAGACAGCTCCCAGGAGGCCAAACCAGGCAGACCTGTTCCATGTTCCGCTGATATCATGGGTCCCCATACCATCACAATGGTCTCCTTGATTCCATGAAGTCTGGCAATGTCACAATGGCTTCTTGGTTTCATGGGACCCAACAAAGTCTCAGTGGTCCCTTGGCTCCATGCGGCCCTGCTGTGTCACAATGGCTCCTTGTTTCTATGGGCCCCACAGTTTGATCATTGACCCTTGCTTCCACCGGGCCCCTGAACTGCACAATGCTTTCCTTGATTCCATGAAGTTCCACAGTCCCACCATAGTTTCCTTGGACCCGCGTTGTCACAAGTGACCCTTGGTTCCATGAGGTTCCGCAGTGTCACTGTGGTCGCTGTCAGAGGCTGGATGAGATCGATGTCCTGAGACACCTCGGGATGCTCGGAATGCCCGTGTGGGGCCAGGGCCGGGTCAGGCCTTGGTTTGTGGGGGAACAGAGCCCCGTCCCCAGCCCTGGCCTGGCAGAGCTGTCAATCACACAGCAGGGGCGGTGCTATCCCAGCTGTGATTGGCAGCAGAGCAGATGTAGCAGATGTTGATGGGACAGGAGCCCTGCGGGGCTGTCAGGGACCTGCAGCTTGCAAGGTGCTCTGCTCTCCCTCAGGTGCTCTCGGAGAGATCCAATCCCAGCTGGGCACCTCAGGGCACAAGTGGCACTGCCTGTTCATGGGCACACAGCCTGGAAAGAGGCACAGGTTTTAATACCTGTTAGTTTCATAATGTACCAGAAAATATTTTTTATCTGGATTACTTGAGTACTTTGAAGAAATGGCAAAGTTTTCCCACCAGGAACAGGAGTTTCCTGGATCTCATGGATTCTTCTACTGATGGCAGGAGAAAAAATACTGATCTTCCCCTCTACCTTTGCCAGCAACATTCAGTGTAGTATTTCCCGGCCGTCTTCCTTTAGGCGTTTGGAGCTCTTCTGGATAAATGGCCATGCCTAATGACATCTCTTCATTTAGAGCAGCTGGATCTATGCCCTTCCCCTTGCTCCCAGATTTCCTCCTACAGCTGTTCTCTGGTTATTCCAATGTGTCTCCCTTGACTGGCTTCATGCTTTGAGCATCAGGGAATTGCCCAATTTTTCAAAACTTTAAATACCTTCTTAGTCAGCATCTTAGTTGTGTTTTTATCTTTTCTATCACCTCTTCCTATGTCTTTGTCTAAACTCCTTCCTGTATGGCAATCCCTTGTGGATAGTGGACATGTCAGATGTTGCTGGGATGTCACAAGGAACTTAGGGAAGGGGTTTGATATTTCTTAAATTTTATAATGTTCACTTTTTTTTTATGTTGTCCATGAACAGAAACCTTTCTGTGCCTCTGAGTCTCACTAGTTCCTGGTTCCCCAAAGGACACAAACCTGATGAGTTGTGGTTCCCATTCCAGTGGTTGCACTTGGACCTCCCTCCATAGCCAAAGCAGAGCTCCCTTGTCCCAGAAAGTGCATGGCAATGCAGGGATAAACGAAACAGGCTGTGGGGATCAGGGGCAGGGCAGAGCCAGGGAGAAGAATGACTTTTGCATTTAATGGAGCTGTGCCTTTCCTTGGCTTTGTTGGCTGACAAGAAATGAACATCCCTCTGTGTCTCAGGCAGCTCCTTCTCCAAGGAAAGCAGGTGGGACTTAGAGCCAAGGAGCTGAAAGCTGCAGGTCCAGCCTGGGCTGGAGGGAGCTCAGATTTGCACAAGGCTGCTTTGAATGCCAGGGGTTGGATGGGGGAAATCGTGGGGAGAGGGTAGGGATGGAGTCTGACTGATTGTCAGCCATGAAGGATCTTGATTTTCATATCTATTCAAACTGCATGAGGAGGTACTTGGATTCAATGCCAACTGGCAATTGCACAAATCCATTTATTAACTGGGAAAAAAAACCTAAAGAGGACCTAAAAAATTATTTCTCACTGACTTTTAAAATAGTATATATTCAATTTGAATACACTACTGAAATCTGTCTAATTAACCCCAAAAGATTTGAATACTGAAATCAAATTATCCCCAGAGGCTTGGCTTGTTAAGGTATTCTAAATGTTAATGAGCCCTGGGACACTGAATTCCTGCACTGAAGAGCTGCAGGCTGAAGAAGCCTCTAGAGCAGTGAATCCAGCAGCAGCCTCCAAGTTGCTGAGGATGTCAGCAGCCCCCACTGAGGCCATCCCTGCCCAGAGACCGTGGGGGAATGGGCAGACAAGGAGAGCGTCCCTGGGGCTGGGCCAGCAGAACTCAGAGGCACCAGCAGCTCCAGCTGGGAAATGGAGTGTGGAATGTGGCTGGGAAAGCCCTGCCTGGGCTGTGCCAAGCAGGACAGACAAGCCCTGACTCCCATCCACTAAAAAACTCTCTCAAGGAGACATTTAAGAGGAATTACAGTCGCTTGTGTACTCTGAGTTTTATGTGCTGGAGAAACACTGACAACAGATTCTCAGGAGGTGAAAACAACAAAACAGCCTTTACTGGCAATTTTAGAAAATTAGAGAAATTTTGCACGAGGTTTAATATGACATTCAGTCAATCAAAGACACTTCAGAAAGCATTAACTTGGCCCATTCAATTTCACAAACTCTTAGCTTGTTCAATTTTAAGTTACTCAAAATTTGCAAGCAGGAGGCTGTGAAGTCTCTTACTGGTGTCTCCATTGTTCCATGAGGACTTGCAGTGTCAATTTGGCCTGTTGGTTCCATGACACCCCAAGGTGTCCTAATGGTCTCCATGCTTCCAGGAGGCCCCACAGTGTCACAATGGTCACTTGGTGTCACAGGCCCCACAGTGTCACCATGGTCCCTTGCTTCCATGGGCCCTGTGCTGCTGCATTCCCCCCTCCCCTTCTCAGGCTGCCCTGCCAGCTCAGAAATGCTCCTTGGACCTCGGCCTTGGCCAACAGCCCCTGGGCTCAGCTCCTCTGCAGCTCAGCACAAACACTGTCTGCTCCAGGCACTGCTGCTGCCCAACCAGCTCCTGGTTGCTGTAGGAGCAGCCCTGGGAACTGGTTTTGTTCCCTCAGTGGCACAACATCCCTGTTCTCACAGTGCCAAAGAAAGCTGTTGATGCCAAGTGTGGCCAGGATGAACCATTGCTGTGACTGAAGCCCCTCTCTTGGGGCCTTACAAACAGCGTTGCAAAAGGAGCCCCTTGGAGCTCTCCTGGGCCAGCGACTCCCTCTGAGTGGGGCCTCTCCCAGCTGGGAACTCTCCCATTTGCTGCACTCGGGGATCCCTGAACAACGACGGAGCCTGGGCCGATCCCCCCACTCCTCCAGGCTCAACCCTTCACCCTCTGGGGAGATGCCAAAGCATCCACAGGGAGCATTTCCTGCCCTCAGGGGAATTTCTCACAGGTGCCTTGCACTGACTCTTTGTGTCTGTGTGCACACAGGAGTGCCTGTGCTGGGGAAATGTGGCAGAAATGCTGCTCTCGGAGGGGTTGGAGTGCCTTGGATAGCTGAGTCAGTCAGGCCTGGAAGAAAGGCTGTAACAAGTTCTAAGTGAAGTTAAATGCTGCTAAGAGTTGTTCTGTTGCTAAGTTGTTATGTTTAACATAAGTTATAAGCTAAGTTGTATATTGAGTGTTATTCCTCTGTTAAATTGCTGATCCCTTGCTGGGGATGTTTTCAGTGCTCTCAAGCCCTCGTTCGTAACAGGGTGAAGGAGCCCTGGCCCAGGCTCTGGCCCTGGGGGACACAGGGACACTGCTGGGGGTCCCTGTCCCCCTGTCCCACCCCTCAGGGCCCCGTCCCTGTGTCAGGCTCTGGGGTCGATGTCGTGGAACATCCTCTGGGGGAGGCTGCGGTGCCGGGGGCAGGGGGACCCGGGGGGACAGGGGACCCCGCTGTGCACGAGCAGCGTTGGACTGCTCTGGGGGAACTGTGAGGGGGGCTGGGGCAGAGTCACCTCCCCAGTGACATCACACAGCTCCTGTGACCTTACACAGCTCCTGTGATGTCACAAAGCCCCTGTGACATCACACAGCCCATTTGTGATGTCACAGCCCACATTACGATGTCACAGTTATTGTAGTGATATTACACAACCTACCCTGGGATGTCACACAGCCATTTTGTGATGTCACAACCCCTCTCTGATGTCACACAGATACCCTGTGATAGCAGAATCCATTCTATGATGTCCAGCCTATGATGTCACAGAGCCTACTCTATGATGTCACAGGCAACTCAGTGATGACACACTACTGCTCTGTGATGTCACAGCCTGCTCTGTGATGTCACAAAGCAGCTTCATGATATCAAGGGGCCAGTGCTGGGATACCATTCTGTGATATTATAAATCTGCACTGTGATGTCACAGAAGATTTGGTGATGTCACAAAGTCACCATGTGATGTCACAGTCTGTTCTATGACATCACAGCTGGCTCTATGATATTACACCGTCACACGGTGATGTCACAACCCACTCTCTGATGTCACAGAGTCACCTTCCATGATGGCAGAGGCTACTCCATGGCCTCAAACACTACTCTATGATGTAACAGACAGCTCTGTGATGTCACAACCCCCTCTGTGATGTTACACAATCCTCTCTGTGATGCCATACTGCCACTCTGTAATGCCACAGCACACACTTTCACATCACAGCCTGCTCTATGATGTCATACAGCCATACCATGATGTCACAGCCTGCTCTGTGATGTCACACAGAATCCCCTCTGTGATGCTGTTGCTACTCAATGACCTCACACAAGAAACTCTGTGATGTCATAGTCCAACCTGTGACCTCACACAGCCCACTCGGTGCTGTCACACAGCCCCTTGCTGACATCACAGCTGCTCTGTGCCTCTAGGACACAGCCACAGAGGTGTCGCTGTGACACAGCCCCCTCTGGGACATCCCCCAGCCCCTGCCAGTGCTGAGCCCCTGTCAGCTCTGGCTGTGCCCTGCTGGTGTCCCTGAGCTGCCCTGGCAGTGCCCCAGCCCTGCTGGGCTGTGCACAGGAGCTGCTCCTGGCCAGAGCTGTCTCTCTGCAGCACTGCCCTTGCCAGGAGCTGCCTCTGGGCCAGGAGCCCGGCCCAGCTCAGCAGCACAGACACAGCACAAGGACTTTAATCACCCTCTGGGGCTTTGGTGCTCTTTGTGTCTGCCATGGCCCAAGTGCTGCCCAAGGTGGCTCTGTCAGGGTCTCGCAGCTGCTGCCCATCCCTGTGCCCTGTGCAGCCCAGGCTGTCCTACGGTGTCCCTGCCCTGCACCTCTGTCCCTGCAGGCTGTCATCATCCCCCAGCTGCCCCACCTGGCTGGCCCCTTCCTTTGCTGGCAGCTCTGCCTCCTGCCTGCCTCTGCCTGCCCACACAAAGCCTTGGGCTGCTCCAGGCTCCTTCTGGGGGATGTGCTGCACCACAGCCCTGCCCTGGGAGGGAAATTCCTTTCTCCTGGTGTCCAGTCTGGACCACCCCAGCTGCACTTGGTGCCTCTCTCTGTTTGATACAGTGAAGAAAAGCTCCAGCCTCTCTGAAACCACCCTTCAATCCCTCCTAGGCTACTACTGTTGTCCTCAGTTTCCACACCACTGAGCCCAGAGCCATCAGCCTCTCCCTGCTGCTTATGGGATCAGGCCTCCACACCCCATCTTGGGAGATTTTTGGATCTTCTCCAAGGTCTGTGAAAATGGAAAAACACTGGTCAAAGTTATTTTCTCCCAAATCTTGCAGTGACAGAAAAATCGTCAATATCTCTCAACTGAATGAGGGTGGATTTACATTTGTTAGACAGAAGAAAAATTTTGCAATTATGAGTGGTACAAAATTGCAACTGTTTTTCCCGAAAAGTGGATGCCCCATCCCAGGAATTGGGAAATCTCCCAATCCCAGGAATCCAAGAGCAGGAGCTTTGTACAACCTGACCCAGTGAAACAATCTCATCCCCAAGGACAGAATTCCTGTTGTGTGGGTTCTCTGCTGTGCTGGGTGCCCTCACAACACTTCTGGCCAGAATGTCTGCTGAGGGCAGCCAGGCTGCTGCAGGGGCAGTGACCTCACAGCCATCACCATGGCAGCCCTGTGCCCTGGGCCTGGCTCTCCCCTTTCCTCTGCCCCTGCCTTGTCTCTGCTGGCATGAAGAGTTTTGTCATTCATATCTTGTCCCCAAGGTGCTGGGGCCAATGGCTTCCCAGGCAGGCTCCTGGAGCAGAAGTGGCTTTTCAGAGCCCAGGCAGAAATGAGCCCTGAGGCAGCAGCTCTGCAGTGCTGGCCACCAGGCCGGGCTGCCAAGGGAGGCTTCTGGCCATGGCCTGCAAGCAGCTGCTGCTGCCAAGGTGCCTTTGGTGTCTCAGGCTCTGCCTGGCACAGCTCCCAGCACGGCACTCTGCCCTTGTGCCCGAGCCCTTCCCTGTGCTGGGGCTGGCCTGGGGCTTTTCCTGCAGCGGGACCTGCCCTGCTGATGGCACAGGAAAGGCAGTTCCTGCTGGAGCAGGAGGCTCTGCCTGCCATGGGCTCCAACAACTCCAGACAGGCCCTGTTTGCAAAGACCCCAGCGGGAAATGAAGGAGGGTCATGTTGCTTTTGGGGTTGAATAATGCTGAAAGCAGACTTCTCCATCCCAAAATCCTGAGAGGGAGAGGAAGCTGTGGCAGGGATGGAATATTTCACAGAGAAAGCAAGAACCAAGGGACAGCACTGTGAGCTTCTGCAGAGCTGCTGAGCTGGCCCAGCCTGGGCACATCTGACTGAGAGGGCAGCACTTCAGACCAGAGAAGCCCTGTCCCAGATTTTAACTGCAGCATCCCCTGACATTTCCCTACTTGGGGGTGTGGTGATTCCTCCCTACAGTGGGGACACCCCTCAAGGTCACTTCTCCAGGCTGAGACAAAGGAACTTGCCCACGATCATTCGTCTTGGGGAGTGACATTAATCTCTCTTAAATAACCGGTTTTGCTTTAACACAGTTGCTTTGAAATCACTTCCAAGTACTCTATACAATATAATATGTTATAGCTCTTATATATTGGTGTAAATATTTCTGATTAAGATCATTTTGTCTCATCAGTGCTATAATAGATATTTATATAAAAATCTCTGGTTTGCTATCCTTAATCCTGTGAAACAAATTCTATAAAGGTGTCATGGTTTGGCCCTGGCACAATGCCAGTGCCCCCATGAAAGTATACTTGCAAAATGGTTACTGTGAGATGGGACTTGGAAACAGAACAAAGCAGGCTCCAACTTGGGAATGGAGCGGAAAAAAACCCCAACACTTTATTAATCTACAACATAGAGACAAAAGGGTGTTGCCATGATATTTTAGTGAAAAAGCCTCTGCTAGGATTTTTCCTGTCCTGATGAGCTGAGAGCCTCAGAAAAGAAATGTAAACAATAACTATCTGCTGCTGTGGAATGCCACAGGTGCATCTTCCATTGGTCCATGTGGATTGTTTTCAATCAGTGAACAATCACAGCCACCTGTGCCAAGGCTGTGAGCAGTCACAGGATTTTTGTTATTCATTCCTATTCTATTCTTGTCTTTGTAGCCTTCTGATCTTCCTCTCTCTGTTCTTTTAGTGTAGTTGTAATGTAGTATTTTAGTATAATATATAACATAATAAATCAGCCCTCTGATGAAAATGGAGTCAAGCCTCGTGTCCTCGCACCAGGGATCACAGTCTAAGCAAGAATTGGTGACCCCTGGATGTGTGAAACTGATGGTCACCCCAAGAGTGACCACGGAGTCCAGCCTGGAGCTGAAGAAACGAGACCCCGAAGATGGGCAGAGTTCACAGCCAAGGCAAACAGGAGAACCTGTTGGACTTTCCTGGACATTGTGTCCAGAGACCGCAGAGCAGCAGAGCTGCACAGCTGGATCCACAAGGACACTGTCTAAAGGTACTGTTATTTTTTCCCTTCCTGAAGATCCTGCCATTCGCAGAAGGTGGGAGGAAAGTTGGAAAAACATACCTTCGGGAGCTCAGGTTCCGTTTACTGCGTCAGAGAAGAAAGTTATTAAAATCTGGCACAGATGGGGACACGAGAACGGAGTTAATAGTGTGTGGGAGAGACTGTGTTATGAGTTTTTCAGATGGGCAAAATTTCATAGATTTTTTACAAATGTCGTATACTCCCTTGATTTAGATCTTTGGGAGTTCATGGACGCTGCTTTTGAGTGGACAAAGGACCAGGGTGTTACACTCCCAACAATGTATGGAGTACACCTATGGCTCTTATTCTGTATTTTGGAAAAAAGGGAGGCTGCAGGGGACATCGTGGCTCGGTGGCGCGGTCGCGCTCCGTTTCCACCAGGTTCAGCACGAGAGGAGCCTCTCAAAGAAGACAAACCGCGGGTTCGCAGCGCCCCCGCATTGCCCACAGCTGAGCAAAAGTTTTTCTCCGCTCCCTTGGAGCATGAGCAGGCAGAGCTGCCTTCCCCCCCGCTCTTTCTCTTGGGGGAGATGGGGAGCCGGCCCCGCTGCCCGTGCCGAGCCTGCTGCTCCCTGCCAACCCAATTGCAGTGAAAGAGCATGCCAAGAATGGTGCTGAGCCCACGGGACCGTCTCAAGAGCCGACACCAGCGCCCGTGCTGCCCGCACCACCCACCCCAGTTGTCCCGCTGCCTTCCAGAGCTCCGACCTTCGCATCAGACCCTGTGAACAGTCTGTCCCTCCATGGAGAGGGCACGGCCCGCCAGCTCACCGCAGGAGCAGTTCGGCTGGCTGTGTTCAAATCAGTGTGGTTTCTGGGCCATTTCGCGTGTGGTCGGGGGCTTCTCCCTGGGGGTTGGGGTGCCTGCCTCCCCCCGAGCGCCCCAGCGGCGTGGGGGAGTTGGCTCCTGTGGTATCTGCCTCTGGTTCCCAGCCCAGTGGGGATGGGGGTGGTGCCGAGGGGCAGAAAGCAGGAGCAGTGGCATTTGCATTGCAGGAGCAAGAGAAACAGAGCAAAGCAAGCATTGCTCGCTTGCTCTGGGGACAAGAAACCCTCAGATCTGGGATGACAATTCCTGAGAAAGCTTCTCTTCCCGAGCTGCCGGTGTGCACCGGTGCTGCCGGGGGGAGGAAGCATTTGGTCACTTCTGCTCTGAAGACACTGGCAGCATGGTCCTGCCAGGTTCTGAGCACACAGAGCCCGCCTCACGGGCTGGTTCTGGGCCGTTTGGCTCATTTCCCTGGGCCAGGGCCTCCGCCCCGTCCAGTGCTGGGTTTGGGGACTTTGCTTTCCCCACAGGGACCTGGGCCACCATTCTGTGAGCCAGGTCTGGGTTCTCTGGTCCGCCCACCAGGACCAGGGCCACCTAAAGGTCCTAGAGACCCTCTGCTGCTGCTGTTGCTCTTCTTCTTTTGGAAAAAAAAAATTAATAAAGAAAAGTGGAAAGAGCTAGCAGCTCAAAAGCATTGAAAAGCCAAAAATTAGCCTCAGCCCAAGTGGTTCAGTAAAGGGCTGTGGCCAGGGCATTCCAGAAATTTTTTCTCTGAATTGTTTCATGACTGTCAATGAATTGTTTGATAATTCTTGTTTTCTTTAGCAGTTCTTTGTTTCAGAATTCTGCAAGCCTGCTTCAGGACCAAAGGGGATTTCCAGAGATGTCAAAGAAGAGCATCTTCAGTCCATGCACTCTGTCCTGAAATTCAGCTGTTTGGACTTGAAACAATGAACTTTCTTTGCATGAGTTTTTGCATTGTCTTATTTTTTAAGATTGTTTTAGTGATATGATAGAATTTGATGTTTTACAGGTGAAGAATTTCCCTGACCATTCCACATCAGCAGATGATTGAGATTTTGATTGGCAACAGATGAACCTCAAGAGGTGTTGTTCTCTCTTCTGCAAAGTCCTAGTAGAAGAGATTGCAAACATTTCTTTTTCTATTTAATTTAATAATTTAAAAGCGTGAGAGGTTGCCATGATAATTTTAGGGAAAAAGCCTCTGCTAGGATTTTTCCTGTCCTGAGGAGCTGAGGGCCTCAGGAAAGAAATGTAAACAATAACTATCTGCTGCTGTGGAATGCCACAGGTGCATCTTCCATTGGTTCATGTAGGTTGTTTTCAATCAGTGACCAATCACAGCCACCTGTGCCAAGGCTGTGAGAAGGCACAGGTTTTTGTTATTCATTCCTATTCTATTCTTGTCTTTGTAGCCTTCTGATCTTCCTCTCTCTGTTCTTTTAGTATAGTTGTAATGTAGTATTTTAGTATAATATATAACATAATAAATCAGCCCTCTGATGAAAATGGAGTCAAGCCTCGTGTCCTCGCACCAGGGATCTCAGTTTAAACAAGAATACGGATCTTCCCCTCTATCTTTGCCATGGACATCATTCACTCTAATATTTCATGACCCCCTCCTTTACGTGTTTCCAGCTCTCCTTTTGAAATGGCCATGTCTAAGGACATCTCTTCATTTAGAGCAGCTGGATCCTTGTCCTTCGCATTGCTCCCAGAAGTCTTCCTCCAGATGCTCTCTGCTCCTTCCAATGTGTCGTCCTTGATTGGCTTCATGATTTGAGCATTAGGGAATTGCCCAATCTTTCAGAAGTTTAAATACCTCCTTAGCCAGCATCTTAGTTGTAGTTTTATCTTTTCCATCACCTCTTTTTATGTTTTTGTCTAAAATCCATCCTGTAGGGCAATCCATTGTGGATGGTGGACATGTCAGAGGTTGCTGGGATGTCACAAGAAACTGAATGAAGGCTTTTGATATTTATTAAATTTATCATGTTCACATTTTTTGTTTTCCATGAAGAGAAACCTTCCTGTGCCTCTAGTCTCACCAGTTCCTGACCTCCAAAGGACACAAATCTGATGAGTTGTGGTTCCCACTCCAGGGGCTGCACTTGGACCTCCCTCCATAGCCAGAGCAGAGCTCCCTTGTCCCACAGTGCCTGACAAAGGAGGGATGAAGGAAGCAGGACAGGCTGTGGGGATAAGGGGCAAGGTAGAGCCAGGGGGAAGAATGAATTTTGCATTTGATGAAGCTGTGCCTTCCCTTGGCTTTGTTGGCTGACAATCAATGAACATCCCTCTGTGTCTCGGGCAGCTCCTTCTCCAAGGAAAGCAGATGGGAGCTGGAGCCAGGGAGCTGAAAGCTGCAGGTCCAGCCTGGGCTGGAGGGAGCTGAGATTTGCACAAGGCTGCTCTGAGTGCCAGGGTTTGGATGGGGGAAATGGTGGGGAGGGGGTAGGGACAGAGTCTGATTGATTGTCAGCCATGAAGGGTCTTGATTTTCAAATCTATTCAAACTGCATGAGGAGGTACTTGGATTCAGTGCCAGTTGGAGATTGCACATATCAATGAATTAACATGGAAAAGAAACCTAAACAGGTCCTAAAAATGTTTTCTCATTGTCTTTTTAAATAGAATATATTCAGTTTGAATAGGCTTCTGAAATCTGTCTAATTAACCACAAATTATTTGAAAACTGAAATCAAATTACTCCCAGAGGCTTGGCTTGTTAAGGTGCTCTGAATGTCAATGAGCCCTGGGACACTGAATTCCTGCACTGAAGAGCTGAAGGCTGACCAAGCCTCTGGAGCAGTGAAATCCAGCAGCAGCCTCCAAGTTGCTGAGGACGTCAGCAGCCCCCACTGAGGCCATCCCTGCCCAGAGACCGTGGGGGAATGGGCAGACAAGGAGAGCGTCCCTGGGGCTGGGCCAGCAGAACTCAGAGGCACCAGCAGCTCCAGCTGGGAAATGGAGTGTGGAATGTGGCTGGGAAAGCCCTGCCTGGGCTGTGCCAAGCAGGACAGACAAGCCCCGACTCCCATCCTCCAAACAACTCTCTCAGTGAGACATTTAAAAATAATTACAATTGTTAGTGTATTCTGAGTTGGATGTACTGTAGAAATACTATGAAGTGATCCTGAAGAGCTTAGAACGACCAAGCAGACTTTACTGGGAAATTTAGAAAATCAGATGACCTTTGGAAGAAGGTTTAGTATGACATTCAACCAACAAAAAACACTTCTCAAAGCATTAATTTGGCCTATTCAACTTGACAAACTCTAAGCCTGTTCAATTTTAATTAAACTCAAATTTTCCTAGAGGGCATATAAAGTAGAAGTAGACACAGAGAGAGAGAGAATGAGAAGTAAGAAATATAGAGACAGGCACACACTGAGCTACCAACTCCTGTATTCCAGCACTGTTCAAATGAAAATTCCAAGAGGAGGTAGGGTCAAGATGTGTGCTTGCCTTGTGGTCAGCCTTCAATAGCCCTGGTTCTTCCTGGGCCCTTCTCCCAGGTGGGACTTGGGCTCATTTGGTCACTCAGGAGCTGGGCTGGGGCTCCAGAGGTGGCTGGGGAGCATTGCCTGTGCTGTGCCAGGGACTGGCAGCCACTGCTGGGCAGGGATAGAGGCTCTGGGGGGATTGGGATTCCAGAGCAGGGCAGTGCTGGGGTTCCAGGGCAGGGCAAGGCTGGACCTGCCCCTTCCTCCCCCACACATGTAATATTTCGAGCCAAAAATTTCCAGTCTCTTCACAAATAGGCAATGTTCGAGGTGGAATCCCAATTCTGGCCATGGACACCTGGAGGACAATGACAGTACTTTTCCATAGGATTGAAAGCCCCAGTTCTTGGTTCATTTTTTATTTGATTGCTTGGATTTTGTTTGGTTTTGTTGTTGCCGTGTTTCCCTGGTGTGCCTGAAGTGTCCAGTCAGAAGCAGAGTGACTCTTGCCAAGTAACTTTGTGGTGCTGTCACTTAATATTAAATCTGGTTTCTGCTGATCTCTTGCTGGGGATTTTTTCAGTGCTCTCAAGCCCTCATTTGTAACAGGGTGAAGGAGCCCTGGCCCAGGCTCTGGCCCTGGGGGACACGGGGATGCTGCTGGGGGGTCCCTGTCCCCCTGTCCCACAGCCCCGGCCCCCCATTCCCATGTCAGGCTCTGGGGTCGATCTCGTGGAACATCCTCTGGGGGAGGCTGCGGCACCGGGGGCGGGGGGACCCGGGGGGACAGGGGACCCCGCTGTGCACGAGCAGTGTTGGACTGCTCTGGGGGAACTGTGAGGGGAGCTGGGGCAGAGTGACCTCCCCAGTGACCTCACACAGCCACCTGTGATGTCACACAGCCCTTTTGAGATGTCACACAGCATCCTTGTGATGTTACAGAGCCAATTCTGGGATGTCACCCTGGAATGTCATGCAGATGCACTGTGATATCACAGAAGACTCTGTGATGTCAGAAAGTCAGCCTGTGATGCCACAGTCTGTTCTGTGATGACACAGCCTGCTCTATGATGTTACACAACCACCTAGTGATGTCACAACCCACTCGCTGATGTCACAGAGCCACCCTCCATGATGGCAGGATCTGCTTTTTGGCCACACACCTTACTCTATGATGTCACAGACAGCTGTGTGATGTCACAGCCTCCTCAGTGATGTCATAAAACCCTCTCTGTGATTTCATACTGCTACTCTGTAGTGCTACAGCACACACTTTGACCTCACAGCCTGCTCTATGATGTCATACAGCCATGCCATGATGTCACAGCCTGCTCTGTGTTGTCACACAGTCTCCTCTATGATGCTGCAGCTGCTCAGTGACCTCACACAACAAACTCTGTGATGTCACAGCCCAACCTGTGACCTCACACAGACCACTTTGTGCTGTCACACAGACCCTTGCTGACATCACAGCTGCTCTGTGCCTCTAGGACACAGCCACAGAGGTGCCGCTGTGGCACAGCCCCCTCTGGGACATCCCCCAGCCCCTGCCAGTGCTGAGCCCCTGTCAGCTCTGGCTGTGCCCTGCTGGTGTCCCTGAGCTGCCCTGGCAGTGCCCCAGCCCTGCTGGGCTGTGCACAGGAGCTGCTCCTGGCCAGAGCTGTCTCTCTGCAGCGCTGCCCTTGCCAGGAGCTGCCTCTGTGAAAAACGGAAGGTGGTTTTCAGAGTGTCACCTTCTCAGCTGATTTTGTTTGTGTCCTCCTTTCTCTCCTGCCTCTCTTTGCCTGCTCTGTTTCTCTCTCAGTGTCTCTCTTGACCCAGGGCAGCTCCCACCAAAGACCCTGCCCTGATTTAATTCCCAGTCCAAGGAGCTACAACAACCACGGGTGAAGTTATGAATGCTGGCAGTGAAATGTCACTGTAGGATCTTGCTCCACTTGGCTTTTGGCTCCTTCTGAAGAGCTTTGCCTTCAAGGGCAGGAACATCTTTTCCTTGCTGGGAACTGGAATTGCAGCCCCTGGGAGTGTGTGCCATGGATCCCAGAGGGGCATTCCCGAGGCTCCCAGGGTGCTGCTCCTGCCGTGCCTGCCAAGGAGCTGTGCAGGGCCAGGGGAGAAGGTGCAGCAGCTCTGTGGGTTCCCAGAGCAGGAGCGGGAGCGGGAGAATCCTGGCGCCCGCACGCTGAGCCTGCAGCACCCCCTGCCCCGGGAGCATCGCCCCCAGCCCCAAGCCGCAGCTGAGGGGGAGGCCGAGCTCGCCCCGGCTCTACCGAGGGGTCTCCAGGAGGATTTTTTTGGAGAGTGTTGGGAGCCGGCAGATCCCGGACTCCAGCCCCGGATATCTCCGGGCTCCCTAGAGGAGCTTTTTCGGGGGGAGAGGAGCTGTGATCGCCCCTCGGGAGGGTCCCGGCGGTCCACGTGAGGATGGCCCGGTACCGACAGGGCGGGACATTGGTTTTGGGGATCCCCGTGAGAGCCGGGGCTGTGGAACGTGGGAGCCCCGGGGCAGGGAGAGGGGAAGGGGCGATACCGGAGCCGGGGGACCCCCGGCAGCCCGGAGATGAGGCGGGGATGGGACCCCCTGACCCTGACAGGGGCATGTCCTGGGTGACTTCATGATGCTCTTACCCCTTTTGGTCTGTTTAGCCCAGAAATGAGTTCTGCACCTCTAAGGCTGGTTCTAAGAGCAAAGGAGGGGAGGAAGAAGCTGCAGTTTGTTTTCAGAAACTGCACTCACTCCTCCACATTCCGGCTCCTGGACTGTTGTGATGCCTTAAGGAGCTGGAACAGAGGCTAGAGGGTGTTAAGAGGAATAAAGTGGATTTTTATTGAAGTGCTTTAAAAGGTCACACCCTGGCCCTACTGGAGCCTCAGTCCTGACTCTGCCTGGATGGCTCCAAGATGGGAGCAAAAGAGGGCTCAGTCATGAGATCTCACATTTTTATAAGTTTTAGTTCATTAGCATTTAGGAGTTAACTGCCCAATTAATACCTTCAAATGATGAAGTTTCATCCTCCTTGCTTTCTTTCCTGCCCTCCTCTTTTCATGTTGTTTATGCTTTGGGCCTGAAGTTTGAAGAGATTGTCCTTGAGTCTCCAGCTTGAATGGGATTGTTTTGTCTTCACCACCCTGTGAAAAGATCCCAGTAACACTCAATATAAAGCTAAAAGCTGCACACCAAAGCAGAACAGAAAAACTTAAAACCTAAGGTATCAGTTGTCTGTGGACAGGCAGACAGCAGGACAGAGCTCTCCTTTGCATTTAGTTAGTTTTTAGCTAGCTGAGGCAGAGAAGTTTCCTGGACTGTGGTTTTCCTTTTTCTTTGGAGCTGCTTAAACCTGCTCTGGACTGAACACCCAGAGAGCACAGGCAGCTCTCTGTGGCCTGTGGCCACGGGGCCGAAACTGGGCTGAGGCATTTCCAGTGCTGGAGGGACTCATAAGAGACTGATAGGAGACTGAGTGAGCGAAGCTACAGCCCACAGGGCGACTTGCTGAGTTTCTCATCTCCTTTGGAGCAGCAAGAGGTTTTATTGTTTAATATTGTTAATTTCTTGCTGGATGGTGAATGCTTTGTCTGTAAAATAAACAAGGTTTTTCCACTTTTCTCCAAGGAAATCTTTTCTCGAACCAGCTGGGGGAGGAGCTGTTTGAATTCGCTTTCTAGTGGAAACCACTTTGGAGGTTTTTTCCCAAATTTGCCCTAAACCAGGACAGGGCGGTGGGGAGAGAAGGGAGCCCAAAGTGGCTGGATTGGGGTGAGGCTGGATTCAAGAACCCCAAAACCCCCCAGCATGTTGAAGCAGGACCCTGGAGAGGGGGGATCCCCAGGATCCATGGCATCCCCAGCACCCTGAGACAGGGATGACCGGAACCCCAGAGGGATGAGACTGGAAATGGGACACTCCTGGTGGCTTTTTTTGATTCACTCTTGATTTTTGGAGGTTTTTATGGACATCAAGTGACCTCTAGAGATAGATTTGGGCGAGAGGAATGCCCCGACCAAAGGCATTCACACCTTGTTTTTCCCCAAACCAGGATTTCCCATACCCAAACCTTGGCCAGATGGAGGAGAGGCTGCGAGGAAGAGGAAGATGCCCCAGGACACGCAGGCAGGTGGGGAGGAAGTCAGTGCCCCTTTCCCCTCTGTCCTGCTCCATCTCCCAGCCCAGCATGGCCCCCAGCTGCAGGACAAACCCCATTGCTGATGCTGTCCTGCCAGGGATGCACTGGAGAGGGATCTTCTTCCCCTTCCCTCTGGCACGGAGGCAAATCCCATCCTCACCTTGTCCTTCCTCCCACAGACAAGGAGCTGAGGATGGAGACCAGGCAGGACAAATCCCAGGGCAGAACCTCATGGAAGTGGCTGTTCTGAGCAGCTCCACGGGGCAGGAATCCAAGGGGGAGGAAAAGCCCCAGAGATCCCACAGGAGGAGGGGCTGCAAACCCAGCACAGAGTGCTCTGAGGAGAAAAGACCCACCCTAGGCTGGGAAGGCAGCCAGAGATGCAACCAGAGCTCAGAGATGGTGGTCCATGAGCAGCTTCATGACAGGGAGAGGCTTTACAAGTGCTTGGAGTGTGGGAAGAGGAGCAGATTCAACCTGATCCGCCACCAGAGGATCCACACTGGGGAGAGGCACTACGAGTGTCCCAAGTGCCAGAAGAGGTTTTGGACCAGTTCCACTTTCCTCCTGCATGAGCGGATTCACTCAGAGGAGAGGCCCTTCCGCTGCCATGACTGTGGGAAGGGCTTCAAGCAAAACTCCACCCTCATCATCCACTGCCGCATCCACATTGGGGAGAGGCCCTACGAGTGTCCCCAGTGTGGGAAGAGCTTCACCCACAGTTCTAACTTAACCAGACACCAACAGAGGCACCAGTAGGGGAAGCCCTGCAAGTGCCCCAACTGCAGGAAGATCTTCATGCACTGCTGCAGCTTCATCCCCCATTGGATGACCCATGCTGGTCAGAGTCCTGGTGATCCATGTTCCCAGTGATCCATACTGGGAAGACACCTGTCCCTTCTGCCCCTGCCGATGGCATGATGTGGGATTGATGAACATGAGGGTTTGGCCATGGCTGTGTTGTTACATTCACTCCCACCTCAGGTCATTGCCATGGGCAAGAAAGGGAATCTCTCTATCTTCCTACGAGGAGAAGAGTGTCCTTTCTTGGCAGGAGGAAATTGTGTCTGGGAAGAGTCAGCTGAGTTGTAGTTTTCCATTTTTCTTATCCCTTTTGTTATCAATATTGTTGCTGTTCCTGTTTGTTCCTGATCTTGTTGCTGTTCCCAATAAATTGTTCCTATCCTAGCCCAGGATCTTTGCCTTTTGTGCTTTCCATGGGAGGCAGGAGGCTAGCAATCGGCAGCACGGTTTTAGCGGGACCAGGAAATTGGGGAATCCCATTCCTGAACCCCACCCTGTGGAAACCAAGCATCCCAGCTGGTCCCAGCCCTGGTTGCCATGCTAAGGATCAGATTTGTCACAGGCCCTCAGAGGGGTTCCATGAGGGCTTTCCAAGAGTCTCTAGGCTGTCCAAGAGCTGGAATGTCACAGGCAGAGACAGGGGCTCCATGGACACCTTCCAGGGGTTTCTGGGGATGGTAAAGAGCCCTGTGGACAGAGGCAGTCACAGCCATTCCATGGTGACATCCCAGGGCACCTTGGGCTGCAAAGGCACCAATCTGTCACAGGCACTCATGGGGGCTCCACGGTGACATCCCAGGAGTCCCCAGGCTGCCAAAGCACCGGGATGTCCCAGATACTCACAGGGGTCCCTGTCATGGGCACAGTGGGAGCTTCAGGCAAAAGCTTTATTTCTTTATTGGAGAAACTCATGCTGAGTCATGAGGTGGGGAAATGACACCCAAAACCCACCATGGATCCTCAAACCCGTGCAGGGCCCCTAGACTTCTAAAATTCCTTCTGAAAGAGGAGACTGGGAGCGGCTGGATCGAATCCCAGCCCCAGACTTTGTCAAAGGTGTAAAAGATTGGACAGGTAGAATTGAACCTTAATTAAATTTGTCCCACAGGATTAACAATGGAATATCAGATATATTTATATAAATACAGCTCTGACTGATTCTGATCATGATTTGATAACATGCCTTATTTACTCCACAGAGTAAATTTTAAAAAAACCCAGTTATTTACTCCACAATACAGGGACTATAACAATTATTTGAATATTCTGCTCTAGGAAGCAATTTTGAAGTCAACAATGCCTTGCTTGAGTTGATGGAGCCCATGGCAGGCAGAGCCTCCTGCTCCAGCAGGAACTGCCTTTCCTGTGCCATCAGCAGGGCAGGTCCCGCTGCAGGAAAAGCCCCAGGCCAGCCCCAGCACAGGGAAGGGCTCGGGCACAAGGGCAGAGTGCCGTGCTGGGAGCTGTGCCAGGCAGAGCCTGAGGCACCAAAGGCACCTTGGCAGCAGCAGCTGCTTGCAGGCCATGGTCAGAAGCCTCCCTTGGCAGCCCGGCCTGGTGGCCAGCACTGCAGAGCT
Organism: Passer domesticus; assembly: GCF_036417665.1. NCBI lineage: Eukaryota > Metazoa > Chordata > Aves > Passeriformes > Passeridae > Passer > Passer domesticus. The sequence continues at coordinate 298,818 of NW_026989900.1, read as the reverse complement.
GCTGCCTCAGGGCTCATTTCTGCCTGGGCTCTGAAAAGCCACTTCTGCTCCAGGAGCCTGCCTGGGAAGCCATTGGCCCCAGCACCTTGGGCACAAGATGTGAATGACAAAACTCTTCATGCCAGCAGAGACAAGGCAGGGGCAGAGGAAAGGGGAGAGCCAGGCCCAGGGCACAGGGCTGCCATGGTGATGGCTGTGAGGTCACTGCCCCTGCAGCAGCCTGGCTGCCCTCAGCAGACATTCTGGCCAGAAGCGTTGTGAGGGCACCCAGCACATCAGAGAACCCACACAACAGGAATTCTGTCCTTGGCGATGAGAGGGTTTCACTGGGTCAGGTTGTACAAAGCTCTTGCTCTTAGATAATTCCTGAGATGGGGAATCCACTTCTCTGGAAGAACAGTTGCAGTTTTGTGCCATTGTCATAAAGGTAAAATATTTTTGCCTTTAAACAATTGTAAATCTACCCTCATTCAGTTCAAAGATATTGAGCCTTGTTCTGTCACTGCAAGATTTGGGAGAAAATAACTTTGACCGCTGTTCTCATTTTCACAGACCTTGGAGAGAATGCAAAAACCTCTCAAGATGAGGTTTGGAGGCCTCAAACCATAACCAGCAGTGAGAGGTGGCAGACTCTGGGCTCAGTGGCGTGGAGACTGAGGACAGAATAAGAGTAGCTGTGGAGGGATTGAAGGGTGGTTTCACACATCATGGAGTTTTTCTTTATTGAATAAAACAGCCAGAGAAAGAGATAATGGCACCAAGGGCAGCTTGGGAAGCCCAGGCTGGACATGAGGAGAAGGAGTCTGGAGTAGCCCAAGGCTGTGTGTGGGCAGGCAGAGGCAGGCAGGAGGCAGAGCTGTCAGCAAAGGAAGGGGCCAGCCAGGTGGGGCAGCTGGGGATGACGACAGCCTGCAGGGACAGAGGCGCAGGGCAGGGACACCGTAGGACAGCCTGGGCTGCACAGGGCACAGGGATGGGCAGCAGCTGCAAGGCCCTGACAGAGCCAACTTGGGCAGCACTTTGGCCATGGCTGCTGGCCCTGGGCCTGAGCCAGGAGCAGGAGACAAGTGACCCTTGCAGGCCTGGGGCCTCATTGCCTCCTTGTCCCCGCTCAGCAGCTTGGCAGGGGCCGCCCCATGGTGCTGCCCTTGGCATTGCACATCCCCACATGCCAGAGCCCATCCCGGGAAGAGCCCTGAGCAAGGAGGGAGGGACAGGATCTGCCTGGCCAGGGGCTGGGGCTCAGGCCTTGGCCCTTTACATTCCTGAAACACATCCAGGTTTGCTCAGCACCAGAGACACCTTTGCCTTGCTTGTCGCCAGCTGTCAGCAGTTCATCATTGCCTCCAGTGTTCTGCTCTGACTGGAACCTGGGGACACTTTGAAGTGAGTTGTGTCCTTAAGAGGGATCATTAGTAGTTAAAGAAAGTTTGGTGTTTGAATCTGATTTTGAGTTCCTGAGAAGTTTTTTGAGCACACCCTGAGGGACTGAGTCTGATGCAAAGAGCACCAAAGCCCCAGAAGGTCATTAAAGTCCTGGTGCTGTGTCTGTGCTGCTGAGCTGGGCCGGGCTCCTGGCCCAGAGGCAGCTCCTGGCAAGGGCAGCGCTGCAGAGAGACAGCTCTGGCCAGGAGCAGCTCCTGTGCACAGCCCAGCAGGGCTGGGGCACTGCCAGGGCAGCTCAGGGACACCAGCAGGGCACAGCCAGAGCTGACAGGGGCTCAGCACTGGCAGGGGCTGGGGGATGTCCCAGAGGGGGCTGTGTCACAGCGGCACCTCTGTGGCTGTGTCCTAGAGGCACAGAGCAGCTGTGATGTCAGCAAGGGGCTGTGTGACAGCACAGAGTGGGCTGTGTGAGGTCACAGGTTGGGCTATGACATCACAGAGTTTGTTGTGTGAGGTCACTGAGCAGCTACAGCATCATAGAGGAGACTGTGTGACAACACAAAGCAGGCTGTGACATCATGGCATGGCTGTATGACATCATAGAGGAGACTGAGGTAAAAGTGTGTGCTGTGACATTAGAGAGTGGCAGCATGACATAACAGAGAGGGTTTTGTGACATCACTGAGGGGGTTGTGACATCACAGAGCTGTCTGTGACATCATGGAGTCGGGTATGAGGCGATAGAGTAGATCCGGACATAACAGCTGGTGGCACTGTGACATCAGCGAGTGGGTTGTGACATCACTAGGTGGCTGTGTAACATCATAGAGAAGACTGTGACATCACAGAACAGACTGTGACATCCCAAAGCAACTTTCTGACATCACAGAGTCTTCTGGGACATCACAATGCAGCTGCATGACATTCCAGGGTGACATCCCAGAATTGGCTCTGTGACAAAACAAGGGTGCTGTATGACATCCCAGAGTGGGCTGTGACATCACAGGTGGCTGTGTTACATCATAGGGTGCTCTGTGACATCACAGGACGCTGTATGAGATCACAGGTGGCTGTGTGACATCCGAGGGGCTGTGTGACATCACAGGGTGGCTGCTTGTCCCTGCTCACCAGCCTGGCAGGGGCCAGCCCATGGTGCTGCCCTGGGCATTGCACATCCCCACATGCCAGTGCCCATCCCGGGAAGAGCCCTGAGCAATGAGGGAGAGACAGGATGTGCCTGGCCAGGGGCTGGGGCTCAGGCCTTGGCCCTTTGCATTCCTGAAACACATCCAGGTTTGCTCAGCACCAGAGACACCTTTGCCTTGTTTGTCCCCACCTGTCACCACTGCCTCCAGTGTTCTGCTCTACCTGGAACCTGGGGAGACTTTCTCAGTTGTGTCTCTCAGTGGGACCCATTAAAACTTCAAGAAAGTTCAGTGCTTAAATTTAACTTCGAGTTTTGGAGAAGTTCTTTGAAGACTCTCTCAGGGACTAAGTCTGATGTAAACAACACCAAAGCCCTGAGAGAGTCATTAAAGTTTTCCAAGTCCAATTATGGAGAAATATTTCAAAGAGCTTGTAAGACATACACATGCCTATTTTAAAGGGTTTATTTTATTACATTTCTCTTTAGATCAGAGGTGATTGCAGCATTCTGTGATTGATATTGACCCAGGGTCTCTCCTCAGGAGCTCTGGCCTGCTCAGAGAAGCTGTGCCTTGAGCTCTGACCCAGTGTGGACAGCCTTGCTCCACGTTCCCCAGCCCCATCCTGTCTGTCCTCACTCACCTGGGACCTGCTGTGCTTGCAGAGCTGGCTGCACTCAGCCTAAGAGGGGTTTTCCCTTTTTGTATTTTTTGAAGCAATCTCAAACTCCTGAGTTTCCCCACTGAACACAGACACACTCCTCAGGTGTGTGCCAGCCCAAGGTGCCACCAAAACCACTGCAGAGCTGCCCTGGGCCAGCTGTGAGGGTGGATCATCAGCCCAAGCTGCACTGGGCCACTGCAAGGGGCTGTGGCCATGGACACTGCCCTGACCCCACTGCTGGGTTTGGCTGCCACGGCAACCCTGAGAAATTAAACTGTGCTTGGAAACACTGGGGAGGAGTGGGACATACTGGGGAGCCCTGGAACGCTGTGGGAGACACTGGGACATCCTGGGAGTGACACTGGGAAGAACCTGGACAAGTTGGGAACACAGGGAATGCTGAGGGGCAATCTGGGCAGAATGAGTTGGACTGCAAGGGTACACACTGGGACATACTGGGAGTGGTACTGGGGGATACTAGAGAAAACTGGGGATACTGGGAACATTGTGGGGAGGACTGGGGGACACTAGAGCATACTATGCATGGCACAGGGGGGAACTGGGAAGGACTGGGAATGTACTCATGGGTATTGGGAGGTACTGAAGGGGCACAGGGGCTGTACTGGGAATAAACTGGGCTGTACTGGGAGGGACTGGAGAGGGTGAATGGGTTGTTCCCGCCTCCACCGCCTCCCATTTGCCGAGGCTCCCGCCCATCAAAACCTGCTGCCAATCAGCGCCGGTCTGGGACTGTCGAAGGCGGTGCCTGGAGTCAGTGCCATATTTTCTATTTTCCATACAACTCCCGCCATGCCGTGCGGCCCGATAGCGCCCCACTGGAGCAGGGACTACAACGCCCGTCATGCCCCGCGCTCCACAGAGCCCACCCCAGTATCCACCCCCATCTGTCCCTTAAGTATCCCCAGACACTGCAGGATCCCTCAGCGCCCCTCAGAGCCTGTTCGGGACCCCTCAAGAGTCCCTGGATCCCCTGAGTGCTCCCAGCCCCACAGATGCCCGGTACAGCCACTTCTGGGAATTCATCTCCTCTCATCCCCCGCAGCCCCAGAGCCCTCATAGCACAGCCCCGCACCTAAAACTCGTGCCGTGTCCCGTGCCCTAAAGAGCCCAGTTGGAGCTCCCCAAGCGCCCCCCAGGTATTCCCGAACCATTTACGTTCCCCCCGAGGACCTCACGTCGCGGCTCGGGCCCTCAAGTGTCACCCCAAGTGCCTTCCTGAACCCCCAAACGCCGCGGTCCAGCCACTTCCGGGACTACAGCTCCCATCATGCTCCGCAGCGCAGGTACGGCGCTCTTCGAGCCGGGACTTCATCTCCCATCATGCCCCGCCATCACCAAAAGCCATTGCAGCTGCGCCTACAACTCCCGTGATGCTCTGCGGCCCCGTTTAACCGTATTATACCCGCGCCTACAACTCCCATCACCCCCCGCGCCCCAGAGAGCCCCGTTCGAGCCCCCCAAGGGCTCGACCAGACCCCGAAGGGCCCCAAATTCCCCTCCCTGACCTCCAAGGGCCGCCCTGGACCCCCAAGTGCTCCCCCGGACCCCGAACTGTCCCTCAGAATTCCTGAGTGCCCCTCCAAGTGCCCACCTGGCTCCCCTAAGTGTCATCTATACCCTCAAGTTCTTTCTAAATTCCCTCTCCAGACCCACAACTGCCTCAAATGTGCCCCAGAAATGTCTCTCTGGACACCAAAAGGCTCTCCCATGCCCCTGTCTGAGAAAAAGATTATAAAAACCATGACAAAATGACTGGACATATTACTAATTACCATAAAGAGGAAGAAATAAATAGCCAATGGATCTTAATTAATTAAGGAAGGGGGAATGTGCTACATAGAACCAAAGAACATTAATGTTCTTGGCTACTAAAAATGTATAGATTTTTTATGCAAATATAAAAACTAGGTAAGAAAAACCACTGTTAATATTATAAATGAAAATAAATATATACATAATTAAATAATCACACAAAATAATGTGTTACAGAATAAAACAAAAGAATAAATTACATTAACATTTTTGGATATTTTGGGATGTCAGGCCCAGGTGGGTTATGACAGACATGGTGAGGTAAGGGGTGAAGAGCAGGCTGTCCAAAAAGGGTCAGCCCAAAAAGGCTCATTCGTCTCCATGCCCAGACCTCCAAAAAAGACATTCAGCATCAAGATCACTTCAGGAATGCTTCTATCACCTCTTCTCTGCAATGAAAAATAAAAACAAAACTTACATATGTGATTAAAAAACCAAAAATCAGAAGGTGCACTTTGTAATCTCCCTCCTTAACTCCAATCACTGCAGAAGCCCTGGAGACTTGAAGACAATTGAAGGGAGACAAAGAGCTCCTGAGGGCTTTCTGTGTTTTAATCAGCCCCACGGTGGATTTGGGGCTGGGTCCAGGAGCCTCAGGCACTGAGAGAAGGATGAAGAAGCTGCTCAAGGAGTCAGCAGCAAAACTCCAAGTGCCTTGGAGCATGGCTGGGCCCCAGTGAGGGCAGGGAGTGCCAAAGGCTCCCCAGGGACTGCTGAGAGCAGATCCTTGAGGCCAGGAGTGCAGGGAGCCCAAGGCTCTGGGCAGGGAACTGCAATGCTGAGCAAGGCCTGGGCTGGCTGGGGGAAGCAGAAAGGCCAAGCCCTGAGCCCAGCCTGGGCCAGCAGGGCCTGTCCCTCACGGGGGGCTCGGGGCTCTCTGTGGGGCAGGGGGATGTGAGGGGCAGCAAGGACAAATGCCATCAACCTGCAGCCCCTGCCAGCCTGGCCAGGGAGGCCGGGGGAGAGCCAAAGTGCAGCCCCTGCCAGGAAAGTTCCTGCTGTGGGGCCTCCAGAGGCGCTGCCCAAGCCCAGGGCACAAAGGCCTGGGTGCCTGTGGCCCTGCCAGCCCTGCCCAGCCCTCGGCCATCTGTCCTGCAGGCTGTGCCCCCTGTGCGTGCTGCTCCTGTGCCCTGGCCGGCTGCACTCGCCCCTCTCGCTGTGCCCCAGCATTTCTCAGCCAGCGTTTCTGTGCCCTCCCTGGGCTCCCTGCACCCAGCGCTGCCGGCTCCTGGCACACAGAGCCGGCCATGGCCCAGCCTCAGGCTGCCACACCTCGAGCACCACAATTCCACCCTGGCAGGGACTTTGCTTTCTCCTCAGCTCCAGCCTGAACCTTCCAAGCTGCACTTTGGGGAGGTTTCCTGCAATTCCCACTCCCAAGGAAAGCTCTGTCTCCTGCTGTTCATGAACAGAGAAGGGCTGGTGGGAGAAGTGCTGGTCAGGAGGCTGTTTAGGGCACAGTCACAATGAAATTATTGACTTTTTAAATATTCTGTAAAAGAAGGAGGGGCATCAATAAATCTTCTACACTGGACTTTTGAGGGCAGACTTTGGCCTGTTGAGGATGCACATTTGGGGAGTACCAAATCAGGTATTGATTTTTTTAAAAAAACAGCCCTTAAAAACAACTAGTTCCAGGAAGGATGGAAACACTTCAAAAAAGAAATCTTGAAGGGGCGAGAGCAGGCTGTCCCTTTGTGCAGAAAGATGACCCAGAGGGAGAAATGACTGGCCTGGCTGGGCATGGAGCTTTTCAAGGAAAAGGGGGATTAAAAAGGGATTAAAAAGGTTATTTCTAGGGATTAAAAAGAGGGTGCACCACCTTTGGACATAGAGGCAGGTAAATCAAGAAATGTTTAAGGATGTTGTTAGGTCATGCAGAAAGAAAATTAGAGAGGTAAAAGCTCAGTTAGGACTTAACTTGGATACTTCTGTGAAGGTTAATTATTATGTTTTTATAGGTACATTAATGTCAAAAGGAGGGGTAAGGACAACCTGCATTTCTTACTGTGAGGGATATGATTACCAAAGATGAAGAATGGGCTGAGGTACTTCACCCCTTCTTTGCCTCAGTTTTCAACAATAAGACAGGCCATCCTCAGGCCAAGTGTTCTCCTGAGCTGGTAGATGGGCACAGGGAGCAGAACAGCCCCCTGGAATCCAGAAGGAAGCAGCTGGGGAGCTGCTGAGCCACTCAGGTGCTCACAGGTGTCTCTGGGATCAGAGGGGATCCATCCTAGAGGGATGAGGGAGCTGGTGGATGATCTCCCCAAGCTGCTCCCCATCATTTACCATCAGTTCTGGATCAGCAGGGAGGTCCCAGAGGAGTGGAGGTGCCAGTGTGAGCCATCCCCAAGAAGGGCTGGAAGGAGGATCTGGGGAACTCCAGGCCTGTCAGCCAGATTTGGGTGCCTGTCAAGGTTATGGAACAGATCACCTTGAGTGCCATCACAGGGCACCCACAGGATGGCTGAGGCATCAGAGCCAGCCAGTGTGGATTTCAGTATCTGCACTGATGATCTGCATGAGGGGATTGAGTGCACCATCAGCAAATTTGCAGATGACACCAAGCTGGGTGTGAGTGTGGATCTGCTGGAGGGTAGGAGGGCACTGCAGAGGGACCTGGACAGGCTGGATCCAGGGTCCAAATCCAACAAGGTGAGGTTGAACAAGTCCCAGTGCCGGGTCCTGCACTTTGGCCACAACAACCCCTGCAGTGCTACAGGCTGGGGACAGAGTGGCTGGCGAGTAGCCAGGCACAAAGGGACCTGCAGGGACTGATGGACAGCAGGCTGGACATGAGGCAGCAGTGTGCCCAGGTGGCCAAGAAGGCCAATGGCTCCTGGCCTGGATCAGGAATGGTGTGGCCAGCGGGAGCAGGGCAGTGATTCTTCTCCAGTGCTCAGCACTGGTGAGGCCACACCTCGAGTGCTGTGTCCAGTTCTGGGTCCCCAATTTAGGAAGGACATGGAGGGGCTGGAGCGTGTCCAGAGAAGGGCAACAAGGCTGGTGAGGGGCCTGGAAGAGAAGTTTGTTTGAAAGCACATGAGGGAGCGGTGGTTAACTGGACGATGCTCTGGGTAGACAAGGTAGTGTTAGGGTGCAGGTTGGACTTGGTGATCTCAAATGTTTGTCACAATAAACCAGAGTGGTTTCCCTGGTGTCCCCCAGCCCTTGCTGGCCCCAGGGGCTGATGGCATTTGTGCTCCCTCAGGTTCATGTCCCCACAGCAGCAGCATGGGGGTGCTCCTGCCTGCTCTGTGCAATGCAAACAGGGGCTCCTGAGCCAGTGCTGCTGTGGCTGTGCCTGCAAGGATGCGGCACCTGTGTGAGCTGGGGGAGAGGCCAGGGCTGCAGAGGGGGGATGTTGTTGGCAGCTCCATGAGGACGCTTTGGGACGCTGCCCTGGGCTGTGCAGCGCACTGGGGATGGATCAGCCCCTGCTCTGCTGCTCCTTCCCGTCTCCCCCAGGGCCCTTGCACGGCCCCAGCCATGCTGTTTGCCCCCAGCCTGCCCACGGCCAGCCTGGGGCTGCTCACCCTGGGGCTTTTCTGTGCTGAGCATTGGCCTGGCCGTGTTCTTGAGAGAGCCTGGGCAAGGAGCCTGGAGCCCCCAGGGCCTGGCCTGAGGCGTCAGCGCTGCCCCAGCAGTGCCCATGGCCTGTCCCTGCTGCAGCCCCGGCACTGCCACCCCCAGGACTGTGCCCGGCCCCGAGAGCACTCAGGCCCTGCAGCAACACCAGGGCCACCAGGGCAGCGGGGCAGGGCCACGGCAGCAGCACTGCCAACACCAAGTGCTGCTGCTGCTGCTGGGCACAGCTGCTGTGCCAGCACTGATCTGCCCTCAGCTCTGCACACAGACATTGCTGCTGCAGCTCCAGAGAAGGCAAGAATAGAGGGATCTCTGCAGAAAACTCTGCTGGGAGATCCTTTAGTTCTTTTAAAGTCACTGAGAACACGGCTCCTCATTGTCACAGTCTGTGGCCACTGTGAATGTGTAGAGTGACAAAGTCAGAAATAGCAGAAACAATGATCTAGATTTAGGAAGAATATAAAAAAAAAAAAAGACAGGGAAATCAAAGAACCAAACCAACAGAACTATCAAAAATTAATTTTGTTACAAGTGATTTGCAGAAATTGGCAATCAGATTAATGCTTCCTAATATGTCCAGTCATCAGTCTCCACACTGCAGCCTTGAGCTCCTGGTTCCTCAGGCTGTAGATGAGGGGATTCAGGGCTGGAGGCACCACCAAATACAGAACTGACACAAACAGATCCAGGGATGAGACGGAAATGGAGGAGGGTTTCAGGCAGGCAAATACTGCAGTGCTGAGAAATGCATTTCTCCTGCATTTTTCCTTTCCAGATTCTTTCAGTCATCTCCTGAGAGGTGCAGATTGTTCTGGGGCTTTTCATGAACTGATTGTACTCTTGATTTAGATGGAGACTTTAGGACTGATTTCAGATGTAGCAGAATCTGAAGTGAGCCCAGAAACAAACTCCCTCTGTCAGCCCATTTTCATCTTCTAGATCACTTTCAAGATGTCCTTGGGGGTGTTGGAATGATGATCACACAGCTCTCCACTTCTGGCTGCAGGCTCTGCAGATTCTTTCTTTGCATTCAGTCAGGCTTGCATTCCCCAGGAGTTCTTGGTAGCCTGTCATGTTTTCTTAGGGTAGAACAGTAACAATGAAAACCTTACCAATGGCACAACTGCCCAGCCCACAAGGAAAAGAAAAGAACAAGCTGCAAAATTCTTCAAATATTTGTCCTGCTTTGCTGCAAGAGTTGTGCTGCACACACAGTGTGGAAAGCTGCAGTTGGTGGCACACATTGTGACAGAAGCTCCACCTCATTCTTCAGGAAAGGTTCTTGGAAAAAGCAAACAGGACTGAGGAGAAGATTCTGGAAAAACTGAAAGAGCTTTTAAGAAATTAACTGAAAATTGGAACAATTCAAGACATTTTTCTCTATTTATTTTTATGCTCCCCTTTTCCATCTTGCACTAGTTGTCCATCCCATTAATTCCAAACAGATCTCACCGCTAAGATCCATGAGTTGGCAAGTTGTAGACATTTTAAAATACCATGACCTACACACAGTTTGGCTTCCCCTGTTTTTCTTGGAAAGCAATGTTGGAGAGGTAAGTGCAGTGCTTGGGTCAGGTACAAATTCTGCATTCAGGGGACACGCTTTGAGAGTGTTTGACCCTCAGCAGGGACAATGCACAGCAGGGACCGAGGGGATTCCTGAGCCACTGTGCGGGAGTCCAGACTCTGGCTCTTGGCTGAACTCGGCAAAGTTCCCGTGTTTGGACAGGCTCAGGGGCTGCCCTCGGGGAACGTGGGGCTCGAGGCGGGGGGAGCGGGCAACGGACAAACGGACACGGGGACAAACGGCCCCGGAGCTTCAGTTGCAGCAGCGGCAGCGGCAGCAGCAGCAGCGGCAGCAGCAGCGGCAGCAGCAGCAGCGACAGCGATAGAAGAAACTTTAGATTCTCTTCTCCTCTCCCTCTCCCGCGGTCCCGTACCTCTCCCGCTCTCCCTTTCCCGGTCTCCCCTCCTCTCCCCGCCTCCCTCTCCCTGTGCCCGGCCGGGCCATGCCCCTGGCCCGCCCCCGGCCCCGGGCGGGGCTGCCCCGTGCCCGCCCCCGGCCGTCCCACCGAGGTCTGGTCCCAGCCCGGCTCTGGCCGTGCTGGCGGTGGCGCTACTGGGCGGGTATCAGTGCCTGGGGCTGGGGTGGTATTGCCGGCTTTTGGCTCCGCCTGGCCCGAGCCCGGCCCCGGCCCCGACGCAGGGTCCAGTCCCGACCCCGACCCTGAGCCCGACCCCGGCCCCGGCCCCGGCTCCTCCCGGGGCCCGCGGAGGACACACGCGGCCCCGCCGCTCCCGCCGCCTCCGCTGCGGCTTGCCCGGCCCGAGCTCCGCCGCTCGGCAGCGCGGCCCCCGGCCCCGCGGCTCCCGGGTCGCGTTGCAAAGAGCGAACGCCGGGGGATGGCCGGGCCGGGGCGGGTGAGGGGCGCTCGGGGGCCGTTGCTGGCCCCGGGCCGAGCGCTGACAGCCGCGTCCCGCCCGCAGGGAAGGCGCAGGAGGCCCTGCAGGAGCGCTACTGGCTGGGTTCCCTGCTGGGGTGCGGCGGATTTGGCAGCGTCTTCGCAGCAACGCGGCTCTCGGATGGCGCCCCGGTGAGCGGCGGGGCCGGCGGCGGGCGGAGGAGGAGGGGGCGCAGGAGGAGGAGGATGGGGCTGGGCAGGGCGGGCGTTGAGCTGAGCCCGCTGCTCCCCTTGGCTTGCAGGTCGCCATCAAAAGGGTGCCTCGGAACCGCATCTGGCATTGGAGCGAGCTGGTGAGTGAGCCGGGACAGCGGGAGAAGCCGGGCCGTGCCGGGCGGGGATGAGCCGAGCCCCGGCAGGGTGGAAGCCGCCAGGACATCCCGAGGGAGAGCGGGCGTGGGGCCAGCGCAGGGCGCAGAGCATCCCGGGCTGGCTGAGGGGTTGCCCAGCCCTGGCCCAGCATCGGCCCCACTGACGGCATCGTGCTCCTCCCACAGCCCGACGGCACCCACGCTCCCCTGGAGGTTGTGCTGCAGGACAAGGTGTCCACAGGCTTTCCCGGTGTCGTCCAGCTGCTGGAGTGGCTTGAGCTGCCCAGCGACATTGTGATGGTGCTGGAGCGGCCAGAGCAGTCTCAGGACCTCCTGCATTTCATTCGGGCACGGGGGTTCCTGCGCGAGGAGGTGGCGCGGCAGCTGTTCCGCCAGGTGCTGGAGGCCGTGCGGCACTGCACCAGCTGCGGGGTCCTGCACCGCGATATCAAACCAGAGAACATCCTGGTTGACCTGGCCACCGGGCAGGCCAAATTGATTGACTTTGACTGTGGCACCTACCTGCAAGAGACAGCCTACACTCACTTTGCAGGTGAGCCTACACAGGACTGTGCTCCCGCTCCTGGCATCTCACGGCCCAAGATCTCACAGCCCAAGCTGGGTGTGGCAGCAGGGATTCTCCCTTTTGCTGCCACTCATGGGACTGAATCTGCAGCTGAGTTGCTTTAGAGCAGGGCTGGGTGGGGAGCCATCTTCCAGCCCTGCTGGCAGCCTTTGCCCACCACTGTGCCCAGGATTGGGGCTGGGCTGGTGCAGCCAGCCTGACAAAAACAGTCGTGGGTGAGGGTAGCAGAGAGGGAGGTCAGAACCTGTGCCCCAGCTGGTTTGGTGTGCAGGCAAGAGGAAGGGCTTGGACTGCTCCACTTGCCCTGTTTGTCTTGCCTTTATAATATGTTTGGGTCAGTGCAGGCAGGGAGAATGAGGGCATGGTTTTTCCCCAGCACGCAGTGGGTATTTCCTTTGCATGTCATGGTCAGGCCTAGCCAGGGCTTCCACTGTCCCCTTCCCACACCAGTGGCTTCTTTTGCAATCCCAAGTTTGTACACCAGTCCCAGATGCTGGTGAGAGGGCAGTGGTCACCCTGTGTGCCACTGATGCAGCCCCCACCCGCCCAGGGTTGCTGGGGCCAGGCTCTGGGAGCAGCAGCATCCCCCTGATGAACTCCATCTGTATTCCACAGGAACACCATCATACAGCCCCCCGGAATGGACCCGCTTTGGCTGGTACCATGGCGAGCCAGCTACCATCTGGTCCCTGGGCATCCTGCTGCACGAGATGGTCTGCGGGAAGATGCCTTTCAGGAGGGGCTGGAACTTCAGCTGGGGCCAGCTCTCACTGCCACAACGGCTCTCTCCAGGTGAATCCTCTTCTCTGGGCACGGGGGGAATACCAGTGCTGGGAGACAGCAGCGGGCTCGGGAGCATCCCGCTCTGGCAGCTGCTGAGGAGGTGGCACATGTCCTGCTCTCCCCCAAAACCAAGAAAGTTCAGGCCCAGCTCTGAGCGCATCCAGCATGGCCTGGGCATGGGAATAGTGGGGCAAAGCAGACAGGAGCCTTCTCCAACTGACGGGCAGTTTCTGGTTTCTCTCCCCAGAGTGCCAAAATCTGATTGGGTGGTGTTTATCCATGCACCCCTTGGCCAGACCCTCATTAGAAGAGGTGTTCTGTCATCCTTGGATGCAGGATGTTCATCTGCCCTAGAAGAAGGGAGAGAGCCACAGGCACACTCTGCTGCAGGGCCCTGGTAAGTTACAGCTGCACACATGCCTTGGCAATGAGAAGCAATGAAAGCCAGCCCGTGTCACTGCACCAGGGTCATGGGATGGGAACATGCAGCCCTTATGCTGGAGCTGAGCTGCTCTGCCCAGCCCTGGTGGCTGCCATCCAAGCAGGTTTTGCTTGTCCTGGTTCCCTGACAGCTGGGGCCCTGGGCAGAGCCCTGACAGCCTGGTCTCACCCCAGGGAAGGAGAAGGAGCCCCCAGAGAAGCTGTACCGGGTGGGGCTGCTGCTGCAGGAGACAGCAAGGATGACATCAAGGATGACATGAAGGATGACAACCTCTTCCTCATCCTGGCCACCAGCAGTTGAAGGTGATGCACTTTGATTGTGGCACCTTCTTCAAAGCCAAACTCCACAGGGAATTTGCAGATGAGTCCACACCTGGGGAAATGCTCCCAGATTTGGGCATTGCCCAGCCTGGCTGGGAAGCAAAGGTTCCCCTTTTGCTGAGGCAGATGCAGCTGATCCTTCAGTCAGCTGCCCAGCTGCTTTTGGCAGGGATGGGGGCATGGGCTGGGGTGGGTACGAAATGGGAGCGGGCTCCTAGTCCTGCCAACAGCCCTCAGCACCCACCATGCTCCAGGCTGGGGCTGGGGCTGGGGCAGCCAGACCAACACAAACAAACCCCCATGGTGGGAGCAGAGGTGGGACTCCCAAATCTGTGCAGGGGCTGCTTTGCTGTGCAGGCAAGGAAGGGCTTGGGCAGCTCCACTGCCCTTGTTTGCTTTGGGATCACGGTTATTGTGGGGGACAGTGCAGGGGAAAGGGAGAAAACCTGGGCTTTGCTCACACATGGCTGGGTTTTTCCCTGGCTTGCAGGGCTTGGGCCTTCCTCAATCCCCTCACAGAGATATGATTTTTACCTTTGTTCTTTTTTTCCCTTTTTGTCTGTAATCTATTTTCAACAATTTGTTGTTTGTTTTTCTAGAGTAAGCATTCTGGTTGGTCCAGTCTGGATCGGGAAGTTCTTGGGAGCAGCTGCGGCGTGGATGGGCCATGGCCTTGGAGCAGGCTGAGGACATCGTTTGGGACCAGCTTTTCTTCCAGCCATGGATGGCATGAGGTGGGTCCCCGTGTGCTTGGCAGGGTGGGCTCAGAGCTTTTGCGAGATGGCAGCGAGCACAGGAGCATCCTGCTCTGGGCAGCTGCTGAGCAGGTGGATGTGCCATGGCTGGCTGCAGGCTGGGCACATGTCCTGCCCTCCTGCCCTGCTCCCCAAGGCAGCACTGATGGGCAGCTCTGGGCACTGCTCTGGGCACAGCCAGCATGGCCTGGGCACCACGGGCAGCTGGGACAAGGGACAGGAGCTTTCAGCTGACGGGCAGTTTCCGCTTTCTCTCCTTGCAGCCAGGCTCTGCGGATGCTGAGGCTGTTCTGGGCTCTGCCAGGGCTCTGCTGGAGCTCAGCACGGGGCCGGAATCAGCCAAAGAAGAAATGGTGTCACCTGCAGCACAGACTTGCTTGAGCATTTTGGCAACACAGCTCAAGTTTGTAGAGTGACACCTCCCAAAAATTCAACTTGTTCAATATCTTCTGAAATCAAATCAATCTGGGATGACTCCAAATGACATTTTTCAGCTTGCTCAAGATGTAGCTCAGCCCTTCTCTGAACAGTTCTCTCCCCCACCTGCCTTTTACTTCTCAACTGCTCCCTTTTTTCCCCCAGTGAATTCCCAGCCCATCGCAGTCTCCATCACTTGCTGGCCTTCCTTGTTGCCCCTGACCACAAGGAGGGCTGAGCCCCAGGTTTAGGGACTCATGCTGTCACTGGCTGAGGAGCAGCAATGTCTCAGATGTCCAGTGGCATTTTAGTGTCATTCAGAGCCACTCTCCAGCCCTCAGCTCTCCTCACTGCTGAGTTCCCACTCCCTTTTCCTTGTCCTTGCAGCAGGATGAGCTCTGTGAATCCCCTTGAGCCTCCCCACTCTTCCCAGCCAATGCACCCACCTCAGTGAGGCTGAAGCTGAAGCTTCTCTGTCTCCTCTGGCACACCAGTCCAGTCCCCTGTGTGGGGAGCCCCAGCCCCAGAGCACAGCACACAGCAGTGCAGTCCGGGCTGGAGCAGCTGCCCTGCAGCCCTGGCTTGGCTGTTTGTGGCAGCTGAATGCTCCCTGTTTCCAGCTGTCCCTGCAGGATGGCCCCAGGGCAGAGCCCAGCCAGGCTCCCACTGCAGCCCCTGGAGCTTGGGGCAGACAGTGCTCCCAGAGCTGAGGTTGATGGGGAGCACCCAGAGCTGTGCTTTGCACTCTGTTGCCGTGTGTCACAGCGCAGGCTGGCTTGTACTGTGTGACGGTACCAGCCCCTGGTGTGACTGACAGGGCCTCGCCCAGTCACATCTCTCCCAAGGCTGCAGCATTTCACTGCCCAGAATCTGAAGGGGCGTAGAGATCAGACCCATGACATTTTCCAGACTGGGTTTTTCAAAGGCTCTTTATAATGAAGGGCTTGAGAATAAGCGCTCTCTGTTTGCAGAGATGAAAATCAGGGTGAGTGGTCTCTTTGTCTCCAACCCACTGCCACCCCCGGGCCAACGTTAGAGCCACCCAGTCCCTCACCCACCCGCCTTGTGCCTTCCCACTGCCTTGTCCTGTCAGGGCTTCTGCTGCCCCTCATCCCTTCATGGCCTCGTCCCCTCAGGGTCTCCCCCAGCCCAGCCAAGCTGCCCGGCAGCAGCGCCGCAGCCCCCCAGGAGCTCCAGAGGAGCCCCATCCAGAGGCACCTGGGAGCCCTCAGCAATGCAGCCAGCAGCACACAGGCAGGAGGACACAGATGGCGGTTCCTGCCTGGGACAGGGCTTGTGGCAATCTCCAGGTACCGGTCTCACAGGGATCCCTGCAGCTCCGGCCTCTGCCCACCTGCTCTGTTGGCAGCACAAAGGCTTCAGCAGACCCACCAAAGGCCAAGGGGCTTCTGGCCATTTTATCTGCAACACTGCACGCCTGGGCAGCTTGTTGAGCCCAGACACCCTTTTCCCCCTCTTCCCCTATGCCCTGCAGACCCTGGGCAGCAAAAGAAAGCTCCTGGGAGTCTGTTTATTACAACACATCCTACATTCATATACTAAAGGAAAAAACAAGAAGAAGAAAAGAATAATCTGAAAGAAATGGAAAATTCCTGCTGGCTCAGGTGAGCCCAGCAGACAGAGCCTCTGGGATCAGCTCTCTGCAGAGCTCCAGCAGCACAGCCAGCCGAGCCCTGACAGACGAGGCCGTGTCCTCCATGCCCTGCGGAATTGATTTTGCAGCCTCTGGAAGACGGAATATCGCCCACTCTGTAGTGCCCGGAGGACATACAATGTTTGAAGTGCTGCGTCTGACACGGCACTGCTGATGTCCTCTGTCAGGTGTTCAAGGGCTGAAAGAGAGAGGAACAGAGCAATGGTCAGATCCTGGATCTGCAGGGACCTGAGGAGAGCCCCCTGCTAGGGCCATCCCAGCCCGCTCTAGCCATGGCCGGGAGGGAGCATGGAGCAACGGGATCAGCCCGAAACTGCTGGCCACGAATGCCCCAATGGCCCTGAAATCTCTGTGTGCTCTGCCCACGCTGCCCCTTGTCCGCACCGGGAGCAGAACCCTTGGCAGCCGGGGCAGGGCTCGCAGCTGGCCCCGCCAGCCCCCACTGCCAGCCTGCTGCCCTCACTCACCACTGCAGATGAGCTGGAGCTCTTCCCTCTTCCCCCTCAGGTGCCGCCCGGCCATGCCTGGGAACACAGAGCCTGTCACGGCGCCAGCGGCACAGCTCCCTGCCAGCGGCGCTGCCGGCGCTGTGGCCACACGCCCTGCTGGCCCGGCAGGGCTCAGCCCGGGCCACGCCGCACGCTGGCGCCCGAGGGCACGGCTGCCAGAGGGCAGCAGCAGGGCTGAGCCCAGGCAGGGCTCCATGGCACCAGGCCCGGACAGCGCTGCCGGGGCAGCGGGCGGGGCTGGGGCCGAGCTGCGGCGGGCCGGGGAGGGAGCCCGGGCTCGTGGCTGACCCATGAACCTGATGGCCGCCTCTCGCAGGGACTCCTGTGGGTTCCGCAGGTACGGCAGGGCCCGGCGCAGGTGCTCGGCCACTCGGCTTGTGTCCTCTGCCAGCTGCAGAGAGCGGCAGCAGGGAAGGCTTGGCGCGGGCTCAGCCCCTCGGCCAGGCGCTCCCTGCGCCCGGCCCCGGCCTCCCCTGCCCGCACAGCCCTGAGGCGCGGCCAGCAGCCGCTGGTGCCGGGCTCTGGAGGGGGCAGAGGGCCGGCTGCTGCCCGGGGAGCCGCACTGCCATCCCATCCCGCAGCCCTGCCAGGCCAAGGCTCCATCGGCCCCCGGCTCGGGCCCACAGGAGCCTGGAGAAGAGCCCGCGCGGCCTCGGGGTGCAGCAGCGGGCAGGGGCACAGCTGCCAGCGCCGCACACTGAGCACCGCGCTCAGGGGCCTTCTCCAGGCTGAGGCTGGGGCTTCCAGCCCGTCCTTACCAGGCACTCAGTGAACTTCCACAGCTTCTTGTCCTTCACCAGTTTTTCAAGATCGCTTCTCTTCAGGAACTCCACCACACAAAGCAGCGTTTCCAGAGAGGCCTGGAGAGCAGCAGAGACGCGGAGATGACCCCACAGCCCAGGGTGCAGGACCTGCGTCCCTGTGCCAAGGCGTGGAGGAGGCTGCAGCCTGGCAGGCACCAGGGGAGGAGGCAGCCGAGCCCCCTGCCAGGGGGACAGCAGCAGCCCACGAGTCCTCACCTCTGCCACACGCTGATTCTCATTGTGGCAGTGGAAGAAGAGTGGCAGCAGGCTCTGGCGCAGGTGTGTCTTCAGGGCCTTTTTTTCCTTTTCCTGTGGACAAGTCACCAATGTTCGGAAGAGCAGTATGGAGAGCAGCTGCACCTGGCTATTCTCCTGTATGAAAGGAAGAAAAAAAGACCTCAGCATCAGCTGCACAGGGCTCAGCTTGGCGCAGCCTGCAAATCCACAGGGCAAAAAGTGTCTGGGCAGCACCCAGTGCCCGTGGCTGGGGGCAGCAAGCCTTACATGGTCAAAGAGTGGCAGGAGCGCCTCAACCAGCTGCAGTGCCATGGGGCTGGGTATCAGCATGTCATTGTCCAAGATGATAAAGCTGAGTAGCATGACTGTCATGCTGACTATCTCTCCATCTGCGTCCCACAGGAGCTCCACAAGACTTTCAGTCAGGCTCCACATTTTTTTGCTCTATGCGGAACACAAGTTTGTGAAACACCATCCATCCTGCTGCCACAGGGCTCAGAGGCTAAAGGTCTGTCCCTTCAGCACTCAGGCAGCTGAACCGGGAGGCAAGAGAGCTGGGAGCATCTGCCCCAGTTCCCAGAGCCCAGCCAAGCCCAAGAGACTGTATTTTCTAGCTCAGCTTCAGGCGCTGCCCCTTTCTCACCATTGAGGGATCGTCAATGATCTCAAAAAGGACCCTGAGTGCCAGGCGACGCCTCTCCCTGCACTTGCTCTGCAGCTGCCTTGACAAGATTTGCTGGAGTCTGTTAGCACCATGTTCACTCAAGTCCAGCAACTCGAGGACCTGAAAGGCACAGGGCAGTGTCAGGGGACCCGGCCGGCAGGAGCCCAGAACTGCACAGGGCTGGGCCCAGGCAGCAGCACAGGGTGCGGGCAGCTGTGGCTACGAGAGGGCAGAGAGCTGGGAGGCAGCTCAGCGAGGCAGCACTGGCCATCAGGCTCACCTCCGCAAGGAACGCCAGGGCAGGCAGCTCCCAGCGTGGCTCCTGGGTGCTGAGCAGCCGGAGCAGGTAGCGAATGATCTGGGAACGCAAGGGGATGGAGACACAGGACATCTCCCTGGCAGGAGAAAAAGTAACCAAGACTGTGGGCTGGGGGATAGACCTCTGCCAGGACTGACTCACAGAGGTCTGGTCTTTCCCCAGCATCCTGCACGGGGCCCTGGGCTATTTGGGAGGCGGCTCCTTATGGGCACCCTCCTCTCCCAGCCTTTTCCACTCTGCTTGGCTGTCCCTCAGTGACAAGGCCCTGTGGTTCATGACCACAGGGACTGTGTGGGGCTCCCTGGGCACAGAGCACGAATGTCAGAGGCAGCGGGGAGAAGGGGGTCTCACCTGGCCAGCAGACCCACGGCATAGTGGTGGGTGTCAGCACACAGCAGCGTGTCCCAGCCACACTTGCGTTCCATTGCCACCACCACATCCTCGTGCTGCATTCGGCAGAGCAGGGACATCAGGGTCCGCACTGCAAACCTGCGTGCAGAGCAAAGCCCAGGTCACGCTGGAGCACTGGCTCCTGCCCAGGGATGTGGCAGGGACAGGAGGAGTGGGATGGAGAACCTGTTGGGGCTGATGGCAAGGTCGTATTGCTTCTGGCATCCCTTCCAGAAGGTATCGACCTTCTCTGGCATATCCAGAGTGCTGAAGAGCACTTGGAAGAGCAGATGCACAAAGAGGCAGGGGAAATACACCATCACAATACGTGGGATACAGGGCACCTGGAGGATCTTCCACATCACCACAGTTGCCTGCAAAGCCCCCCGAGACAGCGCTCAGTGCTGAGGTGTCCATGTGGCAGGGCATGAGCAGGGGAGGGAGAGGCCCGGAGAGAGGCAGGGGGAGCACCGGGCCTGGTGCCCCTGAAGCTGCCCCAAGGCCAGGTTTCAGCCCAGCGCCTGAGGCAGGGAGATGCAGTGGGGGAAGGAGGATGGAGAGCTGCTGGAGAGGCGGCTTTGGGGCCAGCAAAGGCCAGTTGCAGAAACTCACAGCCAGGACAAAGACACCCGTTTTGTCCCCATCCGAGGTGCACGTGCTGTGCTCGGGCCATCTCCTCAGCACATCCAGGAGTATCAGCAGCGCAGGCTCCGCAGTCCTGGACGAGCACATGATGCTGTTCCACATGGTCAAAGCAGCTCTGTGGGGTTAGAGCTCTGTCTCAGGGGGGTCTCAGACACAGCACCATGGCTTGGGCAGCAGTGGGGACCTGAGCTGGCTGCCAGCTCTGCCTCTGCCCTCTGTCCCTGGCCAGCAGCAGCCAGGCAGCCCAGCCCTGTGGGGACAGGCCCCTGAGGGGCAGCGAGGGGGCATGGCAGCAGGCTCGGGGACTGACGTGCCAGGGTGGCAAAGGGAGCAACCAGAGAGCCCTGGAAATCTCTGTTGGTCAGACACCTGGGACAGGCTGTACAGGCTGATGGGCTGGGGAGCCCTGAGCCCTCTGGGCAGGTGGGCCCATACCTGTCACAGGATGGGGCCACACGCAGGAGCGTCATGACTACATCAGCTGGCTGTGCTTTGGTGAGATACAGCAGGGTCCTGTTCAGCCTGTGCTCTACAAACTGATTGGCCATGAGCCACTGGTGGATGTACCTCACCATGGCGGGCACCTGGAGAAGGCACAGGGAGACTTGGAAAGCTGCCAGAGGGAGGAATGTTGCCAGCTTCCCCAGGGAAGTGCTTCCCTTCCCACCACACTGCCATGGCCTCAAAGGCGTCCAGCGACCAGCGGGTGTGGCTTGGGAGGCCAAGCACTTCCTGGGAGCATCAAAACCTGGCCACAGGCTGCTTACTTGCTTTGGATTGCAAAACCCCTCCTGTACGAGCATGCTCAGCAGGGCAGCACTGGTCTTGGTTTTGAAGATGTGCGAATATGCTCGGAGCCCAGTGCCCATGGTGCTGGTCTCTTCCTGCCGAATTCGCTTGATGAATTTGCAAACCAGCTGTAAGAGAAGGGCAGAAGCTAGGGATGTTCCACAGAATGCTCCAAGCATGGTGACAGCAGGCCCAGCCCAGGTGGGGATGGCTGCAGGTACCTGCACTGTTCTGCGGAAGCGGCCACGGGCAGGGTCCTGCTCTTGTGTCTGCCCCACGGCTGCATCTGGCAAAGAGCGAGCGCAGCCAGAGCTGAAGGGCTGCAGGAGAGGCCAGAGAACACAGCCCAGCCCTGCGCTCCCCAGGCAGGGACAGCCCTGGGATGCCCCAGGGGATGGAGCATGGCTGCTGTGGGGTGTCTGCCTGGCCCCTCTTCCGTCCTATCCATGGGCATGTCCCCAGGGGATGGGATGGGATGGGATGGGATGGGATGGGATGGGATGGGATGGGATGGGATGGGATGGGATGGGACGGGATGCCACGGGATGCCAGGCTGGCTGCAGGCACCAGTCCTCTGGCCCAGCTCTGCCACTCACCCTCCTGTGGCAGCTCTAGTGGCACCACCTCTTCAGTCTCCTGTGCTGGGGCAGCTCCAGGGCCTTCTTCCTCCTCCTCCACCCAGGCCAGCTTGGGCAATTTTGGCGGTCTCTGCTCCATGTTAGTGACTGGATTTGTGGCTGCTTGCAGGAGAGATGCCTCGGAAAACCTCAGAGTCGTGCAGTCGTGCCTGGAAAGCACCTTCAAGAGAGAAGCCTCAGGACAGCAAGTCCTGCACTCTGGTCTCTAGGGCTCCTGCCACAAGGACAGGAGACTCCTGTCAAAGATTGTGGTCTGGCCTCGAGGGCACCGGCAGCAGGGATGGGAGATGCCTCCAGGACACCAAATCCCACGGTCTGCCCTCGAGGGCACCTGCAGAAGAGAAGCCTCGGGAAGGCCAGGGCTCAGCAAGTCCTGTGGTTTGGCCTCGAGGTCAGCTGCAGAAATAACGTCTCGGAAAGGCTCTGGGTCAGACACGAACGAGTGTGCTGTGCAGGGGCTCCTCACAGCACCGCTCTGTCCCATCCTGTCCCGTTGTGTGCTCCGAGCACTGTGGCGTGGTCTTGCCACCTCCAGCTCCTATGTCACCACGTGTCACAAAGAGCTCTTGGACACCCGTTCCATGCCACGGTGACCATGCTGCACTGTGTCACAAAGGGCCCCTGCGCATACCGCCCCCTGCCCTGGGGCCACCCCCAGCCCACCCAAAGTGGTCCAGGTTGGAAGGAATCCCTGGTCCCAAGTGTCTAATGCAGCCCGACAGAGTCTTTAGGAATGGCTCAAACCATCAGCAAACACTGCCCTGCTCTGCGGGCTCAGGGCAGCAGAAGGAGCCCCCAGGGCTGCCGACACAGCCGCGCTGGGAAGGGCACGGGGCCTTCCACAGAAGCTGGCACGGCCTCCCTGGGACACGTCCCGGCTGGTGGCCATCCTAAACCCGCAGGTGTGACCCAGACAAGGAATGTGTGGGCCAGGGCACAAATGCTGCTCTGACCCCTGGAGCCAGAGGAGCACTGACATCAGCAGGTGTGGCAGAGTCCCTGCCCAAGCATACCTGCTACCCCCTGAGCCCTGGCAGTGCTGCTGTCCCTCTCCTGCCCCAGAGACCTGTGCCCCCGGGGGGCTTCTGTGCCTGGGGCAGCCAAAGCCCATGTGCACTGGGGGCTGTGCTCCTTCCTGCAGGGGCTGTTGGCAGGAGCACCCGGAACAACTGCTGGCAACACTTGGTCTCAATCAGAAGCCCTACATCCTGAAATTATTTTTCTTATTGAAGTAATTTCCTTCAGCACAAAAACACCTTAGTGGGGTAGGCACAGAAGAATCTGGCATTTAACAAGCCTCACTTCAGGAAAGCTTTACTTCCCGTTGCTCAACTCAAGTAGTTCCAAAATGTTGCAAACTTCCCAAATTGATTGGGATGACCTGAGAAGGTGAAGAATTGGAATTTTGCTTCCCATCTCAAAGCAGCAACTCATTTGCATTAACCTCGTCCACTGAGAGTCACTTTACAGAACATAACACTACACAGAGGCAAAAAAAGGGGCCATTCTTTGGTTTGCAAACAGTTTTCTGTGAAAGGATGATATTATCCAAATTCTCTTAAGAAATAAAAGCTCTCAAGAAATGAAAGTCCACTCAGTGTTACAAAAGTAGCCCAAACAAATGAGTAGATGGCAAAAGGGCTAATCCTCCCCCTGGTACAGTTATCTCAGTGGCCAGTAAAGTACAGCTCTCCCCTCTTGTTCCCTACAGGAGAATCAGGACCATGAAGAGGAAAAGTCACAGATAGTCTTTCTGCCCTCCGTAACCAAAGCTGTGCCAAACCACAGATGCTGCCTTCAAACTGACTCAAATTCCAGCCAAGACCTTTCACCTTCCAGACAACGCCTTCTCCAACACCCCCCCAACACCAACTCCCCAAACTCCCCCACAGAAGCTGTTAACACCCCGCCAGGACCCCCAGCTGTCCCCGTCCCTCCGCAGAGCTTTCCCACCTTCCAGCAGACGCCCTGGCTCCCTGCACGTGCTGTGGGATGGCCCTCAGGAGGATTGCTCCAAGGCCTTCCCTGGTGGCAGCTCAGCTGCCAGGCCTGTGGTTCCTGGATCACCCTTCCCACCGAGCCTTCCTGTGCATGGCTGTTCCATTGGCAACTTTGCTCAGCTCGGACTTCTCCACTTAACCAGGACTGCTGGTCAAGGATCCAGAGCAGCCTGGCCAGCTCTTTCTCCAGCTCCCTCTTTACTCTCTGGGAAGGTAGAACATTCCACAGGAAAGCAACAGGTGCCACAAGGAGCAGGCAGCCTCAGGCACCTTTGGCAATGAAACAAGGCCTTTGTTTGACATAAGGAAGCACAAGCCATTCACATTAGTAAACAAGTAATTAGCACAGACAGACATAAGTACTTAGCACCAATTAGCATA
The DNA here is from genome assembly GCF_036417665.1 of Passer domesticus. Taxonomy (NCBI): domain Eukaryota; kingdom Metazoa; phylum Chordata; class Aves; order Passeriformes; family Passeridae; genus Passer; species Passer domesticus. The sequence continues at coordinate 275,073 of NW_026989900.1, read as the reverse complement.
AGAAAAACCTGGCTGGCCTAACTTGACCTGAGAGTGACTTGACAAAAAGCTTTAGACATAGTCTACCAGAAGAACTAAGGGGAAATACAGAATCAGCCCAGTGCAGAGAAGGCATGAGGAAGACTTTGTGCTTTTTAGGGCATCGAGATTGCTTCTGGCCAGTATCTGGACATCAGCTTCAAGTATAGGAATCACAGTGTATTTTGAACCCCCTGCCAATCAAATCATCTCAGCAGCATAAAGATGGATGATATGTTTGATGCAATTCCTACATCAACCCACTGAAATTTATACGTGGCAGAGAAATATTTTAGTGGGGGGCAGACTCCTGCCCTCCTGCCAGGTCAGTAAAAGGGCCAATTTCTTTGAATGAGGGAGACCACTCAGGACTGCTGTATCCTGAGGGAACACCGTTGGCCTTGACATGTAGGCACCTGCACAAGCTTAAAATCAGCTGCCTCAGCTTCCAAGACCTCTCTTGGCCAGCATCCTGATGTGGATGCAGGACTGCTGCGAGGCACTGCCGGGACCCAGCGGGACAGGACCGGCTGTCTCATGTCCACGTAGCACCCTCTGACACAGCCAGGGTCATCCCAAAACCAGACAAACGCTCATGAGTCAGCAGAGGGGAGCAAGGAGCACTGGGCTCCTCTCAGGGTATCTCAGCTGGGCTTGCTCCACAACACGGCCCCAGTTTAAAGCCTGCTGATGCCCAGCTGCCAGAAATGCCTACCTTGTTCTCTCCAAGATGCACAGGGAGAGCCAATGAGCAGAACACCTGGGGAGGCAAAGCTTCCAAGCCTTTTCTGAGGCCAGGGACACATCAAGACTTGCCATGCTGCCTGACCCACCCAGCCCAGCTCTGTGCTGGCCCTGGGCCACAGCAGCTTCCACCAAGCAAGAGGCAATTGCATCTTGCCAAGAGTTGAAACACAGCAGACAGGGAAGATGTGAAAAGTGTGTGCATAAAGACTTTTAATTCACAGATCTCAGAGAGTTTTGGAGCTTGTGGATGGACAGAGATTCTCCTGCTCACACCTCTGTCCAAAGTGGGGGAAGACACCCTGCTGCAGGTGCTTGGCTTGGTCTCCACAGGTCCAGGCAGATGCCAAACCCGCTATTCACTGCCCTGCCCCTCTGCCAAGTGCAACAGGCCTCAAGGACTGAAAGGAGCACAGAGAGCCAAAAGGGACACTTTTACCTACCTCACTGGGAGCTCCCTGGGAAGCACTTTCCTTGAGAAGCAAGCCCCTTTCCTCCAAAGGCATTTCCCCAAATGTGTAGCTTTCCTGGGGAACACCTTAAGAAAAGCTGGCAAGGCTGAATGACTTCAGGATCTTTCAGGACAGGCACTCCAGCTCTAGCTCGTATTCCCCAAGTGAGTTTCCAGGTGGAGGTTCAGGCGTGCAGCCCCAGGCCCTCTACAAACACAGACTGCTCACTGCCTCTTCACCACCTTCAACTCTTGCCTGTGGTCACAGCAGCAAAACCAGGCTTTTCCAGCCAGACACCAGAGCCCTGTCCCTGAAGGATGCTCTTGCCAGCACCTTCCAGGACTCTCCACTGTGCACACAGTGCTTTTCATGCCTGCACCCAACAGGCTTTGGAACACAGAGCACAACCTGGCTGGCTCTGCCAGCAGCACACCCCAAACACAGGCGGAGGAAGAAGCAGCAGGGGTTGTTTGGCGGCCATGCCCCAGAGAAACTGGAAGGGTGCCCTCCCTCTGGTCTCACTTGCTTAGATTTCTGACTGGGTCTGAGGCTGGGGCTGCCATTCCTCAGCTGTGGGGACCAGAACCACACCCAAGATCCCAGCACTGTCTGACAGGGCTCCGGGCACTGGCACGGTCGCGCTTCTGAGTCTCGGGCACAGTGCTGCTGCTTCATTTGCTCTTAGGCACACCCAAAGCTCTCTGTTAAGCCCAGATGGTCTCTGGTTCTGCCCTCTTCCTGATCCTGTGCAGGGATGGAGCACTGCTGTGCTTTCAGCAAGCTGCTCTTGAAACCGTCCAGCATTTCCAAGCTCCTTTGCTCTCTGTGGATGCTTGCCATGGAATCCCTCACAGCTGGGTTCAGAGCATCCTCAGCTTGGCTCTTCCAAAATCCAGGGGCTCCAGGGTGCTCAGCAAGATCTGTAACTGCAGTGTTGTGGAACAGGACCTTCAGCACAGGGACCTTTCCAGCCTGATTTGCCCTCATTCCTCTGTGTCTGTGCACAAAACACGGCGTGGAAAAGAACGGCAGGAGGGGCCTGTGTGTCCCAGGGCTCTGGATTTGTATTGCATCAGTTCCACAGAGATGCAGGCAAAGCGAGGAAGCCAAACTGTTTATTAATGGAAGGTGAAGCAAAGGGGTGAGCTGGGAGGGAAGAAAGGGGATGGGCAGGGTCTGAGGGCTGGAGGGAGGCAGCTGTCAGCAGGGAGGGAGAAGGCAGGAGCTATGGGAGCTTCCCACAGGCTCAGCTGTGCCAGTCATCAGCTGTGCCTGGAGCTCCAGCTGGTCTCCTCTGGTCTCCAGGTGGTCTCACCTTCCAAGGGATCTGAAGGTCTTAAAGAGAAACAGGCTCTTCTGAGCCAGCAAATGAAAGTAGTTCTGCAGCTCTTCCCTCCAACATCACCTGAACAAATATGCTTATGTGGGAGGGGCTGTTGTTTTCACTCAGGGCTTGAGGGGCTGGAAGAGAGAGGAACAGAGCCACTGTCAGAACCTGGATCTTCAGGAATCCAAGGAGACCTTCCTGCCAGGGCCATCCCACCCAGCTCTTGCCATGCCCACAAGACAAGAGCAGCCAAGGGGATCAGCTGCAAGGTGCTGGCCATGAATACCCTCACCCATGTCCCTAAAATCTCTGTGTGCTCTGCCCACACCACCCCTTGTCCACAAAAGGAGCAAAGCCCACCGCAGCCGGGGCAGGGATTGCAGCTCCCTGCCCAGGCATTGCAGCTCACCCGGCCAGCCCCGACTGACAGCCCGCTGCCCTCACTCACCCTCACAGAGGGCCTGGAGCTCTTCCTTCTGCCCCATCAGGAACACCCCGACATCCCTGGGAACACAGGCTAACCATAGCTAAGGCTGCTGTGGCTGTTATCCAGTTTGCTTTATGGGTTAATAAGGTAAGGATTTAATGGATCTTTAACTTCCACTGCAAGGCAGACACATGGATTCAGAGCTATCACATGCTAACTATGTGGTTTTGGGGTTACTTTAAAAATGATACGTACTGTGACAAAATGATACCAAGGCAAATTTTCTCCCAACCTGTCATAGGTTAAGAAGGAAGTGAGTTTTTTGGGAGGTTGTGGTCAAACCAATCAGTGCTTGGATTGGAATATTGGCACCTGGTTTGGCCACTGAAGGTGCGGACCGCCTCTGAGAACACAGGGGGTTAAAAGCAAGAACTCCCAGGAGAGCTCTCTCTTGGTCCCGGTCAGTGGAGGAGCTCAGAGCTCCCCTGCCCGGCTGGGGCTGGCTGGGGGAGGGAAGCCATGCAGCCGGGTGAGGTAGGCCGGAGCCTTGGGCAGAGGAGGGGGGTGAAGGCCTTGCAAGATGGAAGGGTGGAGGAGCCTGAGAAGCATCGGGCCCCCCTCCTACCCCGCTGGAGAGAGATAGAGAGAGAGAGAGAGAGCCAGTGCCTGTGCTGCCTTGAAATTTGGTATCATGGACTGGCATCATGGCCAGCAGCTGTAGGAGTCCTGGGCAGACAGAGGCGAAGATTTTAACCCCTTGGAAGAATAATGTAAACCTTACAAATACTGATCGTCCTGAATCAGAATGAGGAGAGAGAGAGAGAGAGAGAGAGAGATGAAGCATTACGAAATGGGCAAGTGCGAGGAAAGTTGGAAGAGGTGAGAAGAGTCCTGGGTGGGAAGAGATGATGGAGTGGCCTTGAGCTGGACTCTTTCTTGTATGGCCATGGATGGACCCATGTTTTTCCTGTGACCCGGAGACTGTATTTAGGGAGAGGCAGCACCTTGGAGTCAAGAGTGAAGCAGTGGCGAGAACAGAGATGGGTGAGGAGGGTGTGAGATGCCCTCTGTCCTCAGAGAGGGTTTGAGATCTCTGTTCACGAGGCCCCTCAGCCCCAGGGGGTGAAATCTGGGGGGACTGATGTCCCGAAGTTGAGAGACTGCTGCTTTTGGAACTGGGTGGAGCATCCTTAAACAGGGAACCCTAAAAGCAGTCCTGGCCCGTGTCCAGTGGTGAGAGCACTGGACATGAGGGGAGAAGTCGCGAGGGCCGATGTTCTCTGGGTGGTGCCACAAGTGACACGGAAACACAGGAGGTTTCAATTGTGTTTCCGGGGGAAGCCTATGGTGCAAGGGGGGGACTCCTCTCTTCCTGATGGATTTGAGGGTTGATTATTTGAGGGTTGATGATGGACTGAAAGTTGATTATGTGAGAGATTGGTGACAGGGTGAAAACCTATGATGTTATTTCATTCTGTGGAGAAAATGGAGGGGAGGAGGAGGAATGTATTTGGAGGGTTTTCATTCTTAGCTTTGTGTGTGTGTTCCTTTTTAGATATTGTAATTAATAAAGTGTTGTGTTTTTCCCTCCATCCCCAAGTAAGAGCCTGCTCTGTTCTGTTTCCGGGTCACATCTCCCAGTAACCATTTTAGAAATACACCTTTCATAGAGGCCCTGGCCCTGTGCCAGAGTCAAACCATAACAGCCAGTAAGAGCACTGACCCTCATTGACACAGTGTGTGGCCACAGGGAAGGTGGAGAGAAACAAAATGGAAAATGACACAAACAATAGGTTTACATTGTGGACAATATTAAAAACCTCAAATGCAGGGGAAAAAAGAACAAATGCATAACCAAACCCAAAAGAATTATCAAAGATTATTTATATTACAAATTATTTATATTATACAGCTCGTCTCTGCTGCAGCCCTGGCACTGCCACCCCCAGGACTGTGCCCGGCCCCGAGAGCACTCAGGCCCTGCAGCAACACCAGGGCCACCAGGGCAGCGGGGCAGGGCCACGGCAGCAGCACTGGCAACACCAAGTGCTGCTGCTGCTGCTGGGCACAGCTGCTGTGCCAGCACTGATCTGCCCCAGCTCTGCACACAGACATTGTTGCTGCAGCTCCAGAGGAAGCAACACAATGGCATCTCTGCAGAAAACTCTGCCAGGAGATCCTTTAGTTCCGTTAAAGCCACTGAGACTGCAGCCCCTCATTGATACAGTGCGTGGCCACAGGGAAGGTGGAGAAAAAGAAAATGAGAGATGGCACAAATAATGACATTACTTTGTGGGCAATATTAAAAAAGTAAAACAAAGTAAAATAACGTCTAAAATAAAACCAAAAAGAAGTATTAAAAATTACTTTTATGACAATTGATTTGATGAAATTGGCCAGCAGTTTAATGTCCCTGAAAGCATCCAGTCGTCAGTCTCCACACTGCAGCCTTGAGCTCCTGGTTCCTCAGGCTGTAGATGAGGGGATTCAGAGCTGGAGGCACCACTGAGTATAGAACTGACAGGGACAGATCCAGGGATGGGGAGGAGATGGAGGCGGGCTTCAGGTCAGAAAATAGAGCAGTGCTGATAAACAGAGAGACCACGGCCAGGTGAGGGAGGCAGGTGGAAAAGGCTTTGTGCCGTCCCTGCTCAGAGGGGATCCTCAGCACGGCTCTGAATATCTGCACATAGGAGAAAACAATGAACACAAAACAACCAAGTGCTAAACATATGGAAAACACAAGAAGTCCAAGTTCCCTGAGGTAAGAATTGGAGCAGGAGAGCTTGAGGATGGGGGGGATTTCACAGAAGAACTGGCCCAGGACATTGCCATGGCACAGGGGCAGGGAAAATGTATTGGCTGTGTGCATGAGAGCAGTGAGAAAGGCACTGGCCCAGGCAGCTGCTGCCATGTGGGCACAAGCTCTGCTGCCCAGGAGGGTCCCGTAGTGCAGGGGTTTGCAGATGGACACGTAGCGGTCGTAGCACATGATGGTCAGGAGGGAAAGCTCTGCTGAGATGAAAAAGACAAAGAAAAATAGCTGTACAGCACATCCTGTGTAGGAGATGTTGCTGGTGTCCCAGAGGGAATTGTGCATGGCTTTGGGGACAGTGGTGCAGATGGAGCCCAGGTCGCTGAGGGCCAGGTTGAGCAGGAAGAAGAACATGGGCGTGTGCAGGTGGTGGCCGCAGGCTACGGCGCTGATGATGAGGCCGTTGGCCAGGAGGGCAGCCAGGGAGATGCCCAGCAAGAGGCAGAAGTGCAGGAGCTGCAGCTGCCGCGTGTCTGCCAGTGCCAGCAGGAGGAAGTGGCTGATGGAGCTGCTGTTGGACATTTGTTGTTCCTTGGCAAGGGGATCTGTAAAAAAAGTAATCATGGAATAGTTGAATTAGGAGAGGACTTTAAATATCCCAGCACAGCCTGGGGGCACTTTCCTCCCTCTGCCTGCCCAGAGCTCTGCTGCCTGGAGCTGTCCCTGCCAGCAGCTTCTTCCCTGTGCCCAGGGCTGAGCCCTGCCACTGCTGCCAGAGCCCAGCCCAGCCCTGGAGGCTCAGCTCTGGCCTGCAGACCCCTCCCAGCTCAGGCACTGCCCAGGGGCAGCTCTGGCTCTGCAGGCTCTGATGGCAACATCAGAACAACCCTGAGGATGCTGGAAAAGTGACACTGATGCTGCCTGGAAGGGGCCCTGTGCTGATTTTTTTCTCTGCCTGTTTAATTACCAACTGAGAAAAAATGTTTTTATTTTTCTCAACTGAACATAGAGATGAATATCTATGTGCAATTTCCCATCTAGGCAACCCAGAAAAAGAGATTTAAAAAGCAGGATTTTCCCTTTTATGCAGCCCATCACTTGTTCTGCTTCCTATGTAACCTCATTTGAAATGTTCTGGAGTTAAACGCCATGCTGAGAACAATTCTAAACAATGCAGCATCCTCACCACACAAGGAGAACACTTCCAACCCTTACCAGCTGGCTCCTTCCTCCCAGATCTTGTCCCCCAGTGCTGGCAGCAGCTCCCCGGGCCGGCTGAGAGCTGTCCCTGGCAGGCAGCAGAGTCCCTGCCCCAGCACAGCGCCCTGGGCTGCAGGAGCCTGCTCTGCAGGACAGCCCTGGGCACCCCTGGCTGCTCTGCACCAGAGAGAATCAGAGAATGTACTCACAGAGTCTGCAGGCTTTGGGATGTTCCAGCTTTAGGAGATGGCTCCAGGAGCTGCAGCTGCATTGTCCTGCAGCCAGAGGTTCCTGTGCCAAGGGCTGGCAGGGATTCTGCCCCAGGCACTTCCCAGCACCTTCCCAGCCCTGACTGATTGAAGTTCTCTGTGCCTCTGGGCTGTGCCCGGGCTGGCTGCAGGCAGTGCCCCAGCCCTGCTGGGCTGGCAGAAGAGCTGCTCATCAAGAGAAATGTGCTTTTGAAGCTCTTCTTGCTTACCAGGAGCTGCCTCTGTGCCAGGAGCCCAGCCCAACCTCAGCAGCACAGACACAGCACAAGGACTTTAATGACCCTCTGGGGCTTTGTGATCAGGCCCTGAACATCAGTCCCTCAGAGGCAGCTGAAGAAACCTCTCCAGAACCCCAAGTCAGAATCCAGCTTCAAAGTTTCTTGGACTTTTAATGGGTCCCACTGAGGGACACGACTGAGAAAGTGTCCCCAGGCCCCAGGCAGAGCAGAGAAGTGGAGGCAGTGATGACAGGTGGGGACAAAGAGAAGCCAAGTCTTGGTGGCCTGGGGCACAGCAGGGTCTGTGCCAGCAAGGGCTGTGAGGAGACACCTTGTCCTGAGGCCCTGGGGCCTCCTGGCACAGCCCCAGCCAGGCTGGGCACTGTCAGCCCCTTGTCCTGCCCTCAGCATCCCCCCCTAGCCCACATCCCAGTGGCCTCCAGGATCTGCTGGAAGGAGTCCCTGGGGACCCTTGCTCAGGAATGGCCCTGGTGGTTCCTTCATGCTCCCAGGGACTACAGGTTTTTCAAAGGACTTTGGGTTTGGCTTTTGCCTTGGACTCTCTGAGAAGTTTGTGCAATCATGGCCTCCAATTATCTGCTGTAATTAGTCCCTGGAGAGGCTTTGTCAGTAGCAACACTCAGTGGGGCTCATTAATGCTTCAAGGTACTTCAGTTATTTGAAGGTACTTGGTGTTTCCCTTTTGATACAGACTCTGTGAGAGGTTTGTGCAATCATGGCCCCAATTATCTTCTTTAATGAATCCCTTGAGAGCTTTGCATTGACACTCAGTGGGGCTCATTAATACTTTGAGGTGCTCAAGGTTTTTAAGGTATTTTGGGTTTTCCTTTCCACACTGAGTCTCTGAGAAGTTTTTTGTGCAGTCCTGGCCTCCAATTCTGTCTTCCAAGTAGTTTATGGGGAGCCTGTGTTGGGGATGGACCTCAGTGAGACCCATTCTTGCCTTGAGACACTTTGTGGTTTTCTTCTGACTTGGACTCCTGGAAAGGTTTGTGCATTCTCCTCTCAGGGCCTGAGATTCCAGGGCTCAGCTCCAAATGCACCACAGGGCTCACTGGGATCAAACAGTCCTGACAAACCATTGCCCTGTCTTGATTTTCTCCTGCTCTTGTGCAGTTCATCAGGATGGTTTCTGTAGTGGTTTTTGTTCGCCAATTTGAGATTTCTTGACGAATGCATCAATTAGTGTGGTGGGTTCAGTGTTGGCTAATTATCAGTGCACTCACTAGAATATTCTTACTCATTTCCTGCTGCGAGATAGGATTAGGAGAAAGGCAAAGGAGACTTAAAATTGTAAAAGGGTATAAAGAATAGTTTATTTACAGTAACTAAAAGAAAGTGTAATAAGAATCAGAAGAAAACGTTCAGAATACTTTTCCTCTCGGTACAACCTTTTCTTTCTTACTAACAACGTAAAGAGGCAAAACCTAAAAGTTTCAGTCAGTTTATAAGCTCTAGAATTGTTTTTCTTCATTTCTTTTAGGGAGAGGTGTCTGTCTTCCATGCTCTGGAGACTCCTCCATTGGAAGTTCTCTCGTGGCTCTCAATTTCCATGAATACCAGCTGCCTAAAAAATTAACCATTGTGAAGTCCCTCACATTTTTTCACAGCTTTTTGCAGAGCTGTGTTTATGGGCCATGTCAGCTTATGGGGTATTAGTTTAAAGATGAGCTGTTTAAGAGCAAATGTTCTCATCATCTTCATCTCTGAGAACACAGATCTTCTCTCTGTTCAAACTTCTCATGGGATCACAGCTACTTCAACATTTGCTTACTTTAGCATGGAGGCCTTTGCTGAACAAGTCATCTCCCCATGCTTTTCAATGCATTTTAGGGAAAAAGAGAGTCTGATGTATCAATTACATCATTCTCTATAGCTTTACAAGGGAATTTCAGCCCCAAGATCAAGGCATCACCTCATCTCTCGCATATGGGACTCAATTTCCTCTTCACTGACGTTTGTGTCTTTATGTTGCTCCTCTGTGTGCCTGCACTTTGTCCTTTTCTGTCCCTCAAGGGAGGATGGAAGCACTGAAAGAGTTAATATCTCTCCTGGGGCCTGCAGATGGTTCCGTGACCCAGGCCGGGCTGGGTCCTTGTGGCCGGAGCTGTTTTACCATGGAGGTTTCTGCAGCGGCTGCGCTGGGGCTGTGTCAGGATGGGCCGCGCTGGGGCAGGGCCAGGATCTCAGCAGCCAGGCCAGAACACAGCATCAGCACGGCCGGGGCCCATGGCTTCTCCTCCCCCTGCCCAGGGCTTGCGGGTGAACCCCAAGGGTGGCAGAATCTTGGCCGAGCCGGCCCGGCCCGGGGCTGCTCCTGGGGCCCGGCGGATCCTGGCTTGGCCCGGGCTGGCGGCAGGGCAGGGCTCGGTAGCGCCCAGGTGTTGGCAACCGCAGCCATGGCCCGGCCCGGCCTCGGCCCCGCGGCCTCCCCTGCCCTGCCCGGCAGCCGATGGGGCCTGGGGGGCTCCCTGGGAAGGGGCCCGGCCCCACGGCAGGAGCCGCCCGGCCCGGCCCGGCTGAGACGGGGGCTGGGCCAGCCTTGTTACCTCTTTGCTGGACAGAAGGGAAAGAGACCCTCCCAGGCTTTTTCATCTTCAACATGTGTCTTCACAGAGTCATGTACAGTTTCCTTAGTGGTTTAACAGATTGTCAATTCTCAAAGCTATTACTGATTTTTTTTTATTAGACACAGAGGAATCTGCTAGCAGCTTCTCTTAGAACATCACTTCCATGATGCAAAACCACCGGAACAGCACACAGCACAGAGCTCCTTTCTCCATATGTAGTGCTCATGAGCCCAAGGCCTCAAAACCCATCCTTGGGAGATCTCTGGGCCCTCTCCAAGGTGTTTTCAAATGAAAACATTCAGCTCATAGTCTAAGAAAATCACCAGAGGACAGGGCCAGCCTGACCTGTCTATCCTGGCTACTTTTGTCTGGGAGCAATCCTTGAATATACCGAATTTGGGAGGACAAATTCTAATTTCGGCCATGGCATTTGGACATGAAAGCCAGTTTTTTTCCATAGGAAGGAAGGAACAGAGCCCCAGTGTTTCCCAGGTGGATGAGAGGTGACGACCAGAGGCCAAGGCCAGCCAGAGCTAGCAAGTTTTGTTCTGAGAGATTCCCTTGCATACAGGAAATTTTTTAGGGAGAGTACCAATTTTGGCAATGGGCAACAGAAAAGACCAAGGGTTCTTTTCTATAGCAAGGAAAGCAGAGAGCCCCAGTGCTCCAGGAGCTGATGAGAAGCAGCCCTTGACATTCCAACATCAGCCAGACCTGTCAGGTGGCCCTGGCAGGCCAAGCCAGCCAGACCTGTTCCATGTTCCCTTCGTTTCATGGGGCCCCACAATTCCCATTGGTCCCTTGCTTCCATGAGGCCCTGAGGTGTCATAATGTCCCCTTGGTGACATGAGGCCCTGAAGGGCCCTAATGGTCTCCATGGGTCCATCAGGCCCCACAGAGTCATAATGGTCTCTGGGTTCAATGAAGCCCTGCTGTATCACCATGGCCCCTTGGTTCCATGGGCTTCAGTGGTGCCACAATGATCCCCTTGGTTTCATGAGGTCCCCACAGTGTCCCAGTGATCATCATGGGAAGGAAAGAACCAAGCCCCAGTATTGCAGGGGCAGCCACTAGAGGCCAAGAGTCATAAGCTGACAAGGAAGTGAGTTTTCTTGGGAAGTTCTAGTCAAACCAATCAGTGGTCAGATTTTAATATTGACATCTGGTGTAACCATGGATGACATGGACACACCTCTGAGAACATAGAGGGTTAAAAGCAGAGAACTCCCAGGGGAACTCTCTTTTATTCCAGTCAGTGAAGGGTTCAGGCCTCCCCTGCCCAGCCACAGTCCGGGTGGGACAGGGGAAGCCATGCGGCCTGGGCTGAGGGGGGCCGGAACCCCGGACAGAGAAGGGGTGAAGGGAGTGGAACCAGGCACGGCCCCTTCAGGAATGGAGGGGTGGAGAAGCACTGAGATGTCCTGGGCAGCCCCCCCAGAGAGAGCCCCCCTGCCAGACAGAGAGAGCCTGTGCCACCTTGAAATTTGATATTATGTGCTGGCAGCAGGGCCAGCAGAGGAGAAAGAGAAGGGAGGAGGAAGGTGCCCAGCCGTGGGAGTCCTGGGCCAGCTGCTGGGAGATTTCAGCCATCCTGAGGGCAGCAGAGCCTGAGACTTTAACTCTTCCTCAGACAACTTTGTGAAAACTTTGTGAAACTCTAATCCTTGACCTGAAAGAGAAGAGAGACAGCCTGGGACTTGAGATGTCAGAAGATGGGAAAGAAGCCTAGGTGGGAAGAGATGATGGAGTGGCCTTTGGCTGGACTTTTTCTTGTATAGCCATAGACTGAACCAATTTTCCTGTAACAGAGAGACTGCATTTAGGAGGATGCAATGTCTTGAGCCAAGAGAGTGACCTGCTGCAGTGATTGCCATGTGAGGAGTGAGAGTGACCTGCTGCAGTGACGCCATGTGCAGGAGTGAACAGAGAAAGATGAGGAGGGTGTGGTGGTGCCCTCTGTCTTCAGAGAAGAAGAAGATCTCTGTTCTCAAGACCCTCGGCCCCAGGGGAGGTGAAAATGAGGGGGTCTGTTGTCCCAAAATGAGAAAAACTGTCATTCTCTGGTACTTGGCAAAGCATCCTTAAAAGGAACCCTAGAAGCAGTCTTGGTCCATGGACAGTGGTGAGAGCATGGAAGGAGGAGGTCACAATGGCAGATTTTCTCTGGGTGGTGCCATGTGTGAGATGGAAATATGAGAGGTTTCAACTGTGTTTCCTGGGGAAGACTATGGTACCAGAGAGACTCCTCTCTCCCTTGATGAACTGCGAATTGATTATCTGAGGGGTGGTAACTTGACTGAGAATCCAAGGTTTTGTCTCACTGTGCTTTGGTGGAAATTGGGTGGGGAGAGGAGGAATGTTTTGGAAGGTTTTAATTTTGAATTTTGTGTTTCTTTTTTTATAGTTGTAGGTTAATAAAGTTTTTTTTTTCCTTTATTTCTAAGCTTGAGCCTGCTCTGCTCTGTTTCTGCTCACATCTCACAGTAACCATTTGAGAAAAATATATTTTCATGGGAGCACTGGCATTGCTCCAGCACCAACCCATGACACAGAGAAAGGCCAGAGGGGCAGGGAAGACACTAGGAATTGGTCACATTTTCTCCTGTCACAGCCATGACTCAGGGAATAGGATTAAACCTGGAAAGGCTGAGGCGCATTACTGACCTCTTGCTGCCTAAGGAAAGAAAGAGAAATTAAGATAATTTGTCCTTTTTTGGGTTGTCCAGTTCAAAAAAGACACTGAGTCAACCAAGAAGGTTGGGCAAGCTGGATATGCAAGGATTGACAGGGAAGCTGGGAGTAGAAGATGTGCCCATACTCATGGTGAAGGAAAATCCTGTTCTTGGATGAAACTCCCTAAGGCAAGGATTCCTTGAGAGAAGATGGATCCCAACTCTTGGAGATACTACAATTTTGACTGGAAATTGGGTGACCTGAACAGCTGGGCCCTATTTGGAACAGGTTTATGGACTGGTTAATTCAAAAGAGGATGTCCAATCTAAATTATTCTGAAGTTTTATATAAAGGGTTCTCTTGAGGATTTTTTGCAAGTTGCAAAACAATGGCCATATTCAGCCGATGCACAATCCAGCCTGATGGTAACAATGGATAATGGACATGTTCACAGACAATGGATAACGGAAATATTCAGAAACGGGGTCAGTATATCCTGAGAAACATAGAAGAAGAAGAATCATCAAGACTCAGCAAGTTTGTCAGCAAGTTTGAAAAAAAAAAGAGAAGCAAAGGGTGGGCCAGACAACCACAGCAATCAGATGATCCAATCAGCATTCTAATTTAGATGCATGAACAGCTAGGATTAACCAGTCATGTATTAGCTAGAGACATGTGAACAGTAGAAACTTATTATAAATTAAGCCTTTTTAGGATACTAAATTAGCTTCACTCGATCGTATTGATCATGATGTGATGTTCCCATTCCTGATTCTCCATTTTGGTGGAGAATGTGGGCACCCCCAGCGTGATAGCACGAGAGGGACTCGAGGACGGCAATTTGGCTGCTGTGCAGAAGATCAGAGCCAGCCTTTGAGGAGCAGAGAAGCCAGTCTGAAGAAGTGTGTTTCCTGGCCTGTTGGAGTCCACTCCAGCTAGCTACAGACCCTTGCCCACACAATACTTCATAGACGATGGTAAAAGATTACAGAAGTGTTCTCCTCCACGTGGGAAACATTGTCCTTTATTCCAAGACACACATCAGGCAGACAAACCCATGGGAGAAAAGAGGGCTTTCCCTAGCAAGCAGAGAGCTTTTCTACCCCCCTGGGATGGGGACAGAGGGAGAGGTCCACAGCCAAAGGGATACCAGTGAGGAGTGGTGAGGGGAGGGGTAACCCAGGGGAGAGACCACCAGATGGTACCGGGACAGGTGAGGGAAAGACCATGTGATAGGGAAAAGGGGTAACAAACCACATGATGTAACATAAGCTATACAGTGCAATATAAAACTATTCTGTGCAAATTCCCAATCACCCAGTGCAAGAGAACAACTAAACTGGTGCACCACAACACCACAGTAGTGAGAGGGACACAGAGCCCCTGGTCCCCAGCCCTGCACAAGCATTCCCTGAGGCCAGAGGGATGGAGACACCCCTGAGCATCCCTCAGGCAAGGGGACAGAGACCCCTGAGCATCCCCTGGGCTGAGAGGGACAGAGACTCCCTTGATAACCTGCTTGGCATGGGGGTGAGAGGGAGAGAGACCCCCCCAGGCATTCCCTGGAGTGAGAATGATGGAGACCCACTGGGGAATGGCCTGGGGTGAGAGGGACAGGGGCAACCCCTGGGGAATAGCCTGGGGTAGCAGGGACAGGGATAAGCCTGCCATGTCCCTCCCAAGCATCCCCCAGGGTGAGAGGCACAGAGACACCTCGAGCATCCCCTGGGCACCAGACAAAATAAACTTGGCAGAAATCAAACTCAACCCTACATAAAATGCCTTGAATTTGCTCTTCCCACTAGTCACTTGTGATAGAAATGTAAACAAATCCCAGTCATGAATAAACTGACAATAGAAGAAATTAATAAACTGACAATAAAAACAATGGCAATTTCAAGTTTCATTGGTTCCTGCACAGCTCCAGCTCAGCTGCCGGAAGGTTCTGATAAAAGAAAAGTGGAAATTCAGCCCAATACAAGTTATTAAATGGGAGGGAAAGCTCCGTATAGTGGTCAGAAAGGTGACAGAGACAAAGAGAATAATGATTCTCACATATTGCAAAGCCCCTAAGCCTGTGAATTCGGGATTTATTTGTGAATTTAGCTCATGGAGCTGGGCTTCTTTTAGGACTTTTAACAGCCTTGTGCTCCTCACTGTGGGGTGAATGAACCTTGTCAGTCTCATTGGTATAATTTGCTCCCTTTCCTCCAGTGATTTTAACAAACTTTTCAAGGAAGGACAAAAAAATATTTTCTTTACACTGACCACCCACAACAGCCATTTTCCTCATCAGTTCTCCCATATGTCTCCCAGAGGAAGCTGCATCCAAGATTCCAAGAGTTCCTCCAGAAAGAGCTACAACCTCAGAAGAGGAGGGAACCATGCTGTTGTCAAAGGCACTTAGGGTCAGACAACACTGCCTAAACCCACTGTGACAAAATAATGTTGCAATCTGGTTAATAAAATTGTTAGAGAGATGCTTCTGCCCCAATGAAGGTACTAATGAGACAAAATCCAAAGTGGATTTTATTGAACAGTAAATGTGAGGTAGTGAGAGAGATGGAAAGAAAGAGAAAAGGGGAGAGGGCAAGGGAGTGACAGGGACGGAAACCTTCCCTGAGGCAGAGCAAGTGTGACGTTGTCCCCTGTGTGTGTGGCCTTCCCTGGGTGGGGGTTTGACACCTGAGCCAGTTTGGGTAAGGGGGGTGGTGTTCACACCCCCAGCAGGGATTACCCCACTGTTTCAGGTTGCAGTGTAAGATGTAACCAAATGCATGTTTTCCATCACCACCTTTAGAAACTGTTATAAACAGGCGGGGCAGTGTTCTTTATCTCTTCCAGGACTCAGCCCTAATAACACCCTCCAGGGGGTCTCTTCTGTGAATGGGCCATTGAGTGTCCCTGCAGGACTGGTAAAATGACATCATCCCATTGTGGGATGCTCCACCCAGGGGGAGGAGCCACACATTCCTACCTGCATATAAGCTGAGTCTTGCAACACCAGGAGCACCTTGCCTACTGGATTGCCAGAGGACAGGAGCTCCATAAGCACCACTGGACCTTCAGAGGAGGACCAGACCCATCTCCAGGATCACTGCTTTGACAGAATCACGATCATCACTGCAACAGGACTGCAGTCACCATTTAATGGGACTGCTACCAGCACCCTGACCAACAGGGTGCCAGGTTATATCCTGACTGTGTCAGTTTAAGGCAGTGTTTTTGTATCATTGCATTGACCTTAATTTTCTTAATTGTAATTCTGGCCTAGAATCTCCCCCTGGTTTGACCTCAAACCAATACAAAACTCAATGCATTAATCTCTTGTTTCCCCCCCCCAAACATAATTTCCCATCCCAAAATCTTTGCCAGATGGAGGAGGAAGCTGCGAGGAAGACGAAGATGCCCTGGGACACCTAGGCAGGTGAGGAGGAAGTCACTGCCCTTTTCCCCCTTTCCTTTGCTCCATCTCAAGCCCAGCATGGCCCCTGGCTGCAGGACAACACCACCGGCAATGCTGTCCTGCCACAGATGAACTGGGGGAATTTCCTTTCCCTTCCCTCTGGCACAGAGGCAAATCCCATCCTCTTTCTGTCCTCCCCCCCCCCCCCCCCCGACAAGGATCTGAGGATGGAGACCAGCGAGGACAAAGCCCCATGGCACGACATCGTAGCAGAGGCGATGATGTTGAGCAATTTGAGTGGCTCCACAGCACAGGAATACAACAGGGAAGAAAAGCCGCAGAGATCCCATAGGAGGAGGGGCTCCAAACTCAGCCCAGGGTACTCTGAAAAGGAAAGACCCACCCTGAGCCAGGTAGGTGGACAGAGCTTCAGCCAGAGCTCGGAGCTGGTGATCCATGAGCAGCCTCATGATGGGGACAAGCCCCACAAGTGCTTGGAGTGTGGGAAGAGGTTCAGGCAGAAGACCACCCTGATCTGCCACCAGATGATCCACACTGGGGAATGGCCCTACAAATGTGGGGAGTGTGGGAAGGGGTTCAGCTACAGATCCACCCTTGTGACCCACCAACGCATCCACAGTGGGGAGAGGCCCTACGAGTGTCCTGAGTGTCAGAAGAGGTTTCAGATCAGCTCAGCTCTCCTCCTGCACCAGCGGATTCACTCAGAGAAGAGGCCCTTCTGCTGCCCTGATTGTGGGAAGGGCTTCAAGTGCAACTCCAACCTCGTCAGGCACCGGCTCATGCACACCGGGGAGAAGCCCTACGAGTGCCCCACGTGTGGGAAGAGGTTTCAGGCCCGCTCCAATCTCCTCAGGCATCAAAGGATTCACACAGATGAGAGGCCCTTCCGCTGCCCTGACTGCGGGAAGGGCTTCAAGCAAAACTCCCACCTCATCAGGCACCGACGCATCCACACTGGGGAGACGCCCTACGGGTACCCCACATGTGGGAAGAGCTTCACCCAGAGCTCTGACTTGACCAGCCAGGAGTCACTGGTAAGGGCTGTCCTGCCAGTGCCCCAACTGCAGGGAGAGCTTTGTGCCCTGCTCCAGCTTCATCCCCCATTGGAGGACCCATATTGGAAAGAGCCCTGGAGATATGTGTTCCCTGTGATCCATGCTGGGGAGACACCTGTCCCTCCTCCTGCCCCTGCCAATGACATGGTGTGGGATCAAAGACCATGAGGGTATGGCCAGGGCCATGTCATTACCTTCACTCTGACCTCTAGTCATTGCCAGGGGCAGGAAAAGGACTCTTTCCCTGAGGAGAAGAGTGTCATTTCCAGGCAGGAGGAAATTGTGGCCGGGAAGAGACAGTTAGTTGCATTGTAGTTTTCCCTTTTGCATATCCCTTCTGTGATCAATATTGTTTTTGTTTCTGTTTGTTTCATATCTCATTGCTGTTCCCAATAAATTGTTCTTATCCCAGCCCAGGATCTTTGCCTTTTGTGCTTTCCATGGGAGGTGGGAGGGCAGCGAGCGGCAGTGCAGTTTTAGTTGGATCAGGAAATTGGGGAATCCCATTCCTAAACCCCAGCCTGTGGAAACAGAGCATCCCAGCTGGTCCCAGCCCTGGTGGCCATGGCAACAGCCTTGAGAGCGGGTCCCTGGCTGGGGCTGTGGGAACCTCTTCCCTCTGGTGCCCAGGGACAGGACTAGGGAACGGCTGCAGCTGAGTCGGGGCAGGCTGAGGTTGGATCTCAGGAAAAGGTTTTTGCCCAGAGGCTGCTGGGGCACTGCTCAGGCTCCCCAGGGAAGGCTCCCAGCTCCAGGGCTCTCTGAGCTCCAGCAGCATTTGGACAGCGCTGCCAGGCTCTGGCTGGCATTTTTGGGGTGTCCTGTGCAGGGCCAGCAGTTGGACTCCAGGATCCTGATGGGTCCCTCCCAGCTCAGCCAATTCTGTGGAACTGGGGGAACAGGGGCCTGGTGATGGATGCCATGGAAACTGACCATAGAAATGGGGCTGGTGATGGTTGCCTGTTAAGGATCAGATTTTTCACACGCCCTCAGAGGAGTTCCATGGGGACATTCCAAGAGTCTCCAGGATGTTCAAGAGCTGGAATGTCACAGGCAGAGACAGGGGCTCCATGGACACCTCCCAGGGGTTTCTGGGGATGGTAAAGAGCCCTGTGGTCAGAGGCAGTCACAGCCATTCCATGGTGACATCCCAGGGCACCTTGGGCTGCAAAGGCACCGATCTGTCACAGGCACTCACGAGGGCTCCACGGTGACATCCCAGGAGTCCCCAGGCTGCCAAAGAGCCGGGATGTCCCAGACACTCCCAGGGTTTCCTGTCATGGGCACAGTGCGAGGTTCAGGCACAAGCTTTATTTCTTTATTGGAGAAACTCCTGTTGAGACATGATGTGGAGAAATGACACCCAAGAGCCACCATGGATCCTCAAAACCCCTGCAGGACCCCTACACTTCTAAAACTCCTTTTAATACAGGAGACTGGGAGTGGTTGGATCCCATCCCAGGCCCAGACATTTTCAAAGGTGTAAAAGATTGGACAGGTAGAATTGAACCTTAATGCAATTTGTCCCACAGGATTAATGATGGAATACCAGATAAATTTCTATTAATACAGCTCGGATTGCTTCTAATCATAATTAGAAGAAGGAACTTAACTACAGTTATTTACTCCACAGTACAGGACCTATAACAATTATTAGAATATTCTGCTCTAGGCAACATTTTGAAATAAACAGGGCCTTGCAGGAGTTGTTGGAGCCCACTGCAGGCAGAGCCTCCTGCTCCAGCAGGAACTGCCTTTCCTGTGCCAGGAGCAGGGCAGGTCCCGCTGCAGGAAAAGCCCCAGGCTAGCCCCAGCACAGGGAAGGGCTCGGGCACAAGGGCAGAGTGCCGTGCTGGGAGCTGTGCCAGGCAGAGCCTGAGGCACCAAAGGCACCTTGGCAGCAGCAGCTGCTTGCAGGCCATGGCCAGAAGCCTCCCTTGGCAGCCTGGCCTGGTGGCCAGCACTGCAGAGCTGCTGCCTCAGGGCTCATTTCTGCCTGGGCTCTGAAAAGCCACTTCTGCTCCAGGAGCCTGCCTGGGAAGCCATTGGCCCCAGCGCCTTGGGCACAAGATATGAATGACAAAACTCTTCATGCCAGCAGAGACAAGGCAGGGGCAGAGGAAAGGGGAGAGCCAGGCCCAGGGCACAGGGCTGCCATGGTGATGGCTGTGAGGTCACTGCCCCTGCAGCAGCCTGGCTGCCCTCAGCAGACATTCTGGCCAGAAGCGTTGTGAGGGCACCCAGCACATCAGAGAACCCACACAACAGCAATTCTGTTCTTGGGGATAAGAGGGTTTCACTGGCTCAGGTTGCACAAAGCTCCTGCTCATGGGCAATTCCTGGGATGGGGCATTCACTTATCTGGAAAAGCAGTTGCAGTTTCCTGCCTCTCTCATAACTGTAAAATATTTCCTCTTTCTAACAAATGTAAATCCACCCTCATTCGGTTTAGAGATATTGAGCCTTGTTCTGTCACTGCAAGATTTGGGAGAACGTGACTTTGACCACTATTTTTCCATTTTCACACATCTTGGAGAGGACCCAAACATCTCCCAAGATGAGGTTTGGAGGCCTCATCACATAACCAGCAGGGAGAGGCTGATGGCTCTGGGCTCAGTGGTGTGGAGACTGAGGACAGAACAGGAGTAGCCTGGGAGGGATTGAAGGGTGGTTTCAGAGAGGCTGGAGCTTCATATTTAAATGATCCTGAGAAAGATAATGGCAGCAAGGACAGCTGAGGAGGCCCGAAGTGGACACTAGGAGAAAGGAATATTCCTCCCAGGGCAGGGCTGTGGTGCAACACATCCCTCAGAAGGAGCCTGGAGCAGCCCAAGGCTTTGTGTGGGCAGGCAGAGGCAGGCAGGAGGCAGAGCTGTCAGCAAAGGAAGGGGCCAGCCAGGTGGGGCAGCCGGGGGATGACGACAGCCTGCAGGGACAGAGGCGCAGGGCAGGGACACCGTAGGACAGCCTGGGCTGCACAGGGCACAGGGATGGGCAGCAGCTGCAAGGCCCTGACAGAGCCAACTTGGGCAGCACTTTGGCCATGGCTGCTGGCCCTGGGCCTGAGCCAGGAGGAGGAGACAAGTGACCCTTGCAGGCCTGGAGCCTCATTGCCTCCTTGTCCCTGCTCAGCAGCCTGGCGGGGGCCGCCCCATGGTGCTGCCCTTGGCATTGCACATCCCCACATGCCAGTGCCCATCCGCGAAGAGCCCTGAGCAAGGAGGGAGGGACAGGATCTGCCTGGCCAGGGGCTGGGGCTCAGGCCTTGGGCCTTTGCATTCCTGAAACACATCCAGGTTTACTCAGCACCAGAGGCACCTTTCCCTTCCTTGTCTGAAGCTGTCATCACTGCCTCCATTGTTCTGCTCTAACTGGAACCTGGGGACACTTTCACATGAGTTATGTCCCTCAGTGGACCCCATTTAAACTACAAGAAATGTCTATGTTTCAGCTTAACTTGGAGTTCTTGAGAAGCTTTTTGAGCACACTCCAAGGGACTGAGTCTGATGCAAAGAGCACCAAAGCCCCAGAGGGTCATTAAAGTCCTGCTGCTGTGTCTGTGCTGCTGAGCTGGGCCGGGCTCCTGGCCCAGAGGCAGCTCCTGGCAAGGGCAGCGCTGCAGAGAGACAGCTCTGGCCAGGAGCAGCTCCTGTGCACAGCCCAGCAGGGCTGGGGCACTGCCAGGGCAGCTCAGGGACACCAGCAGGGCACAGCCAGAGCTGACAGGGGCTCAGCACTGGCAGGGGCTGGGGGATGTCTCAGAGGGGGCTGTGTCACAGCGGCACCTCTGTGGCTGTGTCCTAGAGGCACAGAGCAGCTGTAATGTCAGCAAGGGGCTGTGTGACAGCACAGAGTGGGCTGTGTGAGGTCACAGACTGGGTTATGACATCACAGAGTTTGTTGTGTGAGGTCACTGAGCAGCTACAGCATCCTAGAGGGGACTGTGTGACATCACAGAGCAGGCTGTGACGTCATGGCATGGCTGTATGACATCATAGAGCAGGCTGTGAGGTCAAAGTGTGTGCTGTGACATTACAGAGTGGCAGTATGACATCACAGAGAGGGTTTTGTGACATCACTGAGGGTGTTGTGACATCACAGAGCTGTCTGTGACATCATGGAGTAGGGTATGAGGCCATAGAGCAGATCCGGACGTAACAGCTGGTGGCTCTGTGACATCAGCGAGTGGGTTGTGACATCACTAGGTGGCTGTGTAACATAGAGAAGACTGTGACATCCCAAAGCAACTTTCTGACATCACAGAGTCTTCTGGGACATCACAATGCAGCTGCATGACATTCCAGGGTGACATCCCAGAATTGGCTCTGTGACAAAACAAGGGTGCTGTATGACATCCCAGAGTGGGCTGTGACATCACAGGTGGCTGTGTTACATCATAGGGTGCTCTGTGACATCACAGGATGCTGTATGAGATCACAGATGGCTGTGTGACATCCAAGGGGCTGTGTGACATCACAGGGTGGCTGCTTGTCCCTGCTCAGCAGCCTGGCAGGGGCCGCCCCATGGTCCTGCCCTTGGCATTGCACATCCCCACATCCCAGTGCCCATCCCGGGAAGAGCCCTGAGGGAGGGACGGGATCTGCCTGGCCAGGGGCTGGGGCTCAGGCCTTGGCCCTTTGCATTCCTGAAACACATCCAGGTTTGCTCAGCACCAGAGACACCTTTGCCTTGTTTGTCCCCAGCTGTCATCAGTGCCTCCAGTGTTCTGCTCTGACTGGAACCTGGGGACACTTTCTCAGTTGTGTCCCTCAGTGGGACCCATTAAAACTTCAAGAAGCTTAGTGCTTAAATTTAACTTCGAGTTTTAGAGAAGTTCTTTGAAGACTCTCTCAGGGACTATGTCTGATGTAAACAACACCAAAGCCCTGAGAGAGTCATTAAAGTTTTCCAAGTCCAATTATGGAGAAATATTTCAAAGAGCTTGTAAGACATACACATGCCTATTTTAAAGGGTTTATTTTATTACATTTCCCTTCAGAGCAGAGGCATTTGCAGCATTCTGTGATTGATATTGACCCAGGGTCTCTCCTCAGGAGCTCTGGTCTGCTCAGAGAAGCTGTGCCTTGAGCTCTGACCCAGTGTGGACAACCTTGCTCCACGTTCCCCAGCCCCATCCTGTCTGTCCTCACTCACCTGGGACCTGCTGGGCTTGGAGAGCTGGCTGCACTCAGCCTAAGAGGCGTTTTCCCTTTTTGTATTTTTTGAAGCAATCTCAAACTCCTGAGTTTCCCCACTGAACACAGACACACTCCTCAGGTGTGTGCCAGCCCAAGGTGCCACCAAAAGCACTGCAGAGCTGCCCTGGGCCAGCTGTGAGGGTGGATCATCAGCCCAAGCTGCACTGGGCCACTGCAAGGGGCTGTGGCCATGGACACTGCCCTGACCCCACTGCTGGGTTTGGCTGCCACGGCAACCCTGAGAAATTAAACTGTGCTTGGAAACACTGGGGAGGACTTGGACATACTGGGAAACACTGGGAACACTGTAGGAGACACTGGGATATACTGGGATTCACACTGCGGAGGACTGGGACAACCTGGGAACACAAGGAATGCTGAGGGAGAGTCTGGATGGACTGGGATGGACTGTGGGGGTACACTGAGACACAGTGGGACATGCTGGAACATACTGGGATATACTGGGAGTGACACTGGGAGTGACACTGGGGCATGGGACATTGCAGGGAAGAGTGGGAGACACTGGGGCATACTGTGGATGGCATTGGGAGGAACTGAGAGGGACTGAGAATGAACTTATGTGTATTGGGACAAATGGTCTCTACTGGGAGGGCCTGGAGGGGCATAGTGGATGTGCTTGGTTGTACTGGGGATGAACTGGGCAACACTGAGAGGGACTGGAGGGATTGAATGGGCTGTTCCCACCTCTGCCGTCTCCCATTTGCCAAAGCTCCCATCCATCACCGCTCACAACCAAACAGCCCAAGGGATCGGGGCCTCAAGGGCAGAGCCTGATGTCAGTGCCATCTTTTCGGTTTTTCCTACAACTCCTGTCATGCTCCAGTCGCAATTGAGCCCCACTGGAGCCGGGACTGCAACGCTCGTCATGCCCCGCGCTCCACAGAGCCCACCCCGGCATCCGCCCCCCATCTGTCCCATAAGTGTCCCCCTGACCCTCCAGGATCCCTCAGTGCCCCTCAGAGCCCATTCGGGACCCCGCAAAAGAGTCCCCGGATCCCCTGAGTGCTCCCAGCCCCACAGATGCCCGGTACAGCCATTTCTGGGAATTCATCTCCTTTCATCCCCCGCGGCCCTAGAGCCCCTCATAACACAGCCCCGCGCCTAAAACTGATGCCGTGCCATGCAATCTAAACAGCCTGATTGGACCTCTCCCAGCGCCCCCTAAATGCTCCCAAACAGTTTGCATTCCCCCCGAGGACCTCAATTTGTGGCTCGGACGCAAAAGTGTCCCCCAAGTGCCTTCCCGACCCCCAAACGCCACGTTCCCACCACTTCCGGGACTTCATCTCCCGTCATGCCCCGCCATCACCAAAAGCCATTGCAGCTGTGCCTGGAACTCCCGTGATGCTCCGCGGCCCATTAAACCGTATTATACCCGCGCCTACAACTCCCGTCACCCCCCGCGCCCCAGAGAGCCCCGTTCGAGCTCCCCAAGGGCTCGACCAGACCCCGAAGGGCCCCAAATTCCCCTCCCTGACCGCCAAAAGCTCCTGTGGACCCCCAAGTGCTCCCCTGGACCCTGAACTGTCCCTCAGAATCTCTAAGTGCCCCTCCAAGTGCCCACCCAGCTGCCCCAAGTGTCCCCCAGACTCCCAAGTTTTCTCTGAATTCCCTCCCCAGACCCAAACTGCCCCAAATGTGCCCTAGAAACATCTCCAGGGACCCCTAAGTGGCCCCCTTTACCCTGTCTGAGAAAATAATAAAAAATATGACAAAAGGTCAAAAAATAGCAAAAATTAGCATTAAGGAGAAATAAATGGCCAGTAGTGGTGAATGAATAAATGAAGGGAATTGTTTTATTTAGAACCAATGACAACCAATCTTTTTGATTGCTAAAAATGTATACTTTTTTTTTATTAAATATAAAAGGTAATAAAATATAGAGTAATACTGATATAAATTAAAAAAAACTAAAATGATATTTTTTAAAATTAATAAATTTTATTTATTTAAAAAATGCACACTTTTTTTATGTTTTGGGATGTCAGTCCCAGGTGCGGGAAGTCAGACATGGTGAGGCTGGGGGTGAGGAGCAGCTTGTCCAAACACGGTCAGCCCGCAAGGGACTCATTCTTCTCTGTGCTCAGACCTCCTAAGGAGACATTCAGCATCAAGATCACTTCGGGAATGCTTCTATCACCTCTTTTCTGAATTGAAAAATAAAAAACCACCCATATGATTAAATCCAAACATCATGTGTTTGGTGCACTTTGACATCTTCCTCCTTAACAGAACTCCAAACTGACTCCAATCACTGCTGAAGCCCTGGAGACTTGAAGACAATTGAAGGGAGACAAAGAGTTCCTGAGGGCTTTCTGTGTTTTAATCAGCCCCACGGTGGATTTGGGGCTGGGTCCAGGAGACTCAGGCACTGAGAGAAGGATGAAGAAGCTGCTCAAGGAGTCAGCAGCAAAACTCCAAGTGCCTTGGAGCATGGTTGGGCCCCAGTGAGGGCAGGGAGTGCCAAAGGCTCCCCGGGACTGCTGAGAGCAGATCCTTGAGGCCAGGAGTGCAGGGAGCCCAAGGCTCTGGGCAGGGAACTGCAATGCTGAGCAAGGCCTGGGCTGGCTGGGGGAAGCAGAAAGGCCAAGGCCTGAGCCCAGCCTGGGCCAGCAGGGCCTGTCCCTCACGGGTGGCTCGGGGCTCTCTGTGGGGCAGGGGGATGTGAGGGGCAGCAAGGACAAATGCCATCAACCTGCAGCCCCTGCCAGCCTGGCCAGGGAGGCCGAGGGAGAGCCAAAGTGCAGCCCCTGCCAGGAAAGTTCCTGCTGTGGGGCCTCCAGAGGCGCTGCCCGAGCCCAGGGCACAAAGGCCTGGGTGCCTGTGGCCCTGCCAGCCCTGCCCAGCCCTCGGCCATCTGTCCTGCAGGCTGTGCCCCCTGTGCGTGCTGCTCCTGTGCCCTGGCCGGCTGCACTCGCCCCTCTCGCTGTGCCCCAGCATTTCTCAGCCAGCGTTTCTGTGCCCTCCCTGGGCTCCCTGCACCCAGCGCTGCCGGCTCCTGGCACACAGAGCCGGCCATGGCCCAGCCTCACGCTGCCACACCTCGAGCACCACAATTCCACCCTGGCAGGGACTTTGCTTTCTCCTCAGCTCCAGACTGAACTTTCCAAGCTGCACTTTGGGGAGGTTTCCTGCAATTCCCACTCGCAAGGAAAGCTCTGTCTCCTGCTGTTCATGAACAGAGAAGGGCTGGTGGGAGATGGGCTGGTCAGAGGCTGTTTGGGGCACAGTCACCATGAAATTATGAGTTGTTTCAATATTGTGTGAAAGAAGGAGGGGCATCAATAAATTTTCTGCCCTGGACTTATAAGGGCAGCGTTTGGCCTATTGAGGATGCAGATTTGGGGAGTACCAAATCAAGTATTCATTTTTTAAAGATAAACAGCCCTTACAAACAACGAGTTCCAGGAAGGATGGAAACGCTTCAAAAAAGAAATCTTGAAGGAGCAAGAGTAGGCTGTCCCTTTGTGCAGAAAGATGACCCAGAGGGGGAAATGACTGTCATGGCTAGGCATGGAGCTTTTGCAGGAATTTAGGGGTTACAAAGAGGGTGCAGCATCTTTGGACATAGGGGCAGGTAAATCAAGAAATGTTTAAGGTTGTTGTTAGTTTGTGCAGAAAGAAAACTAGAGAAATGAAAGCTCAATTAGGACTTAACTTGGATACTTCTGTGAAGGATAATTATTATGTTTATATAAGCACATTCATGGCAAAAGGAGGGGTAAGGACAACCTGCATTGCTTATTGTGGGAGATATGGTTACCAAAGATGAAGAATGGGCTGAGGTACTTCACCCCTTCTTTGCCTCAGTTTTCAACAATAAGACAGGCTATCCTCAGGACAAGCGTTCTCCTGAGCTGGTAGATGGGCACAGGGAGCAGAACAACCCCCTGGAATCCAGGAGGAAGCAGCTGGGGACCTGCTGAGCCACTCAGGTGCTCACAGGTGTCTCTGGGATCAGAGGGGATCCATCCTAGAGGGATGATGGAGCTGGTGGATGATCTCCCCAAGCTGCTCTCCATCATTTACCAACAGTCCTGGCTCGGCAGGGAGGTCCCAGAGGAGTGGGGGTGCCAATGTGAGCCCATCCCCAAGAAGGGCTGGAAGGAGGATCTGGGGAACTCCAGGCCTGTCAGCCTGACCTGGGTGCTTGGCAAGGTTATGGAACAGATCAGCTTGAGTGCCATCACAGGGCACCCACAGGATGGCCGAGGGATCAGAGCCAGCCAGCATGGATTTCAATATCTGCATTGATAGTCTGCATGAGGGCATTGAGTGCACCATCAGCAAATTTGCAGATGACACCAAGCTGGGTGTGAGTGTGGATGTGATGGAGGAGAGGAGGGCTCTGCACAAGGCCCTGGACAGGCTGGATCCAGGGCCCAAATCCAGCAAGGTGAGGTTTAACAAGACCAAGTGCCAGCTCCTGAACTTTGGCCACAACAACCCGTGCAGCACTACAGGCTGGGGACAGAGTGGCTGGACAGCAGCCAAGCAGAAAAGGACCTGCAGGGACTGATGGACAGCAGGCTGGACATGAGGCAGCAGTGTGCCCAGGTGGCCAAGAAGGCCAATGGCTCCTGGCCTGGATCAGGAATGGTATGGCCAGCGGAGCAGGGCAGTGATTCTTATCCTGTTCTCAGCACAGGCTGGGCAGCACCTCCAGTGTTATATCTAGTTCTGGGCCCCCAATTTATGAAGGACATGGAGGGGCTGGAGCATGTCCAGAGAAGGGCAAAAAGGCTGGTAAAGGGGTCTGAAGCACAAGAGCTGTTACGAACGGCTGAGGGAGCTGGAGTTGTTTATCCGGGAGAAGAGGAGGCTCAGGGAAGTCAAGTCAGTGTAAGGAGACAGTTTGGACTTGATTATCTCCAAGGTCTTTTCCAACCTTGCTGATTCTGGGATTCTCTGAAACCACCCTTGGGGCAGTTGCAGGATGAGCCCTGGGCCTCCTCTTCAGAAGCTCCAGCAGCCCAGGTGCCTCAGCTTCTCCTGCCAGCCCCAAAGCCCATCCTGTCAGTCCTGCAGAGCCTCTGCAGCTCCTCCTCATTGCCCAGAACAGGGAGTCCCACAGGCAGACACAGCAGCCCAGATGTGCCCCCCTGGCCTGGGGTGCCTCTGGCAAGGGAGCAGCACCAGGCACTGCAGGAGCCTGCAGACAATTCCTGCAGCACTTGGAGGATGATCCTGCTCCCCAAGGGACGTTCCCATGGTGCCAAGTCAGGAACTGCAATGCGGAGTGGGGCCAGAGAGGAAAGGGCAAACAGGGATGGGCTGTTTGCAGGGGAGGGAGCAGGGCTGGGCAACAGGAAGAAATTTGTAGAAGGAAAAGTAAAGGAAGCAAAGGTGAAGCCAAGGAAATTCCCAGTGGAGTTTGGGGATGGCTGCCAGGCAGCCCTGGCTCTGAGCAACAGCGTCTGCAGTGGCACAGGAAACTCCCAGCTGATGGGAACAAATTTTCTGGCTGACTGCAGAGGCCAGGACAAAGCTGAGTGGTTTCCCTGGTGTCCCCCAGCCCTTGCTGACCCCAGGGGCTGATGGCATTTCTGCTCCCTCAGGTTCATGTCCCCACAGCAGCAGCATGGGGGTGCTCCTGCCTGCTCTGTGCAATGCAAACAGGGGCTCCTGAGCCAGTGCTGCCGTGGCTGTGCCTGCAAGGATGCGGCACCTGTGTGAGCTGGGGGAGAGGCCAGGGCTGCAGAGGGGGGATGTTGTTGGCAGCTCCATCAGGACGCTCTGGGACGCTGCCCTGGGCTGTGCAGCACACTGGGGATGGATCAGCCCCTGCTCTGCTACTCCTTCCCGTCTCCCCCAGGGCCCTTGCAGAGCCCCAGCCATGCTGTTTGCCCCCAGCCTGCCCACGGCCAGCCTGGGGCTGCTCACCCTGGGGCTTTTCTGTGCTGAGCATTGGCCTGGCCGTGTTCTTGAGAGAGCCTGGGCAAGGAGCCTGGAGCCCCCAGGGCCTGGCCTGAGGTGTCAGCGCTGCCCCAGCAGTGCCCATGGCCTGTCCCTGCTGCAGCCCCGGCACTGCCACCCCCAGGACTGTGCCCGGCCCCGAGAGCACTCAGGCCCTGCAGCAACACCAGGGCCACCAGGGCAGCGGGGCAGGGCCACGGCAGCAGCACTGGCAACACCAAGTGCTGCTGCTGCTGCTGGGCACAGCTGCTGTGCCAGCACTGATCTGCCCCAGCTCTGCACACAGACATTGCTGCTGCAGCTCCAGAGAAGGCAACAAAAGGGCATCTCTGCAGAAAACTCTGCTGGGAGATCCTTTAGTTCTTTTAAAGCCACTGAGAGCACAGCTCCTCATTGTCACAGTCTGCGGCCACGGTGAATGTGTAGAGTGACAAAGTCAGAAATAGCAGAAACAATGATCTAGATTTAGGAAGAATATTAAAAAAAAAAAAAAAAAAAAAAAGACAGGGAAATCAAAGAACCAAACCAGCAGAACTATCAAAAATTAATTTTGTTACAAGTGATTTGCAGAAATTGGCAATCAGTTTAATGCTTCCTAAGATGTCCAGTCATCAGTCTCCACACTGCAGCCTTGAGCTCCTGGTTCCTCAGGCTGCAGATGAGGGGATTCAGGGCTGGAGGCACCACCGAATACAGAACTGACACCAACAGATCCAGGGATGGGGAGGAAATGGAGGAGGGTTTCAGGCAGGCAGATACTGCAGTGCTGAGAAATGCATTTCTCCTGCATTTTTCCTTTTCAGATTCTTTCAGTCATCTCCTGAGAGGTGCAGATTGTTCTGGTGCTTTTCATGAACTGATTGTTCTCTTGATTTAGATGGAGATTTTAGAATTGATTTCAGATGTAGAAGAATCTGAAGTGAGCACAGAAACAAACTCCCTCTGTCAGCCCATTTTCATCTTCTAGATCACTTTCAAGATGTCCTTGGGGGTGTTGGAATGATGATCACACAGCTCTCCACTTCTGGCTGCAGGCTCTGCAGATTGTTTCTCTGCATTCAGTCAGGCTTGCATTCCCCAGGAGTTCTTGGTAGCCTGTCATGTTTTCTTAGGGTAGAACAGTAACAATGAAAACCTTACCAATGGCACAACTGCCCAGCCCACAAGGAAAAGAAAAGAACAAGCTGCCAAATTCTTCAAATATTTGTCCTGCTTTGCTGCAAGAGTTGTGCTGCACACACAGTGTGGAAAGCTGCAGTTGGTGGCACACCTTGTGACAGAAGCTGCACCTCGTTCTCCGGGAAAGGTTCATGGAAAAAGCAAACAGGACTGAGGAGAAGATTCTGGAAAAACTGAAAGAGCTTTTAAGAAATTAAATAAAAATTGAAACAATTCAAGACGTTTTTCTTGATTTATTTTTATGCTCCCCTTTTCCATCTTGCACTAGTTGTCCATCCCATTAATTCCAAACAGATCTCACCGCTAAGATCCATGAGTTGGCAAGTTTTAGACATTTTAAGATGCCATGACCTACACACAGTTTGGCTTCCCCTGTTTTTCTCGGAAAGCAATGCTGGAGAGGTAAGTGCAGTGCTTGGGTCAGGTACAAATTCTGCATTCAGGGAACACGCTCTCAGAGTGTTTGACCCTCAGCAGGGACAATGCACAGCAGGGACCGAGGGGATTCCTGAGCCACTGTGCAGGAGTCCAGACTCTGGCTCTTGGCTGAACTCGGCAAAGTTCCCGTGTTTGGACAGGCTCAGGGGCTGCCCTCGGGGAACGTGGGGCTCGAGGCGGGGGGAGCGGGCAACGGACAAACGGACACGGGGACAAACGGCCCCGGAGCTTCAGTTGCAGCAGCGGCAGCAGCAGCGGCAGCAGCAGCAGCGACAGCGAGAGAAGAAACTTTCGATTCTCTTCTCCTCTCCCGCTTCCCCGTACCTCTCCCGCTCTCCCTTTCCCGGTCTCCCCTCCTCTCCCCGCCTCCCTCTCCTCGTGCCGTGCCGGGCCATGCCCCCGGCCCGCCCCCGGCCCCGGGCGGGGCTGCCCCGTGCCCGCCCCCGGCCGTCCCACCGAGGTCTGGTCCCAGCCCGGCTCTGGCCGCGCTGGCGCTGGCGGGCGGGGATCAGTGCCGGGGCCGGGGCGGCATCGCTGGCTTTTGGCTCCGCCTGGCCCGAGCCCGGCCCCGGCCCCGGCCCCGGCCCCGACCCCGACCCCGGCCCCGGCCCCGGCTCCTCCCGGGGCCCGCGGAGGACACAAGCGGCCCCGCCGCTCCCGCCGCCTCCGCTGCGGCTTGCCCGGCCCGAGCTCCGCCGCTCGGCAGCGCGGCCCCCGGCCCCGCGGCTCCCTGGTCGCGTTCCAAAGAGCGAACGCCGGGGATGGCCGGGCCGGGGCGGGTGAGGGGCGCTCGGGGGCCGTTGCTGGCCCCGGGCCGAGCGCTGACAGCCGCGTCCCGCCCGCAGGGAAGGCGCAGGAGGCCCTGCAGGAGCGGTACCGGCTGGGCTCGCTGCTGGGGCGTGGAGGATTCGGCAGCGTCTTCGCAGCAACGCGGCTCTCGGACGGCGCCCCGGTGAGCGGCGGGGCCGGCAGCGGGCGGAGGAGGAGGGGGCACAGGAGGAGGAGGAGGAGGATGGGGCTGGGCAGGGCGGGCGTTGAGCTCAGCCCGCTGCTCCCCTTGGCTTGCAGGTCGCCATCAAAAGGGTGCCACGGAACCGCATCTGGCACTGGAGCGAGCTGGTGAGTGAGCCGGGACAGCGGGAGAAGCCGGGCCGTGCCGGGCGGGGATGAGCCGAGCCCCGGCAGGGTGGGAGCCGCCAGGACATCCCGAGGGAGAGCGGGCGTGGGGCCAGCGCAGGGTGCAGAGCATCCCGGGCTGGCTGAGGGGTTGCCCAGCCCCGGCACAGCATCAGCCCCACTGACGGCATCGTGCTCCTCCCGCAGCCCGACGGCACCAGCGCTCCCCTGGAGGTTGTGCTGCTGGACAAGGTGTCCAGTGGCTTCTCCGGTGTGGTCCAACTGCTGGAATGGCTTGAGCTCCCCAGCGACATTGTGATGGTGCTGGAGCGGCCAGAGCACTCTCAGGACCTCCTGCATTTCATTCAAGCACGGGGGTTCCTGCCAGAGGAGGTGGCGCGGCAGCTGTTCCGGCAGGTGCTGGAGGCCGTGCGGCACTGCACCAGCTGCGGGGTCCTGCACCGCGATATCAAACCAGAGAACATCCTGGTTGACCTGGCCACCGGGCAGGCCAAATTGATTGACTTTGGCTGTGGCACCTACCTGCAAGAGACAGCCTACACTCACTTTGCAGGTGAGCCTACACAGGGCTGTGCTCCCGCTCCTGGCATCTCACAGCCCAAGATCTCACAGCCCAAGCTGGGTGTGGCAGCGGGGATTCTCCCTTTTGCTGCCACTCAGGGGACTGAATCTGCAGCTGAGTTGCTTTAGAGCAGGGCTGGGTGGGGAGCCATCTTCCAGCCCTGCTGGCAGCCTTTGCCCACCACTGTGCCCAGGACTGGGGCTGGGCTGGTCCAGCCAGCCGGACAAAAACAGTCGTGGGTGGGGGTAGCAGAGAGGGAGGTCAGAACCTGTGCCCCAGCTGGTTTGGTGTGCAGGCAAGAGGAAGGGCTTGGACTGCTCCACTTGCCCTGTTTGTCTTGCCTTTATAATATGTTTGGGGCAATGCAGGCAGGGAGAATGAGGGCATGGTTTTTCCCCAGCACGCAGTGGGTATTTCCTTTGTGTGTCATGGTCAGGCCTAGCCAGGGCTTCCACTGTCGCCTTCCCACACCAGTGGCTTCTTTTGCAATCCCAAGTTTGTACACCAGTCCCAGATGCTGGTGAGAGGACAGTGGTCACCCTGTGTGCCACTGATGCAGCCCCCACACGCCCAGGGATGCTGGGGCCAGGCTCTGGGAGCAGCAGCATCCCCCTGATGAACTCCATCTGTATTCCACAGGAACACCATCATACAGCCCCCCGGAATGGACCCGCTTTGGCTGGTACCATGGTGAGCCAGCCGCCATCTGGTCCCTTGGCATCCTGCTGCACGAGATGGTCTGTGGGAAGATGCCTTTCAGGAGGGGCTGGAACTTCAGCTGGGGCCAGCTCTCACTGCCACAACGGCTCTCTCCAGGTGAATCCTCTTCTCTGGGCACAGGGGGAATACCAGTGCTGGGAGACAGCAGCGGGCTCGGGAGCATCCCGTTCTGGCAGCTGCTGAGGAGGTGGCACATGTCCTGCTCTCCCCCAAAACCAAGAATTGATGGGAAAGTTCAGGCCCAGCTCTGAGCGCATCCAGCATGGCCTGGGCATGGGAATAGTGGGGCAAAGCAGACAGGAGCCTTCTCCAGCTGACGGGCAGTTTCTGGTTTCTCTCCCCAGAGTGCCAAAATCTGATTGGGTGGTGTTTATCCATGCACCCCTTGGCCAGACCCTCATTAGAAGAGGTGTTCTGTCATCCTTGGATGCAGGATGTTCATCTGCCCTAGAAGAAGGGAGAGAGCCACAGGCACACTGTGCTGCAGGGCCCTGGTAAGTTACAGCTGCACACATGCCTTGGCAATGAGAAGCAAAGAAAGCCAGCCCGTGTCACTGCACCAGGGTCATGGGATGGGAACATGCAGCCCTTGTGCTGGAGCTGAGCTGCTCTGCCCAGCCCTGGTGGCTGCCATCCAAGCAGGTTTTGCTTGTCCTGGTTCCCTGACAGCTGGGGCCCTGGGCAGAGCCCTGACAGCCTGGTCTCACCCCAGGGAAGGAGAAGGAGCCCCCAGAGAAGCTGTACCGGGTGGGGCTGCTGCTGCAGGAGACAGCGAGGATGACATCAAGGATGACATGAAGGATGACAACCTCTTCCTCAACCTGGCCACCAGCAGTTGAAGGTGATGCACTTTGATTGTGGCACCTTCTTCAAAGCCAAACTCCACAGGGAATTTGCAGATGAGTCCACACCTGGGGAAATGCTCCCAGATTTGGGCATTGCCCAGCCTGGCTGGGAAGCAAAGGTTCCCCCTTTGCTGAGGCAGATGCAGCTGATCCTTCAGTCAGCTGCCCAGCTGCTTTTGGCAGGGCTGGGGGCATGGGCTGGGGTGGGTACGAAATGGGAGTGGGCTCCTGGTCCTGCCAACAGCCCCCAGCACCCACCGTGCTCCAGGCTGGGGCTGGGGCTGGGGCAGCCAGACCAACACAAACAAACCCCCATGGTGGGAGCAGAGGTGGGACTCCCAAATCTGTGCACAGGTGCTTTGCTGTGCAGGCAAGGAAGGGCTTGGGCAGCTCCACTGCCCTTGTTTGCTTTGGGATCACGGTTATTGTGGGGGACAGTGCAGGGGGAAGGGAGAAAACCTGGGCTTTGCTCACACATGGCTGGGTTTTTCCCTGGCATGCAGGGCTTGGGCCTTCCTCAATCCCCTCACAGAGATATGATTTTTACCTTTGTTCTTTTTTTCCCTTTTTGTCTGTAATCTATTTTCAACAATTTGTTGTTTGTTTTTCTAGAGTAAGCATTCTGGTTGGTCCAGTCTGGATCGGGAAGTTCTTGAGAGCAACTGCGGCGTGGATGGGTCGTGCCCTTGGAGCAGGCTGAGGACATCGTTTGGGACCAGCTTTTCTTCCAGCCATGGATGGCATGAGGTGGGTCCCCGTGTGCTTGGCAGGGTGGGATCAGAGCTTTTGGGAGATGGCAGCGAGCACAGGAGCATCCTGCTCTGGGCAGCTGCTGAGCAGGTGGATGTGCCATGGCTGGCTGCAGGCTGGGCACATGTCCTGCCCTCCTGCCCTGCTCCCAAAGGCAGCACTGATGGGCAGCTCTGGGCACTGCTCTGGGCACAGCCAGCACGGCCTGGGCACTGCGGGCAGCTGGGACAAGGGGACAGGAGCCATCAGCTGACGGGCAGTTTCTGCTTTCTCTCCTTGCAGCCGGGCTCTGTGGATGCTGAGGCTGCTCTGGGCTCTGCCAGGGCTCTGCTGGAGCTCAGCACCGGGCCGGAATCAGCCAAAGAAGAAATGGTGTCACCTGCAGCACAGACTTGCTTGAGCATTTTGGCAACGCAGCTCAAGTTTGCAGAGTGTTCACCTCCCAAAAATTAAACTTGTTCAATACCTTCTGAAATCAAATCAATCTGGGATGACTCCAAATGACATTTTTCAGCTTGCTCAAGATGTAGCTCAGCCCTTCTCTGAACAGTTCTCTCCCCCACCTGCCTTTTACTTCTCAACTGCTCCCTTTTTTCCCCCAGTGAATTCCCAGCCCATTGCTGTCTCCATCAGACTGTTGCCTATCTTGATGCCCCTGACCACAAGGAAGGCTGAGCCCCAGGTTTAGGGACTCATGCTGTCACTGGCTGAGGAGCAGCAATGTTTCAGAGGTCCAGTGGCATTTTAGTGTCATTCAGAGCCACTCTCCAGCCCTCAGCTCTCCTCACTGCTGAGTTCCCACTCCCTTTTCCTTGTCCTTGCAGCAGGATGAGCTCTGTGAATCCCCTTGAGCCTCCCCACTCTTCCCAGCCCTCGCAGCCACCTCAGTGAGGCTGAAGCTGAAGCTTCTTTGTCTCCTCTGGCAGTCCAGTCCCCTGTGTGGGGAGCCCCAGCCCCAGAGCACAGCACACAGCAGTGCAGTCCGGGCTGGAGCAGCTGCCCTGCAGCCCTGGCTTGGCTGTTTGTGGCAGCTGAATGCTCCCTGTTTCCAGCTGTCCCTGCAGGATGGCCCCAGGGCAGAGCCCAGCCGGGCTCCCACTGCAGCCCCTGGAGCTTGGGGCAGACAGTGCTCCCAGAGCTGAGGTTCATGGGGAGCACCCGGAGCTGTGCCTCGCACTCAGTGCTGGCAAGTGTTGTGTTCTCATCTCCTGCAGCCTGAGGGGAAAACAACCTGTGCTGCCAGGCCAGCACTGCCCCTCTGGGCAGGGACAAGGCTGAAGGGCTTTCCCATTCCAGAGGAGCTGGTACTGAGCCCTGGCAAGGCCTGGCAGGGCTGGAGCCGGGTCTGGCCTGCTGTCTGGGACTCGCTGCCCACCAACCGCCCCCACCCACAGCGCTCCGTCCTCCAGAGACAGAAGGGTCTGTGTGTGCCAGGGGTTCTTGGATGTCTCTGTATCCAGAGACAGAAGGGTCTGTGTGTGCCAGGGGCTCTTGGATGTCTCTGTATCCAGGGACAGAAGGGTCTGTGTGTGCCAGGGGCTCTTGGATGTCTCTGTATCCATGGAGAGAAGGGTCTGTGTGTGCCAGGGGCTCTTGGATGTCTCTGTATCCATGGAGAGAAGGGTCTGTGTGTGCCAGGGGCTCTTGGATGTCTCTGTATCCATGGACAGAAGGGTCTGTGTGTGCCAGGGGCTCTTGGATGTCTCTGTATCCAGGGACAGAAGGGTCTGTGTGTGCCAGGGGCTCTTGGATGTCTGTGCATCCATGGACAGAAGGGTCTGTGTGTGCCAGGGGGTCTTGGATGTCTCTGTATCCAGGGACAGAAGGCTCTGTGTGTGCCAGGGTTTCCATAATGTCTCTGTACCCATAGGTATGGGATGAACATGGACAGTGAAAGTGTCAGTCACGTTGCTTGCACACTCCTTCCTTTGTGTACAAGACACATCCATGCACACCCCCACATATTGTTATATTAATAGGATAGGGATAGATAGAGACTTCGCACAGAGCTCTAACTTTGGCATAACTCACCCTTTAGCCAGAGACCAGGGGATTTTTTCCCCAGCTCTGTGTGAGATGTCCAAGAGCTGAAGGAGCAGCATTCAGAAGCAGTTTCAGGATTTTTACGCCAGAAGTAGAGCTCACAACCATCCATATAACTTTCCATATTCATTGGGATGGGCTGCTGCTTCTTTAGGAATATGGCCCAATGCAGACATGAGACTTGGAAAAATGCCAGCTCTCTGTGGGTTTGTGCAAAAGGGGGAGCAGCACAAACACTTTGTGCCTGCCTGGGGGCACAAGGTCCAAGGAGCTTTGGTGGCAGAGGGTGACCTGGGCTGGTGGCAGGCGAAGTTCCATTCCATGACATCTCAGAGTGGCACAGGACAAAGATCCAAGTACCCCCAACCCCACTCATGAAGTCCTTGGAGTGCTGCACATCCTTTAGGAAAAGCTGCTGTCACACAATCCATTGGGATTTATAACTTTCATTTGCAACACTTTAAATCCAAATTTCAAACTGCAATATTTTTACACTCAAGACACAGTAATGCATAAATTCATAATAAATCTTTCAATTTCCTATTGATTCAATCACAATTTAGAATAACATAATATTGCAAACAAAACCAAGAAT
Source organism: Passer domesticus (assembly GCF_036417665.1). NCBI lineage: Eukaryota > Metazoa > Chordata > Aves > Passeriformes > Passeridae > Passer > Passer domesticus. The sequence goes on along the minus strand of NW_026989900.1, from coordinate 238,513 downwards.
CTTTTAAAAAAGTGATGCTGAGGTCAGTAATATGGATCCATGCCATCAGAACATTTACAGAGTAACTGTGTTCTCTTTTTAAAAAGATCAGTTACCTCTTAATCCAAAGTTAGAGAAGATTTTCACTACACATTTGTTTTTTGTTTTTATCTTTCATGGTTTTTTATTTTCTTTTTTGTCCAGTGTTTTTAACAGAGAACTCGTCCTACAAAAGGAATGTACAGCAAAATGAGATACATTTCTGACAAACAATGAAAATGTCGGCTCCTCCTCTGTTTACTTTTCTCTGGATACCCTGAAGAAAAAAATCTAGCAGATAGGAGCAGAGGTCTGAAGTGTTGCATTTGGACTGAACTGGAGTTCAGCACTGCTGACATGCTGATCCAGTCAAGAGCTGCAGAATTCTTTTGCAGATCTCGAACTCTGTGTTTGCAGGCACAGCACCTGCAGTGCTGATGCACCAATGCACATGAATAACTCTATTATTCCCTCTCAGAATTCGGGCTCTGCCCCAGCAGGAGGTGCTGCAGCCCTTTGCTCCTGGTTCCCATGTGGAGCAGCTCCCTTCCTGCTGGCTGAGCTGCTCAGGCAGAGCCCGGCAGCTCCTGGCCCTGCAGGGCTGAGGCTTTTCCCCATTGGTGGGCACAGACTGATGGAGCAGCACTGCTGAACATGGGGGCACACAGAGGGACCAGGAGCAGCTGCCTTTGGCCACCTGAGGCTCCAAGGCCCAAACTCTGAGCAGCCAGGGCTGGAAGAGACTCGCAGGCTCCCTGGTGGCTGTGCTGCCCCACTTGTGCCCGGCCCAGCTTTGCTTGGGGCAGAGGGAGAACAAGGGGCAGCTCCCTCCCAGCCCAGCCCAGGGACCCCTCCAGCCCCGGGGCTTGGGGCACTGTCAGCACCTGCTGCTCCAGCCACCGCTCCTGCTGGCCCTGACAGCAACACCCAAACTGGGACTGATCCCGAGGGAGCAGCAGCAGGGCCTGGATCTGATCCCTGACTCTGGGGCAGGGCTGGACAAATGACCCCACAGCAGCAGCAGCAGCAGCAGCAGCAGCAGCAGCAGCAGCAGCACATGGAGCTGACTTTCAATGTCGCCTTGACTTTTTAAGATTTTCTAAGTGTTCTGATGTTTGCATTCTTGTACCAAACTTTTTCACACACTTTCTGTAAACAACTTATTGTTTTGCATTCTTTTATGGAGGAGGAGAAACATGATGGACTGTATGTTTGTCCTTGGAGAGGTGGCACTTTCACCCTCCAATCCACTGTAACCTTTGGAAATCTATAAATGTTGAAGTAAAAAAATAAACTTCTCCTTTTTCCTGCCTTGAGAGCAACAACATCTCTGCGTTGTGTTGTCTTGTGTCCTATAGTGATATTTCAGCACTGTCCCTGCCACTCTTCCCTGCTGTGTGCAGCGGTGTCACAGCAGCCTGAGGCACCTGGGAGCCCCCAGTGCCAGCAGGGACTTGAGATGGCATCCCTGGGCTCCTGGAGGTTGTGCAAGGAACAGAGCTGGGGACTCCCTGTCCATGGGGGGATTCCAGATGGAAGAGGCTGCTGTGCCCAGGCAGCTCCAAGGCCACAGCAAGGAGGGTCTCGACCACTGGATCTGTGCCAGTCGCACAGTCCTGGGCAGCAGCCACTGAGCCCTGGGGGAACAGAGGGCACAGCAAGAGGGACAGAACCAGGCAAGGTCAGAGAGTGGAGAGAGTCAAGACATGAGAGCAGGAGCAGCTGCTCCATTGCACTCTTGGAGAAAGCTCTTGGCTGGTTCAAAGTGCTGAAAGGTGTGAAGGGCAGAGAGGAGGCCTCACCAAACAATGCTCCTGTTTCCATACCCTCTCCTCTCTGTGTCCCAGAAGGAATTGGTGGACTGTGTTCTTCTCTCCAAGTCGTCTCGTTCAGCATGAGCAGCTTAGCACCAGGAGCTGAAGGAGCTGAAGCCTCAGGCCACAAGAGCTGGGCAAGAGGGGATTTTCTGAGCAAATGAGTGCTGCTAACCTGGACCTAGCTGAATGCAGCGGATATAATAATGGAATCACAGAATCCTTTCTGTTGGAAAAGACCTCTGAGGTCATCCAGTCCAGCCGCTCACCCAGCAGTGTCAAGCCCAGCACTAAACCACGTCCCTGAAGTGCCAAGGCCTGGACAACAGCCCTGAATGAGGCCTGAACAGCAGGCCCTGAGCCAAAGGTGGCCTCTGGATGAACCTTCCAAGCAAAGGCTATCTTTGTATCTGCTCACTGATGAAATATGCATGGTCATTAGCACTGTGATAGATGTAACCACTCATTAGTGACACATTATTGATCCTTTTTGTATTTGCAAGGCAGACAAGGCCATGAAATCTGACATCTGGCCTTGTTTGGGGCTGAAGGATCAAAGTCAGCTCCCTTGGTTCCTCCTTGGGCCCTGGACAGGCTTTGGGAGGAACCCAAGAGGAGGATGAAACCAGATGTTCCCACACTAGAAGTGCTGTCAGTTTGTTCATTCAGCACTGTCAGAGCTGGGCCCTCTCACAGCGAGGTTGGAGCCTCACCTGTGGCTGGAGGCACCTGCAGGAATTCCCAGTGTCCAGGAGTGGCTCTGCAGCCCTTGGCTGTGACAGCTTCCCCCAGCTGCTGTGTGGATCTGGGGGATGGTGAAGTCTGAGGGGAACTGGTGCGGGATCTTTCTTAATCACTGCTGCAATCTTTGGTGGTGATGGTTGGGTGCATTACTGAGCTGCTCCTTTTGTGATCCTTTGCTGCTTTGAGGTGCAGTAAATGACACTGATTCCTTCAGTTGCAGTCTCTGTCTTTGGTGCTGATCCTGCCCACTGGTAAAACAAAACTGGCACAGTTGGGCCAGATCACAGCAAAATGTCTCTTGTTAAATGTAAATGTGAGGAATCAGTGCCATCAGAAATTCCCAGATGGGAAGCCCTTCCCTGGAGTTGGCTGGCTCTGGAGTGGGCTGAGGTCGCAGCACCATGTGAGGAGTGGGGCAGTTGGTTAAAATAAGCTCAACCCCTGGATGTCTTAAAATGTATCCAAAAATTGCATACAGAAAAGGGAAAGAACTTGTGGGTTTGGGCAGACAAAGATGAATTTGTTAACAGTACCTTGGAAACAGCACCTTCAGAAGGAACAGTTATTGTTGGAATGCTCCCACATGGAGCAACAGAAGGTTTTAATCTTGAGCTCTGATGCATTTGTGCAAGTGAAATATTAATATGATAAATAACTATGTACATATTTATAGTATAATAAGGCCTTCTTATATATATATATTGATATATATCTATTTTATATGTATGTCTATACCTATCTAGCTATATCTATATTTCTATATCAATATCTATATCTACGTATAAAATAGTAATAATGTGAAATAGTGCTGACAATACTAATTTGGCAGCTTTGGCTGCTCAGGGATGTAACATTAAACACTCTACAGAAAATGATTGGCCAGGACCCTAATGTTAGAGGTAAACTTTGTGAGATTGTATACAATGAAAAAAGGAGGAAGGGATAAAATTGTCTATTTTTACAGGGTTTGCTATAGTGTGATGCAGAGTGCTTTGTCTGTTACTGTGAAAAATACTGTGATTAAGACTGCAGGGTTTTTCATGAACCACACTATCCTCAAGCTGCAGGATTGGTGGAACGGGTGAAGGGGTTGTTAAAAGAACAGTTGAAAAAATGAGGAGATGGGAACCTGTCCCCATGGAGAACCCATCTCCCAGATGTGCTCCATGCCCTTAAAAATGGCCCACTGAGGAAATGGAAACCCTGTGGCTGTGCACAGCTGCACCCAATTTGCACCTACAACCATGGGCAGAGAGACTTGGACTGCCTGGGAAACTGTTCTGGGTGTGATGGCCCCTGGCAGGGCCAGCCCAAAGGTTGCAGGGCTGGACCTTCATGCGTTGGAATTAATTAGGATAAATCCAAAGCAAATGAGAACTGTCAATAGTGAGACAGGAATTCAGATTCCTCCAGGACACTTTAGTTTGGTAACTGCTCGCTTGGAGCTTGGCCTTGCAAAGGGTTCATGTCATGGCAGGAGGAATTGATGCAGAATATCAAGGAGAAACTACAATAATTTTGTTAAACAACACTGAACAAGATTGGATTATTCAACCCCATGACAGGGTAGCACAATTATTGCTGTTGCAATTTTAAGAACAATTGTGAATAAAGGAGATCCGCCTCCAATCACCACCGTTTGTGGAGATAAAGGGTTTGGATGCAGCAGTCCTAATAATGGAGCCAGAGTGTGGGCCCAGAGGCCAAAAGGCTCTCCCAAGGCACGTGAAGGAACAGCTCTGGGGAAAGACAGCACTGAATCCTGAAACCTGAGCAGGAGCAATGGGAATATGTCCCTGCAGCCAAGTATTCTGTGTGAGAACAAGGAGATATTACAGGATACTGTTTTACACATCCTGCCAGACCAAACCAAATCTCCTTGTTTGCCCCAACAGACAGCTGTGCTGGCTGAGTGTGCCAGGAACAGCCAGGGCTGTGTGTGGGGACACCCCGGAGAGCAGCTCAGAATTTAGAAGAGCGCAGCAAGGAGATCCCTGGCTGTGCCCATGACGGGAACTCAGGGAGAGGGCTCAGCTCATTCCCCTTTCCCATGGACTGCTTTGCCCACAGCTCCACAGGTCCCAGGGAAGCTTGGACACCCCACTCCCATGGACACCCCTGCCTAGCAGGAATGCCAAGGGCAGTGCCTGACTCAGCTGCTGCAAATGCCAGAGCCTCCCTGAGGGCAGCAGATAACAGTGACAATATCAGGGCAGGGCAGAAACAAGAGAAGATGTTGTGGTGCTGTGCCTGAGAGGGCAGGGCAGAGACATCCAGGCACTCAGGACAGTGTTCCTGTGCCCAGCTGTGCCCGGCACCTCCCACACACCAACAGTGCCCTCCTGCCCCAGCACTGCTCTCTCCAGCCCCCTCTCCTTGCCTGAGCATCTCCCTGGGCCTGGACATTCCCTCCTGAGAGGAGCCTTGTCCCTGCCAGCGCTCACAGAGCCCATCCCACCCTGTGTGCCCTGGCCCCGGCCCTACAGAAACCTGCCTGTGTGCAGGGCCCTGGCTGGGGCAGGCTCTGTGTGCAGGTGGGCAAGGGCAGCTCAGGAGAGCCCTGCTGGGCCCTGCAGAGGTGATGCTGCTGCTGTCCAGGGCTCAGGAGTGGCTGAGGGCCCTTTGGGAGGCTCCCAGCAGAGACACTGACCACCCAAAGTTACAATTCTCGATCTCTGTAAGTGTTCAAACATTACTTTGATGATCCTCTGTCTCCCTTTTACCTCAGAATGTTCTGTGATTCTGGGATTACAATTCCTGTTCTACTTCTCTCATTGCCCTGCTGCCTATAATCAAAATAGAAAAAACCTTTTGCAACAGTGTTTAAACAGTAAAGTAAAAACCAGACATTTTTTAGAAGCTTCCAGGTGTCCCAGTGGGGATGGGGCCCACCCGGCCCCTGATTTCAACAATTTATTAAGGTTGTTTAATTTGGATGTTTAATAGGAACATCCAATAGCAGATTGAGTTGTCCCAGTTGCATACCCCAGGGTCAACCCATTGGAGTAGGTCCAAGGGCTTCTTTGCCTTCCCTTTGTGTTGTGACTGCAAATATTCTGGGGAAAAAATAAAATGTTCTTCCTGTAAGCCCTCCTCCTTATAATAAGACTGAACAGTATTTCAACAATGTATTTAGACAGTGATCTTATTCTTCTAAAATTTAAGAGAAAGGTTACAAAACATACTGGAGTTAGTTAAGTATTGTAATTACAGAAGCATATAATAGTAGTTTAATACAGCTAGTAAAGAGTTTCATAAACTATGGATTATACCTTTATAGCTATATAATAGTAATTTACAGAGCTATAAATATATAAAAAAGTATAATATGCAAAATTTTTTTTTGTCATTACCCAAACTTTCCCATCCTTCTCCAAGCAGAAAGCTGAAAACACTCTCAGGAAAGCTCCTATCTTTCCAGCAATGCCAGGCTTACCTTCTTTGGGCAGTGTCCTCTCGAGCTGTGCCCAGGCTGCTCTAGAGCTGGCAGCAGCCCTGCCCCACCCAGTCCCTCTCAGCAGCAGCACCTGCCCTGCTCAGGGTGGCTCCTTCCCCCCACAGCTTCTCCCCAGTGCTGGGAGCAGCTCCCCGGGCTGGCTGAGAGCTGTCCCTGGCAGGCAGCAGAGTCCCTGCCCCAGCACAGCGCCCTGGGCTGCAGGAGCCTGCTCTGCAGGACAGCCCTGGGCACCCCTGGCTGCACCTGCCACTACTCAGCCCTGCAGCAGAGCCTGGCAATAGGAGCTGCCTGGGGCTGTGTCTCGGCTGGGGCAGCAGGGAAAGCCAGCCCTGCCCTGGGACCACATCCCTGCCCTGGAGCAGCTCTGAGAGTCCTCCTGAAAGCTCCTAAAAGCTGTGGGATGTGCCAGCTACAGGAGATCCCTGCAGGAACTGCAGCTTCTTTTCCCACAGCCAGAAAATGACTGTTTCAAACCTGGGATGATTTCTGCTCTAGTGAGCCCTGAGTGAGCTCTGCTGTGTATTCCCAGCCCAGGCTGAGTTTAACACCTTGGTGCCTCTGTGCTGTGCCCGAGGTGGATGCAGGCAGTGCCCCAGCCCTGCTGGGCTGGCAGAAGAGCTGCTCATCAAGACAAATGTGCTTTTGAAGCTCTTCTTGCTTACCAGGAGCTGCCTCTGTGCCAGGAGTCCAGCCCAGCTCAGCAGCACAGACACAGCACAAGGACTTTAATGACCTTCTGGGGCTTTGTGCTCAGGCCCTGAACATCAGTCCCTGAGAGGCAGCTGAAGAAACCTCTCCAGAACTCCAAGGCAGAATCCAACTCCAAAGTTTCTTGGACTTTTAATGGGTCCCACTGAGGGACACAACTGAGAAAGTGTCCCCAGGCCCCAGGCAGAGCAGAGAACTGGAGGCACTGATGACAGGTGGGGACGAAGAGAAGCCAAGTCTTGGTGGCCTGGGGCACAGCAGCAGGGTCTGTGCCACCAAGGGCTGGGAGGAGACACCTTGTCCTGAGGCTCTGGGGCCTCCTGGCACAGCCCCAGCCAGGCTGGGCACTGTCAGCCCCTTGTCCTGCCCTCAGCATCCCCCCCTAGCCCACATCCCAGTGGCCTCAGGGATCTGCTGGAAGGAGTCCCCGGGGAGCCTTGCTCAGGAATGGCCCTGGGGGCTCCTGAATGCTCCCAGGGACTGCAGGTTTTTCAAAGGACTTTGAGTTTTGATTTTGCCTTGACTTTCTGAGAGGTTTGTGCAATCATGGCCTCCAATTATCTGCTGCAATTAGTCTCTGGAGAGGCTTTGTCAGGAACAACACTCATTGGGGCTCATTAATACTTCAAGGTACTTCAGTTATTTGAAGGTACTTGGTGTTTCCCTTTTGATACAGACTCTGTGAGAGGTTTGTGCAATCATAGCCCCAGTTATCTGCTTTAACAAGTCCCTTGAGAGTTTTGTACTGACACTCAGTGGGGCTCATTAATACTTTGAGGTACTCAAGGTTTTTAAAGTACTTTGGATTTTCCTTTTCACACTGAGTCTTTGAGAAGTTTTTGTGCCATCCTGGCTTTCAATTTTCTCATCCAAGGAGTCCATGAGGAGCCTGTGTTGGAGAGGGACCTCAGTGGGACCCATGCATGCCTCAACACACTTTGGGGTTTTCTTCTGACTTTGACTCCTGGACAGGTTAGTACAATCTCCTCTCAGGTCCTGAGGTTCCAGGTCTCAGCTCCAAATGCACCATGGGCTTCATTAGCATCAAGCAAGTCCCGACAAACCATGGCTCTGCCTTGATTTCTCTGTGGTCTAGTGCTGTTCATCATTAAGTTTTCCTGCTGCAGAAATATTTCAAAGATTTTCTATTAAATATATATTCCTATTTTAAAGGATGTCTTTTACTATTTTTCTTATTACACAAGAGGTGATTAAAGCATTCTGTGACTGATATTGATCCAGGGACTCTCCTAAGGAGGTCTGGCCTGCTCAGAGAAGCTGTGGCTTGAGCTCTGACCCAGTGTCAACAACCTTGCTCCACATTCCCCAAACCCATCCTGCCTCTCCTCACTCACTTGGGATTTGCTTTGCTTGGAGATCTGGCTGCACACAGCCAAAGAGGGGTTTTGTCTTTTTAATTCTTTGAAGCACTCTAAAACTCTTGAGTTTCTCTGTTGAAAACGTAGACCATCCTCAAGTCTGTGCCAAGCCCAAGGTGCCACCAAGGTGCCACCAAGGCCACTCCAGGCCTGCCCTGGGCCAGCTGTGAGGGTGGATCATCATCCCAACCTGCACTGGGCCATTGCAAAAAGCCAAATTCTGCTTATGTTGATGTTGATTTCTGTTAGGGACAGGATACTCCCCTACCCCAGAGACAATATTTCCTAGAATGTCCTTGTTGACCACACCAGAAACATATTTTTGGGCCCTGTAATTGTTGCTGGGGCCCCTTAAAAGGGAATGGCATGGCCACTAGGGCCTCTGCAACTCCTTGCCCAGTGGCCTGGGCTTGTACAGCCGCTACGTGTTCTGCTGTCCTGAGGCAATTACAGCCTCAACCATCTGCAGGAGTGTGGGTTCCATCTCTAGTGGAAGGGCACGCAGCCCTTTCTTACATTCCAGGTTGGCATTGGCTACCCCCAGTGATTTTAGTAATTCATTTTGAGTCTTTTCATCCCAGACTTGTTTCTCTACTGCCTGTTTAAGGCAATCAATCAATTTCATGCAGGGCTCTCCGGGTTCTTGTCTTATGTTTACGTAGTCCAAACTGGGGGTGCTACCATCTGGTACCTGGATTAAAGCTTTCAAAGCCATCTCTTTTATATCGTCCAATACTTCTCTGGGGATACCTGCTGCTTGATCATCTGGCCGGCTGTGTTGTCCTTCTCCAGCTAAATGGCTGATTGTCAATTGCGCCCTTGCCTCATTATTAGCATAGTCTGCTATTAATTGATTTAGTAAACACTTCCATCCCCCCTTTCCCACAGGGTGTATTCTGTAGGTGACAAAAACATGGTCATATATATTTTAAATCATAGGGGGTTACATGTGCTGTAAACATGGCCTTCATTAGGCCATTAAAACAAGGTGAGTCCTGCCTATAGTCTTTAGCTGCCCCACACAGCTCCTTGATTTCCCTGTAAACCAATGGCTGACACCTGGGATTCTGCTCCCCTCTTTCAAAATGTCCTGGGGCAATGAGGAGTTTCAAGACTATTTGCCAGTCTCCTTCCTTAACTGCTTCCTTCCAGATCCTTTCCCAGGGATCTTCTAGGCTTGAGGGGAGAGGTGGCTCTGGGGAATCCAAAGTGTCTTCTGGGGAGGAAGAATAACTTGGAGCAGAAACACTTGGATTAGAAATAGTGTGACAGTTTGGCTTAGTATCCTTGACCATGGGGTTTATATTGTTGCCGGAGGGTGAGTGAAGGGTGCTGCCATTTTGGCATTTTGTGGAGCTGTGGCCCAGGGTGGAGGTGGAATGAATGACAGTGGAGGCATGACCTGCAGGCACAGGGGTGGAATCTGGAGGTTTGTTCAGAGTGGAAGAGAAGGTTGTGGTAGCAGGAAGTGGAGGAGCCAAGATGGAGGGAGGATGGCCAGGCTCCCGAGCCACATTCGGGCTTCTTCCATCTTGGGTCTCCAGGGCACAATGCTCCAAGACAGCGTGGCCATTGCCATCTTGGACCATCATGGAAAGTCCAAGAAAGGCAGGTTTCAGGGGAGGTCCCGCATTAGGAGTGACTGATGGATCAAGTTTTTGACACACAGCTTGCTGGTGAAGGGTCTCAAGGATGGTGTAGAAGAAGGGGAGCATGCGGGGTGTGATGGGGTCCCTCTTGATCTAAAGGTTGTTCAATTTAAATCCCACAGAGTCACAATATTCAGTAGTATGGATATCGTGAGCATAAGTGTCTGGAAAATTTTGAATGATCCACCTCATGATTGATTTTAATTTGTTCTTTGAAAATATTTTGCCATGATCAGTGAGAATTAACTTAAAGTGTCCATACAACCTCCTTTCTACTTTGGACAACTGACCACCCATTTTTCTCCTTCTCCACTTTGGGAGGAACGGCCACCGGAACACCCCAAATCAATTATAGGATGTGGATCCGTATTTGAAAAACACGGTGGCAAAATAGGCGATAAATGTCCTGCATTTTCCCAAGCCCACCTGCAATCCTCCACAGAAGGAAACCATCATTGTCCCCACCAATGCTGGCTCAGGTCCCTCAAAGTGATGGGAAATCCACCGGGCCAGGCACAATCCACAATCCCGGGGAGCCCTGGCCTATCTCTCAGCTAACCCCAGCTGACACAACTGAATGTCAGGGCCCTGCTCAGGGACCAGTGAGGGTGGCTGAGACACCTCTCTGGTTCCCTGACTTAAGAGTGAAGTAGGCAAAAATGAAAAGGAGCGGGTTCAATGGAGTTGCCCAAAAAAGAACTTTAAAAACAGGGTGAAGTCAAGCCCAGTATGAGGGGCAGGATCCAAAGACCTGAGACAAAGTAACAATATATACACTTGGGGGAGAACACTCTAGAACAATACCCATATAGGGGGAAAAAGTAACCAGTAGGGAAGCAGAACTTGGACAATTTAGCATAACAACACTAAAGGCTTATGGGAGAACTTCCAAGCTCATCCTAAGTTAAACAAATTACTCCCACGGCTTGAACCTCACGCCTGGTTCTTCCAGGACAAAATCTGGCTGACTCTGAGTTACAGCCGAGCTAACTCCCACACTGCTGCTTTGCACCGGCCCCTTGGGACCATGGGGCCCAACAAAGCCACAGTGATGTCCTTGGTTCCACGAGGCTCCAGAGTGTCACAATGGTCCCTTGGATCCATGGTACTCTGCGGTGTCACAATGGCCCTTTCATTTCACAAGGCCACCAAGCCTTCACCATTGGTCTTCATAAGAAGGAAACCACAGAACCCCCATGTTTCAGCAGCTTGTGAACGGCAGCCACCAGAGGCCAAGGCAAGCCTGACCTGCCTGTCCTGGCAGGTTTGTCTGGGAGCAACCCTTGGATATTCAAAATTATAAATGTGGAATCCTAATTTCAGACATTTGTGGCTGGAGAAGGAGGATTTTTTCCACAAAAATAAAAGCATAGAGACCTTTCCAGTGTTTTTAAAACAGGTCAGTGCTGGCACTCAGGAATTAAAGACCAGCCAGACCTGTCTGCCCTGGCAGCTTTTCTCTGGCAGCAATCCTTGGATACACAGAAATTTGGAGGTGGAATCCTAATTTTGGCCATTGATACCTGGAAAAGATGGACAGTTCTTTTCCATACAAAGGAAAGCCCAGAGCCCCAGTGTTTCAGGGTCAGATGGGAGCAGCCTTCCACATTCCAAGGTCAGCCAGACCTGTCAGGTGACTCCTGGGAAGCCAAGGCAGCCAGGCTTATTTTGTGTTCTCTTGGTTCCATGGGGCCCTGCACTGTCACAATGGCTCTATGCTTCCATGAAGTCTTGCAACATCACAGTGGTTCTCTTGCTTCCATGATGTCCTGTGGCATCATAATGGCCCCTTGGTTACACAAGTGCTTAAGGATCTTAATGGTCTCCATGGTTCCAAAAGGCCCCACAGTGTCATAATGGTCTTTGTGTTCCATGAAGCCCTGCTGTGTCACCATGGCCCCTTGGTTCTGTTGGGGCCCAGTAGTGCAACAATGGTTCCACAGCTTCCCACAGTGTCACAATGACCCCTTCCCTCCATGAGGCCCTGCAGGGTCACAATGGCTCTTTGGCTCCTTGGGGTCCCACAGTGTCACAATGATTCCATAGGGCCTTGCAGTGCCACAATGGTCTCCATGGATCCATGGTGCCCCACAGGATCACAACGGCTCTTTGGCTCCATGAGGCCCTGAAATGCAACAATGGCCTCTTGGTTCCACAAAGCCCTGCTGCTTCACACTGGCCCCTTGGGACCATGGGGTCCAACAGAACCACAATGATGTCCTTGGTTCTGTCAGGCTGTACAGTGTCACAATGGTCACTTGGATCCATGGTACTCTGCAGTGTCACAATGCCCCTGCATTTCACAAGACCCAAAAGCGTCACAATGGTCTCCATTGTTCCTCAAGACCCTGCAGTGTCACAATGGTCTCCATGGTTCCTCAAGACCCCACAGTGTCACAATGATCCCCTTGGTTCCACAAGTTCCTACAGTGTAACAATGCCCTTTGGCTCCACAACGCCCCATGGTGCCTCAGTGGTCTCCACAGGAAGAAAACAGCCGAGCCCCAGGGGCAGATGAGAGGCAGTCACCAGAGGCCAAGGCTAGCCAGACTTGACTGTATTGGCAGATTTTGTCTGGGAGAAAGCCTTGGATATAGGGAATTTTAGAGGTGGAATCCTAATTTCAGCCATGGGAGCCTAGACAAGAAAGATAGTTCTTTTCCATAGGAAGGAAAGCACAGAGACCAGTGCTTCACAGTCAGATGGGAAGTGGCCCTTGACATGTCAAATTCAGTGGGACCTGTCAGACAGGCCCCAGGAGGCCAAAGCAGGCAGACCTGTTCCATGTTCCGCTGATATCACGGGTCCCCACACCATCACAATGGTCTCCTTGATTCCATGAAGTCTGGCAATGTCACAATGACTTCTTGGTTTCATGAGCCCCAACAGAGTCACAGTGGTCCCTTGGCTCCATGCGGCCCTGCTGTGTCACAATGGCTCCTTGTTTCTATGGGCCCCACAGTTTGATCACTGACCCTTGCTTCCACAGGGCCCCTGAACTGCACAATGGTTTCCTTGATTCCATGAAGTTCCACAGTCCCACCATAGTTTCCTTGGATCTCCAATGTCACAGTGACCCATGGCTCCATGAGGTTCCGTAGTGTCACCGTGGTCTCTGTCAGAGGCTGGATGAGATCGATGTCCCGAGACACCTCGGGATGCTCGGAATGCCCGTGTGGGGCCAGGGCCGGGTCAGGCCTTGGTTTGTGGTGGGACAGAGCCCTGCCCCCAGCCCTGGCAGAGCTGTGAATCACACAGCAGGGGCGGTGCTATCCCAGCTGTGATTGGCAGCAGAGCAGATGTTGATGGGACAGGAACCCTGCGGGGCTGTCAGGGACCTGCAGCTTGCAAGGTGCTCTGCTCTCCCTCAGGTGCTCTCGGAGAGATCCAATCCCAGCTGGGCACCTCAGGGCACAAGTTGCATTGCCTGTTCATGAGCACACAGCTGATGTCTGCCTGGAAAGGGGCACAGGTTTTAATACACGTTAGTTTCATAATATACCAGAAAATATTTCTTATCTGGATTACTTGAATACTTATGAGAAATGGCAAAGATTTCCCACCAGGAACAGGAGTTTCCTGGATTTCATGTATTCTACTGATGACAGGAGAAAAAATACTGATCTTCCCCTCTACCTTTCCCACCAACATTCAGTCTAGTATTTCACGGCCCTCTTCCTTTAGGTGTCTCCAGCTCTCCTGGTTAAATGGCCATGCCTAAGGACATCTCTTCATTTAGAGCAGCTGGATCTATGCCCTTCCCCTTGCTCCCAGATTTCCTCCTGCAGCTGTTCTCTGGTTATTCCAATGTGTCTCCCTTGACTGGCTTCATGCTTGGAGCATCAGGGAGTTGCCCAATTTTTCAAAACTTTAAATACCTTCTTAGTCAGCATCTTAGTTGTGTTTTTATCTTTTATATCTTTATGCCTTTGTCTAAAATCCTTCCCATATGGCAATCCCTTGTCGATAGTGGACATGTCAGATGTTGCTGTCACAAGGAGCTCAGGGAAGGGTTTTCATGTTTATTAAATTTATTAAATTTTATCATGTTCACATTTTTTATGTTGGCCATGAAGAGAAACCCTTCTGTGCCTCTGAGTCTCACCAGTTCCTGGTCCCTCACAGGACACAAACCTGATGAGTTGTGGTTCCCACTCCAGTGCCTGCACTTGGACCTCCCTCCACAGCCAGAGCAGAGCTCCCTTGTCCCAGAAAGTGCCTGGCAAAGGAGGGATGAAGGAAACAGGACAGGCTGCGGGGATCAGGGCCAGGGCAGAGCCAGGGAGAAGAAAGACTTTTGCATTTGATGGAGCTGTGCCTTCCCTTGGCTTTGTTGGCTGACAATCAATGAACATCCCTCTGTGTCCCGGGCAGCTCCTTCTCCAAGGAAAGCAGGTGGGAATTGGAGCCAAGGAGCTGAAAGCTGCAGGTCCAGCTTGGGCTGGAGGGAGCTCAGATTTGCACAAGACTGCTCTGAGAGCCAGGGCTTGGATGGGGGAAATGGTGGGGCGGGGGTAAGGACTGTGTCTGATTGTCAGCCATGAAGGGTCTTGAATTTCATATCTATTCAAACTGCATGAGGAGGTGCTTAGATTCAGTGCCAATTGGAGATTGCACATATCCATTTATGATCAGGAAAAAAAAAAACTAATTAGGACCTAAAAAATGTTTTCTCACTCTCTTTGTAAATATTCATTCAATTATACATTCACTTTGAATACACATGTGAAATGTGTTGAATTAACCACACAAGATTTGAAAGCTAAAATCAAATTATTCCCAAAGGCTTGGCTTGTTAAGGTGCTCTTAATGTCAATGAGCCCTGAGACTCTGAATTCCTGCACTGAAGAGCTGAAGGCTGAACAAGCCTCTGGAGCAGTGAAATCCAGCAGCAGCCTCCAAGGTGCTGAGGATGTCAGCAGCCCGCACTGAGGCCATCCCTGCCCAGAGACCGTGGGGGAATGGGCAGACAAGGAGAGCGTCCCTGGGGCTGGGCCAGCAGAACTCAGAGGCACCAGCGGCTCCAGCCGGGAAATGGAGTGTGGAATGTGGCTGGGAAAGCCCTGCCTGGACTGTGCCAAGCAGGACAGACAAGCCCTGACTCCCATCCCCCAAACAACTGTCTCAAGGAGACATTTAAAAGGAATTACAATTGTTTGTGTCCTCTGAGTTGGAGGCACTGGAGAAATACCAGTACAAGAGATTTTGAGGAGCTCAAAGCAGCTTTTATTGGCAACTCTAGAAAATCAGAGAAACTATGGCAAAAGGTTTAATATGACATTCAATCAACAAAAAAACTTTTCTGAAGCATTAACTTGGCCATTCCACTTGACAAACTCTAAGCCTGATAAAATTTAAGTTCATCAAAATTTGCCAGAGGAGAGAAATAGAAGTAGACATAGAAAGAGAGAAAAATAAGATTTAAGAAGCACACACAGAGATACCAACTCCTGGATTCCAGCAGTGTTCAGACAGAAATTCCAAGAGGCTGCAGGGTCAAGATGTGTGCTTGCCTTGTGGTCAGCCTTCAATACCCCTTGGTCTTCCTGGGCCCTTCCCCCAGGTGGGACTTGGGCTCATTTGGTCACTCAGGAGCTGGGCTGGGGCTCCAGAGGTGGCTGTGGAGCATTGCCTGTGCTGTGCCAGGGACTGGCAGCCACTGCTGGGCTGGGATAGAGGCTCTGGGGGGATTGGGGTTCCAGGGCAGGGCAGTGCTGGGGTTCCAGGGCAGGGCAAGGCTGGACCTGCCCCTTCCTCCCCCACACACAGGATGTTTCCAGCCAACAATCTCCTCCAGCCTGTCACAACAGGGAATGTTTGAGGTGAAACTTCAATTTTGGCAATGATCACCTGGCCAAGAGGGACAGTTCTTTTCCACAGGATTGAAAACCACCTTTTCCATAGGATTTGTTACTCATTTCTGGTTTGATTGCCTGGGTTTGGTTTGGTTTGGTTTTGTTGTTGGATTGTTTCCTCGGTGTGCCTGAAGTGTCCAGTCAGGAGCAGAGTGACTCTTGCTGAGGAATTTTTGTGGTGCTGTCACTTAATATTAAATATGTTTTTTGCTGATATCTTTCCTGGGATTTTTTCAGTGCTCTCAAGCCCTCGTTTGTAACAGGGTGAAGGAGCCCTGGCCCAGGCTCTGGCCCTGGGGGACACAGGGACGCTGCCAGGGAGTCCCTGTCCCCCTGTCCCACCCCCCAGGGCCTTGGCCCCCTGTCCCTGTGTCAGGCTCTGGGGTTGATCTCGTGGAACATCCTCTGGGGGAGGCCGCGGCGCTGGGGGTGGGGAGACAGGGGTCTATTGAGAGTCTCTTGTCTCATGTGGTGGAAACCCAGAAAAATAATGGTCAGGAGAAGCCTGGTTTATTGGGAACATTCCTGCATAGAAGACAAGATGTAGCCTTGTGCAATTTATTCCATGCAGCATTCACATATTTAATTTATTCTTTTCCTCTTCCTGGGGAAGCAGAGTTGCTTTATTTACTCCAAGCAAGATTTTCTCCCTCCTCCCTGGCAAAGAACAAGCTGCCATCCTGACAAGTGCTCCTGGCTTTACTTAAGGATCATCACACCCATGGTAAGGAGAGTGGAGCAGGTTAATTAATCACTTGTTCCAATGATTAACTTGCCCACCTGCCAGGTTCAAGAGCCCCAGAGTGCCTCAGGTTGTACAGGATCTTAGAAGGAAAAGCTCCATGGAATTAAGCTGCTGCCACACTGGCCCTCTTTGCCTGTCAAACACATTCAGCTGCTCTTGCTCTGCCCTGTCAAAATCCCCCATAAAATACAAGTGAAAATCCCTCCTCACCTGTGAGAAAACACAGTTGGGTTCTGCTCAGGGCATTTCAAATTACGTGGGGTAGATGTGACCTCCCCTTGCAAAGGCAGCATTTCAGGAAAACCAAAAGTTTCTTTTCATGGACTCACCAGACTCAGGACACCTTCCACTAGATCAGGTTGCTCCAAGCCCCATCCAACCTGGCCCTGAACACTTCCAAGGGTGACACAACCACAGCTTCTCTGGAACCTGTTTTGCTCCTCCCAGGTCTAAAATCGCACCCAACTTAGCAGCCTCAGAGATAGATTTCTATTCAATAGCTGCATTTTTCTAGGAAAGAAATATGGCAAACCTTGTTTGCATCTGACTTGGCAAAATCTACACAAGCTCTGAAGAAAGGGCTGCGGCCCACTTTTCTTCCTTTTCCCCATTTGGTGGAACATTTTCATTCTGTTGTTGTTTGGAGCAGTATTTTAATTGATCTGGCTGAGGATGCTGAAAATAGTACAGCAAGTTACCTGTGTGAGGGGTGGAAAACTGAGTTCTTGCACATCCAGTGTTTCTGTTGTTGGAAGTCTTCAATCCCACCTCTCGCTGGGATGAAATAGGTGCTACTCATCCAATTTCTAAAATATCACGCATTGAGCTGACACTATTTGGAGACTTAAAAATAAGCGCAAATTTAAACAAACCTCTGATCCCTTCCTTTTCCTCTGTTCCACAGTTGATGACCGAAGACAGGAGAGAAAGATTGTTTTGGGAACAATGTTTTCAGGACTCTAAAAAGAATATCAAACCTGCTCTGCCACACTCTCAGCTGTTATAGCCCCAAAAAGCACTGGTTGTCTTTACTCACAGAGTCACAATTGTAATGGGATTTCTACTACACCACAAGACAGCCAATTTTTGGTTTCTTTTTCCTGGGAATAACTACAGCACTTCTGGGTAGCAAGGCAAACATGTGCCTCTTCTAATGGCCCTTGAAAGTGGATGTGTGAAATGAGGTAGACAAAGCCAAAGGCCAGCTGAACCTGTGATCTCTGAATGTGTCTTGACATTCTTCCCAGGAAGATGAGTGGCAATCACTATTCTGCCAGGGAAAGGGCATCTGCTGGCAATGTGGTGTAGAAAACATGCTTTCTGCTCCTCTCAGAGACAAAATTCCTACCCATTTCTTCAGAGTCCTTCTTAGATAAGGACCACGTTCAGCTGAGTGACAGTGAAGCAAAATGGCAAGCCAGGAATACATTGCCGTGCACACAACATCCTCCATTCCCATGGATGGTTTCTCACTGGCACACAGGAGGAAGGAAGGAACCCAAATGCATCATTGTACATCAAGTCATACATGTTGAGGGATGAACAGATCTCACAGGGATATGGAAACCTCTCCTGAAAACCAGTTCAGAGAAATACTGAGCTGTTTTGTGCTGCTAGCCATGAAGATGCTCAGGATCTTCCACAGATGCTCAGCAGGCAGTAGGATTGTGCCTGAATGTCACTCTGGAAATGCCAGTGGATCAGCTGAGAGTTCTGGGAGTGACTGACACTGCACTGAGAGGGACCACAGTCCTGCAAGGGTTTTTCATCAGGAGCAAACAGCAGCCTGGAGGGTGGGCAGTGCTGGATCTGTACCACTGCGTGCTCATCCTTCACCTGAATGTGGAGCTGCCCCCAAAGTTGCCATGCATCACTTTTCTTTTTCTCCTCTTGGGTATATTTTGGAGCAGCTGTTCTATGTGGCTTTTGATGTTGATCCTGTGGGAAGCAGCCATTTGCCTGCTGTGCTATTCTCACAACTAATACTAACTCCTCATTCCCTTTGGTTTTATTTGGGGTTTTTTATCTAGTTGTTTGATTGGTTTGCGTGGGTTTGTTTGTGTGTTTGTTTGTTTGGGTTTTTGTCTGTTTTGGTTTGAGTTTTTGTTTGCTTTCTTAGAAATGACTGGGGAAGTTGGCAAAGCCAAACTCAAGATAATGTAAACCAGGATCAGCTTTCCAGAAATTCCTTTTGGCTGGGTTTAGCTGCATCCCCCAGGCTCAGGATCACTAGTATATTTTCAGGTTGTGCTCTGCATCATCAGCCTGCCCAGACTCTGCTTGTTGTTTCACGAATGGAGAAGACAATGGACATTGTGCCAAGCTTCCTTTCAAACACAGAAACCTGGGTCTGCACGACAGAAAAGAAGAAAAAGCAAATAAATCACCAGTTAGAACAGAACCAGTATCCCACCATCTTCGCCTCCACTGTTATTAGTTTTGTACATTTAGAGGCAAACCTGGGTCTAAAGCTTGCATCTCTCAGTTCCTGATGCTATTTGCTACCCTTCAGCCTTGACTGGCCCTGATGTGACTGAGTGCTGGGCAAGTGGGGCTGGGGATGCTCAGCCTGGAGAGAGGAGACACTGGGAGGCCTCACTGTGGCTCTGCAGGACTGGAAGGGTCCCGCCGGAAAGAAGGGGACAGAGTGTTCAGCAGGGCCTGTGCTGACAGGACAAGTGGGGATGGCTTTCAGCTGCAGCAGGTTGATTGAAGCTGCATCTAAGGAAGCTGCTCTTTTCCACTGGGGGTGGTGAGGCACAGGCCCAGGCTGTGCACAGAGGCTGTGCATGCCCCATCCTTGGCAACAGGGCTCTGAGCAGCATGCTCTGGGGGAAGACTGCTCAGCTTGGAACAAGATGTTGTTCTTCAGGCCCCTTCCAAGCCCAACCGTTCAGGGACTCCATGATTCCATGGTCCCCACTGTCCATTTCAGACTGAGCCTGAACTCCTGGGAACTGTGATGTCACAGCCCACACTCCAGCTGGAACTTCCAGCATCCAGCAAAGAGCACAACACAACCGTTGGCCGTTCTGTTCGCGCGCTCTTCACCCTGCTCCTGCCCACTCTGCTTGTCACCTGCAGCTCGATAAACTCATCAGTCCTAAAAGCTCCTTATTGCCTGGATTTTGTCATCCAGCCCTGCAGGATGCTCCCCTTCGTTCTGAGGAAGGTATGGTGCCATTCCATGGAGGTGGACACCCCTCAGCTGCCCGGGTGGGCTGGAGCTCTGTGGGGATGGAGTGGGACAGGGACCCCACTCTGAGGTTTTGCTACCTCTGCAGGCTGTCCCAGACAAAGAGGAGAAGATGGAGGTAGATACAAAGATTGACATGGAGGATGAGATGGAAATAGACGGAGAAGACCCTGGAGAGGAAGAGATGGATGTGGATGTGGATGAGGAAGAGGAGATGGAATTGGATATGGAAGAGTCCATTGAGGACATGGACATTGATTAAAAGGTGAGGAAGAGGCCCTGATCTTGGCATGAAGAGCAATGCCAGCAGCAGGACAGGCAGAGTGGGTCTCCTGCTGCCAGGCTGGGGCTGGGCTGGGTGCTCCCTGCTCAGGGACATTGTACCCAGTGCACTGGATTTTGGTGGCCATCCACAGCCTGTCCTGTGCCTGCTTTGCTCCACACAAGCTCCATCCCAGAGCCAGCCAGGCTCAGTTCTGGTAGCAGAGTCCTGCTGCTGGGCCAGCATGTGCCAGCCTGGGGGCACATGCAAGAGCCCTCTGTGCCTGACTGGAGTGACCATGGCATTTGCTTTTCTTCCAGGTGTGATGGACATCATGGAGTGAGATGCCACCTTTTTGTACATACGTTTTACACTTTGATGTTGACTTTAGGATATAGGTTTTAGGGCTTTTTGTCTTCTGTAAATACGTTTCATATATTTTTTGTTAGATAGGTTTTTCTGTATATATGTTCTATCGATTGTTGTTGTTACAAATATTCTTACAATGTAAATATGTTCTGTATTTTTGCAGCTGTTCTTTTGTAATAAACAAATATTATTTTTCACACCCCAGTTCTCCTTGCATTTGCTTCAGGCACAGGCAGCATATTGCCAAGGTGTAGTTTCCACTTGCTCCAGGTTCCCAGGGCTGGAGGTCAGAAGTAGATGAAGGGGAAAAAATCCACAATTAAGAGTGTCCATGACACCCAGAGCCAAAAGAAGCCCAGGGCATCAGGAAAGAGGGTAGCACGTGCTCCAAACAACAGCAGAAATGAAGTGAGAGCTCTGGAGGGAACAAAAGAAAGAGGAAGTCTGAAGAAATGAAAAAAACGTCTCCCCACAAGATGTTTTGCTTTTTTTCATTGAGAGTCTCTTCTACGATGTGGTGGAAACCCAGAAAAATGAAGGTCAGGAGAAGCATGGTTTATTGGGAACATTCCTGCATTGTAGACAATCCTTGTGCAAATCATCCCATGCAGCACTCACATGTTTAATTGCTTCTCTTCCTGGGGAAGCAGAGTTGCTTTCTTTACTCCAAGCAAGATTTTCTCCCTCCTCCCTGGCAAAGAACAAGCTCCCATCCTGGCAAGCGCTCGCTGCTTTCCTTAACACTCATCATACCCATGCTAAGGAGAGTGGAGCAGGTTAATTTATCACTTGTTGCAAGTTCTAAGTCTTTCTTAGATAAGGACCACATTCAGCTGAGTGACAGTGAAGCAAAATGGCAAGCCAGGAATACATTGCCGTGCACACAACATCCTCCATTCCCATGGATGGTTTCTCACTGGCACACAGGAGGAAGGAAGGAACCCAAATGCATCATTGTACATCAAGTCATACATGTTGAGGGATGAACAGATCTCACAGGGATATGGAAACCTCTCCTGAAAACCAGTTCAGAGAAATACTGAGCTGTTTTGTGCTGCTAGCCATGAAGATGCTCAGGATCTTCCACAGATGCTCAGCAGGCAGTAGGATTGTGCCTGAATGTCACTCTGGAAATGCCAGTGGATCAGCTGAGAGTTCTGGGAGTGACTGACACTGCACTGAGAGGGACCACAGTCCTGCAAGGGTTTTTCATCAGGAGCAAACAGCAGCCTGGAGGGTGGGCAGTGCTGGATCTGTACCACTGCGTGCTCATCCTTCACCTGAATGTGGAGCTGCCCCCAAAGTTGCCATGCATCACTTTTTCTTTTTCTCCTCTTGGGTATATTTTGGAGCAGCTGTTCTATGTGGCTTTTGATGTTGATCCTGTGGGAAGCAGCCATTTGCCTGCTGTGCTATCCTTGCAACCAATACTATCACTTTATTTCCTTTGGTTTTATTTGGCGTTTTTTATCTATTTGTTTGATTGGTTTGCTTCATGGGTTTGTTTGTTTGTTTGTTTGATTTGGGTTTTTGTCTGATTTGGTTTGAGTTTTTTGTTTGCTTTTTCATAAATGACTGGTGAAGTTGGCAAAGCCAAACTCAAGATAAAGTAAACCAGGATCAGCTTTCCAGAAATTCCTTTTGGCTGGGTTTAGCTGCATCCCCCAGGCTCAGGATCACTAGTATATTTTCAGGTTTTGCTCTGCATATCAGCCTGCCCAGACTCCGCTTGGTGTTTCACAAATGGAGAAGACAATGGACATTGTGCCAAGCTTCCTTTCAAACAGAAAAAGCTGGGTCAGCATGACAGAAAAGAAGAAAAAGAAATCACCAGTTAGAACAGAACTAGTGTCCCACCATATTCCTCTCCGCTGTTATTAATTTTGAACATTTAGAGGCAAACGTGGGTCTAAAGCTTGCATCTCTCAGTTCCTGATGCTATTTGCTACCCTGCAGCCTTGACTGGCCCTGATGTGACAGACTGCTGGGCAAGTGGGGCTAGGGATGCTCAGCCTGGAGAGAGGAGACACTGGGCGGCCTCACTGTGGCTGTGCAGGACTGGAAGGGTCCCGCAGGAAAGAAGGGGACAGAGTGTTCAACAGGGCCTGTGCTGACAGGACAAGGGGGATTGGCTTTCAACTGCAGCAGGTTGATGGAAGCTGCATCTAAGGAAGCTGCTCTTTTCCACTGGGGGTGGTGGGGCACTGGCCCAGGCTGTGCACAGAGGCTGTCCATGCCCCATCCTTGGCAACAGGGCTCTGAGCAGCATGCTCTGGGGGAAGACTGCTCAGCTGGGAACAAGATGTTGTTCTTCAGGCTCCCTTGCAAGCCCAACTGTGCAGGGACTCCATCATTCCATGGTCTCCAGTGTCCACTTCAGATGGAGCCTGGGAACTGTGATGTCACAGCCCACGCTCCAGCTGGAACATCCAGCGCCCAGCAAAGGGCACAACACAACCCTTGGCCGCTGTGTTGACACGCTCTGCACCTTGCTACTGCCCTCGCCTTTCACTCTTCTTATCCCCTCGATACCCCGATCATTCCTGACACCTCCTGAGTTCCTGGATTTCATCAGCCAGCCCTGCAGGATGCTCCTCTTTGTTCTGGGGAAGGTATGGTTCCATTCCATGGAGGTGGACACCCCCACCTGCCCGGGTGGGCTGGAGCTCTGTGGGCATGGAGTGGGACAGGGACCCCACTCTGAGGTTTTGCTACCTCTGCAGGCTGTCCCAGACAGAGAGGAGGAGATGGAGGTAGATACAAAGATTGATATGGAGGAGGAGATGGAAATAGACGGAGAAGACCCTGGAGAGGAAGAGATGGACGTGGATGTGGATGAGGAAGAAGAGATGGAATTGGATATGGAAGAGTTCATTGAGGACATGGATATTGATTAAGAAGGTGAGGAAGAGGCCCTGATCTTGGCATGAAGACCAATGCCAGCAGCAGGACAGGCAGAGTGGGTCTCCTGCTGCCAGGCTGGGGCTGGGCTGGGTGCTCCCTGCTCAGGGACATTGTACCCAGGGCACTGGATTCTGGTGGCCATCCACAGCCTGTCCTGTGCCTGCTTTGCTCCACACAAGCTCCATGCCAGACCCGGCCAGGCTCAGTTCTGGTAGCAGAGTCCTGCTGCTGGGCCAGCATGTGCCAGCCTGGGGGCACATGCAGGAGCCCTCTGTGCCTGACTGGACTGACCGTGGCACTTGCTTTTCTTCCAGGTGCGATGGACAGCACAGAGACACCACCCTTTTGTATATATGTTCTACAGTTTGTTGTTGTTCTTTAGAATGTAGATTTTAGGGCTATTTTTGACTTCTGTAAATACGTTTCCCATAGTTTTGCTAGGTAGGTTTTTCTGTATATATGTTCTATTGATTGTTGTTGTTGCAAATATTCTTACAATGTAAATATGTTCTGTATTTTTGCTGCTGTTCTTTTGTAATAAACAAATATTATTTTTCACACCCCAGTTCTCCTTGCATTTGCTTCAGGCACAAGCAGCATATTGCCAAGGTGTAGTTTCCACTTGCTCCAGGTTCCCAGGGCTGGAGGTTAGAAGTAGATGGAGGGATAAAAATCCACAATTAAGAGTGTCCATGACACCCAGAGCCAAAAGAAGCCCAGGGCATCAGGAAAGAGGGTAGCACGTGCTCCAAACAACAGCAGAAATGAAGTGAGAGCTCTGGAGGGAACAAAAGAAAGAGGAAGCCTGAAGAAAGGAAAAAACGTCTCTCCACAAGGTGTTTTGCTTTTTTTCATTGAGAGTCTCTTCTACCGTGTGGTGGAAACCCAGAAAAATAAAGGTCAGGAGAAGCATGGTTTATTGGGAACATTCCTGCATTGTAGACAATCCTTGTGCAAATCATCCCATGCAGCACTCACATGTTTAATTGCTTCTCTTCCTGGGGAAGCAGAGTTGCTTTATTTACTCCAAGCAAGATTTTCTCCCTCCTCCCTGGCAAAGAACAAGCTCCCATCCTGGCAAGCGCTCGCTGCTTTCCTTAACACTCATCACACCCATGCTAAGGAGAGTGGAGCAGGTTAATTTATCACTTGTTGCAAGTTCTAAGTCCTTCTTAGATAAGGACCATGTTCAGCTGAGTGACAGTGAAGCAAAATGGCAAGCCAGGAATACATTGCCCTGCACACAATATCCTCCAGTCACATGGATGGTTTCTCACTGGCACACAGGAGGAAGGAAGGAACACAAATGCATCATTGTACATCAAGTCATACATGTTGAGGGATGAACAGATCTCACGGGGATATGGAAACCCCCCCTGAAAAGCAGTTCAGAGAAAGCCTGAGCTGTTTTGTGGTCCTAGGCATGAAGATGTTCAGGATCTTCCACAGATGCTCAGCAGGCAGTAGGATTGCGGCTGGATGTCACTCTGCAAATGCCAGTGGCTCAGCTGAGAGCTCTGGCAGTGACTGACACTGCACTGAGAGGGGCCACAGTCCTGCAAGGGGCTTTCATCAGGAGCAAACAGCAGCCTGGAGGGTGGGCAATGCTGGATCTGTACCATTGCGTGCTCATCCTTCACCTGAATGTGGAGCTGCCCCCAAAGTTGCCATGCATCACTTTTTCTTTTTCTCCTCTTGGGTATATTTTGGAGCAGCTGTTCTATGTGGCTTTTGATGTTGATCCTGTGGCAAGCAGCCATTTGCCTGCTGTGCTATCCCCACAACTAATACTAACTCTTCATTTCCTTTGGTTTTATTTGGCGTTTTTTATCTATTTGTTTGATTGGTTTGCTGCTGGGTGTGTTTGTTTGTTTGATTGATTGTTTGGGTTTTTGTCTGATTTGGTTTGAGTTTTTTGTTTGCTTTTTCATAAAAGACTGGTGAAGTTGGCAAAGCCAAACTCAAGATAATGTAAACCAGGATCAGCTTTCCAGAAATTCCTTTTGGCTGGGTTTAGCTGCATCCCCCAGGCTCAGGATCACTAGTATATTTTCAGGTTTTGCTCTGCATATCAGCCTGCCCAGACTCCGCTTGGTGTTTCACAAATGGAGAAGACAATGGACATTTTGCCAAGCTTCCTTTCAAACAGAAAAATCTGGGTCAGCATGACAGAAAAGAAGAAAAATAAATCACCAGTTAGAACAGAACCAGTGTCCCACCATCTTCCACTCCAATGTTATTAATTTTGTACATTTAGAGGCAAACCTGGGTCTAAAGCTTGCATCTCTCAGTTCCTGATGCTATTTGCTACCCTGCAGCCTTGACTCGCCCTGATGTGACTGACTGCTGGGCAAGTGGGGCTGGGGATGCTCAGCCTGGACAGAGGAGACACTGGGAGGCCTCACTGTGGCTCTGCAGGACTGGAAGGGTCCCACAGGAAAGAAGGGGACAGAGTGTTCAGCAGGGCCTGTGCTGACAGGACAAGGGGGGATGGCTTTCAACTGCAGCAGGTTGATTGAAGCTGCATCTAAGGAAGCTGCTCTTTCCCACTGGGGGTGGTGGGGCACTGGCCCAGGCTGTGCACAGAGGCTGTGCATGCCCCATCCTTGGCAACAGGGCTCTGAGCAGCACGCTCTGGGGGAAGACTGCTCAGCTGGGAACAAGATGTTGTTCTTCAGGCTCCCTTCCAAGCCCAACCCGTTCAGGGACTCCATCATTCCATGGTCCCCACTGTCCACTTCAGATGGAGCCTGGGAACTGTGATGTCACAGCCCACGCTCCAGCTGGAACGTCCGGTGCCCAGCAAAGGGCACAACACAACCCTTGGCTGCTGTGTTGACACGCTCTGCACCTTGCTCCTGCCCACTCTGCTTGTCAGCTTTCCTCAGTCCTGAAAGATCCTTAGTGCCTGGATTTTGTCATCCAGCCCTGCAGGATGCTCCCCTTTGTTCTGGGGAAGGTCTGGTGCCATTCCATGGAGGTGGACGCCCCCCACCTACCCGGGTGAGCTGGAGCTCTGTGGGGATGTAATGGGACAGGGAGCCCACTCTGAGGTTTTGCTGCCTCTGCAGGCTGTCCCAGATGGAGAAGAGGAGATGGAGGTGGATATAGAGATTGATAGAGAGGAGGACATGGAGACGAAGGGAGAAGACACTGGGGAGGAGGAGATGGATGTGGAGGTGGAGGTGGAGGTGGTTGTGGAACAGGAGATGGAATTGGATATGGAAGAGTCCATTGAGGACATGGACATTGATTAAAAAGGTGAGGAAGAGGCCATGATCTTGGCATGAAGAGCAATGCCAGCAGCAGGACAGGCAGAGTGGGTCTCCTGCTGCCAGGCTGGGGCTGGGCTGGGTACTCCCTGCTCAGGGACATTGTACCCAGGGCACTGGATTCTGGGGGCCATCCACAGCCTGTCCTGTGCGTGCTTTGCTCCACACAAGCTCCATCCCAGACCCAGCCAGGCTCAGTTCTGCTAGCAGAGTCCTGCTGCTGGGCCAGCACGTGCCAGCCTGGGGGCACATGCAAGAGCCCTCTGTGCCTGACTGGAGTGACCGTGGCACTTGCTTTTCCTCCAGGACCGATGGACATCATGGACAGAGATGCCACATTTTGTACATACGTTTTACACTTTGATGTTTTCTTTAGGATATAAGTTTTAGGGCTATTTTTGACTTTTGTAAATACGTTTCATATATTTTTTGTTAGATAGGTTTTTCTGTATATATGTTCTATCTATTGTTGTTGTTACAAATATTCTTACATTGTAAATATGTTCTGTATTTTTGCTGCTGTTCTTCTGTAATAAAGAAATTTTACTTTTCACATCCCAGTTCTCCTTGCATTTGCTTCAGACACAGGCAGCATTTTGCAAAGTGGTTGTTTCCATTTGCTCCAGGTTCCCAGGGCTGGAGGTCCCTGGCACAGCCACCCCAGGAGTGAGGGTCCCTGTGCACAGAGGGGTCCCACTGACAGAGGTGAGCCTCTCCTTGCAGTTTCTCTGGACACACTTGGGAGCTGTAGGGGCAAAGCCCAGCGTGCCCTGGCCCATGGATCCCATGTTGGAGCAGGGCTGAGCCTGTGTGCTCCTGCAGAGTCTCAGCCATGGCTCTTCCCTGGGCAGCCCCAGGGCTAAGGAGGGTGCACTGGGCTGTGGGCAAGCCCTGCTCCTGGGCACCCTGAGGGGCTGGAGCCAGCCTGGAGGGAGCCTCAGCCCTACATGGACCAAGATTTCTTTTGGAAACCCCCTCTCTCCCCAGACTCCTCTGAGCACAACAAGAATTGATCCTCCTAGTTCAAGGTGTGACCTTCATTGGCACAAATTTTTCCCTTGGATTTTCTAGCACAGCAAATGCCAGTGCTTGTAATCCCTGTTCTGCACTCTCTGCTCAGGCAGCCAAACATCTGAACCTGAGGGAACATCTGGCATTAGCACCAACCTGCAGAGAGCTCCAGGGGGAGAACCTACCCCCAAACACCTGGAGAAAGACTTGACACTGATAGTCTGGGGCAGAGCTGACACTAAAGTATTTTAATGCCAAGAGAGAGGATTTTTTTTATTGCTGAATTCATTCTCCAAGAACAAGAATGGAAGCTTTTGGTCTCCTCACCTGCCACCGATGTGTATTGCCAAGGTTTGCTTCTGGCTTTTGACTGATTTTGATGAATCTGTTCAGAACTCTGATGCTGTTCCTGGCTAAGGTGCAGAGATGATATTTCAGAGCCAGATGAGCTCAGCACATCTTGTTCAATGCAGAATTTCCAGACCCAGACATTCAGGCCATGCAAACGGCTACTTTTTCATCTCTGTGCAAAGATCAGTAGTAGGACATCCCTGATGTACCACACACTTCTCAGATGCTCCTCTGACCAGCTTCCCCATAGCATTGTTCCTGGCACATTGTTAAAGCCAGGCAGGTCACATATTCTCTTCCTCTGACTCCTGCTGGGATGACAACACCAAAAAACAGAAAAGATATAATGATCAGGGATTTTCATTGTGTGAGCTCAGGATTCCCCAAGCTCTTGCAGAGGGGGGAATGTTCATCGGGCAAACGGCACGAGAAGGAGCCTCAAATTGTCCAAAATCTCAGTAAAAATATTTTTTCCGATGGAACCCTTCACCAAAGCTGGTCACATTTCAGGCCCTTTCTGCACCCATTTCCTGATGGGCATCTCACCGTGGGGTGGTCCCACTGCTCCAGGGACCCAGCACAAACCTTGTAGCCTCACACCAACATATCCCCAGGAGCTGCAGCCTTCCCTCCAAACCTGGGCACCTGCAACAACCACCTCTGTGCTAAGCCTGTTTGTAGCTATGATATTTTATGAAAAATCCTTTCCTAGGATTTTTCTCCTCCTGAGAGCTGTGAGCCTCAGGAGAGAAATGTAAACAATAACTATCTGCTGCTGTGGAATGCAACAGGTGCATCTTCCATTGGTCCATGTGGATTGTTTTCACTTGATGACCATT
The DNA here is from genome assembly GCF_036417665.1 of Passer domesticus. NCBI lineage: Eukaryota > Metazoa > Chordata > Aves > Passeriformes > Passeridae > Passer > Passer domesticus. Next base: position 209,940 of record NW_026989900.1, on the reverse strand, counting down.
CACAGCCACCTGTGTCGAGGCTGTGAGCAGTCACAAGATTTTGTTATGCATTCTATTCTATTCTTTTTCTTTGTAGCCTTCTGATGATCTTTTCTCTCTCTTCTTTTAGTATAGTTTTAATGTATTATTTTAATATATCATAAGATAATAAATCAGCCTTCTGAGAAACATGGAGTCAAGCTCGTGTCTCCACACATGGGGGTGCTCCAGAAGCCTGGACATGTTGGCAGCATGGACAGGGGGGACCCATGGATACCCCAGGACCCTGAAACAGGAACCCTGGACAGTGCTGACCCCTGGGACGCCTGTGATGACAAAGTGGTGAGCCCAGAGAAGGGGAACCTGCGGGATTGCCAGGAGCCCCAGCAGCCCAGAGAGGGGAACACCAATACAAACCTGACCCACAGCAACCCAGACAGGGGGGCCTCCAGGAGCCCAAAGTGGAGAGATCAGAGAGGGGAAACACAGGGTTAGGTGTTTTTGCTGAATCTTGGTCATGTGTGCATTTTGGGGGACTGAATCTCGATGTTTTGGAGGTTTACATGGGCACCAGATTCCCAGAGACTTCCAGAGTGTGGAGGCCCAGGGGCCAACATTGGAACTGCAATACCTCAGGGCAAAGGTGACCAGGGTCAGAGAGAGACACCCCTCTGAGGACAATCCTCTCACCATCAGCATTTGCAGGCTCATGTGAATTCAGCAGGCTTCATTGGTATCACCCAGTCCAGCTGCCCTTTTTTCCTTATATGTACTCCCCCGAGAATGTTCTCCCCTTTCTTGTCCCCCATTGGTCCCGGTTTACTGCAATGCTCCACCCCTGTTACCTCATTGGTTCCCCAGTTGGCTGCCCCTCCTCTGCACCACCTGTGCTCAGTTCCCATTGGCCCTTGGCCCTCAGACCCGCCCCTTTCCCCCCTTATCAAACCCTGTGTCCTCAGCCCCATTTTGTCTCTGTCGCTGGACCCTCTGCATTGCAATAAACTGCGTTTGGAGCTGTGCACACAGACCCATCTCTGGTCTTGTCCATCAGCAGGTTAAGCAAGCGTGCTCCGGGCTCTGGGAGTGTAGGTTGCTCACAGGGGCTCGTTGTGGATGTGCTGCAACACTGGAGATGGACTTGGGCAGGAGGAACCCCCTAATCCAATGTAGTCATACACTGTATTTTTCCCCAAACCAGGATTTCTCATTCCCAAACCTTGGCCGGATGGAAGAGGAGGCTGTGAGGAAGAGGAAGATGCCCTGGGACATGCAGGCAGGTGAGGAGGAAGTGAGTGCTGACGCCAGCAATTATTTACAGACACGAACGGAACGGGACTACACCTGAACAGCGTCGTGAGCTGTTTATTTAAGAAGCATCAGTCTCATTACATGGTTATGGCAATGGATCAATGCGAGCAGCTCACTATCCAGACTGAAGGCCAAGGAAACTTAATGTTGCAACATATTATAAGATAGTTTCAGACCTAGTTTCAGCCAATTACATAGAGCAAAAGCATATTGACAGTCATTCTATCCAACCACATGAAGCACACGTAGCTTTGGTTAAAACAATAGCAACTTTTTCTCTCATACAATGGTTCGTTTATAAACGACAAAGCACAGAGCCCTATTCATATTTCACCTTCTAAATATTTACTAAAATCTACCTTTTTGCAACTTAGAAAGCCAAACTACATAGCTTTATTGTTCTATTTCTCATGTCTTCGCTACTGCTGATATCTCTTTTCTGCTGCTTAAGCATTTCACTATCCTTACTGTCTCTGAGGCCTTTCTTTTTCCCAGCTTTCCTAAAATCCTCTAATCCCATGGATTCCCACACCCCGGGACATGCAGGCAGGTGAGGAGGAAGTGAGTGCCCCTTTCCCTTTCTCATCTGCTCCATCTCCCGTCCCAGTATGGCTCCCAGATGCAGGAGAACCCTACTGCCAACACTGTCGTGCTGGGGATGCAGTGGGGGATCTCCTTCCCCTTCCCACTAGCAGGGCGGCAAATCCCATCCTCTCCTTGTCCTTCCTCCCCAAGACAAAGAACTGGGGATGGGCACCAGGGAGGCCAAATGCCCACGACAGAACCTCGTGGAAGTGGATGTTTTGAGCTCTGCCACAGTGCAGAATTCCAGCAGGGAGGAAAAGTCCCAGAGATCACGCAGAAGTAGGGGTTCCAAACCCAGCCCAGGGTGCTCTGAGGAGGAAAGACCCACCCTGAGCCAGGAAGGTGGACAGAGCTACAGCCAGGGATCAGAGCTGGTGGTCCAGGAGCAGCTTCATGATGGGGAGAAGCCCTACAAGTGCTTGGAGTGTGGGAAGAGCTTCAGGCAGAGCAGCACCCTGATCAGCCACCAGATGATCCACACCGGGGAATGGGCCTACGAGTGTGGGGAATGTGGGAAGGGCTTCAGGTGCAGCTCAGAACTCATCAGGCACCAATGCATCCACACTGGGGAGAGGCCCTACGAGTGTCCCCAGTGTTGGAAGAGGTTTCAGAGCAGCTCCAATCTCCTCCTGCATGAGCGGATTCACACGGATGAGAGGCCCTTCCGCTGCCTCGACTGCAGGAAGGGCTTCAAGTACAACTCCAACCTCGTCACCCATTGGTGCATCCACAGTGGGGAGAGGCCCTACGAATGTCCCCAGTGTGGGAAGAGCTTCACCAACAGTTCTAACTTGACCCAACACCTACGGAAGCACCAGTAAGGGAAGCCCTGCAAATGCCGTAGTTGCAGGAAGAGCTTCATGCCCAGTTGCAGCTTCATCCCCGATTGTAGGTCCCATGTGGGAAGAGCCCTGGTGATCGATGGTCCCTGTGATCCATGCTGGGAAGACACCTGTACCTTTTCCTACCCCTGCCAACGACATGATGTGGGATCAAATAACATGAGGGTCAGGCCATGGCCCTGTCATTACATTCACTCCCATCTCTAGTCAGTGCTAGGAACACGAAAGAGACTCCCTGTCTCCCTGAAGAGAAGGGTGTCCTTCCCAGGAGCGAGGATAAACATGGTTGGGTAGAGGCAGTCAGTGGTAATGTAGCTTTTCCTGCAAATCCTTTCTCTTATTCCTTGCTGTTATCGATATTGTTTCTGTTGCTGTTTGTTCTTTGTCTTGTTGCTATTCCCGATAAATTATTCTTATCCCAGCCTGGGATCTTTGCCTTTTGTGCTTTCGATGGGAGGCAGGAGGGCAGTGAGGGCAGCGCGGTTTTAGCGGGAGCAGGACATTGGGGAACCCGAAGTCCTAAACCTCAGCCGGTGGAAACCAAGCCCTGGTGGCCATGCCAGCAGCCTTGGGAGCAGGTCCCTGGCTGGGGCTGTGGGAACCTTTTCCCTCTGGTGCCCAGGGACAGGACTGGAGGGAACAGCTGCAGCTGAGTCAGGGCAGGCTGAGGTTGGATCTCAGCAAAAGGTTTTTCCCCAGAGGCTGCTGGGGCACTGCCCAGGTTCCCCAGGGAAGGCTCCCAGCTCCAGGGCTCTCTGAGCTCCAGCAGCGTTTGGACAGCGCTGCCAGGCCCAGCTGGCATTGTTGGGGTGTCCTGTGCAGGGTCAGCAGTTGGACTCCAGGATCCTGATGGGTCCCTCCCAGCTCAGCCAATTCTGTGGATCTGGGATCCCATGACCCATAGCAACAGGGTCTTGGTGATGGTTGCCTGCTAAGGATCAGATTTGTCACAGACTCTCAGAAGGATTCCATGGGGACTTTCTAAGAGTCTCCAGGCTGTTCAAGAGCTGGAACGTCACAGGCAGAAACAGGGGCTCCATGGACACCTCCCAGGGGTTTCTGGGGATGGTAAAGAGCCCTGTGGTCAGAGGCAGTCACAGCCATTCCATGGTGACATCCCAGGGCACCTTGGGCTGCAAAGGCACCGATCTGTCACAGGCACTCACGGGGGCTCCATGGTGACATCCCAGGAGTCCCCAGGCTGCCAAAGAGCTGGGATGTCCTAGACACTCACAGGGGTTCCTGTCATGGACAGAGTGGGAGCTTCAGGCAAAAGCTTTATTTCTTTATTGGAGAAACTCCTGCTGCGTCATGAAGTGGAGAAATGCCACCCAAAATCCCACCACGGATCCTCAAACCCCTGCAGAGCCCCTAGACTTCCAAAATTCTTTCTATGAGAGGAGACTGGGAGCAGCTGGATCCAATCCCAGCCCCAGACTTTGTCAAAGGTGTAAAAGATTGGACAGGTAGAATTGAACCTTAATGCAATTTGTCCCACAGGATTAACGATGGAATACCAGATAAATTTACATAAATACAGCTCTGATTGGTTGTGATCATGATTAGACAGAATGGCTTATTTACACCACAGAGTAATTTTTTTTAAAAAAGAGTTACTTATTCCACAGTATGGAAGGAATAACAATTATTAGAATATAGTGCTCTAGGAAGCAATTTTGATGTCAACAGAGCCTTGCTGGAGTTGTTGGAGCCCATTGCAGGCAGAGCCTCCTGCTCCAGCAGGAACTGCCTTTCCTGTGCCATCAGCAGGGCAGGTCCCGCTGCAGGAAAAGCCCCAGGCCAGCCCCAGCACAGGGAAGGGCTCGGGCACAAGGGCAGAGTGCCGTGCTGGCAGCTGTGCCAGGCAGAGCCTGAGGCACCAAAGGCACCTTGGCAGCAGCAGCTGCTTGCAGGCCATGGCCAGAAGCCTCCCTTGGCAGCCCGGCCTGGTGGCCAGCACTGCAGAGCTGCTGCCTCAGGGCTCATTTCTGCCTGGGCTGTGAAAAGCCACTTCTGCTCCAGGAGCCTGCCTGGGAAGCCATTGGCCCCAGCACCTTGGGCACAAGATATGAATGACAAAACTCTTCATGCCAGCAGAGACAAGGCAGGGGCAGAGGAAAGGGGAGAGCCAGGCCCAGGGCACAGGGCTGCCATGGTGATGGCTGTGAGGTCACTGCCCCTGCAGCAGCCTGGCTGCCCTCAGCAGACATTCTGGCCAGAAGTGTTGTGAGGGCACCCAGCACATCAGAGAACCCACACAACAGGAATTCTGTCCTTGGGGATGAGGTTGTTTCACTGGGTCAGGTTGCACAAAGCTCCTGCTCATGGACAATTCCTGGGATGGGGCATTCACTTATCTGGAAAAGCAGTTGCAGTTTTGTGCCTCTCTCATAACTGTAAAATATTTCATCTTTCTAACAAATGTAAATCCACCCTCATTCAGTTTAGAGATATTGAGCCTTGTTCTATCACTGCAAGATTTGGAAGAACGTAACTTTGACCACTATTTTTCCATTTTCACACATCTTGGAGAGGACCCAAACATCTCCCAAGATGAGGTTTGGAGGCGTCATCACATAACCAGCAGGGAGAGTCTGATGGCTCTAGGCTCAGTGGTGTGGAGACTGAGGACAGAACAGGTATAGCCTGAGAGGGATTGAAGGGTGGTTTCAGAGAGGCTGGAGCTTCATATTTAAATGATCCTGAGAAATATAATGGCAGCAAGGGCAGCTGAGGAGGCCCAAAGTGGACACCAGGAGAAAGGAATATCCCTGCCAGGGCAGGGATGTGGTGCAACGCATCCCCCAGGAGAAGCCTGGAGCAGCCCAAAGCTTTGTGTGGGCAGGCAGAGGCAGGCAGGAGGCAGAGCTGTCAGCAAAGGAAGGGGCCAGCCAGGTGGGGCAGGCGGGAGATGACGACAGCCTGCAGGGACAGAGGTGCAGGTTTGCTCAGCACCAGAAACACCTTTCCCTCACTTGTCCCCACCTGTCATCACTGCCTCCAGTGTTCTGCTTTACCTGGAACATGGGGATACTTTTCCAGTCCTGTCCCTCAAAAGGATCTATTTTAAGTATGAGAAACTTCAGTGTTTCACTCCCTTTTGAGTCCCTGAGAAGCTTTTTGAGCACACTCTGAGGGACTGAGTCTGATGCAAAAAGCACCAAAGCCCCAGAGGGTCATTAAAGTCCTGCTGCTGTGTCTGTGCTGCTGAGCTGGGCCGGGCTCCTTGCCCAGAGGCAGCTCCTGGCAAGGGCAGCGCTGCAGAGAGACAGCTCTGGCCAGGAGCAGCTCCTGTGCACAGCCCAGCAGGGCTGGGGCACTGCCAGGGCAGCTCAGGGACACCAGCAGGGCACAACCAGAGCTGACAGGGGCTCAGCACTGGCAGGGGCTGGGGGATGTCCCAGAGGGGGCTGTGTCACAGCGGCACCTCTGTGGCTGTGTCCTAGAGGCACAGAGCAGCTGTGATGTCAGCAGGGGGCTGTGTGACAGCACAGAGTGGGCTGTGTGAGGTCACAGGTTGGGCTATGACATCACAGAGTTTGTTGTGTGAGGTCACTGAGCAGCTACAGCATCATAGAGGAGACTGTGTGACAACACAGAGCAGGCTGTGACATCATGGCATGGCTGTATGACATCATAGAGGAGACTGAGGTCAAAGTGTGTGCTGTGACATTACAGAGTGGCAGCATGACATAACAGAGAGGTTTTTGTGACATCACTGAGGGTGTTGTGACATCATAGATCTGTCTGTGACATCATAGAGTAGGATGTGAGGCCACAGAGCAGATCCTCCCATTATGGAGGGTGGTTCTGTGACATCAGAGTGTGGGTTGTGGCATCACTGGGTGACTGAGTAACATCATAGAGCAGGCTGTGACATCACAAAACAGACAGTGGCATCACATGGTGACATTGTGACATCACAGAGTCTTCTGAGATGTCACAGCACAGCTGTATGATATCACAGGGTGACATCACAGCATTGGCACTGTGATATCACAAAGGTGCTCTGTGACATCGAATAGTGGGCTGTGGCATTATTAGGAGGCTTTGTGACATCACAGGGTGGCTGTGGCATCACAGAGACGGCTCTGTGACATCAGAAGAGCTGTGTGATGTCACAGGGGCTGTGTGAGGTCACTGGGGAGGTCACTCTGTCCCAGCCCCCCTCACAGTTCCCCCAGAGCAGTCCAATGCTGCTCGTGCACAGCGGGGTCCCCTGTCCCCCCGGGTCCCCCCGCCCCCTGCGCCGCAGCCTCCCCCAGAGGATGTTCCACGAGATCGACCCCAGAGCCTGACACGGGGACAGGGGCCGGGCCCTGGGGGGTGGGACAGGGGGACAGGGACCCCCCGGCAGCGTCCCTGTGTCCCCCAGGGCCAGAGCCTGCGCCAGGGCTCCTTCACCCTGTTATGAACGAGGGCTTGAGAGCACTGAAAAATCCCAGCAAGGGATCAGCAACAACCAGATTTAATATTAAGGAACAGCACCACAAAGTTCCTTGGCAAGAGTCACTCTTGACTGAACGCTTCAGGCACACCAAGGAAACAAAGCAACAACAAAACCAAACAAAATCCAGGCAATCAAACCAGAAATGAACCAAGAACTTTCCCTGTGCATGTGTGTGCGACACAAGGACAGTGAGGGCAAGGACAAAAGGAATACGGCCTAAAAGCTGAACAGAGCTCAAACTTAACAGGACTTAACATATAACTTAACTCTAACTGATACCTTCAACTTCACAATTTAGCAATAGAACAGCACTTAACAGTATTTAACCTAACTTAAAACCTGACTTATCAATTGAAAAGAGGAATAGCACTTAACAATATTTAACTTAGCTGATATTAAATTTTACAACTTAGCCAAAGAACAACTTTAGAAGCATTTAACTTAGCTTAGACCTCATGACGTAACCTCACTTATAGGCCTGACTTGACTCAGCTATCCAAGGTATTCAAGCCCCTCCGAGAGCAGCATTTCTGCCACATTTCCCCAGTACAGGCACTCCTGTGTGCACACAGAGACAAAGAGTCAGTGCAAGGCACCTGTGAGAAATTCCCCTGAGGGCAGGAAATGCTCCCTGTGGATGCTTTGGCATCTCCCCAGCTGGTGAAGGGTTGAGCCTGGAGGAGTGGGGGGATCGGCCCAGGCTCCCGCGTTGTTCAGGATCCCCGAGTGCAGCAGACGGGAGAGTTCCTGGCTGGGAGAGGCCCCACTCAGAGGGAGTCGCTGGCCCAGGAGAGCTCTAAGGGGCTCCTTTTGCAGCGCTGTTTGTAGGGCCCCAAGAGAGGGGCTGCAGTCACAGCAATGCTTCATCCTGGCCGCACTTGGCATCAACAGCTTTCTCTGGCAGTGTGAGAACAGGGATGTTGTGCCACTGAGGGAACACAAACAGTTCCCAGGGCTGCTCCTCCAGCAACCAGGAGCTGGTTGGGCAGCAGCAGAGGCTGGAGCAGACAGTGCTTGTGCTGAGCTGCAGAGGAGCTGAGCCCAGGGGCTGTTGGCCAAGGCCGAGGCCCAAGGAGCATTTCTGAGCTGGCAGGGCGGCCTGAGAAGGGGAGGGGAGAATGCAGCAGCACAGGACCCATGGAAGCAAGGGACCATTGTGACACTGTGGGGTTTTATGGAGTCATGGAGGGCACTGTGACATTTGTAGGTCTCATGGAACCAAGGGGACCACACTGATGTTGTGTGGCTCCATGGAGTGTAGGGATCGTTGTGATACTGTGAGGCCACATCAAATCAAGGGGCCATTGTGAGGCCTCATGGAAGAAAGGGGACCATTATGATACTTTGGGGTGTCATGGAACCATTGGTGGCCATTGTGACACTGCGAGACCCTATGGAACCAAAGGTCTATTGTGACATTCTAAGGCCTTATGGAATCATGGAGACACCATTAAGACACTTTATAGCCTCATGGAACGAAGGGGCCCTTTTGACCCTGTGGTGCACCATGGAACCAGTGAGACCATTGTGACCCTGGGGGTCCCCACAGCACCAAGAGGACCACTGAGATACTGTGGGGCCTCGTGAAACCAAGAGGCCTTTGTGACACTGCAGGGCTGCATGGAACCAAAGGTCCATTGTGACATTGCAGGGCCTTGTGTCATCAGCGGTCCATTGTGACACTGTGGAGCCAAAGGAGGCCATTGTGACACTGCAAACCCCCAGGGTCCAAAGGTCCATTGTGACATTGCAGGGCTCATGGAACAGAGGAGTCATGTGATATTGTGGGGCCTGTGGAACCATGGAGACCATTGTGACACTTCAAGCCCTCATAAAATCATTGGGACCATTGTGACATTGTGGGGCATTGTGAAACCTAGGGGCCACTGTGACATTGTGGGACCCCATTGAACTAAGGGGCCATTGTGACACTGCTGGACCCCACAGAATCAAGGCACCATTATGACACTGTGGGGCCTCATGGATCCAAGGCACCATTGTGACACTATGGGGCACCATAAAACCAAGGGAACATGGAAAAGTCTGTCTGGTTTGGCCTCCCATGGACTGCCTGACTGGTCCAGCTGACCTTGGCATGTTGAGGATCTCTTCTTATCTGCTGCTGAAACTCTGGGGCTCCGAGCTTTCCTTCCCAATAGAAAAGAACTCTCCTTCTCCTCCAGGCACCCATGGCCAGAACTGGGATTTCACCTCAAAATTTCCTTATATCCAGGCATTGTTCCCATAGGAATATTGCCAGGACAAGTCTGGCTGGCAGTGGTTTCACAAGGATCAACTCCCATCTGTCCCCAAACCACTGGGGAAGGCTCTGTGCTTTCTTTCCTATAAAAAAGAACTGTCCTGCTTCTCCAGGCACCCATGGCTGAGATTGGGTTCCACCTTCCCTATATCCAAAGACTGCTCCCAGACAAAATCTGCCATTCCTGACAAGTCTGGCTGGCCTTGGCCTAGCGAGGCTCTCACCTGCCTTCCAAACACTGGGGCTCTGTGCTTTCCTTCCTATGGAAAAGAACTGTCCCTCTCATCCAGGTCCCCATGGCCAAATTTGGGATTTCACCTCAAACATTCCCAACTGTGACAAGCTGGAGGAGATTGTTGGCTGGAAACATCTTGTGTATGGGGGAGAAAGGGGCAGGTCCAACCTTGCCCTGCCCTGGAACCCCAGCACTGCCCTGCCCTGCAACCCCAATCCCCCCAGAGCCTCTATCCCAGCCCAGCAGTGGCTGCCAGTCCCTGGCACAGCACAGGCAATGCTCCACAGCCACCTCTGCAGCCCCAGCCCAGCTCCTGAGTGACCAAATGAGCCCAAATCCAACCTGGGGAAGGGCCTGGGGAAGGGGTATTGAAGGCTGACCACAAGGCAAGCACACATCTTGACCCTACCTTCTCTTGGAATTTCCATCTGAACAGTGCTGGAATCCAGGAGTTTGTAGTACTGTGTGTGTGCTTCTCTGTATTTTTTTCATCTTTCTCTCTTTCTGTGTCTTCTTCTGTTCCTCTGCTCCTGCAAATTTTGATTAACATTAAATTGAACAGGCTTAGGGTTTGTGAAGTTGAATGGGCCAAGTCAATGCTTTGAGAAGTGTTTTCTGTTGATTGAATGTCTGTCAGAGTTTGACATGAGAAGAATCTTAAAAAGCAATACAAAACTTTTTGTGTAGCTGACAATCTGTTAAAACACTAAGATACTGAACACGCCTCTGTGAAACACAGATGTTAAAGATGACAAAACCCAGGAGCCTCCTCTTTCTTTTCCACTCAACAAAGAAGCAGCAGGTCCCAGCCCTGGCCCCATCTGAACCAAACCAAACCAAGCAGCCCTGCCCCGGGCCCAGCCCCTTCCCCCCTCCCCAGGCCGCCCCCCATGGGCCCCATTCTGACCAAACCAAACCCAACAACGACCAAACAGGAAAACAAAAGAGGCTACAACACCCTAACCAGAACAAAGCCAGCCACAGCTGTTAAAATCTTACCATCAAGTCCCCCCCCCAGCACAACTAAAACAAAACCCCTACAACCTACAACCCATACAAAATAACTCAACAACTAAAATTAAACACAAAAAACCCCAAAAACCAACCATAAAAACAATCCTAACACATCCCAAACACAACTCCCACCACAAGTTACTGGCAGGTCAGGTGTTAACCCTTTCAATACTTCAATCCTCCCTTGAGTAAAAGAAAAAAGCAAAATACAAGCATATAAAAGAACAACATGAAGCCATTAAACTCAGTAAAGAAGAAATTAAATCCCAATTTAAAAAGAAAAAAAACCCTTAATCTGAAAACTAAAATACTCTTATAAATTATAAAGAAAAAACTTTTTCTTTAAATTACATAAACCAATTTAAAAAAATTAAAATTAATATCAAAAACTACCACACTAAAATAAAAAATTAAAATACCTGTAATTTCATCAAATGTTTAAACAGAAAAAGAAAGTAATCCATTACCCACAAGAGAACATCTTTATTCCCAGAGATAAAAATAATTTTAGAAGTAAGTAATAAAAACTTTTACCTTTAAAGAACTCAGCTTATACCCTATAAGTTGACATGGCCCATCAACAAGCTGTAAAAAACTTGTAGTAATAAAAACAACTTCACAATAACAAAGTTCCCCAGACAACTGTTATCCACGACAAAATTAAGAGCCACAAAAAATTTTTTCCTGTTGTAAAAAAAATCTCCATAACCATAACAGGAAAAAATTTATTCCCTTAGTGAACTAAAAAAGACTTTTCTAGAAAGAGCAAACTAACTAGAAATTTTAAGTTTACTTTCTTTACATTGTCAGTAAAAAAAAAAGTTGTAAAGAAAAAGTGTTCTAAAGAGTGTATTTTAATTCATACTACCCTTTTTCTTTTAGTTACTTATAACATTTTATTTATACCCTATAAAATTTTAAGCCTACTTTACCTTTCTCCAAATCCTATCTCACAAAAAAACAAATACATAAATAATTAACGGACACTAAAATCCACCACACTCCTCAACATATTAATTAAGAAATATCAAAATTAGAAAAAATCTTAAATTAACAAACCAAAATCACTACAATGTCATAATAAACATTTTGCCAAAGTTTCAATGATTTTCTAAAATTGCCAGCAAAGGCTGTTTTGTTGTTTTGAGCTCCAGAGGACCTCTTGTTTGTATTCCTCCAGTGCGTCCAAACAATTGTAATTCCTTTTAAATGTCTCCAGAGGCTTGTTCAGCCTTCAGCTCTTCAGTGCAGGAATTCAGTGTCCCAGGGCTCATTAACATTCAGAAAACCCTAACAAGCCAATCCTCTAGGAATAATTTCATTTCAGTTTTCAAATCATTTGTGGTTAATGAGGCAGATTTCAGAAGTGTATTCAAACTGAATATATTCTATTTAAAAATACAGTGAGAAAAGATATTTTAGGTCCTGTTTAGGTTTATTTTTCCTATTAATACATTGATATGTGCAATCTCCAACTGATATTGAATCCAAGTACTTCCTCATGCAGTTTGAATAGACATGAAAATCAAGACCCTTCATAGCTGACAATCAATCAGACTCTGTCCCTATACCCACCCCACCATTTCCCCCATCCAAACCCTGGCACTCAGAGCAGCCTTGTGCAAATCTGAGCTCCCTCCAGCCCAAGCTGGACCTGCAGCTTTCAGCTCCTTGGCTCCAATTCCCACCTGCTTTCCTTGGAGAAGGAGCTGCCTGAGACACAGAGGGATGTTCATTTATTGTCAGCCAACAAAGCCAAGAGAAGGCACAGCTCCATCAAATGCAAAAGTCATTCTTCTCCCTGGCTCTGCCCTGGCCCTGATCCCCGCAGCCTGTCCTGTTTCTTTGATCCCTCCTTTGCCAGGCACTTTCTGGGACAAGGGAGCTCTGCTCTGGCTATGGAGGGGGGTCCAAGTGCAGCCACTGGAGTGGGAACCACAACTCATCAGGTTTGTGTCCTTTGGAGGAGCAAGAATTGGTGAGATTCGGAGGCACAGAAAGGTTTCTCTTAATGGACAACATAAAAAAAAGTGAACATGATAAATTTAAGAAACATCAAAAGCCTTCATTCAGTTTCTTGTGACATCCCAGCAACATCTGACATGTCCACCACCCACACTGGATTGCCATACAGGAAGGATTTTAGACAAAGACATAAAAAGTGGTGATAGAAAAGATAAAGCTACAACTAAGACGCTGACTAAGGTGTTATTTAAACTTCTGAAAGATTGGGCAATTCCCTGATGATCAAATCATGAAGCCAATCAAGGACAACACATTGGAATGAGCAGAGAGCATCTGGAGGAAGACTTCTGGGAGCAATGTGAAGGACAAGGATCCAGCTGCTCTAAATGAAGAGATGTCCTTAGACATGGCCATTTCAAAAGGAGAGCTGGAAACACGTAAAGGAGGGGGTCATGAAATATTAGAGTGAATGATGTTCGTGGCAAAGATAGAGGGGAAGATCCGTATTTCTCCTCTTGCCATAAGTAGAAGAATCCAGTAGAATTAGGAAATTTCCTGGAGGGAAAACTTGGCCATTTCTTAAAAGTACTCAAATGACCCAGATAATAAAGATTTCCTTGTATATTATGAAATGTACAAGTATTAAAACCTGTGCCCCTTTCCAGGCAGGCATCAGCTGTGTGCCCATGAACAGGCAGTGCCACTTGTGCCCTGAGGTGCCCAACTGGGATTGGATCTCTCCGAGAGCACCTGAGGAACAGCAGAGCACCTTGCAAGCTGCAGGTCCCTGACAGCCCCACAGGGCTCCTGTCCCATCAACATCTGCTCTGCTGCAGTCTGAAACAGGGCCCAGCATGGTGCCGGGATCATCAGAGAGCTGAGGTGTATGCTGAAATTCAATGCCCTCCCCATGCCGCAGCAGCCCTGCATTTCCCTGCTCCAGCCTGGGTCTCCAGCACAGCCATGGAGGCTCTTTGGGCTCCTGACTGTTCCTGCAGCCCCCAAGGGCAGCTGAGCTCTGCCTGTGGCACAGTCAGCCCTGGCCAGCGCAGGCCATGCTCAGCAATTGCTTGTGTGTGCCTGGCCTTGCTGTCAGCCCCGGCAGCGGCTGCGTGGCCCCTTGGTGGCCCTGTGCTGGCCCAGCCATGGTGGCCCAGCCCCTGTGCAGGCCCAGCCCAGGCCAGGAGCATTGCGGCTGGGAACGGCCCCTGTGCCGTGCTGCCCACAGCAGCCTTGGGGCTCTGTGCCCCATGGCCTCCCTGCTGGGCAGCCTCTGCCAGCTCCTGCACAGCCCCTGGCACCTGTGGGCCTGCACAGACAGCCCTGGCCCGGGCTCTGCCGGCCTCTGGGCCAGCAGAGAGGCCGGCCAGGGCTGGCCATGGCCGGGAACAGGCCCTGAGCCCCGCAGGAGGATGGAGCTGGGCCACAGCCAAACTCAGCCCAGGCCAAAGCTGGGCTCAGCAGCCAGGGCTGCCAAGGGCTGGGCACAGAGGCTGGCACTGACAAATGTCCTGGGCCCCCTCCCTGCTCTGTCCATGCCCCCAAGGGCACAGAGCAGCCTCCTCTCTGGGGCATTTGCCTGTTTTCAATGCCTTGCACAGGCGCTGGCCCTGCCCCACAAGGCCTGGCCTGAGTCCTGCCCCTGCACGCTCAGCTAGGCTGAGATGGACATGGATGGTTTCTGGGGCAGGCTCTCTGAGCCCAGCCCAGCTCCCTGCAAGCTCTGCCAGCTGCCCTGAGCTCTGGGCAGCACCAAGGGCCTCTCCCCAGCCCAGCCCAGCCGGCTCTGGCCCCACAGCTCTGCTCAGGCCAGGCTGCACTGGCCACTGGCCCCACGGCCTCAGCCCCTGCCAAGGGCACAGCAGCAGCTGCAGCTCACACAGGACTCAGCCCAGCCATGGGGGAAGGTGCTGGGCCAAGGCCAAAGGAGGCTCCCTGCCTGCCCTGCTCCCCTCTGGCTCAGGTGCTGAGAGCTCTGCAGCCCCTGCTGCCATCCCATGTGCCCAGGGCAGCACAAGAGCCCCGGCCTTGGGGCCCTCAAGAGCTGCTCCTGCTCCAGGCCCAGGGCCCATCCCAAAGCTGGGGCAGCCACAAAGCTGTGCCCATTTCTGTTCCTTGCTGCTCTGATGGCGATGGATCCTCCGCTACTTGGAGGTCGATGATGAATTTTCCTACTCCAAAGGCCTCTTCTTTCTTGAACCTTTCAGGAATTCAGTGAGAAAAGCTCATGAACATTTGTTTAAAACACCCACACAATAAAAACCCCTGATAATAATTTAAGTTTTTTATTGTTCTCTGGTTAATTTGACAGATTTCAGAAGTGTATTCAAAGTGAATATACTGTATTGAAAGCAATGAAGAGAGAATTGCTTTGTCCTGTTTAGTTTTCTTTTCCTGTTTATAGATTGATATCAGCAATGTCCAATTGATATTGACCCCGAGCACCCTGTAATGCTGTCGGAATAGATATGAAAATCAAGACCTTTTATGGCTGACAATCTATCAGACTTTGTCCCTATCACTTCCCCACTGTTATGAATGACGTTCTATATGTCTAATTCAATAAACAACAAAGTTCAATTTAGCAGCAATTTTAATTGAGCAGCAATCATATATAAAATAATACCATCAAATACAATCAAGCAGGTACAAAAAAATTTGGCAGTGGTTCCCATAAAGGATAAGCAAAACCAATTGATCAGGGCATGGGCGGGGTTTTTCTCACCCTGCCTCATGTACAAAAAGAATAGGAATCCAAACACAATTTATATCCTGTATGCTAATACATATTCATCACTTTTTTCCCTGCAAATCTCCTCCTATTTTCTATTCTTGAAATTTATGTCACTATACTGCACAGCACATGCTCTGCTTGTTGCTCAGGGGTCTTCTGGCTCTTTGGTGCTCACATCCGATGAAGGCTTCTCCTCATCATCACTGTCCTTTGAGCAACCCCACTCATTGCACATGTGCCCCAAGTCTTGTGTTATAGAAGCCAGCATTATATTCCAAAAAAAGCCTTACTATTTCGTAGATACCTGGAATCATCCCATTTTCAGCCATTTCAAGGCTGATTCTCTAGTTATCCTGAGGCCTATTCCATTTTGGAATGTTCCTTATGTCGAACTACATCCAGGATCCTATTTTCTCATTAACATCTGAAAACATTTGTTTTGTGACACTAATAACATATCCTTTTCCTCTATTACTTCTTCTAAAATTTAAGTATTGTTAGCACTACTCATATTCATTTATCACACTGCCATTTCCCTCATCCAAACTCTGGAACTCAGAGCAGCTGAGGAATGGAGTCACATCCAGGGGTGTCCCCAGGGCTCAGCACTGGGGCCAGGTCCATTAAATCTCTTGTATCAGGATGCTCATCCTGGAGTGGGGGCAAAGCAGCTCAAAGAATTCCTGATTTGCAAAGCTGTCAGTGGTGGATGGAGAAGGGGCTCAGGCTGCTTTTGGTGTTGAGGAAATGCTGAAACCAGCCTGACTCATTTAATCTCCTCCTGTCCTGGCTGATCTCCCCTCTTTCCCCTTCCACCCACTGGCTTTTGTCTCCCACCAGGCCCCCCGGTGAAGAGCCTAGCTCTGTGTTCTCCATCCCCTCCTGGCTGGCACTGCCAGGCTGGGATGAAGAGCCCCTCAGCCTTCCCTGCTCCAGGCTGGACAAGCCCAGCTCCCTCAGCCTCTGCTCACAGCCCAAGGGCTCCAGCCCCACCTTGGAGGCCCTTCCCTAACCCTGCTCCAGCTGCCAGACATCTTTCCTGCCCTGGGAAACCCAAACCAGGCCACAGTGACCTGGATCATCCACGTCCTTGATGTCCTGGTCACACAGCCCTGGCCCCTTGTCCCCATGTCAGGCTCTGGGCTGGATCCTGTGGAACATCCTTTGCTGGAGGCTGTGGCTCCAGGTGGAGCGGGGGGATACCACGGGACAGGGACCCCGCTGGGCATGAACAGCATTGGAGTTGTTGGGAGAAACTGTGAGGGGGAGCTGGGGCTGAGTGAGCAACCCAGTGACCTCACACAGCCCTCCTGGGATGTCACACAGCCCCTCTGGGATGTCACAACCTGCTCTGTGAGGTCACAGCTCATTCTCTAATGTCACACAGCTGGTCTCTGATGTCACAGCCAACTCTGTGATGTCATAGTCTGCTCTGTGATGTCAGACCACTGTCCTGTGATGTCACAGCTAGTTCTTTGATGTCACAGAGGCAGTCTATGATGTCATAGCTGCTCGATGACCTCACATACCCTACTCTGTGATGTCACAGCCCACTCTGTGACCTCATGTTCCCAGATGATCAATTGTCTCCACCAGGTGAGCTCACACCTGGAGCTTGTTCTCCAAAACCCCAGGCCTATGGAAACCACACAATGCCCATTGTGTGAGAAGGGGAACTGGAAGTTCACCAGCCTCAGTGTCCTGCTAGCTCAGCCAGGCCCACTGGAACATTGGGGTCCATGAGCACCTGGAACCACCAGAGAGACCCCCAGGACAGAAGAATGCATGGCTAAAGGGGAGGGAAAATATTTTAATGATTCTGGGAAATGATTATCATATGAGTGCTTAGTCCAGGACAATCAATGAATATGTGTGCAAAATACAGAAAAGAAACAGAAACTTTCCTGTACTCAGCATGCACAGCTTTGGGAGGAGCTATCCCCTGTGCATCCGTCTGAATAAAGAATGCTGCTTCTTAATGCTACATTGGGGTTATGGAGTTTTCTGTTTTACCAAATTTCTGGTAACACTCCATAGGCCAAGGAAAGCTCTGTCTCCTGCTTTTCACAAACAGAGAAGGGCTGGTGGCAGATGTGGGGGTCAGAGGTTGCCTGGGGCACAGTGACCATGAAATAATCAAGTTTTCAATATTCTGGGTAAGCAGGAGGGGCAGCAACAAAACTTCTGCACTAAAATTAGGAAGGGCAGACTTTGGCCTGTTTAGGATGCTGATTTGGGGAGTATTGAATCAGGTACTGATCTTTTAAAGGGAAACAGCCCTTAAAAACAATAGGGTCCAGGAAGGAGAGAGTCATTTCAAGAAAATAATCTTAAGAAGAAAGGAGCAGGCTGGAGTGTATGGCAAAAGATGAGCTGGTGAGAAAAATTACTGTCCTGGCTGCCCATGGAGCTTTTGTGGGGACTCATGGGAAAAAATTACTTAAAACTCAGGAAGTTTCCAAGGATGATGTTAGGTTACACAGAAAGAAAAGTGGAGCGGTGATAACTCAGTTAGAACTTCACATGGTGGCTTCTATTAAAAAAAAAAAAAATAAAAATTAATGGCAAAAGGAGGGATAAGGAGAACCTCTACGTTTTATTGGACGCAGTGGAGAATAAAATAACTAAATATAAGGAAAAGGCTGAGCTACTTAACACCTTGTTTGTCTCAATGTTCAATATTAGGACAGGTTGCCCTCAGGACAAGTAGGGCACACTGGTAGATGGGCACAGGGAGCAGAACAGCCCTCTGGAATCCAGGAGGAAGCAGCTGGGGACCTGCTGATCCACTCAGGTGCTCACAGGTGTCTCTGGGAGCAGATGGGATCCATCCTAGGGGCTTAAGGGAGCTGGTGGATGAGCTCCCCAAGCT
Organism: Passer domesticus; assembly: GCF_036417665.1. Taxonomy (NCBI): domain Eukaryota; kingdom Metazoa; phylum Chordata; class Aves; order Passeriformes; family Passeridae; genus Passer; species Passer domesticus. The sequence continues at coordinate 191,696 of NW_026989900.1, read as the reverse complement.
GCTCTCCATCATTTATTTACCATCAGTCCTGGCTCAGCAGGGAGGTCCCAGAGGAGTGGAGGTGCCAATGTGAGCCCATCCCCAAGAGGGGCTGGAAGGAGGATCTGGGGAACTCCAGGCCTGTCAGCCTGACCTGGGTGCCTGGCAAGGTTATAGAACAGATCAGCTTGAGAGCCATCACAGGGCACCCACAGGATGGCTGAGGGATCAGAGCCAGCCAGCATGGATTTCAATATCTGCAATGATGATCTGCATGAGGGGATTGAGTCCAGCACCAGCAAATTTTCATATGACACCAAGCTGGGTGCAAGTGCAGATCTGCTGGAGGGCAGGAGGTCTCTGCACAGGGCCCTGGACAGGATGGATCCAGGGCCCAAATCCAGCAAGGTGAGGTTGAACAAGTCCAAGTGCTGGGTCCTGCACTTTGGCCACAACAACCCCTGCAGTGCTACAGGCTGGGGACAGAGTGGCTGGACAGCAGCCAGGCAGAAAGGGACCTGCAGGGACTGATGGACAGCAGGCTGGACATGAGGCAGCAGTGTGCCCAGGTGGCCAAGAAGGCCAATAGCTCCTGGCTTGGATCAGGAATGGTGTGGCCAGCAGGAACAGGGCAGTGATTCTTCCCCTGTGCTCAGCACTGGTTGGGCAGCACCTCAAGTGCCGTGTCCAGTTGTGGACCCCCAATTTAGGAAAGACATGGAATGGAGGGGCTGGAGTGTGTCCAGAGAAGGGCAACAAGGCTGGTGAGGGATCTGGAGCACAAGGCCTGTAAGGGATGGGTGAGAGAGCTGGGGTTGTTTATCTAGGAAAAGAGGAGGCTCAGGAGGGACAAGTTGGTGTCAGGGCACAGGTTGGACTTGATGATCTCCAAGGTCTTTTCCAGTCTTGATGATTCTGGGATTCTCTGAAACCACCCTTGCAGCAGTTGCAGGATGAGCCCTGGGCCTCCTCTTCAGAAGCTCCAGCAGCCCAGGTCCCTGAGCTTCTCCTGCCAGCCCCAAAGCCCATCCTGTCAGTCCTGCAGAGCCTCTGCAGCTCCTCCTCATTGCCCAGAACAGGGAGCCCCACAGGCAGACACAGCAGCCCAGATGTGCCCCCCGGCCTGGGGTGCCTCTGGCAAGGGAGCAGCACCAGGCACTGCAGGAGCCTGCAGACAATTCCTGCAGCACTTGGAGGATGATCCTGCTCCCCAAGGGATGTTCCCATGGTGCCAAGTCAGGAACTGGAATGGGGAGTGGGGCCAGAGAGGAAAGGGCAAACAGGGATGGGCTGTTTACAGGGGAGGGAACAGGGGCGGCAAAAGGAAGAAATTTGTGGCGGGAAGAGTAAAGAAAGCAGAGGTGAAGCCAAGGAAATGCTCAGGGCAGTTTGGGGGTGGCTGCCAGGCAGCCCTGGCTCTGACCAACAGTGTCTGCAGTGGGACAAGACACTCCCAGCTCATAGGATCAAACTTTCTGGCTGACTGCAGAGGCCAGGACAAAGCTGAGTGGTTTCCCTGGTGTCCCCCAGCCCTTGCTGGCCCCAGGGGCTGATGGCATTTGTGCTCCCTCAGGTTCATGTCCCCACAGCAGCAGCATGGGGCTGCTCCTGCCTGCTCTGTGCAATGCAAACAGGGGCTCCTGAGCCAGTGCTGCCGTGGCTGTGCCTGCAAGGATGCGGCACCTGTGTGAGCTGGGGGAGAGGCCAGGGCTGCAGAGGGGGGATGTTGTTGGCAGCTCCATCAGGACGCTCTGGGACGCTGCCCTGGGCTGTGCAGCGCACTGGGGATGGATCAGCCCCTGCTCTGCTGCTCCTTCCCGTCTCCCCCAGGGCCCTTGCAGAGCCCCAGCCATGCTGTTTGCCCCCAGCCTGCCCACGGCCAGCCTGGGGCTGCTCACCCTGGGGCTTTTCTGTGCTGAGCATTGGCCTGGCCGTGTTCTTGAGAGAGCCTGGGCAAGGAGCCTGGAGCGGCCAGGCCCTGGCCTGAGGCGTCAGCGCTGCCCCAGCAGTGCCCATGGCCTGTCCCTGCTGCAGCCCCGCCACTGCCACCCCCAGGACTGTGCCCGGCCCCGAGAGCACTCAGGCCCTGCAGCAACACCAGGGCCACCAGGGCAGCGGGGCAGGGCCACGGCGGCAGCAGCACTGGCAACACCAAGTGCTGCTGCTGCTGCTGCTGGGCACAGCTGCTGTGCCAGCACTGATCTGCCCCAGCTCTGCACACAGACATTGCTGCTGCAGCTCCAGAGAAGGCAACAAAAGGGCATCTCTACAGAAAACTGTGCTCGGTGCTCCTTTATTTCCTATAAAGCCACCGAGAGTGCAGCCTCTCATTGATGCTGTCTGTGGCCACAGGGAAGGTGGAGAGAAACAAGATGAGTTATGGCACAAACCATGACTTATCATTGATAACAATATGAAAAAAGTAAAACAGAGAAAAAGAATCTCCAAAATGAAACCAACAAAAAGTATCAAAGATAATTTTTATTGCAAATGATTTGCAGTTATTTTCCAGCACTTTAACGTTCCCGAAAAGCATCCAGTCATCAGTCTTCCCACTGTTTCCTTGAGCACCTGGTTCCTCAGGCTGTAGATGAGGGGGTTCAATGCTGGAGGCACCACCAAGTACAGAACTGACAGGGCTAGATCCAGGGATGGGGAAGAGATGGAGGGAGGCTTCACATGGGCAAACACTGCAGTGCTGAGGAACAGGGAGACCACGGCCAGGTGAGGAAGGCAGGTGGAAAAGGCTTTGTGCCGTCCCTGCTCAGAGGGGATCCTCATCACAGCCCTGAAGATCTGCACATAGGAGAAAACAATGAACACAAAACAGCCAAAACCTAAACAGGAGCTAACAACCATGAGACCAAGTTCCCTGTAATACGAGTGTGAGCAGGAGAGCTTGAGGATCTGGGGGATTTCACAGAAGAACTGGCCCAGGGCATTGCCATGGCACAGGGGCAGAGAAAATGTATTGGCTGCGTGCAGCAATGAATAGAGAAAGGCACTGGCCCAGGCAGCTGCTGCCATGTGGGCACAAGCTCTGCTGCCCAGGAGGGTCTCGTAGTGCAGGGGTTTGCAGATGGACACGTAGCGGTCGTAGCGCATGATGGTCAGGAGAAAATACTCTGCTGATAGGAAGAAATACAAAAGAAAGAGTTGTGCTGCACATCCTGAGTAGGAGATGTTGCTGGTGTCCCAGAGGGAATTGTGCATGGCTTTGGGGACAGTGGTGCAGATGGAGCCCAGGTCGCTGAGGGCCAGGTTGAGCAGGAAGAAGAACATGGGCGTGTGCAGGTGGTGGCCGCAGGCTACGGCGCTGATGATGAGGCCGTTGGCCAGGAGGGCAGCCAGGGAGATGCCCAGCAAGAGGCAGAAGTGCAGGAGCTGCAGCTGCCGCGTGTCTGCCAATGCCAGCAGGAGGAAGTGGCTGATGGAGCTGCTGTTGGACATTTGCTGTGGCTGGCCATGCAGTCCTGTTCAAGGAGGACACAGTGACGAGTCAGGGCTGACTTTGCTAAACAATGTTCAAGCCCTTTCTCCCAGCTCTGCCCCTGCTGCTCTGTGCCATCCAATTTTCCTTTTCTCAGAGCCCTTCCTTCAGCCCTGTGCCTGGAGCTCTGCTGGGATCTGGCCCCGTTGCTGTGATGAGCAGGGGCTCTGCCCATGGACACCAAGGGGTCAGCTTTGCTTTGCAGCAGTGGGGTCATGGGAACAGGGACAGGGGCCAGTCCTGGGCTTGGATTTCATCAGCCCAAACTGCTCCTGAGTCAGAGGAGCTCTGCTGCATCTCCTGTCCAAGGGCTAAGGAATGGTGACAGCCAAAGGCAGTTTGAGAGGGTTTCCTGCTGTGCCCAGGGAGATCAGAGAGAACTGAGCAATGCAAGAGCAGTGGCTGTGACTCAGTGAAGGGTGAGGGGAGTTGCTCTGTCACCCCATCTGTCCCCAGCTGCCATTTCTGAGATCCAGGGGAGTCCCTGTGCTCCCCTGGAAATCAGCCTGACACAGCTGAGAGCAGAGGGACCCACAGCAGAGCAAACTGGCTCAGCCTTCCTCAGAGTCTCAGCCCCACTCTGGCCAAGGACACTCCTGTCCCTCAGTGTCCCCTGGAGGCAGCTCACAGCTTGGATGGCATCCCAAGGACACACCAAGGGTCCTGTCCATGGCACTGCTTGAGGAGAGTTGGCTCATTGCCAGCCTGCCCTGCCCAGAGCTCCCCGGGCACAGGGAGCTGGGACACCCCATTGCTGAGCTCAGCCTGCACAGGAGGAGCCCAAGGGCTGGGCCTGACCCTGCAGCTGGAACTACCATCCCAGAGAGCCCCTCAGCAATGCCAGGAGCACCTGGGCAAGGCAAGGAGAGAGAAAGCCGGGCCTGAGGAAAAGCCTTTCCCTGCCCAGCCCTGCCCAGCCCCTGCCGGGCAGCACCAGGGCAGGGCAGTGGCCCTCAGGCCCTGTCAACAGGGAATGGGCACATGGCAGGAGAGATGCCCTTTATCTCTGCTGCTGCTCTGCCAGCCCACGAGGGACTGAGGGCCCTGAGCCCCCGGGCTGAGGGCTGTGCTGGCTGGGAGGGGACACGAGAGCTGTGCTGCTCAGGGCAGTGTCTGCCCTGCATGGCAGGGCTGGCAGTGCCACATCTGCCCTGCAGCAGGGCTTCCCTCTGCACTGCCTCCCTCCCTCCCTGCCCACGGCTCTGCTGCTGGAGCTGTCCCAGCCCGAGCTGCTCCTGTGGCCCCGGGCTGCTTCCCTGCCAGAGCTGCCAGAGCCCAGCCCAGCCCCTGGGCCAGCTCTGCCCTGCAGCTGCTCAGGGCTGCAGGGATTAAAGAACAGCTCCCCCAGCCTGGGCACCATGGAAAGCTGATGCTGGATGGGCCTGGAGGCTGGGGAGCGGGGGGGGCACTTGCTGAGGTTCCCAGGAAAACTCAGGGTGATGGTTTAAGAGCCTCACCCCCTGTTCTGCCCTGCACAGCTGAGTTTCCCTTGCCACCAAGCTGAGCCAGGGAAAAGTGGGAGCACAGATTCAGGAAAGCAGAGACCCAAGCAGGAAAGCCCTGCCCTGAATGAGCTCATGAAAAGTCCCCTCAGGAATGAGCTGGGCACGAGCTGGAGCTCTGAGCAGCCCTGGCCCACACAGCACCCTCTCCACAGCTGCAGGACCTGCCCTGGCAGGAGTCACTCCTTGCCCCCACAGCTCCCCTGACCTGTCCATGGGGAGCTGCCAGGCAGGCTGAGAGCTGCCCCTGGCAGGTGGCACATCCCCTGGGCTGGCCAAGAGCTCTGAGGGCTGCAGGACCTGCTCTGCAGGACAGCCCTGGGCAGCCCTGGCTGCAGCCCCAGCTTCAGACCCCGCAGCCATCCCTGGCAGCAGGAGCCGTCTTGCCCAGTCCCTCTGATGGTGCCCAGGGCAGCCCTGCTCTGCAGCACATCCTCCTCGTCCTGCTGCTCTGCCACAGAGAAATTGGGAGAGTCGTCCTGGCACATCCCTCAGGCTGTGGGGTGTGCTGGCTTCAGGAGATCCCTCCAGGAGCACAGGGGACATTGCCCTGCATCCACTGACTCACCATGTGGAGGGCTGTGAAGATCTTTGCCCCAGTGAAGTTTCATCTCAATGACTTCCTCAGCCTGTCTCTGCCTGCCTCCTGTCCCCTCAGTGCCTGCAGGCAGAGCCCTCAGCCCTGCTGGGCTGGGAGAGGAGCTGGTCCTGGGAAGAGCTGTTCCTTTAAAGCTCAGCAGCACAGACACAGCACAAGGACTTTAATGACCCTCTTGGGACTTGGGTGTTGTTTACATCAGACTCAGTCCCTGAGAGAGCCTTCCAAAGACTTCTCCAGAACTCAAAGTTAAATTGAAACTCCAAAGTTTCTTGAAGTTTTAATGGGTCCCACTGAGGGAGATGACTGAGAAAGTGTCCCCAGGTTCCAGTCAGAGCAGAACACTGGAGGCAGTGATGACAGCTGGGGACAAACAAGGCAAAGGTGTCTCTGGTGCTGAATAAACCTGGATGTGTTTCAGGAATGCAAAGGGCCAAGGCCTGAGCCCCAGCCCCTGGCAAGGCACATCCTGTCCCTCCCTCCTTGCTCAGGGCTCTTCCCGGGATGGGCTCTGGCATGTGGGGATGTGCAATGCCAAGGGCAGCACCATGGGGCGGCCCCTGCCAGGCTGCTGAGCAGGGACAAGCAGCCACCCTGTGATGTCACACAGCCCCTCGAATGTCACACAGCCACCTGTGATCTCATACATCATCCTGTGATGTCACAGAGCACCCTATGATGTAACACAGCCACCTGTGATGTCACAGTCCACTCTGGGATGTCATACAGCACCCTTATTTTCTCACAGAGCCAATTCTGGGATGTCACCCTGGAATGTCATGCAGCTGCATTGTGATGTCCCAGAAGACTCTGTGATGTCAGAAAGTTGCTTTGGGATGTCACAGTCTGTTCTGTGATGTCACAGTCTTCTCTAGGATGTTACACAGCCACCTAGTGATGTCACAACCCACTCGCTGATGTCACAGAGCCACCAGCTGTTACGTCCGGATCTGCTCTATGGCCTCATACTCTACTCCATGATGTCACAGACAGCTCTGTGATGTCACAACCCTCTGAGTGATGTCACAAAAACCTCTCTGTTATGTCATGCTGCCACTCTCTAATGTCACAGCACACACTTTGACCTCACAGCCTGCCCTATGATGTCCTACAGCCATGCCATGATGTCACAGCCCACTCTGTGCTGTCACACAGCCCCTTGCTGACATCACAGCTGCCCTGTGCCTCCATGACACAGCCACAGAGGTGCCGCTGTGACACAGCCCCCTCTGGGACATCCCCCAGCCCCTGCCAGTGCTGAGCCCCTGTCAGCTCTGGCTGTGCCCTGCTGGTGTCCCTGAGCTGCCCTGGCAGTGCCCCAGCCCTGCTGGGCTGTGCACAGGAGCTGCTCCTGGCCAGAGCTGTCTCTCTGCAGCGCTGCCCTTGCCAGGAGCTGCCTCTGGGCCAGGAGCCCGGCCCAGCTCAGCAGCACAGACACAGCAGCAGGACTTTAATGACCCTCTGGGGCTTTGGTGCTCTTTCTGTCTTCCATGGCCAAAGTGCTGCCCAAGTTGGCTCTGTCAGGGCCTTGCAGCTGCTGCCCATCCCTGTGCCCTGTGCAGCCCAGGCTGTCCTACGGTGTCCCTGCCCTGTGCCTCTGTCCCTGCAGGCTGTCGTCATCCCCCGGCTGCCCCACCTGGCTGGCCCCTTCCTTTGCTGACAGCTCTGCCTCCTGCCTGCCTCTGCCTGCCCACATAAAGCCTTGGGCTGCTCCAGCCTCCTTCTGGGGGACGTGTTGCACCACAGCCCTGCCCTGGCAGGGAAATTCCTTTCTCTTCATGTCCAGTCTGGGCCTCCCCAGGTGCCCTTGGTGCCATTATTGCCTTCTCATGCTTATATCCTCTTTGAAGAAAAGCTCCAGGCTCTCTGAAACCACCCTTCCAGCCCTCTCAGACTACTCCTGTTCTGTCCTCAGTCTCCACACCACTGGGCCCAGAGCTATCAGACTCTACATCCTGGTTATGTGATGAGGCCTCCAAACCCCATCTTGGGAGATTTTTTGGTCCTCTTCAAGGTCTGTGAAAATAGAAAAAAAGTGGTCAAAGTTATTTTCTCCCAAATCTTGCAGTGACAGAACAGGGGTCAATGTCTTTAAACTGAATGAGGGTGGATTTATTTTTGTTAAAACGAGGAAATATTTTCCAATTATGAGAGTGGCACAAAACTGCAACTGTTTTTCCAGAAAAGTGGATTCCCAACCCCAGGAATTCCACAAGAGCAGGACTTTTGTGCAGCCTGACACAGTAAAACCCCCTCATCCCCAAGGACAGATTTCCTGTTGTGTGGGTTCTCTGGTGTGCTGGGTACCCTCACAACGCTTCTGGCCAGAATGTCTGCTGAGGGCAGCCAGGCTGCTGCAGGGGCAGTGACCTCACAGCCATCACCATGGCAGCCCTGTGCCCTGGGCCATGCTCTCCCCTTTCCTCTGCCCCTGCCTTGTCTCTGCTGGGATGAAGAGTTTTGTCATCAATATCTTGTGCCCAAGGTGCTGGGGCCAATGGCTTCCCAGGCAGGCTCCTGGAGCAGAAGTGGCTTTTCAGAGCCCAGGCAGAAATGAGCCCTGAGGCAGCAGCTCTGCAGTGCTGGCCACCAGGCCGGGCTGCCAAGGGAGGCTTCTGGCCATGGCCTGCAAGCAGCTGCTGCTGCCAAGGTGCCTTTGGTGCCTCAGGCTCTGCCTGGCACAGCTCCCAGCACGGCACTCTGCCCTTGTGCCCGAGCCCTTCCCTGTGCTGGGGCTGGCCTGGGGCTTTTCCTGCAGCGGGACCTGCCCTGCTGATGGCACAGGAAAGGCAGTTCCTGCTGGAGCAGGAGGCTCTGCCTGCAATGGGCTCCAACAACTCCAGCAAGGCCCTGTTGACTTCAAAATTGCTTCCTGGAGCACTATATTCTAATAACTGTTATAATTCCAGTACTGTGGTTAAGACGTTTCTGACTAATCATGATCACAATCCATCAGGGCTGTATTTATATAAATTTATCTGGTATTCCATCGTTAATCGTGTGGGACAAATTGCATTAAGGTTCAATTCCACCTCTCCAATCTTTTATACATAAACCTTTGACAAACCCTGGGGCTGGGATTGGATGCAGCCTCTCCCAGTCTCCTCTATTAGAAGGAATTTTAGAAGTCTAGGGGTCCTGCAGGGATTTGAGGTTCCATGGTGGCTGTTTGAAGTAATTTCTCCACTTCATGTCTCAACAGGTGTTTCTGTAATAAAGAAATGAAGCTTTGCCTGAAGCTCCCACTGTGCCCATGACAGGAACCCCTGTGAGTGTCTGGGACATCCTGGCTCTTTGGCAGCCTGGGGACTCCTGCAATGTCACCGTGGAGCCCCCGTGAGTGCCTGTGACAGATCAGTGCCTTTGCAGCCCAAGGTGCCCTGGGATGTCACCATGGAATGGCTGTGACTGCCTCTGACCACAGGGCTCTTTACCATCCCCAGAAACCCCTGGGAGGTGTCCATGGAGCCCCTGTCTCTGCCTGTGACATTCCAGCTCTTGAACAGCCTGAAGACTCTTGGAAAGTCCCCATGGAACCCCTCTGAGGGCCTGTGACAAATCTGATCCTTAGCAGGCAACCATCACCTGGACCCTGTTGGAATGGGTCATGGGATCCCAGATGCACAGAACTGGCTGAGCTGGGAGGGACCCATCAGGATCCTGGAGTCCAACTGCTGGCCCTGCACAGGACACCCCAACAATGCCAGCCTCGGCCTGGCAGCGCTGTCCAAATGCTGCTGGAGCTCAGAGAGCCCTGGAGCTGGGAGCCTTCCCTGGGGAGCCTGGGCACTGCCCCAGCAGCCTCTGGGCAAAAACCTTTTCCTGAGATCCAAGCTGAGCCTGCCCCAACTCAGCTGCAGCCGTTCCCTCCAGTCCTGTCCCTGGGCACCAGAGGGAAGAGGTTCCCACAGCCCCAGCCAGGGACCCGCTGCCAAGGCTGTTGCCATGGCCACCAGGGCTGGGACCAGCTGGGATGCTCGGTTTCCACAGTCTGGAGTTTAGGAATGGGATTCCCCAATTTCTTGCTCCCGCTAAAACCGCGCTGCCGCTCGCTGCCCTCCTGCCTCCCATGGAATGCACAAAAGGCAAAGATCCTGGGCTGGGATAAGAACAATTTATTTGGAACAGCAACGAGATAAAGGACAAACAGGAACAGAAACAATACTGCTGACAGAAGGGAAAAGAAAATCTATTTACAGGGAAAACCAAAACACAACTCACTGGGTCATCCTGGCCACATATTTCCTCCTGCCTGGGAAGGACACCCTTCTCCTCAGGGAGAGAGAGACCCTTTCCTGCCTCTGGCAATGACCTGAGGAGGGATTGGATATAATGACATGGCCCTGGCCAGAACCTCATGTTCTTCCATCCCACATCAGGTCATTTCCAGGGGCAGGAAAAGGGACAGGTGTCTTCCCAGCATGGATTACATTGAACATGGATCACAGGTCTCTTCCCAACGTGGGTCCTCCAATTGGGTATGAAGCTGGAGCCAGGCACAAAGCTCTCCCTGCAGTTGGGGCATTTGCAGGGCTTCCCTTTCTGGTGCCTCTGTTGGTGTCTGGTCACGTGCAAGTTCTGGGTGAAGCTCTTCCCACACTGGGCACACTCGTAGGGCCTCTCCCCAGTGTGGATGCGCTGGTGGGTGGCGAGGTGGGAGTTGTACTTGAAGCCCTTCCCGCAGTCGGGGCAGAGGAAGGGCCTCTCCTCTGAGTGAATCTGCTCATGCAGGAGGAGATTGGAGCTGGTGTGAAACCTCTTCTGACACTGGGGACACTCATAGGGCCTCTCCCCAGTGTGGATGTGTTGGTGGGTCACAAGGGTGGATCTGCAGCTGAAGCCCTTCCCACATTTCCCACACTCGTAGGCCCATTCCCCGGTGTGGATCATCTGGTGGCGGATCAGGGTGCTGCTCTGCCTGAAGCTCTTCCCACACTCCAAGCACTTGTGTGGTTTCTCCCCATCACGAAGCTGCTCATGGACCACCAGCTCTGATCCCTGGCTGAAGCTCTGTCCACCTTCCTGGCACAGGGTGGGTCTTTCCTCCTCAGAGCACCCTGGGCTGGGTTTGCAGGCCCTCATCCTGTGGGATCTCTTGGGCTTTACCTCCCCGTTCGATTCCTGTGCCATGGAGTCCTTCAAAACTGCTTCTTCCATGAGGTTCTGTTGTGAAGATTTGTCCTCTCTGGTCTCCGTCCTCATCTTCTTCTCTGGGGAAGGTAGGACAAGGAGAGGATATAATTTGCCTCCATGCCAAAGGGAAAGGGAACGAGATAACCCCAGTGCATCCCCAGCAGGATGGCCAAGGCAGAGGGGCTATCCTGCAGCTACAGGCCATGCTGAGCTGGGAGATGGAGCAGGAGAGAAGGGGAAAGGGACACTGACTTCCTCCTCACCTGCCTGCGTTTCTCAGGGCATCTTTCTCTTCCCTGCAGCCTTCTCCTCCACTGGGCCAAGGTTTGGGAATGGGAAATCCTGGTTTCGGGAAACACAAGGGATGAGCACAGTGAGTCTGAAGGTCCTCTGCCCAAGTCCATCTCCAGAAGTCACCTGGTGTCCATAAAAACCTTCAAAAAGCAAAAGTGAATGAAAAAAGGCACCAGGAGTGTCCCATTTCCAGTCTCATCCCTCTGGGGCTCTGGTGGTGGCCCCTTTCATGGCTGCTGAGGATCCCTGGCCTCCCCAGGGATAAGAAGGTTGGAGAGCCCCCCCAGGCCTGAGCACCTTCAGCGGTGAGAGGGACACAGAGCCCCTGGTTCCCAGCCCTGCACAAGCATTTCCCGAGGCCAGAGGGATGGAGACTCCCTCGAGCATCCTGCAGGACGAGGGGACGAGACTGCCCTGAGCATCCCCTTGACATGAGGGTGAGAGAGAGGGAAACCCCCCAGGCATTCCCTGGGGTGAGAATGATGGAGACCCCCTGGGGAATGGCCTGGGGTGACAGGGACAGGGACGCCCCCCTGGGGGACAGGGACACCCCCTCAAGAATGGCCTGGGGTGGGAGGGACAACGCCCCCCAAGCCCTTCCCAAGCATCCCCCAGGGTGAGAGGCGCAAAGACCCCTCCAGCATCCCCTGGGCACTGGACAAAATAAACTTGGCAGAAATTAAATTTAATACTGTATAAATCAGTTTTATGAAGATTTGATTTTGTCAGAAGTCACATGTGAGGAAAACACAAATAAATCCCAAACATTAATAAATGAACAATAGAAGCAATTCTGTGGCAATTCCAAGTTTCACGGTTCCTGCACAGCTCCAGCTCAGCTGCTGGAAGGTTCTGATTAAAAAAAAAAAAAAAAAGAAATGGAAGTGAAAATTTCACCCAATAGAGATTATTGAAAGGAAGGAAAAATCTGTATAGCTGTGACAAAGGTGACAGGGACAATAATTGTTCTCACATATGGAAAAGTCCCCAAGCCTCAGAATGGTGGAGTTATTTGGGAATTTAGCTACTTGAGCTGGGCTTCTTCTAGGACTTTTAGCAGCCTTGTGCTCCTAACCTTGAGGTGAATGAACCTTATCAGTCTCCCTGGTAACATTTGCAACCTTTCCTCCGGTGATTTAACAAACATTTCATGGAAAGACAACAATATATTTTCTTTACACTGGCCACCCACAACAGCCATTTTCCTCATCAGTTCTCCCCCAAGCCACACAGAGGAATCTGCATTCAAGTTTCCAAGTTTCCTCTGGAAAGAAAGAGCCCTCCTCCCACAGAGGAGGGAACCATGCTGTTGTCTTGGTCAGAGAACAGTGCCTGAACTCACTGTGCCAAAATATTGCACACAATCTGGTTAAGAAAATTGTTAGAGATGCCTCTGCCCCAATTAAGGTGCTAACGAGACCAAATGCAAAGTGGATTTTATTGAACAGTCAATGTGAGGTAGAGAGAGATGGAATAAAAGAGAAAAAAGGGGGAGGGCAAGAGAGTGACAGGGACAGAGACCTCCCCTGGGGCAGGGCAAGTGTGACATTGTCCCCTGTGTGTGAGGCCTTCTCAGGGTGAGGGTTTTACACCTGAGCCAGTTAGGGTAGGGGGGGTGGTGTTCACCCCAGCAGCAGGGATTACCCCACTGTTTCAGGTTGCAGTGCAAGATGTAACCAAATGCATGTTTTCCATCACCACCTTTAGAAACTGTTGTAAACAGGCGGGGTAGTGTTCTTTATCTCTTCCATGACTCAGCCCTGATTACGCCCTCCAGGGGCTCTCTTCTGTGAATGGGCCATTGAGTGTCCCTGCAGGACTGATAAAATGACATCATCCCATTGTGGGATGCTCCGCCCAGGGGGAGGAGCCAACCATTCCTACCTGCATATAAGCTGAGGCTTCTGGCACCAGGAGCACCTTGCCTACTGGATTCCCAGAGGACAAGAGCTCCATCACCACCACTGGACTTCAGAGGAGGACCAGACCCTTCTACAGGATCACTGCTTTGACAGAATCACGATCATCACTGCAACAGGACTGCAGCCACCATTTAATGGGACTGCTACCACCACCCCGACCAGCAGGGTGTCAGGTTATATCCTGACTCTTTCCATTTAAGGCAGTGTTTCTGTATCATTGCCTTGATCTTAATTTTCTTCTTAAATTGTAATTCTGGCTTAGACTCTCCCCCTAGTTTGCCCTCAAACCAGTACAAAACTCAATGCACTCATCTCTTGTTTTCCTCCCAAAACAGAATTTCCCATCCCCAAACCACTGCCAGATGGAGGAGAAGGCTGCGAGGAAGAGGAAGATGTCCCGGGACCACCAGGTAGGTGAGGAGGAAGTCACAGCTCATTTCCCTCTCTTTCCTGCTCCATCTCCCTGCCCAGCACAGCCCAAGGCTGCAGGACAACTCTGCTTTCAATGCCGTCCTGCCAGGGATGCACGGGGAGGATCTCCTTCCCCTTCCCTCTGGCACAGAGGCAAATCCCATCCTCTCCTTGCCCTGCCTTCCCCAGACAAGGAGCTGAGGATGGAGACCAGCGACGACAAATCTCCACAGCAGAACCTTGTGGAAGAGGCTGTTTTGAGTGGCTCCATGGCACAGGAATCCAGTGGGGAAGAAAATTCCCTGAGATACTGCAGGAGGAGGGGCTCCAAATCCAGCCCAGGGTGCTCTGAGGAGGAAAGACCCACCCTGTGCCAGGAAGGTGGACAGAGCTTCAGCCAGGGATCAGAGCTGGTGATCCATGAGCAGCTTCATGATGGGGAGAAGCCCTACAAGTGCTTGGAGTGTGGGAAGAGCTTCAGGTGGAGCAGCCACCTGATCAGCCACCAGATGATCCACACTGGGGAATGGCCCTACGAGTGTGGGAAATGTGGGAAGGGCTTCAGCTACAGATCCACCCTTGTGACCCACCAACGCATCCACACCGGGGAGAGGCTCTATGAATGTCTTGAGTGTCAGAAGAGATTTCAGACCCGCTACAATCTCCTCAGGCACCAAAGGATTCACACTGATGAGAGGCCCTTCCTCTGCCCTGACTGCGGGAAGGGCTTCAAGCAGAATTCCCACCTCGTCACCCACCAGAGCATCCACACTGATGAGAGGCCCTTCCGCTGCCATGACTGTGGGAAGGGCTTCAAGCAAAACTCCACCCTCATCACCCACTGGCGCATCCACACTGGGGAGAGGCCTTACGAGTGTCCCAAGTGTGGGAAGAGCTTCACCCACAGTTCTAATTTAACCAGACACCAACAGAGGCACCAGTAAGGGAAGCCCTGCAAATGCCCCAACTGCAGGAAGAGCTTCATGCACTGCTGCAGTGTCATCCCCCTTTGGATGACCCATGCTGGTCAGAGTCCTGGTGATCCATGTTCCCAGTGATCCATACTGGGAAGACACCTGTCCCTTCTCCTGCCCCTGCCGATGGCATGATGTGGGATTGATGAACATGAGGGTTTGGCCATGGCTGTGTCGTTACATTCACTCCCACCTCAGATCATTGCCATGGGCAAGAAAGGGAATCTCTCTATCTTCCTACGAGAAGAGTGTCCTTTCTTGGCAGGAGGAAATTGTGTCTGGGAAGAGACAGTCATCTCAGTTGTAGTTTTCCATTTTTCTTATCCCTTTTGTTATCAATATTGTTGCTGTTCCTGTTTGTTCCTGATCTTGTTGCTGTTCCCAATAAATTGTTCCTATCCTAGCCCAGGATCTTTGCCTTTTGTGCTTTCCATGGGAGGCAGGAGGCTACCAATCGGCAGCAGGGTTTTAGCGGGACCAGAAAATTGGGGAATCCCATTCCTGAACCCCACCCTGTGGAAACCAAGCATCCCAGGTGGTCCCAGCCCTGGTTGCCATGCTAAGGATCAGATTTGTCACAGGCCCTCAGAGGGGTTCCATGGGGACTTTCCAAGAGTCTTCAGGCTGTTCAAGAGCTGGAATGTCACAGGCAGAGACAGGGGCTCCATGGACACCTCCCAGGGGTTTCTGGGGATGGTAAAGAGCCCTGTGGTCAGAGGCAGTCACAGCCATTCCATGGTGACATCCCAGGGCACCTTGGGCTGCAAAGGCACTGATCTGTCACAGGCACTCACGGGGGCTCCACGGTGACATTGCAGGAGTCCCCAGGCTGCCAAAGAGCAGGGATGTCCCAGACACTCACAGGGGTTCCTGTCATGGGCACAGTGGGAGCTTCAGGCAAAAGCTTCATTTCTTTATTGGAGAAACTCCTCCTGAGTCAGGAGGTGGAGAAATGGCACCCAACACCCACCATGGATCCTCAAACCCCTGCAGGACCCCTAGACTTCTAAAATTCCTTCTGAAAGAGGAGACTGGGAGCGGCTGGATCGAATCCCAGGCCCAGACTTTGTCAAAGGTGTAAAAGATTGGACAGGTAGTATTGAACCTTAATTCAATTTGTCCCACAGGATTAACAATGGAATACCAGATATATTTATATAAATACAGCTCTGATTGATTCTGATCATGATTAGATAACATGCCTTATTTACACCACAGAGTAAATTTTTAAAAAACCAGTTATTTACTCCACAATACAGGAACTATAACAATTATTTGAATATAGTGCTCCAGGAAGCAATTTTGAAGTCAACAGGGCCTGGCTGGAGTTGTTGGAGCCCATTGCAGGCAGAGCCTCCTGCTCCAGCAGGAACTGCCTTTCCTGTGCCATCAGCAGGGCAGGTCCCGCTGAAGGAAAAGCCCCAGGCCAGCCCCAGCACAGGGAAGGGCTCGGGCACAAGGGCAGAGTGCCGTGCTGGGAGCTGTGCCAGGCAGAGCCTGAGGCACCAAAGGCACCTTGGCAGCAGCAGCTGCTTGCAGGCCATGGCCAGAAGCCTCCCTTGGCAGCCCGGCCTGGTGGCCAGCACTGCAGAGCTGCTGCCTCAGGGCTCATTTCTGCCTGGGCTCTGAAAAGCCACTTCTGCTCCAGGAGCCTGCCTGGGAAGCCATTGGCCCCAGGACCTTCGGGACAAGATATGAATGACAAAACTCTTCATGCCAGCAGAGACAAGGCAGGGGCAGAGGAGAGGGGAGAGCCAGGACCAGGGAACAGGGCTGCCATGGTGATGGCTGTGAGGTCCCGGCCCCTGCAGCAGCCTGGCTTCCCTCAGCAGACATTCTGGCCATAAGCGTTGTGAGGGCACCCAGCATATCAGAGAACCCACACAACAGGAATTCCATCCTTGGGGAAGAGAGAGTTTCGCTGGGTCAGGTTGCACAAAGCTCCTGCTCTTGGACAATTCCTATGATTCCTGTGATGTGGAATCCAGTTCTCTGGAAAAACAGTTGCAGTTTTGTGCCACTGTCATCATTGTAAAATATTTCTCCTTCTAAGAAATGTAAATCCACCCTCATTCAGTTGAGCGATATCGACTCCTGTTCTTTTACTGCAAGATGTGGGACAAAATAATGTTGACCACTATTTTTCCATTTTCACAGACCTTGAAAAGTAACCAAAAGTCTCCCAAGATGGGGTTTGGACGCCTCATCACATAACCAGCAGGTAGAAAGTGGTGGCTCTTGCCTCAGTGGTGTGGAGAATGAGGACAGAACAGGAGCAGCCCGAGAGGGATTGAAGGGTGGTTTCAGAGAGGCTGGAGTTTTTCTTCATTGTATAAAACACCCAGAGAAAGAAATAATGGCACCAAGGGTGTGGAGTTCCCCGGCCCCAGGAAGCAGGCATTCTACCCAGACAGACAGCATCAAGTGAGTAGCGTGATTTAAAGAGGATTCGGCCCCTCCACCCTGTGGGGTGTGCCTCTGCAAACCCAGGAAAAGACACTCCACCCCATCTGGTCAAAAAAGGAGTGGCCACAGAACATTTTTCCTTTTCTGTAACCTCATTGGTCCAAATTCTACTGCAAAGTCCCCGCCACACATTTTTCCATTGGTTGTCCTCCCCGATCCACTCCTTTGCAGTGCCCTGCTCCTTCTGCTATTGGATCCAACCCTAAACTCCACCTCTACCCTGTCATATAAAACCCATGACAAGCCACCACCCCCTCTCCCCCTTCATTTCTTGTCTTGGTACCTGGCACAATAAAGGATCCTGGGCTTTGCTAAACCAAGACCCATCCTGTTGCCTTCCTTTCCCTGTTGGTCATCGATGCCTGCCTGAGGTCTGAGACTCTGGGGCCTGGGGGAGTTGTTTTGCTGCTTACTGCAGTGGAACACAACACAAGGGCATCTGGGGAGGACCAGACATGAAGAGAAAGGAATTTCCTCCCCCAAGGCAGGGTGCAGAAGGAGCCTGGAGCAGCCCAAGGCTTTTTGTGTGCAGGCAGAGGCAGGCAGGAGGCAGAGCTGTCAGCAAAGGAAGGGGCCAGCCAGGTGGGGCAGCCGGGGGATGACGACAGCTTGCAGGGACAGAGGCGCAGGGCAGGGACACCGTAGGACAGCCTGGGCTGCACAGGGCACAGGGATGGGCAGCAGCTGCAAGGCACTGACAGAGCCAACTTGGGCAGCACTTTGGCCATGGCTGCTGGCCCTGGGCCTGAGCCAGGAGCAGGAGACAAGTGACCCTTGCAGGCCTGGGGCCTCATTGCCTCCTTGTCCCTGCCCAGCAGCCTGGCAGGGGCCGCCCCATGGTGCTGCCCTTGGCATTGCACATCCCCACATGCCAGTGCCCATCCCGGGAAGAGCCCTGAGCAAGGAGGGAGGAACGGGATCTGCCTTGCCAGGGGCTGGGGCTCAGGCCTTGGGCCTTTGCATTCCTGAAACACATCCAGGTTTGCTCAGCACCAGAGACACCTTTGCCTTGTTTGTCTCCAGCTGTCATCACTGCCTGCAATGTTCTGCTCTACCTGGAACCTGGGAACACATTCACATGAGTTGTGTCCCTCCTTGGGACCCATTAGAAGTTAATAAAAGTTCGAAGTTTGAATCTGATTTGGAGTTCTTCAGAAGTTCTTTGAGGATACTCTGAGGGACTGAGTCTGATGCAAAGAGCACCAAAGCCCCAGAGGGTCATTAAAGTCCTGGTGCTGTGTCTGTGCTGCTGAGCTGGGCTGGGCTCCTGGCCCAGAGGCAGCTCCTGGCAAGGGCAGCGCTGCAGAGAGACAGCTCTGGCCAGGAGCAGCTCCTGTGCACAGCCCAGCAGGGCTGGGGCACTGCCAGGGCAGCTCAGGGACACCAGCAGGGCACAGACAGAGCTGACAGGGGCTCAGCACGGGCAGGGGCTGGGGGATGTTCCAGAGGGGGCTGTGTCACAGCGACACCTCTGTGGCTGTGTCCTAGAGGCACAGAGCAGCTGTGATGTCAGCAAGGGGCTGTGTGACAGCACAGAGTGGGCTGTGTGAGGTCACAGGTTGGGCTATGACATCACAGAGTTTGTTGTGTCAGGTCGTTGAGCAACTACAGCATCAAAGAGGGGTAACTGTGTGACATCACAGAGCAGGCTGTGACATCATGACATCACTGTATGACATCATAGAGCAGGCTGTATGGTCACAGTGTGTGCTGTGACACTACAGAGTGGCAATATGGTATCACAGAGAGGGTTTTGTGACATTACTGAGGGTGTTGTGACATCACAGAGCTGTCTGCAATGTCATAGAGTAGGGTGTGAGGCCATGGAGTAGCCTCTGCCATCACGCAAGGTGGCTCTGTGATATCAGAGAATGGGATGTGAAATCACAGAGTGAGTGAGTAACATCATAGAGCCAGATGTGACATCACAGAACAGACTGTGACATCACATGGTGACTTTATGACATCACTGAATCTTCTGTGACATCACAGAGCAGCTTTACAGTATCACAGAGTGATATCCCATCATTGGCCCTGTGATATCATGAAGGGGCTTTGCGACATCACAGAGCAGGCTGTGACATCACAGAGAAGTAGTGTGTCATCAGTGAGTTGCCTGTGACATCATCGAGTAGGCGCTGTGACATCATAGAATAGGTTCTGCCATCACAGGGTATCTGTGTGACATCACAGAGGGGATGTGACATCACAGAATGGCTGTGTGACATCCCAGGGTAGGATGTGTAATATCATAATGACCGCTGTGTCATCACAAAGGGGCTGTGTGTCATCACAGGGGCTGTTTGACATCACAGGATGCTGTGTGACATCACAGGAAGCTGTGTGACATCCCAGGGGCTGTGTGATGTCACTGGGGAGGTCACTCTGCCCCAGCCCCCCTCACAGTTCCCCCAGAGCAGTCCAACGCTGCTCGTGCACAGCGGGGTCCCCTGTCCCCCCGGGTCCCCCCGCCCCCGGCGCCACAGCCTCCCCCAGAGGATGTTCCACGAGATCGACCCCAGAGCCTGACACGGGGACGGGGGGCCGGAGCCCTGGGGGGTGGGAAAGGGGGACAGGGACCCCCCGGCAGTGTCCCCGTGTCCCCCAGGGCCAGAGCCTGGGCCA
The DNA here is from genome assembly GCF_036417665.1 of Passer domesticus. Taxonomy (NCBI): domain Eukaryota; kingdom Metazoa; phylum Chordata; class Aves; order Passeriformes; family Passeridae; genus Passer; species Passer domesticus. The sequence goes on along the minus strand of NW_026989900.1, from coordinate 172,302 downwards.
GGGCTCCTTCACCCTGTTACAAACGAGGGCTTGAGAGCGCTGAAAAAATCCTCGGCAAGGGATCAGCAAAAACCAGATTTAATATTAAGTGACAGCACCACAAAGTTCCTTGGAAAGAGTGACTTTGCCCCTGACTGGACACTTCAGGCACATCAAGGAAACAAAGCAACAACAAAACCAAATCAAATTCAGGCAGTCAAACCAGAAATGAACCATGAACAGTCCCTGTGTGTGTGCGCGTGTGTGTGTGCGCGACATAAGGACAGTGAGGGCAAGGATAAAAGGAATACAGCCTAAAAGCTGAACAGAGCTCAAAGTTAACAGGACTTAACTTATACCTTAACCTTAACTGATACCTTACACATCAGAGTTTAGCAAAAGAACAACACATAACAGTATTTAACCTAACTTACAATGGCTTATAGGTCATTATAAGTTAGTTTAAATATGACTTAGTAATTTAACAGAGGAATAACACTTAATAATATTTAACTTAGCTTATAACTTAAACTTAACAACTTAGCAAAAGAACAACACTTAGCAGCATTTAACTTAGCTTAGACCTCGTGACTTAACCTGACTTACAGACCTGACTGACTCAGCTGTCCAAGGCACTCAAGCCCCGCAGAGAGTAGCATTTCTGCCACATTTCCCCAGCACAGGCACCCCTGTGTGCACACAGACACAAAGAGTCAGTGCAAGGCACCTGTGAGAAATTCCCCTGAGGGCAGGAAATGCTCCCTGTGGATGCTTTGGCATCTCCCCAGAGGGTGAAGGGTTGAGCCTGGAGGAGTGGGGGGATCGGCCCAGGCTCCCTCGTTGTCCAGGATCCCCGAGTGCAGCAAACAGGAGAGTTCCCGGCTGGGAGAGGCCCCACTCAGAGGGAGTCGCTGGCCCAGGAGAGCTCCAAGAGGCTCCTTTTCAGCGCTGTTTGTAGGGCCCCAAGAGAGGGGCTGCAGTCACAGCAATGGTTCATCCTGGCCACACTTGGCATCAACAGCTTTCTTTGGCACTGTGAGAACAGGAATGTTGTGCCACTGAGGGAACAAAACCCGTTCCCAGGGCTGCTCCTACAGCAACCAGGAGCTGGCTGGGCACAGCAGTGGCTGGAGCAGACAGTGTTTGTGCTGAGTGGCAGAGGAGCTGAGCCCAGGGGCTGTTGGCCAAGGCCGAGGCCCAAGGAGCATTTCTGAGCTGGCAGGACGGCCTGAGAAGGGGAGGGGGGAATGCAGCAGCACAGGGCCCATGGAAGCAAGGGACCATGGTGACACTGTGGGGTCTCATGGAATCATGGAGAGCACTGTGACATTGCTGGGACTCATGGCACCAAGGGGACCGTACTGTCGCTCTGTGGCTCCATGGAATGTAGGGATCATTGTGATACTGTGAGGCCCCATCAAAGCAAGGGGCCATTGTGACACCACAGGGCCTCCTGGAACTGTGGAGACCATTATGACACTTTGGGGTGTCATGGAATCATTGGAGGCCATTGTGACTTTGTGAGACTCCATGGAGACAAAAGTCCATCGAGACATTGCAAGGCGTTATGGCATCATGGAGAGACAATTAAGAGACTTCACAGCCTCGTGGAACCAAGGGGCCATTTTGACACTGAGGCACACCATAGAATCGTGGAGACATTGTGACATTGAGGGGACTCATGGGATCATGGAGACCATTGTGACAATATGAGGGCCCAGGAAATATTCAAAGCATGGAGACACTGTAAGGCCTTATGGAACCAGTGAGACCATTGTGACCCTGGGGGTCCCCACAGAACCAAGAGGACCATTGTGGTATTGTGGGGCCTCGTGAAACCAAGAGGCCTTTGTGACACTGCAGGGCTGCATGGAACCAAAGCTCCAGGGTGGCACTGGAGCCTTATGTCATCAGAGGTCCATTGTCACACTGTGGAGATAATGGAGATTATTGTGACGCTTCAAACTCCCAGGATCCAGAGGTCCATGTGACATTGCAGGGCTCATGTAACCAAGGGAACATGGGACAGGTTTGGCTGGTTTGGCCTCACAGGGGCTGCCAGACAGCTGATCTTGGCAGGTTAAGGGTCTCTTCTGAACTGCTTTTCAAATACTGGGGCTCTGTGCTTTCCTTCCTATGGAAAAGAACTGTCCTTCTTCTCCAGGCACCCATGCCCAGAATTGGGATTTCACCTCCAAATTTCCTTATATCCAGGGAATGTTCCCATTGGAATATTGCCAGGACAAGTCTTGCTGGCAGTGATTTCTCATATGTCCCCAAAACACTGGGGAAGGATCTGTGCTTTCTTCCTATGGGAAAGAACTGTCCTGCTTCTCCAGGCACCCATGGCTGAGACTGGGATTCCACCTCCAAAATTCCTAAAATTCAAAGACTGCTCCCAGACAAAATCTGCCATTCCTGACAAGGCTGGATGGCCTTGGACTAGTGAGGCTCTCACCTGCATTCTAAACACTGGGGCTCTGTGCTTTCCTTCCTATGGAAAAGAACTGTCCTTCATGTCCAGGTGCCCATGGCCAGAGTTCGGATTTCACCTCCCACATTCCCTACTGTGACAGACTGAAGGAGATTGTTGGCTCAAAACATTTCATTTGAAGCAGAGGAAGGGGCAGGTCCAGCCTTGCCCTGCCCTGGAACCCCAATCCCCCCAGAGCCTCTATCCCAGCCCAGCAGTGTCTGCCAGTCCCTGGCACAGCCCAGGCAATGCTCCACAGCCACCTCTGCAGCCCCCAGCCCAGCTCCTGAATGTCTCCTTGGGCGGTCTGGGCATGTAGAAGAATGAGCCCCTTGAGGGCTGACCCTGTTTGGACAAGCTGCTCCTCACCCCCAGCCTCACCATGTCTGGGATGCCTGGCTCCTCCCTCTGGGCAGAGCACCTCACAGTGGGATGATGTAATTTTTATCAGTCCTGCAGTTACACTCAATGGCCCATTAACAAAAGATATCTCCCTGGAGGGAGGATTGATTTGTTGAAGAGATAAATAAAACTGCCCAATTAGCAGAATATAACTGCCCTACCTGTGACAGATGGCAAATACAATACATGCATTGTCTTTCAATCCAGTACAACAGGAGTTCAAATTAATGGAATTTAACTTAACATTGCTCAAATCTAACAATAATGAAGCTTAACTTTGCTTAGTGTTATCAACCCGGAATTTGGATTAAATTAAACATTAGAGAATCAAAAATTTATATCCTTAAAAGTTATACATACAACAAAATTTAACTTATTCTGATGCTATTAATGGAAATAAGGCACTGAAAAAGTTGAACAATCCGCAATTGAAATAACAGTGTGATGGATTTACTGGAGGGATTAAAAGGATGTAATAAGTATGTCATGTTTTTATGTAATTTAGTTTTGAGAGAAGCCCATGGTAGCCAAAAATTTTATGCAAGCATAAATTTACTAAGACCTTTTAAAGTGCAGTTTTCCTGAAAGAAACAATGTGGAATTCAGCAAAATGCCTGGCAAACCAGCAGCTTCTTGAAATTGTATTTAGTGTCATTCCAGATGGTCAATTTACCAGCATTTCTGTTAAAGAACCTCCGGCCAGTGCCGTGGTGGGGGGGCCTGGTGGAGCTGCGCCGGGGGCTCGGGGGAACCGCGCCGGGAGCAGCCGAGCCACGCACCCCAAAGCGCGCGCGGTTCCCCCTCCTGCCCCAGAGCCTGTGAATGTGCCTCCGTGCCAGAGGGAAGGGGCAGGAGATCCCCCAGTGCATCCCCAGCAGGACGGCATTGGCAGTGGGGTTGTCCTGCAGCCAGGGGCCATGCTGGGCTGGGAGATGGAGCAGAAGAGAGGGGGAAAGGGGCACTGACTTCCTCCTCACCTGCCTGAGTTTCTCAGAGCATCTTTCTCTTCCCTGCAGCCTTCTCCTACATGGGCCAAGGTTTGGTAATGGGAAATCCTGGTTTGGGGAAAAACAAGGGATGAGCACAGTGAGTCTGAAGGTCCTCTGCTCAAGTCCATCTCTAGAAGTCACCTGCTGTCCATAAAAACCTTCAAAAAGCGGAAGTGAATTAAAAAAAAAAAGGCACCAGGAGTGTCCCATTTCGAGTCTCATCCCTCTGGGTCTCTGGTGGTGCCTCCTGTCATGGCTGCTGAGGATCCCCGGCCTCCCCAGGGATGAGAAGGTCAGAGCGCCCCCCCAGCCCTAAGCACCCTCAGCGGTGAGAGGGACACAGAGCCCCTGGTCCCCAGCCCTGCACAAGCATTCCCTGAGGCCAGCGGGATGGAGAGACACCAGAGCAACCACCAGGGCAAGGGGACAGAAACCCCTGAGCATCCCATGGGCTGAGAGGGACAGAGACTGCCCCAAGCACCCCCTTGGCATGGGGGTGAGCACCCCACTTCATGGGCTGAGAATAATGGAGACCCACTGGGGAATGGCCTGGGGTGACAGGGACATGGACAACCCTCCCATGCCCCTCCCAAGCATGGCCCAGGGCGAGAGGCGCAAAGACCCCTTCAGCATCCCCTGGGCACTGGACAAAATAAACTTGGCAGGAATTAAATTTAACGCTGCATAAATCACTTGGATGAAGATTTGATTTTTTCACAAGTAACATTAGAGGAGAAAACAAATAAATCCCAAAGATTAATAAACCAACAATAGAAGCAATTCTGTGGCAATTCCAAGTTTCATCGGTTCCTGTACAGCTCCAGCTCAGCTGCTGGCAGTTTCCCAAAAAAGAAAAGTGGAAATGTGGCCCAATACAGATTATTAAAAGGAAGGGAAAGCACTGTGGAGCTGTCATGAGTGTGACAGGGACGAAGAGAATAATGATTCTCACATTTGGCAAAGTCCCCAAGCCTCTGAATTTGGGAGTTATTTGGGAATTTAGCTCCTTGAGCTGGGCACTTCTAGCAGCCTCGTGTTCCTCACCTTGGGGTGAATGAACCTTGTGAGCCTCACTGGTGTCATTTGCTCACATTCCTCCAGTGATTTGATCAAATGTTTCAAAGATGGACAACAATATATTTTCTTTACACTGGCCACCCACAACAGCCATTTTCCTCATCAGTTCTCCCCCAAGCCACACAGAGGAATTTGCATCCAAGTTTCCAAGAGGTTCTCTGGAAAGAAAGAGCTCTCCTCCCACAGAGGAGGGAACCATGCTGTTGTCAAGGTCAGAGAACAGTGCCTGAACTCACTGTGCCAAAATATTGCACACAATCTGGTTAAGAAAATTGTTAGAGATGCCTCTGCCCCAATTAAGGTGCTAACGAGACCAAATGCAAAGTGGATTTTATTGAACAGTCAATGTGAGGTAGGGAGAGATGGAATAAAAGAGAAAAAAGGGAGAGGGCAAGAAAGTGACAGGGACAGAGACTTCCCCTGGGGTGGGGCAAGTGTGACATTGTCCCCTGTGTGTGTGACCTTCTCAGGGTGAGGGTTTTACACCTGAGCCAGTTTGGGTAGGGGGGGTGGTGTTCACCCCCCAAGCAGGGATTACCCCACTGTTTCAGGTTGCAGTGCAAGATGTAACCAAATGCATGTTTTCAATCCCCATCTTCACAAATTGTTATAAACAGGCGGGGCAGTGTTCTTTATCTCTTCCAGGACTCAGCCCTGATAACGCCCTCCAGGGGCTCTCTTCTGTGAATGGGCCATTGAGTGTCCCTGCAGGACTGGTAAAATGACATCATCCCATTGTGGGATGCTCCGCCCAGGGGGAGGAGCCAAGCATTCCTACCTGGCTATAAGCTGAGGCTTCTGACACCAGCAGCACCTTGGCTACTGCATTTCCAGAGGACAAGACCTCCATCACCAGCACTGGACCTTCAGAGGAGGAACAGACCCTTCTACAGGATCACTGCTTTGACAGAATCACGATCATCGCTGCAACAGGACTGCAGCCACCATTTAATGGGACTGCTACCACCACCCTGACCAACCGGGTGGCAGGTTATATCCTGACTCTGTCAGTTTAAGGCAGTGTTTTTGTATCATTGCCTTGATCTTAATTTTCTTCTTAAATTGTAATTCTGGCTTAGACTCTCCTCCTGGTTTGCCCTCAAACCAGTGCAAAACTCAATGTACTCATCTCTTGTTTTCCTCCCAAAACAGAATTTCCCATCTCAAAACCACTGCCAGATGGAGGATAAGGCTGCGAGGAAGAGGAAGATGTCCCAGGACCACCAGGTAGGTGAGGAGGAAGTCAGTGCCTCTTTTTCTCTCTCGCCTGCTTCATCTCCCAGCTCTGCATGGCCCGTAGCTGCAGGATAGCCCCTCTGCCTTGGCCATCCTGCTGCGGATGCACTGGAGGTATCTCGTTCCCTTTCTCTCTGGCACGGAGGCAAAGCCCATCCACTCCTTGTCCTTCGTCCCCCAGACAAGAAGCTGAGGACAGAGACCGGAGAGGACAAATCTCCACAGCAGAACCTCGTGGAAGAAGCAGTTTTGAAGGACTCCATGGCACAGGAATCGAACAGGGAGGTAAAGCCCAAGAGATCCCGCAGGATGAAGGCCTGCAAACCCAGCGCAGGGTGCTCTGAGGAGGAAAGACCCACCCTGTGCCAGGAAGGTGGACAGAGCTTCAGCCAGGGATCAGAGCTGGTGGTCCAGGAGCAGCTTCATGATGGGGAGAAGCCCCACAAGTGCTTGGAGTGTGGGAAGAGCTTCAGGCAGAGCAGCAATCTTGTCCGCCACCAGATGATCCACACTGGGGAATGGGCCTATGAGTGTGGGGAGTGTGGGAAGGGCTTCAGCTACAGCTCAGAACTCGTCAGCCACCAACGCATCCACACTGGGGAGAGGCCCTATGAGTGTCCCCAGTGTCAGAAGAGGTTTCACACCAGCTCAATCTCCTCCTGCATGAGCGGATTCACACAGATGAGAGGCCCTTCCGCTGCCCTGACTGCGGGAAGGGCTTCAACCGCAACTCCCACCTTGTCACCCACCAGCGTATCCATACCAGGGAGAGGCCCTACGAGTGTCCCCAGTGTGGGAAGAGCTTCAGACAGAGCTCTCATTTGAGCAGACACCAACACAGTCACCAGTAAGGGAAGACATGCAAATGCTGCAACTGCAGGAAGAGCTTTGTGCACTGCTCCAACTTCATCCCCCATGGGAGAACCACGTTTGGAAGGGCCCTGGTGATACGTGTTCACTGTGATCCATGCTGGGAAGACACCTGTTCGTTTTCCTGCCCCTGCCAATGACATGATGTGAGCCTGAAGAACATGAGGGTCTGGCCAGGGCTGTGTCATTACATTCACTCTGACCTCAGGTCATTGCCAGGGGCAGGAAAGGGACTCTCTCTCTTTCTCCCTGAGGAGAAGGGTGTCCTTCCCAGGCAGGAGGAAGTTATGGCCAGGAAGATGCAGTCAGTTGTGTTGTAGTTTTCCCTTTTTTATAACCCTTCTGTTGTCAATATTGTTTCTCTTACTGTTTGTTTTTATCTCGTTGCTGTTCCAAATAAATTGTTCTTATCCCAGCCTGGGATCTTTGGCTTTTGTTCTTTTCATGGGAGGTGGGAGGGCAGCGAGCGGCAGTGCGGTTTTAGTGGGAGCAGGAAATTGGGGAATCCCATTCCTAAACCCCAGCCTGTGGAAACCGAGCATCCCAGCTGGTCCCAGCCCTGGTGGCCATGGCAACAGCCTTGGGAGTGGGTCCCTGGCTGGGGCTGTGGGAACCTCTTCCCTCTGGTGCCCAGGGACAGCACTGGAGGGAACGGCTGCCGCTGAGTCGGGGAAGGCTCAGGTTGGATCTCAGGAAAAGGTTTTTGCCCAGAGGCTGCTGGGGCACTGCCCAGGCTCCCCAGGGAAGGCTCCCAGCTCCAGGGCTCTCTGAGCTCCAGCAGCATTTGGACAGCGCTGCCAGGCCCAGGCTGGCATTGTTGGGGTGTCCTGTGCAGGGCCAGCAGTTGGACTCCAGGATCCTGATGGGTCCCTCCCAGCTCAGCCAGTTCTGTGGATCTGGGATCCCATGACCCATAGCAACAGGGTCCTGGTGATGGTTGCCTGCTAAGGATCAGATTTGTCACAGAAGGCTCTCAGAAGGATTCCATGGGGACTTTCCAAAAGTCTCCAGGCTGTTCAAGAGCTGGAATGTCACAGGCAGAGACAGGGACTCCATGGACACCTCCCAGGGGTTTCTGGGGATCGTAAAGAGCCGTGTGGTCAGAGGCAGTCACAGCCATTCCATGGTGACATCCCAGGGAACCTTGGGCTGCAAAGGCACCAATCTGTCACAGGCACTCACAGGGGCTCCCCGGTGACATTCCAGGAGTCCCCAGGCTGCCAAAGAGCCAGGATGTCCCAGACACTCACAGGGGTTCCTGTCATGGGCACAGTGGGAGCTTCAGGCAAAGCTTCATTTCTTTATTGGAGAAACTCCTGTTGAGACATGAAGTGGAGAAATTACTTCCAACAGCCACCATGGAACCTCAAATCCCTGCAGGACCCCTAGACTTCTAAAATTCCTTCTAATAGAGGAGACTGGGAGAGGCTGCATCCAATCCCAGCCCCAGGGTTTGTCAAAGGTTTATGTATAAAAGATTGGAGAGGTGGAATTGAACCTTAATGCAATTTGTCCCACACGATTAACGATGGAATACCAGATAAATTTATATAAATACAGCCCTGATGGATTGTGATCATGATTAGTCAGAAAGGTCTTAACCACAGTACTGGAATTATAACAGTTATTAGAATATAGTGCTCCAGGAAGCAATTTTGAAGTCAACAGGGCCTTGCAGGAGTTGTTGGAGCCCATTGCAGGCAGAGCCTCCTGCTCCAGCAGGAACTGCCTTTCCTGTGCCAGGAGCAGGGCAGGTCCCGCTGCAGGAAAAGCCCCAGGCCAGCCCCAGCACAGGGAAGGGCTCGGGCACAAGGGCAGAGTGCCGTGCTGGGAGCTGTGCCAGGCAGAGCCTGGGGCACCAAAGGCACCTTGGCAGCAGCAGCTGCTTGCAGGCCATGGCCAGAAGCCTCCCTTGGCAGCCCGGCCTGGTGGCCAGCACTGCAGAGCTGCTGCCTCAGGGCTCATTTCTGCCTGGGCTCTGAAAAGCCACTTCTGCTCCAGGAGCCTGCTTGGGAAGCCATTGGCCCCAGCACCTTGGGGACAAGATAGTGATGTCAAAACTCTTCATGCCAGCAGAGACAAGGCAGGGGCAGAGGAAAGGGGAGAGCCAGGCCCAGGGCACAGGGCTGCCATGGTGATGGCTGTGAGGTCACTGCCCCTGCAGCAGCCTGGCTGCCCTCAGCAGACATTCTGGCCAGAAGCGTTGTGAGGGCACCCAGCACATCAGAGAACCCACACAACAGGAATTCTGTCCTTGGGGATGAGGTTGTTTCACTGGGTCAGGTTGCACAAAGCTCCTGCTCTTGGACAATTTCTGTGATTCCTGTGATGGGGAATGCAATTCACTGGAAAAACAGTTGAGTTTTGTGCCACTCTCATCATTGTAAAATATTTCTCCTTCTAACAAATGTAAATCCACCCTCATTCAGTTGAGAGATATTGACTCTTGTTCTGTTACTGCATGATGTGGGACAAAATAATGATGATCACTATTTTTTCTATTTTCACAGACCTTGGAAAGTAACCAAAAATCGTCCAAGATGGGGTTTGGGTGCCTCATCACATAACCAGCAGGTAGAAGGTGGTGGCTCTGGGCTCAGTGGTGTGGAGAATGAGGACAGAACAGGAGCAGCCCGAGAGGGATTGAAGGGTGGTTTCAGAGAGGCTGGAGTTTTTCTTCATTGTATAAAACACCCAGAGAAAGAAATAACGGCACCAAAGGTTGTGGAGTTCCCCCGCCCCAGGAAGCAGGCATTCTACCCAGACAGACAGCATCAAGTGAGTAGCGTGATTTAAAGAGGATTACGCCCCTCCACCCTTTGGGGTGTGCCTCTGCAAGCCCAGGAAAAGACACTCCACCCCATCTGGTCACATAAGGAGTGGCCACAGAACATTTTTCCTTTTCTGTACCCTCATTGGTTCAAATTCTACTGCAAAGTCCCTGCCACACATTTTTCCATTGGTTGTCCTCCTCTATCCACTCCTTTGCAGTGCCCTGCTCCTTCTGCTATTGGACCCCGACCCTAAACTCCACCCCTACCCTGTCATATAAAACCCATGACAAGCCACCACCCCTTCTCCCCCTTCATTTCTTGTCTTGGTACCTGGCACAATAAAGGATCCTGGGCTTTGCTAAACCAAGCCCCATCCTGTTGCCTTCCTTTTCCTCTTGGTCATCGATGCCTGCCTGAGGTCTGAGACTCTGGGGTCTGGGGGAGTGGTTTTGCTGCTTACTGCAGTGGAACACAACACAAGGGCAGCTGGGGAGGCCCAGACTGGACATGAAGAGAAAGGAATTTCCTCCCCCAGGGCAGGGCTGTGGTGCAGAAGGAGCCTGGAGCAGCCCAAGGCTTTGTGTGGGCAGGCAGAGGCAGGCAGGAGGCAGAGCTGTCAGCAAAGGAAGGGGCCAGCCAGGTGGGGCAGCCGGGGGATGACGACAGCCTGCAGGGACAGAGGCGCAGGGCAGGGACACCGTAGGACAGCCTGGGCTGCACAGGGCACAGGGATGGGCAGCAGCTGCAAGGCCCTGACAGAGCCAACTTGGGCAGCACTTTGGCCATGGCTGCTGGCCCTGGGCCTGAGCCAGGAGCAGGAGACAAGTGACCCTTGCAGGCCTGGGGCCTCATTGCCTCCTTGTCCCTGCTCAGCAGCCTGGCAGGGGCCGCCCCATGGTGCTGCCCTTGGCATTGCACATCCCCACATGCCAGTGCCCATCCCGGGAAGAGCCCTGAGCATGGAGGGAGGGACAGGATCTGCCTTGCCAGGGGCTGGGGCTCAGGCCTTGGCCCTTTGCATTCCTGAAACACATCCAGGCTTGCTCAGCACCAGAGACACCTTTCCTTTGCTTGTCCCCACCTGTCATCACTGCCTCCAGTGTTCTGCTCTATCTGGAACCTGGGGACACTTTCACATGAGTTATGTCCCACGGTGGGCCCCACTTAAAGTTAAGGAAAGATTGGACTTTGAATTTGAGTCCCTGAGAAGTTTTTTGAGAACACTCTGAAGGACTGAGTCTGATGCAAAGAGCACAAAGCCCCAGAGGGTCATTAAAGTCTTGGTGCTGTGTCTGTGCTGCTGAGCTGGGCCGGGCTCCTGGCCCAGAGGCAGCTCCTGGCAAGGGCAGCGCTGCAGAGAGACAGCTCTGGCCAGGAGCAGCTCCTGTGCACAGCCCAGCAGGGCTGGGGCACTGCCAGGGCAGCTCAGGGACACCAGCAGGGCACAGCCAGAGCTGACAGGGGCTCAGCACTGGCAGGGGCTGGGGGATGTCCCAGAGGGGCTGTGTCACAGCGGCACCTCTGTGGCTGTGTCCTAGAGGCACAGAGCAGCTGTGATGTCAGCAAGGGGCTGTGTGACAGCACAGAGTGGGCTGTGTGAGGTCACAGCTTGGGCTATGACATCACAGAGTTTGTTGTGGGAGGTCATTGAGCAGCTACAGCATCATAGAGGAGACTGTGTGACATCACAGAGCAGGCTGTGACATCATGGCATGGCTGTATGACATCATAGAGGAGACTGAGGTCAAAGTGTGTGCTGTGACATTACAGAGTGGCAGCATAACATAACAGAGAAGGTTTTGTGCCATCACTGAGGGTGTTGTGACATCACAGAGCTGTCTGTGACATCATGGAGTAGGGTATGAGGCCATAGAGCAGATCCGGACGTAACAGCTGGTGGCTCTGTGACATCAGAGAGTGGGTTGTGACATCCCTGGGTGGCTGAGTAACATCATAGAGAAGACTGTGACAAAACAGAACAGACTGTGACATCACAAAGCAACTTTCTGACATCACAGAGTCTTCTGGGACATCACAATGCAGCTGCATGACATTCCAGGGTGACATCCCAGAATTGGCTCTGTGACGAAACAAGGGTGCTGTATGACATCCCAGAGTGGGCTGTGACATCACAGGTGGCTGTGTTAAATCATAGGGTGCTCTGTGACATCACAAGATGCTGTATGAGATCACAGATGTCTGTGTGACATCCAAGGGGCTGTGTGACATCACAGCGTGGCTGCTTGTCCCTGCTCAGCAGCCTGGCAGGGGCCGCCCCATGGTGCTGCCCTTGGCATTGCACATCCCCACATGCCAGAGCCCATCCCGGGAAGAGCCCTGAGCAAGGAGGGAGGGACAGGATCTGCCTGGCCAGGGGCTGGGACGCAGGCCTTGGCCCTTTGCATTCCTGAAACACATCCAGGTTTATTCAGCACCAGAGACACCTTTGCCTTGTTTATCCCCAGCTGTCATCACTGCCTCCAGTGTTCTGCTCTGACTGGAACCTGGGGACACTTTCTCAGTCATGTCCCTCAGTGGGACCCATTAAAACTTCAAGAAACTTTGGAGTTTCAATTTAACTTTGAGTTCTGGAGAAGTCTTTGGAAGGCTCTCTCAGGGACTGATGATGTAAACAACACCCAAGTCCCAAGAGGGTCATTAAAGTCCTTGTGCTGTGTCTGTGCTGCTAAGCTTAAAAAAACAGCTCTTCCCAGGACCAGCTCCTCTCCCAGCCCAGCAGGGCTGAGGGCTCTGCCTGCAGGCACTGAGGGGACAGGAGCCAGGCAGAGACAGGCTGAGGAAGTCATTGAGCTGAAACTTCACTGGGGGAAAGATCTTCACAGCCCTCCACATGGTGAGTCAGTGGATGCAGGGCAATGTCCCCTGTGCTCCTGGAGGGATCTCCTGAAGCCAGCACACCCCACAGCCTGGGGGATGTGCCAGGAGGACTCTCCCAATTTTTCTGTGGCAGGGGAGCAGGAGGAGGAGGAGGATGTGCTGCAGAGCAGGGCTGCCCTGGGCACCATCAGAGGGACAGGGCAGGACGGCTCCTGCTGCCAGGGATGGCTGCGGGGGCTGAAGCTGGGGCTGCAGCCAGGACTGCCCAGGGCTGCCCTGCAGAGCAGGTCCTGCAGTCATCAGGGCTCTTGGCCAGCCCAGGGGATGTGCCACCTGCCAGGAGCAGCTCTCAGCCTGCCTGGCAGCTCCCCATGGACAGTGCAGGGGAGCTGTGGGGGCAAGGAGTGACTCCTGCCAGGGCAGGTCCTGCTGCTGTGGAGAGGGTGCTGTGTGGGCCAGGGCTGCTCAGAGCTCCAGCTCACGCCCAGCTCATTCCTGAGGGGACTTTTCATGAGCTCATTCAGGGCAGGGCTTTCCTGCTTGGGTCTCTGCTTTCCTGAATCTGTGCTCCCACTTTTCCCTGGCTCAGCTTGGTGGCAAGGGAAACTCAGCTGTGCAGGGCAGAAGAGGGGCTGAGGCTCTTAAACCATTACCCTGAGTTTTCCTGGGAACCTCAGCAAGTGCCCCCCCCCCTCCCCAGCCTCCAGGCCCATCCAGCATCACCTTTCCATGGTGCCCAGGCTGGGGGAGCTGTTCTTTAATCCCTGCAGCCCCGGACAGCTGCAGGGCAGAGCTGGCCCAGGGGCTGGGCTGGGCTCTGGCAGCTCTGACAGGGAAGGAGCCCGGGGCCACAGGAGCAGCTCGGGCTGGGACAGCTCCAGCAGCAGAGCCGTGGGCAGGGAGGGAGGGAGGCAGTGCTGAGGGAAGCCCTGCTGCAGGGCAGATGTGGCACTGCCAGCCCTGCCCTGCAGGGCAGACACTGCCCTCAGCAGCACAGCTCTCGTGTCCCCTCCCAGCCAGCACAGCCCTCAGCCCGGGGCTCGGGGCCCTCAGTCCCTGCTGGGCTGGCAGAGCAGCAGCAGAGATGAAGGGCATCTCTCCTGCCATGTGCCCATTCCCTGCTGACAGGGCCTGAGGGCCACTGCCCTGCCCTGGTGCTGCCTGGCAGGGGCTGTGCAGGGCTGGGCAGGGAAAGGCTTTTCCTCAGGCCCGGCTCTCTCTCTCCTTGCCTTGCCCAGGTGCTCCTGGCGTTGCTGAGGGGCTCTCTGGGATGGCAGTTCCAGCTGCAGGGTCAGGCCCAGCCCTTGGGCTCCTCCTGTGCAGGCTGAGCTCAGCAATGGGGTGTCCCAGCTCCCTGTGCCCGGGGAGCTCTGGGCAGGGCAGGCTGGCAATGAGCCAACTCTCCTCAAGTAATGCCATGGACATGACCCTTGGTGTGTCCTCGGGATGCCATCCAAGCTGTGAGCTGCCTCCAGGGGACACTGGGGGACAGGAGTGTCCTTGGCCAGAGTGGGACTGAGACTCTGAGAAAGGCTGAGCCAGTTTGCTCTGCTGTGGGTCCCTCTGCTCCCAGCTGTGCCAGGCTGATTTCCAGGGGAACACAGGGACTGCCCTGGATCTCAGAAATGGCAGCTGGGGACAGATGGGGTGACAGAGCAGCTCCCCTCACCCTTCACTGAGTCACAGCCACTGCTCTTGCATTGCTCAGTTCTTTCTGATCTCCCTGGGCACAGCAGGAAACCCTCTCAAACTGCCTTTGGCTGTCACCATTCCTTAGCCCTGGGACAGGAGATGCAGCAGAGCTCCTCTGCCTCAGGACCAGTTTGGGCTGATGAAGTCCAATCCCAGGACTGGCCCCTGTCCCTGTTCCCATGACCTCACTGCTGCAGAGCAGAGCTGACCCCTTGGTGTCCATGGGCAGAGCCCCTGCTCGTCACAGCAATGGGGCCAGATCCCAGCAGAGCTCCAGGTACAGGGCTATGAGAAAAGGAAAATTGAATGGCACAGAGCAGCAGGGGGAGGGCTGGGAAAAAGGGCTTGGACATCACACATCAAAGTCAGCCCTGACTTGTCACTGTCTCCTCCTTGGACAAGACTCCATGGACAGAGTGAACAAATGTCCAACAGCAGCTCCATCAGCCACTTCCTCCTGCTGGCATTGGCAGACACATGGCAGCTGCAGCTCCTGCACTTCTGCCTCTTGCTGGGCATCTCCCTGGCTGCCCTCCTGGGCAACAGCCTCATCATCAGCGCCGTAGCCTGCGGCCACCACCTGCACACGCCCATGTTCTTCTTCCTGCTCAACCTGGCCCTCAGCGACCTGGGCTCCATCTGCACCACTGTCCCCAAAGCCATGCACAATTCCCTCTGGGACACCAGCACCATCTCCTACACAGGATGTGCTGCACAGCTCTTCTTCTTTATGTTTTTCATCTCAGCAGAGCTTTCCCTCCTGACCATCATGTGCTACGACCGCTACGTGTCCATCTGCAAACCCCTGCACTACGGGACCCTCCTGGGCAGCAGAGCTTGTGCCCACATGGCAGCAGCTGTCTGGGCCAGTGCCTTTCTCACTGCTCTCATGCACACAGCCAATACATTTTCCCTGCCCCTGTGTCATGGAAATACCCTGGGCCAGTTCTTCTGTGAAATCCCCCACATCCTCAAGCTCTCCTGCTCCAAAGCCTATCTCAGGGAACTTGGGCCCATTGCTGTTAGTGTCTGTTTATCATTTGGTTGTTTTATGTTCATTGTTTTCTCCTATGTGCAGATCTTCAGGGCTGTGCTGAGGATCCCCTCTGAGCAGGGACGGCACAAAGCCTTTTCCACCTGCCTCCCTCACCTGGCCGTGGTAACCCTGTTCCTCAGCACTGGCATATTTGCCTACCTGAAGCCTGCTTCCATCTCCTCCCCATCCCTGGATCTGGCAGTGTCAGTTCTGTATTCTGTGGTGCCTCCAGCCCTGAACCCCCTCATCTACAGCCTGAGGAACCAGGAGCTCAAGGCTGCAGTGCGGAGACTGATGACTGGATGGTTTCAGGAACATTAAAGTGATTGCCGATTTCTGCAAATCACTTGTAATAAAAATCATCTTTGATACTTCTTGTTGGTTTCAATTTGGAGGTTCCTTTTCTTTAAGTTTTTAATATTATCCAGAAAAAAATGTCAGTGTTTGTGCCAGTCTCTCATTTTTTTTTTCTCTCCATCATCCCTGAGACTACAGACTGAGTCAATGAGGGGCTGTGCTCTCCGTGGCTATAAACAAACTAAAGCATCTCCCAGCAGAGTTTTCTGCAAAGATGCCCTTTTGTTGCCTTCTCTGGAGCTGCAGCAGCAATGTCAGTGTGCAGAGCTGGGGCAGATCAGTGCTGGCCCAGCAGCTGTGCCCAGCAGCAGCAGCACTTGGTGTTGCCAGTGCTGCTGCCGTGGCCCTGCCCCGCTGCCCTGGTGGCCCTGGTGTTGCTGCAGGGCCTGAGTGCTCTCGGGGCCGGGCACAGTCCTGGGGGTGGCAGTGCCAGGGCTGCAGCAGGGACAGGCCATGGGCACTGCTGGGGCAGCGCTGACGCCTCAGGCCAGGCCCTGGGGGCTGCAGGCTCCTTGCCCAGGCTCTCTCAAGAACACGGCCAGGCCAATGCTCAGCACAGAAAAACCCCAGGGTGAGCAGCCCCAGGCTGGCCGTGGGCAGGCTGGGGGCAAACAGCATGGCTGGGGCTCTGCAAGGGCCCTGGGGGAGACGGGAAGGAGCAGCAGAGCAGGGGCTGATCCATCCCCAGTGTGCTGCACAGCCCAGGGCAGCGTCCCAGAGCATCCTCATGGAGCTGCCAACAACATCTCCCCTCTGCAGCCCTGGCCTCTCCCCCAGCTCACAGAGGTGCCCCATCCTTGCAGGCACAGCCACGGGAGCACTGGCTCAGGAGCCCCTGTTTGCATTGCACAGAGCAGGCAGGAGCACCCCCATGCTGCTGCTGTGGGGACATGAACCTGAGGCAGCACAAATGCCATCAGCCCCTGGGGCCAGCAAGGGCTGGGGGACACCAGGGAAACCACTCAGCTTTGTCCTGGCCTCTGCAGTCAGCCAGAAACTTTGTTCCAATCAGCTGGGAGTTTCCTGTCCCACTGCAGCTGCTGTTGCTCAGAGCCAGGGCTGCCTGGCAGCCACCCCCAAACTGCCCTGAGCTTTTCCTTTGATTCACTTTGGCTTTCTTTACACTTCCTGCTACAAACTTCTTCCTCTTGCCCACCACAGAGTGCCCAGAACTGGACACAGCACTCGAGGTGCTGCCCAACCAGTGCCCAGCACAGGGGAAGAATCACTGCCCTGCTCCTGCTGGCCACACCATTCCTGATCCAGGCCAGGAGCCATTGGCCTTCTTGCCCACCTGGGCACACTGCTGGCTCATGTCCAGCCTGCTGTCCATCAGTCCCTGCAGGTCCCTTTCTGTCTGGCTGCTCTCCAGCCACTCTGTCCCCAGCCTGTAGTGCTGCAGGGGTTGTTGTGGCCAAAGTGCAGGACCCGGCACTGGGACTTGTTCAACCTCACCTTGCTGGATTTGGTCCCTGGATCCAGCCTGTCCAGGGCCCTGTGCAGAGCCCTCCTACCCTCCAGCAGATCCACACTCACACCCAACTTGGTGTCACCACAGTTCCTTGAGGCCCCAGGTTGTCCCAATGCACTCCATGATTCCATGAGGCCTCTTAGTGTTACAGTGTCCCTTTGGTTCCATGGAACCCTTTGGTGTCACAAACTCCCTTGGATCCTTGGACCCCACAGTGTCACAATGGCACCATGGTCCCCCAAGGCACTGCAGTGTCACAGTGGATCCTTGGTTCCATGGGGTCTGGCAGTGCAGCAATGCTCTCCTTGGTTCCCACAGTCTTTTATGCCTCCCACTCTCAGACAATAGAAGGGCACCTGTAGATGAAGGGGAGTAGGAGTAGATACCTACTCAAGAAGGTAATAATAAAAATTCCTCCTGACCCCCACGCCGAAGCAGGTGCCACTTCAGAACAGGTATGAGCCCCTGGATCTGGAGTCAGTCAGATGATTTAAATTATCTGCCCATTGAGCCTCCCGATTACGATTCATCTGTGAGAGGGATCGCCACCTCTAACATCAAAAAGGAACAAAGGGTAATCATGGTGGGTGACTCCCTTCTGATGGGAACAGAGAGCCCCAAAAGTTGACCAGACCCACCCCACAGAGAGGTCTGCTGCCTCCCTGGGGTCTTGGTACAGGGTATTACTGAGAGACTGCCTGGGCTGATTCAGCTCTCTGATTATTAGCCACTGCTGATACTCCAGGCTGGCAGTGATGAGACTGAAAAGAGGAGTGTCAGGGCAATTAAAAGAGACTTTAGGACACTGGGACAAGTGGGTGATAGGACAGGGGCACAAGTAGTCTTTTCCTCAGTCCCTTTGGTCTCTGAAAATAACTGTGAAAGCAATAGGAGATGCATTATCAACAAGTGGCTCAAGGTTTGGTGTCATCAGCAGAATTTTGCAACTTTTATGGCACCTGGTCTGCTTGGACGAGGCTTCATCTTTTTGTTAAGGGCAGAAGAATTTTATCTCGTGAACTGGCAGAACTTGTCAAGAGGGCTTTAAACTAGGTCTGAAGGGGGAAGCTGGGCTGTCTGGAAGCAGGCCCAAGGGTGGTAAGCCTGAGTTAGGGGTGAAATCAGCAGCCCAGCTGAGGTGCATGGATACCAGTGCACGCAGCATGGGTAACAAACAGGAAGAGCTGGAGGCCATGGTCCAGCAGCAGAGCTGTGATATAATTACCATCACAGAAACGTGGTGGAATGACTCACATGGCTGGAGTGCTGCACTGGATGGCTACAAGCTCGTCAGGAGAGAGGAAAGGGAGAAGAGGTGGAGGGGTGGCCCTTTATATTAGGGAGGCTTTGGACACCACAGGTATTGAAAGTAATGATGATGGAGTTTAGTTCCTCTGGGTGAGAATTAGAGGGAATGCCAACAAGGCTGACATGCTACTGGGAGTCTGTTATCATCCAGCCAACCAGGAAGAAGTGGTGGACAACTCATTCTTTAAGCAGCTAGAGAATGTTTCTGGATCATCATCCCACGTTCTTGTAGGTGACTTCAAGCTTCCAGACATCTGTTGGGAATGTAATTCAACAGAAAAGAGGCAGTCCAAGAAATTTTTAGAGTGTGTGGAAAACAACCTTTTGTCACAAGTGGCAAGTGAGCCCACCAGGGGAGGGACTGTGTTAGATCTGTTGTTTGCAAATAGAGATGGGCTGGTGGGAGATGTGGTGGTTGGAGGCCACTTGGGGCAGAGTGATCATGAAATTATAGTGTTCTTGATATTTGGTGGAATGAGGAGGAACATCAAGAAGACTTGTACATTGGACTTCTGGAGACTCTGGCTTCTTAGGAGACTTATCCAGAGAGTTCCTTGGGAAGCAGCCCTTAAAAACAAAGGCGTTCAGGAAAGGTGGATATGCTTCAAAACAGATCTGGAGGGCACAGGAACCAACTGTCCCTGTGTGCTGAATGATGAGCTGATGAGTCAAACGTGCAGCCTGGATGTGCAAGGAGGTTTTGAAGGAACTTAAGATTAAAAAGAGGATGAATCATCTTTGGAAGGAGTGTCAGGTCTGTCAGGAAGTATTTAAGGGGGTTGCTGGGGCATGTAGGAAAAAAAATTAATGAGGCCAGAGTTCAGTACATACACAATTTTGCAACTTCTGTAATAGATAATAAAACAATGTTTTTCCAAATACTTCAATGGTAAAAGGAAGTGTAAGACCAACATTTGTTCTCTATTAGACGAGGGAGAGAATTCAGTAACTGCAAATGAGGAGAAGGCAGAAGTGCTTAACACCTTCTTTGCCTCAGTCTTTAGTAGGAAGATGGCTTGTCCCCAGGACAACTGTCCTCTTGGGTTGGTTGATGGTGCCAGGGAACAGAATGGTCCCCCCATTATCCAAGAGAAGGCAGTCAGAGAACTTCTGAGCTGCTTGGATATCCATAAATCCATGGGACCAGATGGGATCCACCCTGGGTGATGAGGGAGCTGGCAGATGAGCTTGTCAATCTGCTCTCCATCATTTACCAGCAGTCCTGGCTCACTGGGGAGGTTCCAGATGACTGGAAGCTGCTCAATGTGACACCCATTCACAACAGGGTGGGAAGGAGGATCCTGGTAATTACAGGCCAGTCAGCCTGACCTCAGCACCTGGTGAGGTGATGGAACAGTTTATACTGAGTGTCATCACCCAGCACTTACAGCATGGCCAGGGTATCAGACCCAGCCAGCAGGGGTTTAGGAGGGGTAGGTTGTGTTTGACCAACCTGGTCTCCTTTTATGACCAGGTGACCTTCCTGGTGGATGCAGGACAGGCTGTGGATGTGTCTATTTGGACTCCAGCAAGGCCTTTGGCACTGTCTCCCACAGCTCCTCCCTGTAGCCCAGGGCTGGGAGAGGAGCACTCTGTGCTGGGTTCAGAACTGGCTGCATGGCCGGCCCAGAGAGTGCTGGTGAGCGCTGCTGCATCCAGCTGGCAGCCAGGCACCAGTGCTGTCCCTCAGGGCTCTGTGCTGGGGCCAGCTCTGTTCAATATTTTTATTGATGACATGGATGAGGGGATTGAGTCTTTCATTAGTAAATCTGCAGATGACACTGGGCTGGGAGCATGTGTCCATCTGGTGGAAGGTAGGCGGGCTCTGCAGGCAGATCTGGAATGGTTGGGTGATTGGGCAGAGTCCAATAAGATGAAGTTTAATAACTTCATGTCCCAAGTCCTGTATTTTGGTCACATAACCTCCTGCAATATTATAGGCTGCTGTCCAGAGTGGCTGGACAGCAGCCAGGCAGAAAGGGACCTGGGGGTACTGCTCGACAGCCAGCTGAACATGAGCCAGTAGTGTGCCCTGGTGGCCAAGAAGGCCAATGGCTCCTGGCCTGGATCAGGAATGGTGTGGCGAGCAGCAGCAGGGAGGTCATTCTTCCCCTGTACTCATTCACTGGTGATGCTGCATCTTGAATGCTGTGTCCAGTTCTGGGCTCCTCAGTTTAGGAAGGACATTGAGATGCTTGAGCACTTCCACAGGAGGGCAACAAGGCTGGTGAGGGGCTGGGAACACAAACCCTGTGAGGAACAACTGAGGGAGCTGGGGGTGTTTAGCCTGCAGAAAAGGAGACTCAGAGATATCCTATCAATCTCAACAACTTCCTGAAAGGTGGTTGTAGTCATGTGGGGGTTGGTCTCTTTCTCCAGGCAACAAGTGACAGAACCAGAGCACACGGTCTACAGCTATGCCAAGGAAAATATAGGCTAGATAGTAGGAAAAAGTTTTTCATGCAAAGAGTGATAAAGTACAGGAATGGTCTGCCCGGGGAGGTGGTGGAGTCACCATCCCAGGATGTGTTTAAAAAAAGATTGGATGTGGCACTCGCTGCCATGGTTTATTTGAGGCATCAAGGAATGAGTAGGACTCAATGATCTTAAAGGTCTCTTCCAACCCTGTGATTCTGTGATTTGGTGATTCTGTAACCAGGGGAGCATTATGACACCTCAGGGCCCCATGGAACCAAGGGAACATGGAACAGGTCTGGTTGGCTTGGCCTCCCAGGGGCCACCTGACAGGTCCAGCTGATCTTGGGATATCAAGGGCTGCCTCTCATCAGCTCCTGCAGCACTGGGACTCCATGATTTCATTGCTATGGAAAAGAACCATCCGTCTTTTCAGGTGACCATAGCCTAAATTGGTACTCTCCCTAAAAAATTTCCTGTAGGCAAGGATATCTCCCAGAACAAAACCTGCCAGCTCTGGCTGGCCTTGGCCTCTGGTGATCACCTCTCATCTTCCCCTGAAACACTGCAGCTGTTCCTTCCTTCCGATAGAAAAGAATGAGCTTTCATGCCAAGGGCCATGGCCAAAATTAGAATTTGGCCTCCCAAATTCCGTATATCTAGGGATTGCTCCCAGACAAAAGCAGCCAGGACAGACAGGCCAGGCAGGTCCTGTCCTCTGGTGATTTTCTTAGACTCCAAACTGAATGTTTTCATTTTAAAACACCTTGGGCGGAGCCCCCAGAGATCTCCCAAAAAAGGGGTTTTGAGGCCTCAGGCCCATGACCACTCCATATGGAGAAAGGAGCTCTGTGCTCTGTGCTGATGTGGGGGTTTTGCATCATGGAAGTGATGTTCTAAGAGAAGCTGCTAGCAGATTCCTCTGTGTCTAATAAAAAAAAATCAGTAATAGCTTTGAGAATTGACAATCTGTTAAACCACTAAGGAAACTGTACATGACTCTGTGAAGACACATGTTGAAGATGAAAAAGCCTGGGAGGGTCTCTTTCCCTCCTGGCCAGCAAAGAGGTAACAAGGCTGGCCCAGCCCCTGTCTCAGCCGGGCCGGGCCGGGCGGCTCCTGCCGTGGGGCCGGGCCCCTTCCCAGGGAGCCCCCCAGGCCCCATCGGCTGCCGGGCAGGGCAGGGGAGGCCGCGGGGCCGAGGCCGGGCCGGGCCATGGCTGCGGTTGCCAACACCTGGGCGCTGCCGAGCCCTGCCCCGCCGCCAGCCCGGGCCCAGCCAGGATCCGCCGGGCCCCAGGAGCAGCCCCGGGCCGGGCCAACTCGGCCAAGATTCTGCCACCCTTGGGGTTCACCCGCAAGCCCCGGGCAGGGGGAGGAGAAGCCATGGGCCCCGGCCGTGCTGCTGCTGTGCTCTGGCCTGGCTGCTGAGATCCTGGCCCTGCCCCAGCGCGGCCCATCCTGACACAGCCCCAGTGCAGCCGCTGCAGAAACCTCCATCATAAAACAGCTCCAGCCGCAAGGACCCAGCCCGGCTGGGGTCACGGAACCATCTGCAGGCCCTGGGTGAGATATTAACTCTTAAAAAGTGCAGGCACATAGAGGAGCAACATGAGGACACCAAGGTCAGTGAAGGGGAAGTTGAGTCCCAGATGGGAGGGATGAGGAGATGCCTTATCTCGGAGCTGAAATCCTCTTGTAAAGCTATGGAGAAGAATATAATTGCTACAACAGACTCTCGTTTTCACTATAATGCATTGAAAAGGATGAGGAAATGATTTGTTCAGCAAAGGCCTCCATGCTAAAGTAAGCATATGTTGAAGTAGCTGTGATATCCCATGAGAAATTTGAAAAGAGAGAAAGAAGAGTGATAGGACCCTGTGCCTAAGGGAGAGAAGAAGAAGATCTCTGTTCCCAGAGATAAAGATGATTTCAGAAATAGATGAAGAAAACCTTTGGTCTTAAACAGCTTGTCTTGAAAGTAATACCCCATCAGGTGACATGACCCATAAACACAGCTGTGGGAAAGGCTGTGAAAAAATGGGAGGGAATTCACGATTGCAGATTTTCCAATCAGCTGCTATTTGTGGAAATTGAGAGCCATGAGAGAACTGTTTTCTTATGGAGAAGTCTCCATCGCATGAAAGAGAGACTCCTCTCCCCAAGAGAACTGAAGAAAGACTATTCTAGAGGTGATAAACTGAACATTTTAGGTTTTGTCGCTTTACATTGGCAGTGGGAAAGTAAAGGTTGTAGGGAGAGAAGTGTTCTGAAAGTTTTGTTCTGATTCTTATTACTCTTTCTTGTAGTTACTGTTAATAAATTTTGCTTTGCACCCTTTTGAAGTTTTGACACTGTTTGCTCTTTCTCCTAATCCCATCTCATATCAGTAAACGAGTAACAATATTCATGTGAGGGCACTCATAATTAGCCAACACTGAACACACCACAATAATTGATGCATTCGCCAAGAAATCTGAAATTGTGAAACCAAAACTACTAGAGAAAATTTCCTGAAGAACGGCTGAAGAACAGGGGGAAATCAAAGCAGAGCCATGGTTTGTCAGGACTTCCTGGATCCTAATGAGCCCTGTGATGCATTTGGAGCTGAGCCCTTGAACCTCAGGAACAGTTAAGAGATTGCACAAACCTTTCCAGGAGTCAAAGTCAGAGGAAACACCCAAAATGTTTAGGGCCATGAATGGGTCCCACTCAGGTCCATCCCCAACACAGGCTCCTCATGGACTCCTTGGAGGAGAGAATTGGAGGCCAGGATGGCACAAAAACTTCTCAGAGACTCAGTGTGGAAAGGAAAAATCCTAAATACCTTAACAATCCTGGAGTATCTCAAAGTATTAATGAGCCCCACTGAGTGTCAGTACAAAGCTCTCAAGGGACTTGTTAAACCAGATAATTGGGGCCATGATTGCACAAAACTCTCACAGAATCTGTATCAAAAGGGAAACTCCAAGTACCTGAAAATAACTGAAGTACCTTGAAGCATTAATGAGCCCCAATGAGTGTTGTTACTGACAAAGCCTCTCCAGGGACTAATTACAGCAGATAATTGGAGGCCATGATTGCACAAACTTCTCAGAGACTCCAAGGCAAAAGCCAAAGCCAAAGTCCTTTGAAAAACCTGCAGTCCCTGGGAGCATTCAGGACCCCCCAGGGCCATTGCTGAGCAAGGCTCCCCAGGGACTCCTTCAAGCAGATCCTTGAGGCCACTGGGATGTGGGCTAGGGGGGATGCTGAGGGCAGGACAAGGGGCTGACAGTGCCCAGCCTGGCTGGGGCTGTGCCAGGAGGCCCCAGAGCCTCAGGACAAGGTGTCTCCTCCCAGCCCTTGGTGGCACAGACCCTGCTGCTGTGCCCCAGGCCACCAAGACTTGGCTTCTCTTTGTCCCCACCTGTCATCAGTGCCTCCAGTTCTCTGCTCTGCCTGGGGCCTGGGGACACTTTCTCAGTCGTGTCCCTCAGTGGGACCCATTAAAAGTCCAAGAAAGTTTGGAGTTGGATTCTGACTTGGAGTTCTGGAGAGGTTTCTTCAGCTGCCTCTCAGGGACTGATGTTCAGGGCCTCAGCACAAAGCCCCAGAGGGTCATTAAAGTCCTGCTGCTGTGTCTGTGCTGCTGAGCTGGGCTGGGCTCCTGGCACAGAGGCAGCTCCTGGTAAGCAAGAAGAGCTTCAAAAGCACATTTCTCTTGACGAGCAGCTCTTTTGCCAGCCCAGCAGGGCTGGGGCACTGCCTGCAGCCAGCCCGGGCACAGCACAGAGGCACAGAGGGCTTAAACTCAGGCTGGGCTGGGAGCACAGAGCAGAGCTCACTCAGGACTCACTAAAGCAGAAATCATCCCAGGTTTGAAATAGTCATTCCCTGGCTGTGGGAAAAGAAGCTGCAGTTCCTGCAGGGATCTCCTGGAGCTGGCACATCCCACAGCTTTTAGGAGCTTTCAGGAGGACCCTCAGAGCTGCTCCAGGGCAGGGATGTGGCCCCAGGGCAGAGCTGGCTTTCCCTGATGCCCCAGCCGAGGCACAGCCCAGGGCAGCTCCTGTTGCCAGGCTCTGCTGCAGGGCTGAGCAGCCGCGGGTGCAGCCAGGGGTGCCCAGGGCTGTCCTGCAGAGCAGGCTCCTGCAGCCCAGGGCGCTGTGCTGGGGCAGGGACTCTGCTGCCTGCCAGGGACAGCTCTCAGCCAGCCCGGGGAACTGCTCCCAGCACTGGGGAGAAGCTGTGGGGGGAAGGAGCCATCCTGAGCAGGGCAGGTGCTGCTGCTGAGAGGGGCTGGGTGGGGCAGGGCTGCTCCCAGCTCCAGAGCAGCCTGGGCACAGCTCCAGAGGACATTGCCCAAGGAAGGTAAGCCTGGCATTGCTGGAAAGATCAGGAGCTTTCCTGAGAATGTTTTCAATTTCCTGCTTGGAGAAGGATGGGCCACTTGGGGTGATGACAAAAAGATTTTTGCTTTTAATACATTTTTTCATGTATTCGTAGCCCTGTAAATTACTATTATATAGTTATAAAACTATAATCCTTACTTTACTATATTAAATACTCTATTAATCTCTTAATTAACTCTATTAAATTGCTAAAATATACTCCTATAACTGTAATCCTTCATTAACCTTAGTACGTTTCCTAACTTTCTCTCAGATTTTAGAACAATGAGCTGATTGTCTAAATCCATTCCTGAAATCCTGTGTAGTATTCTTATGAGAAAGAGGACCTACAAAAGGAACATTTTTTTCCGCAGAATATGAGCAATCATAATAAAAAGTGAATGCAAAGAAGCCCTTGGACCTACTCCAATGTGTTGACCCAGGGGTGTGTAACTGGGGCAATTCAATAAGCTATTGGATTTTCCTATTAAATACCCCAATTATTCAACCTGAATAAATTGTTGAAATCAGGGTGTGCCCCATCCCCACTGGGACACATGGAAATTTCCAATAAAGGTCTGTTTTTTACTTTACTGTTCTAACACTGCTGCAAGGGGTTTTTACTCTTTTGATTACAGACAACAGGGGGATGAGAGAGGCAGAACAGGAACTGTAATCCCAGAATCACAGAACCTTCTGACTTGAAAGGGACACAGCAGGATCACCAAAGGAATGTTTGAACATTTACAGAGACTCCAGAACTGTAACTTTGGGTGGTCAGTCTCTCTAATGTGAGCCTCCCAAAGGGCCCTCAGCCACTCCTCAGCCCTGGACAGCAGCAGCATCCCCTCTGAAGGGCCCAGCAGGGCTCTCCTGAGCTGCCCTTGCCCACCTGCACACAGAGCCTGCCCCAGCCAGGGCCCGGCACACTGGCAGGTTTCTGTAGGGCCGGGGCCAGGGCACACAGGGTGGGATGGGATCTGTGAGCACTGGCAGGGACAAGGCTCCTCTCAGGAGGGAATATCCAGGCCCAGGAAGATGCTCAGGTAAGGAGAGGGGGCTGAAGAGAGCAGTGCTGGGGCAGGAGGGCACTGTTGGTGTGTGGGAGGTGCCGGGCATAGCTGGGCACGGGAACACTGTCCTGAGTGCCCGGCTGTCTCTGCCCTGCCCTCTCAGGCACAGCACCACAGCATCTTCTTTTGTTTGTGCACTGCCCTGATATTGTCACTGTTATCTGCTGCTCTCAGGGAGGCTCTGGCTTTTGCAGCAGCTGAGTCAGGCACTGCCCTTGGCATTCCTGCCAGGCAGGGCTGTCCATGGGAATGGGGTGTCCAAGCTCCCCTGGGACCTGTGGGGCTGCGTGCAAAGCAGTCCATGGGAAAGGGGAATGAGCTGAGCCCCCTCCCTGAGATCCCATCATGGGCACAACTGGGGATCTCCTTGCTGTGCCCTTCCAAGCTCTGAGCTGCCCTCCTGGGTGCAAATCTGTGCCAGAGCTCTGGCAGTTCCCTGAATCTCCCATGCGGAACGGCAGAGCTTCCACAGCTGAGGAAATGCTGCTGGGTTTGCCAAGGGAGTCGTGAGTGTCCTTGGCACAAGGGGGTGCTGGGACCTTGCCCAGAGACCATGAGAGAGGGTGAGACATTCAGGGATCCCCTTGCTCTTGGCAGGGTGTGATTTATCCCAGTGTGACGCAAGAGTGTGATTGTGCTCTGATTGCAGCCAAAAATGCAAAGCCAGGGCAGCTGGGAACAAGCCCATGCAGCCCCTCACTTTCCCTGAGCCACAGGGAATCCTTTGCCTCTCCCATCTCACAGTGGCAAACTCTGAGTGTAACAGAAATGCTGGGGATTTCTGACCTCAGCAAGCCAGGAATGATGTTTTAAAACAACTCCTAAAACCAACTCCTGCCATTCTTTAGAATTGTAAGTGTAGATGGTACCAAGCTTTTCTTGTTAGGAGTGATTCCCCTGAAAAATCCTGAATATACAACCTTGTGTCTCTGACACATGGCCACAAACCCAGGGCAGCAGGGCAGGGATGGCTCCTCAAGAGCCCCCACACACAGCCCTGGCTGCTCCTGCCACACTCAGCCAGCACAGCTGGAGCTCAGGCAGGGAGCTGGGGGAAGGTTTTCCCAGAGCAGGAACAAAGGTGTGTGAGTCCCAGCAGGACAGGCTGCAGGGAATGGCCCAGGTTTGGCTCCAAGCAGCCTCTTCTGACTTGTCACTGTCCTTTCTCCATGAACAGGTCCCTACGTGCAGCCCCAGCAAATGTCCAACAGCAGCTCCATCAGCCACTTCCTCCTGCTGGCATTGGCAGACACATGGCAGCTGCAGCTCCTGCACTTCTGCCTCTTGCTGGGCATCTCCCTGGCTGCCCTCCTGGGCAACGGCCTCATCATCAGCACCGTAGCCTGTGGCCACCACCTGCACACACCCATGTTCTTCTTCCTGCTCAACCTGGCCCTCAGCGACCTGGGCTCCATCTGCACCACTGTCCCCAAAGCCATGCACAATTCCCTCTGGGACACCACCACCATCTCCTACACAGGATGTGCTGCTCAGCTCTTTTTCTTTCTGTTCTTCATTTCAGCAGAGTATTTCCTCTTGACCATCATGTGCTATGACCGCTACGTGTCCATCTGCAAACCCCTGCACTACGGGACCCTCCTGGGCAGCAGAGCTTGTGCCCACATGGCAGCAGCTGCCTGGGCCAGTGCCTTTCTCACTGCTCTCATGCACACAGCCAATACATTTTCCCTGCCCCTGTGCCATGGCAATGTCCTGGACCAGTTCTTCTGTGAAATCCCAGCAATCCTCAAGCTCTCTTGCTCCAAATCCTACCTCAGGGAAATTGGGATTTCAGTTTTCACTACCTTCTTAGCATTTGGCTGTTTTGTGTTCATGGTTTTCTCCTACGTGCAGATCTTCAGGGCTGTGCTGAGGATCCCCTCTGAACAGGGACGGCACAAAGCCTTTTCCACCTGCCTCCCTCACCTGGCTGTGATCTCCCTGTTCCTCAGCACTGTAACATTTGCCTACCTGAAGCCTCCCTCCATCTCCTCTCCATCTCTGGATCTGGCCCTGTCAGTTCTATACTCGGTGGTTCCTCCAGCCCTGAACCCCCTCATCTACAGCCTGAGGAACAAGGAGCTAAAGGCTGCAGTGTGGAGAATCATCACAGAATGGTATCAGGAACATTAAAGTGCTGCCCAGTTTATGCAAGTCACTTGTAAGAAAAGTCATCTTTGAAAATATTTGGATTTGGTGGATGGTTTATTCTTTTCTTTCCTTTTGTTTTAGATTTTTAATATTGGTCACAAAGGAAATAAACTGTGTCTGCCATCATTAATTTTGTTTCTCTCCACTTTTCTGTGACCCACCTACTGTATCAAAGAGGGGCTGTTCTCTCCGTGGCTTTAAATGAAGTAAATGATCTCCCAGAAAAGTTTTCACAGATC
The DNA here is from genome assembly GCF_036417665.1 of Passer domesticus. NCBI lineage: Eukaryota > Metazoa > Chordata > Aves > Passeriformes > Passeridae > Passer > Passer domesticus. The sequence goes on along the minus strand of NW_026989900.1, from coordinate 143,549 downwards.
CCCATTTTGTTGCCCTCTCTGGAGCTGCAGCAGCAATGTCTGTGTGCAGAGCTGGGGCAGATCAGTGCTGGCACAGCAGCTGTGCCCAGCAGCAGCAGCAGCACTCGGTGTTGCCAGTGCTGTCGCCGTGGCCCTGCCCCGCTGCCCTGGTGGCCCTGGTGTTGCTGCAGGGCCTGAGTGCTCTCGGGGCCGGGCACAGTCCTGGGGGTGGCAGTGCCGGGGCTGCAGCAGGGACAGGCCATGGGCACTGCTGGGGCAGCGCTGACGCCTCAGGCCAGGGCCTGGGGGCTCCAGGCTCCTTGTCCAGGCTCTCTCAAGAACACGGCCAGGCCAATGCTCAGCACAGAAAAGCCCCAGGGTGAGCAGCCCCAGGCTGGCCGTGGGCAGGCTGGGGGCAAACAGCATGGCTGGGGCTCTGCAAGGGCCCTGGGGGAGACGGGAAGGAGCAGCAGAGCAGGGGCTGATCCATCCCCAGTGCGCTGCACAGCCCAGGGCAGCGTCCCACAGCATCCTGATGGAGCTGCCAACAACATCCCCCCTCTGCAGCCCTGGCCTCTCCCCCAGCTCACACAGGTGCCGCATCCTTGCAGGCACAGCCACGGCAGCACTGGCTCAGGAGCCCCTGTTTGCATTGCACAGAGCAGGCAGGAGCACCTCCATGCTGTTGCTTGTGGGGACATGAACCTGAGGGAGCACAAATGCCATCAGCCCCTGGGCCAGCAAGAACTGGGGGACACCAGGGAAACCACTCAGCTTTGTCCTGGCCTCTGCAGTCAACCAGAAAGTTTGTTCCCATTAGCTGGGAGATTCCTGTCCCACTGCAGATGCTATTACTCAGAGCCAGGGCTGCCTGACAGCCACCCCCAAACTGCCCTCAGCATTTCCTTGGCTTCACCTTTGCTTTTTTTCCCCCTTTGTTTTTGTACCAAATTCTTCCTCTTGCCACGCCCTGTTCCCTCCCCTGCAAACAGCCCATCCCTGTTTGCCCTTTCCTCTCTGGCCCCACTCCCCATTGCAGTTCCTGACTTGGCACCATGGGAACATCCCGTGGGGATCAGGATCATCCTCCAAGTGCTGTAGGAATTGTCTGTGGGCTCCTGCAGTGCCTGGTGCTGCTCCCTTGCCAGAGGCACCCCAGGCCAGGGGGGCACATCTGGGCTGCTCTGTCTGCCTGTGGGGCTCCCTGTTCTGGGCAATGAGGAGAAGCTGCAGAGGCTCTGCAGGACTGACAGGATGGGCTTTGGGCCTCGGAGGAGAAGCTGAGGCACCTGGGCTGCTGGAGCTTCTGAAGAGGAGGCCCAGGACTCGTCCTGCAACTGCTGCAAGGGTGGTTTCAGAGAATCCCAGAATCAGCAAGGTTGGAAAAGACCTTGGAGATCATCAAGTCCAACCTGTGCCCTGACACCACGTCTCCCCCAGGCCTCCTCTTCTCCAGGATAAACAACTCCAGCTCCCTCAGCCTCTCTTCACAGGACTTGTGCTCCAGACCCTTCACCAGCCTTGTTGCCCTTCTCTGGACACACTCCAGCCCCTCCACGTTCTTGCTAAATTTGGGGTCCCAGAACTGGACACAGCACCCGAGGTGCTGCCCAACCAGCGCCCAGCACAGGGGAAGAATTGCTCTCCTGGTCCTGCTGGTGACACCATTCCTGATCCATAGGAGTGCCAGGGGTTGGATGAGGGAAATGGTCGGGAGGGGGCAGGAGACACAGTCTGATTGACTCTCAGCCATGAAGGGTCTTGATTTTCATACCTATTCAGTCTGCATTAGAAGGTGCTGGGGGTCAATATCAACTGGAAATTGCTGATATCAATCTATAAACAGGAAAGAAAATCAAACAACAAACTGTTCTCTCTGCATTGCTTTCAAGACAGTATATACACTTTGAATACACTTCAGATATCTGTCTAATTAATTACAGAAAACTCGAAAACTTCTGTTATTCCAAATGGCTTTTCTTCTTTGGGCATGTTGAACAAATGTTTATGAGCTTTTCTCACTGAATTCCTGAACTGAAGAGCTCAAGAAAGAAGAGGCCTCTGGAGTAGGAAAATTCATCATCAACCTCCAAGTGGCTGAGGATCCATCCCCATCAGAGCAGCAATGAACAGAAATGGGCACAGCTTTGTGGCTGCCCCAGCTTTGGGATGGGCCCTGGGCCTGGAGCAGGAGCAGCTCTTGAGGGCCCCAAGGCCGGGGCTCTTGTGCTGCCCTGGGCACATGGGATGGCAGCAGGGGCTGCAGAGCTCTCAGCACCTGAGCCAGAGGGGAGCAGGGCAGCCAGGGAGCCTCCTTTGGCCTTGGCCCAGCACCTTCCCCCATGGCTGGGGCTGAGTCCTGTGTGAGCTGCAGCTGCTGCTGTGCCCTTGGCAGGGGCTGAGGCCGTGGGGCCAGCGGCCAGAACAGCCTGGGCTGAGCAGAGCTGGGGGGCCAGAGCCAGCTGGGCTGGGCTGGGGAGAGGCCCTTGGTGCTGCCCAGAGCTCAGGGCAGCTGGCAGAGCTTGCAGGGAGCTGGGCTGGGCTCAGAGAGCCTGCCCCAGAAACCATCCGTGTCCATCTCAGCCTGGCTGGGCGTGCAGGGGCAGGACTCAGCCCAGGCCGTGTGGGGCAGGGCCAGCGTCTGTGCAAGGCATTGAAAAGAGGCAAGTGCCCCAGAGAGGAGGCTGCTCTGTGCCCTTGGGGGCATGGACAGAGTAGGGAGGGGGCCCAGGACATTTGTCAGTGCCAGCCTCTGTGCCCAGCCCTTGGCAGCCCTGGCTGCTGAGCCCAGCTTTGGCCTGGCTCCATCCTCCTGCGGGGCTCAGGGCCTGTTCCCGGCCATGGCCAGGCCTGGCCAGCCTCTCTGCTGGCCCAGAGGCCGGCAGAGCCCGGGCCAGGGCTGTCTGTGCAGGCCCACAGGGGCCAGGGGCTGTGCAGGAGCTGGCAGAGGCTGCCCAGCAGGGAGGCCATGGGGCACAGAGTCCCAAGGCTGCTGTGGGCAGCACGGCACAGGGGCCGTTCCCAGCCGCAATGCTCCTGGCCTGGGCTGGGCCTGCACAGGGGCTGGGCCACCATGGCTGGGCCAGCACAGGGCCACCAAGGGGCCACGCACCCACTGCCGGGGCTGACAGCAAGGCCAGGCACACACAAGCAATTGCTGAGCATGGCCTGCGCTGGCCAGGGCTGACTGTGCCACAGGCAGAGCTCAGCTGCCCTTGGGGGCTGCAGGAACAGTCAGGAGCCCAAAGAGCCTCCATGGCTGTGCTGCAGACCAAGGCTGGAGCAGGGAAATGCAGGGCTGCTGCAGGATGGGGAGGGCATTGAATTCCAGCACACACCTCAGCTCTCTGATGATCCCGGCACCATGCTGGGCCCTGTTTCAGACTGGAGCAGAGCAGATGTTGATGGCACAGGAGCCCTGTGGGGCTGTCAGGGACAATCTGCAGCTTGCAAGGTGCTCTGCTCTCCCTCAGGTGCTCTTGGAGGGATGCAATCCCAGCTGGACAGCTCAGGGCACAAGTGGCGCTGCCTGTTTATGGGCACACAGCTGATGTCTGCCTGGAAAGGGGCACAGGTTTTAATATTTGTACATTTCATAATATACAAGGAAATCTTTATTGTCTGGGTCATTTGAGTACTTTTAAGAAATGGCCAAGTTTTCCCACCAGGAGCAGAAATTTCCTGATTCTACTAGATTCTTCTACTTATGGCAAGTGGAGAAATACGGATCTTCCCCTCTATCTTTGCCATGAACATCATTCACTCTAATATTTCATGACCCCCTCCTTTACTTGTTTCCAGCTCTCCTTTTGAAATGGCCATGTCTAAGGACATCTCTTCATTTAGAGCAGCTGGATCCTTGTCCTTCACATTGCTCCCAGAAGTCTTCCTCCAGATGCTCTCTGCTGATTCCAATGTATCATCCTTGATTGGCTTCATGATTTGAGCATCAGGGAATTGCCCAATCTTTCAGAAGTTTAAATACCTCCTTAGTCAGCATCTTAGTTGTAGTTTTATCTTTTCTATCACCTCTTTTTATGTCTTTGTCTAAAATCCTTCCTGTATGGCAATCCCTTGTGGATGGTGCACATGTCAGATGTTGCTGGGATGTCACAAGAAACTGAATGAAGGCTTTTGATGTTTATTAAATTTTATCATGTTGACATTTTTTGTTTTCCATGAAGAGAAACCTTCCTGTGCCTCTAGTCTCACCAGTTCCTGGTCCCTCAAAGGACACAAACCTGATGTGCTGGGGAAATGTGGCAGAAATGCTGCTCTCGGAGGGGTTGGAGTGCCTTGGATAGCTGAGTCAGTCAGGCCTGTAAGAAAGGTTAAGTCACAAGGTCTAAGTGACATTAAATGCTGCTAAGAGTTGTTCTTTTGCTAAGTTGTTATGTTTAATATGTTATAAGCTAAGCTGAACATCATTAAGTGTTATTCCTCTATTAAATTGAAAAATCATAGGTTATAATTTAGGTTAAATACTGTTAAGCTCTGTTCTTTTGCTAAATTGTGAAGCTGAAGTTATCACTTAAGGTTGACGTACAAGTTAAGTCCTGTTACGTTTGAGCTCTGTTACGCTTTTAGGCCGTATTCCTTTTACCATTGCCCTCACTGTCCTTGTGTCACACACAGAGTCAGGGACAGTTCTCAGTTCATCACTGGTTCGATTGCCTGGATTTTGTTTGGTTTTTTTGTTGCTTTGTTTCTTTGGTGTGCCTGAAGTGTCCAGTCAACAATGTGTCTTGCCAAGGAAGTTTGTGGTGCTGTCCCTTAATATTAAATCTGGTTGTTGCTGCTCCCTTGCTGGGGATATTTTCAGCGCTCTCAAAACCTCATTCAGAACAGGGTGAAGGAGCCCTGGCCCAGGCTCTGGCCCTGGGGGACACAGGGATGCTGCCGGGGGGTCCCTGTCCCCCTGTCCCACCCCCCAAGGCCCCGGCCCCCCGTCCCCGTGTCAGGCTCTGGGGTCGATCTCGTGGAACATCCTCTGGGGGAGGCTGCAGCACCGGGAGCGGGGGGACCCGGGGGGACAGGGGACCCCGCTGTGCACGAGCAGCATTGGACTGCTCTGGGGGAACTGTGAGGGGAGCTGGGGCAGAGTGACCTCCCCAGTGACATCACACAGCCCCTGTGATGTCAGAGCCCCCTGTGAAGTCACACAGTCAGCCTGTGATGTCACAGAGCCCCCTATGATGTCACACAGCACCCTTTTGGTGTCACAGAGCCAACTCTGGGATGTCACCCTGGAATGTCATGCAGCTGCACTGAGATGTCACAGAAGAGTCTGCGATGTCACAATGTCACCATGTGATGTCACAGCCTGCTCTATGATGTTACACAGTCACCTAGAATGTCACAACCCACTCTCTGATGCCACAGAGCCACCCTCTATGATGGCAGGATCTGCTCTATGGCCTCATACTCTACTCCATGATATCACAGACAGCTATGTGATTTCACAACTCCCTCAGTGATGTCACAAAACCCTCTCTGTGATGTCATACTGGCACTCTTAAATGCTACAGCACACAATTTGACCTCACAGCCTGCCCTATGATGTCATACAGCCATGCCATGAAGTCACAGCCTGCTCTGCGATGTCACAGAATCCCCTCTATGACCTCACACAACAAATTCTGTGATGTCACAGCCCAGTCTGTGAGCTCACACAGCCCACTCTGTGCTGTCACACAGCCCCTTGCTGACATCACAGCTGCTCTGTGCCTCTAGGACACAGCCACAGAGGTGCCGCTGTGACACAGCCCCCTCGGGGACATCCCCCAGCCCCTGCCAGTGCTGAGCCCCTGTCAGCTCTGGCTGTGCCCTGCTGGTGTCCCTGAGCTGCCCTGGCAGTGCCCCAGCCCTGCTGGGCTGTGCACAGGAGCTGCTCCTGGCCAGAGCTGTCTCTCTGCAGCGCTGCCCTTGCCAGGAGCTGCCTCTGGGCCAGGAGCCCGGCCCAGCTCAGCAGCACAGACACAGCACAAGGACTTTAATGACCCTCTGGGGCTTTGGTGCTCTTTGCATCAGACTCAGTCCCTCAGAGTATCCTCAAAGAACTTCTCAAGAACTCCAAATCAGATTCAAACTTCAAACTTTCTTTAACTTCTAATGGGTCCCAAGGAGGGACACAACTCATGTGAATGTGTTCCCAGGTTCCAGGTAGAGCAGAACACTGGAGGCAGTGATCACAGGTGGAAACAAGCAAGGGAAAAGTGTCTCTGGTGCTGAGCAAACCTGGATGTGTTTCAGGAATGCAAAGGGCCAAGGCCTGAGTCCCAGCCCCTGGCCAGGCAGATCCTGTCCCTCCATCCTTGCTCAGGGCTCTTCCCGGGATGGGCACTGGCATGTGGGGATGTGCAATGCCAAGGGCAGCACCATGGGGCAGCCCCTGCCAGGCTGCTGAGCAGGGACAAGGAGGCCATGAGGCCCCAGGCCTGCAAGGGTCACTTGTCTCCTGCTCCTGGCTCAGGCCCAGGGCCAGCAGCCATGGCCAAAGTGCTGCCCAAGTTGGCTCTGTCAGGGCCTTGCAGCTGCTGCACATCCCTGTGCCCTGTGCAGCCCAGGCTGTCCTACGGTGTCCCTGCCCTGCGCCTCTGTCCCTGCAGGCTGTCGTCATCCCCCGGCTGCCCCACCTGGCTGGCCCCTTCCTTTGCTGACAGCTCTGCCTCCTGCCTGCCTCTGCCTGCCCACACAAAGCCTTGGGCTGCTCCAGGCTCCTTCTGCACCACAGCCCTGCCCTGGGGGAGGAAATTCCTTTCTCCTGCTGTCCAGTCTGGGCCTCCCCAGATGCCCTTGTGTTGTGTTGCACTGCAGTAAGCAGCAAAACAACTCCCCCAGGCCCCAGAGTCTCAGACCTCAGGCAGGCATCGATGACCAACAGGGAAAGGAAGGCAACAGGATGGGTACTGGTTTAGAAAAGCACAGGATCCTTTATTGTGCCAGGGACCAACACAAGAAATTAAGGGGGGGGGGGGGGGGGTGGCTTGTCATGGGTTTTATATGACAGGGTAGGGGTGGAGTTTAGGGTCGGGGTCCAATAGCAGAAGGAGCAGGGCACTGCAAAGGAGTGGGTCGAGGAGGACAACCAATGGAAAAATCGATGGCGGGGACTTTGCAGTAGAATTTGGACCAATGAGGTTACAGAAAACGAAAAATGTTCTGTGGCCACTCCAAATATGACCAGATGGGGTGGAGTGTCTTTTCCTGGGCTTGCAGGGGCATGCCCGACAGTGTGGAGGGGCGGAATCCTCTTTAAATCACACTCCTCACTTGATGCTGTCTGTCTGGCTAGAATCCCTACTTCCTGGGGCAGGGGAACTCCACACCCTTGGTGCCATTATTTCTTTCTCTTGGTGTTTTATACAATGAAGAAAAACTCCAGCCTCTCTGAAACCACCCTTTAATCCCTCTCAGGATGCTCCTGTTCTGTCCTCATTCTCCACACCACTGAGCCCAGAGCCACCACATTCTACCTGCTGGTTATGTGATGAGGCATCCAAACCCCATCTTGGGAGATTTTTGGTTACTTTTCAAGGTCTGTGAAAATGGAAAAATAGTGGTCAACATTATTTTGTCCCACATCTTGCAGTAACAGAACAGGAGTCAATATCACTCAACTGAATGAGGGTGGATTTACATTTGTTAGAAGGAGAAATATTTTAGAATTATGACAGTGGCACAAAACTGCAACTGTTTTTCCAGAGAACTGGATTCCCCATCACAGGAATCACAGGAATTGTCCAAGAGCAGGAGCTTTGTGCAGCCTGACCCAGTGAAACACCCTCATCCCCAAGGATGGAATTCCTGTTGTGTGGGTTCTCTGATGTGCTGGGTCCCCTCACAACGCTTCTGGCCAGAATGTCTGCTGAGGGCAGCCAGGCTGCTGCAGGGGCAGTGACCTCACAGCCATCACCATGGCAGCCCTGTGCCCTGGGCCTGGCTCTCCCCTCTCCTCTGCCCCTGCCTTGTCTCTGCTGGCATGAAGAGTTTTGTCATTCATATCTTGTGCCCAAGGTGCTGGGGCCAATGGCTTCCCAGGCAGGCTCCTGGAGCAGAAGTGGCTTTTCAGAGCCCAGGCAGAAATGAGCCCTGAGGCAGCAGCTCTGCAGTGCTGGCCACCAGGCCGGGCTGCCAAGGGAGGCTTCTGGCCATGCCCTGCAAGCAGCTGCTGCTGCCAAGGTGCCTTTGGCGCCTCAGGCTCTGCCTGGCACAGCTCCCAGCACGGCACTCTGCCCTTGTGCTCGAGCCCTTCCCTGTGCTGGGGCTGGCCTGGGGCTTTTCCTGCAGCGGGACCTGCCCTGCTCCTGCCACAGGAAAGGCAGTTCCTGCTGGAGCAGGAGGCTCTGCCTGCAATGGGCTCCAACAACTCCAGCAAGGCCCTGTTGACATCAAAATTGCTTCCTAGATCACTATATGCTAATAATTGTTATAGCTCCTATACTGTAGAGTAAATAACTCTTTTTTAAAATTTAATCTGTGGTGTAAACAAACCATTCTGTCTAATCATGATCAGAATCAATCAGAGCTGTATTTATATTAATTTATCTAGTATTCCATCGATAATCCTGTGGGACAAATTGCATTAAGGTTCAATTCTACCTGTCTAATCTTTTACAGCTTTTACAAAGTCTGGGGCTGGGATTGGACCCAGCCACTCCCACTCTCCTCTAATAAAATAAATTTTGGAAGTCTAGGGGTCCTGCAGGGGTTTGAGGATCCATGGTGTCTGTTGGGTGTCATTTCTCCATCTCATGACTCATCAGGAGTTTCTCCAAAAAAGAAATAAAGCTTTTGCCTGAAGCTCCCACTGTGCCCATGACTGGAGCCCCTGTGAGTGTCTGGGACATCCCAGCTCATTGGCAGCCTGGGGACTCCTGGGATGTCACCGTGGAGCCCCCGTGAGTGCCTGTGACAGATCGGTGCCTTTGCAGCCCAAGGTGCCTTGGGATGTCACCATGGAATGGCTGTGACTGCCTCTGAGCACAGGGCTCTTTACCATCCCCAGAAACCCCTGGGAGGCCTCCATGGAGCCCCTGTCTCTGCCTGTGACATTCCAGCTCTTGAACAGCCTGGAGACTCTTGGAAAGTCCCCATGGAACCCCTCTGAGAGCCTGTGACAAATCTGATCCTTAGTGGGCAACCACCACCAGGCCCCTGTTGCTATGGTCAGTTTCCATGGCATCCATCACCAGGCCCCTGTTCCCCCAGATCCACAGAATTGGCTGAGCTGGGAGGGACCCATCAGGATCCTGGAGTCCGACTGCTGGCCCTGCACAGGACACCCCAACAATGCCAGCCTGGGCCTGGCAGTGCTGTCCAAATGCTGCTGGAGCTCAGAGAGCCCTGGAGCTGGGAGCCTTCCCTGGGGAGCCTGGGCAGTGCCCCAGCAGCCTCTGGGCAAAAACCTTTTCCTGAGATCCAACCTGAGCCTGCCCCGACTCAGCTGCAGCCGTTCCCTCCAGTCCTGTCCCTGGGCACCAGAGGGAAGAGGTTCCCACAGCCCCAGCCAGGGACCTGCTCCCAAGGCTGCTGCCATGGCCACCAGGGCTTGGTTTCCACCGGCTGAGGTTTAGGACTTCGGGTCCCCAATGTCCTGCTCCTGCTAAAACCGCGCTGCCCTCACTGCCCTCCTGCCTCCCATGGAAAGAACAAAAGGCAAAGATCCTGGGCTGGGATAAGAACAATTTATCGGGAATAGCAACAAGACAAAGAACAAACAGCAACAGAAACAATATCGATAACAGCAAGGAATAAGAGAAAGGATTTGCAGGAAAAGCTACATTACCACTGACTGCCTCTACCCAACCATGTTTATCCTCGCTCCCGGGAAGGGTACCCTTCTCTTCGGGGAGACAGGGAGTCTCTTTTGTGCTCCTAGCACTGACTAGAGATGGGAGTGAATGTAATGACAGGGCCATGGCCTGACCCTCATGTTAGGCCCACATCATGTCGTTGTCAAGGGTAGGAAAAGGTACAGGTGTCTTCCCAGCATGTATCACAGGGACCATTGATCACCAGGGCTCTTCCCAACGTGGGTCTTACAGTGGGGGATGAAGCTGCAACTGGGCATGAAGCTCTTCCTGCAACTACGGCATTTGCAGAGCTTCCCTTACTGGTGCCTCCGTTGGTGTTGGGTCAAGTGAGAGCTCTGGGTGAAGCTCTTCCCACACTGGGGACACTTGTAGGGCCTCTCCCCAGTGTGGATGCGCCGGTGGGTGATGAGGGTCGAGTTGTGCTTGAAGCCCTTCCTGCAGTCGGGGCAGCAAAATGGCTTCTCCTTGGTGTGAGTCTGCTCATGCAGGAGGAGATTGGAGCTGGTGGGAATCTGACACGATCCGTCCTAAGGATGTGATTCGTGTAGGTTCTTTTTCACTGATCTCAGGGTGCAAAAAACTGACACGACGAGGGGATTTGCAGTAAAATCGAAATACATGTACTTTTATTAAATAGCCATAGCAAAGATGCGTTAGAGAGAAGGGGAAAGAAGAAAGGGAAAAGAATAAGGAAAAGAAAAAGAAGAGAGGGAGGGCAAGGAGGTATATAGCTACCAGATGTGCGGATGACAAAGTCCCTCGAAGTCCGGTCCACGAAGAGGCCTGTCGTCTTCACGTCAGGGGAGATCTCAAAGGTATCAGTCAGGTCTAACCTTTTTTATAGTCCTTTTGAAATGGGGGAAGGGGACCCATTTCAAAAGAGTCTACAAGGAGTCCATCAGTAGTCCATCAGGAGCAGGTGTCGTCAGCAGCAGATGTCATAGGCAAGAACCATTGTCTTCTCAGTCCAGTGGTTGCTTGCAAAACTTGCTTTGGTCCCCACGTACGCCTTCCCTCACCCTACGGTGGGGATTTCAGTCTCAGTCCTTTTGGGAAGAAGAGGGGAGCTTTTCCATGTAGGGGTCGCATGTCTCAGTCCTTGAGGGAGAACCTTCTCCCATCTCAGTCCATCTGTCACGGTGGTTGATGTACGGTGAATGGAGGGTCCTTTTGTGGTGACCCCCGGGAAGGTCATTCCAGAGAGAAAGTCCAGCTAAGTCAGAAGGGTGGAGAAATTCCAGCACTAGCGTTGCTAGGTGATGCAGGTGAAGGAGAGCACACTGCCCCTTCTCGGGTGCAGTGTTCCATGAGTTGAGCAAACACACCCGTAGGCAATAATCTGGCTTGATGGACCAGACAGACCTGGATTTTCAGAACAGGATCTTTTCCTTTCCCCGGTGGTCTTGGCTTTCATGACGTTCGAGAGGCAAAAAATGAGGGAAGTTTTGGACAGACACTCACACGACCCCGTGACTCACGATTGTCTTGAAAGGGTCTTCATCAGCAGGTCTCAAGTCTCCTTCACGCTGGTAGCATACCTCAGAAAACAGGGACAGTATGACAGAGAGAGAGGAAAAGAGAAGGAAAGATAAGAAGAAATAACAGAAGGACGAAAAAGAGAAGCAATTAGCAAAACAAAATCAAAACCATTTTTTAGCAAATAATTAAATAATAATTGAAAATTATCAAAATAATATTATAGCTTGACTAATTGGAACAAACTCACTAATTATTATAATGACATTATAGCTTAAATAATTTGAAAAATCACAAATGGTAATAATCAAATCAAATAATCAAAATAAAATCACAAATGGCCAAAAGTAAAAGCAATAATAAAGTAATAAAATGAATATAAATTTAACAAAATCACAAGATGGAAGGTAAAAGGTTTTTCAAAACACATCTACTGATTCATAATCACCTTGTGTCAATTGTCTTGGGGACGTCCATAGTAAAAAGGACATCAGCCATATTGTGTGCATTAATTATGGACGTCAGTCTTGTTAACCGTTTCATCATTCTCCAATTCATGACAAACAAGATTGCTGACAAAACAAAACCAATTGAAACCAGGATCAAAAGGACAACAATAGGATGACACATGGTGTTCAGGACACTTGTGGCAGTTGGTGACCACCCAAAAAGAGTATCCCACCACTTGTGCTCGGCATCTCTCTTTACTCTTTCCATGACTCGGTGTATTTGTTTTACATTGTGATGAACAGTTACTAGGGTCTTCTGTGCATTTTTCTTGATCTTTCTCAGAATCTCAGCCAGGTCCTGGTGGAGCAGCAACTGCCTTACCAAAGTGAGGTTCATCCCAATTGGAGTAGGTATCAATTTGTGAATCAGGGTGTAATTGGATTGCAAAAGCTGGTGAGAGGTAACTGGAGCTACATAAGAAAAATCATATCCTACAATTCTGGTAAAATTACAAGTGCAGAAATTTGAATGATTCCTAGTATCTACTACTACATTTTCTACAAATACAAGATCACAGGCAGTTCTAAAGCATGCACATCCATTGCCTATGTATATGAGAACTGTTTCAGAAGTCTCGTTAGGATGTATTTCAAAGTGACAGATATTCTGCTCTGTGTCCAGACAAATGTCCTGGGCTATGATTGCATTGCTTTCACAGATGAACCCTTGTTGTTCACAGACAATACAAGATTCCAGATTGACAGTTTGCCATTTGTTGTTAATCTGACGGGCCCATTCCCTATGCTCCGAAGGATAGAGAATAGCTGCGTCATGATTTATCCCTAATGCTATAATAGGAAAAACCAAATGTACTGAAGCACTGCGTATGGTTAACACAAAAGCTGTGGCCGTGTTTGAAATGGGGTTATAAGTGAAATTGACCACATTCCACCAGGATTGGAATTCTTTTTCAAAATCAGTAGCACTGTCCCAGATTATTTTTCAAATTTCAGTGGGAAAAGTGCCTTCTTTACCTTCTTTTATAATTGAGGCAGCAACTGACTGCATTCACAATTGAGCCCGAACACAGCTGAGAGCCAAAGAAACATTATTTTGTGTGGCATTGAATGCATCGATTACCAATTTGTGATCGTTTACATTTACCTTTTCCCAATTTGGCAGTATGTTTGATAGCAGCCACTGATGTGTTCCCAGAGCCAATAAGGATGATTACAGTGGTTGCTGTAATTTGGTCAGATTTTTACTCGTAGCAGCCAATTTGTTCAAGTTTACTTAATTTACATGTTAAGTGTAATATTATCACTTTGTGTTACCATAAAGGGAAGGGAAAACATTATATTTGTTGTACAATGCTAGTGTTATCGTGGTTTCTCAGGTCTCCATGTCCCACGGAGTTCTTCTGTAAAAAATAAGCACAACAGAATCTGCCACGAAGAGGCAGAAAGAGTTAGAACAATGGGATGGTCAGAGAGGTTTTTAACACCAGTGGTACTTCCCCTACAATAGGGGGTGGTCCACCAAAAAGAGGTTGTCCAGGGTAATGTGCTGGGTTCTTGAAATCATCTGGTCCGTGTAGTGAAGGAATTATGCTTGGAGCTGTCAGGCAAAAAGCAGTGATTTTAGGACACCCATTTGCCCCCCATCTATCGTAAGGGGTGTGAGAAGTCCATTCAATCCCTTCACCTTTTGCCCAATCCTGCGCACTTTTGACAGTAAAGTGAGAAACATTATCAGATTGAATTTCCTGTGGGCTTAGGAAAATTCCAAACCATCCCTGTATTGCTTTAACGGTATTATTTCCTGTAGCTCTTTTAAAAGCATCGGCCTGAAACAACACAAATACAAGTGCGGCATAGGACTTGATGTTAATACAGACAAGAAAATAATTCTGTCCCTCACACTGGAAAATGCTACAAACGGTTAACAGTTCCTATACCTGAGCAGTGACTTCTCCCTCCCTGTTAGTAGTAGCAGGGAAGAAAGGAGGGGTTGCTTTAATCACAGAGGCAAGTTTGTTTTGGCTGCTACTCAAGCTCTCAGTTTCTTGTATTGCTAAGTTTTTTTCTACTCCTGTGAGAGTTAAGCCAACCACAGACAAACCTCTTTCCCAGGTAGAGTATCTTCTCTCAGCATCTTTGAAACCATGGGAATAAAAACCAACGGGCCTTGTTGGACCCTCGGGACCCCGCTGCCCAATGTGTACTGATAACCCTGAGGAGGCAAATCCCCACTCTACCTGAAAGGGATCTGTAGGATGGATAGGGTCCAGTGCTTGGTGAGCTGTTGCTTCAAAAATCAGCAATTGCAGTGCTTTCTCCTGAGAAAGACTCCAATCCCATTTTATCCCTTTTCTCGGCAAGTCATAAGAGGGAAAAAACGGGTTATTCTGGCTACTAAGAAGTTTATCTGGTGTTTCTATAGGGGACATAGCTGCTATGGGTTTTTGAGGGAAAATTGCTATAGGTTTAAGTGTTTCTGTAAACCTTTGAATTAAAGAGGTCATAATTTTAGACTTTACAGGTGATTGCATTGGTGACTCATAGCTTGTAGTTGGTTTTCTTTCATGCATCATTTGCGAGCAGGCAGCTTTGTGAATGTTTTCCAGGAGTTGGTCAGGGGTACCAGCTATGGTTAAAAGGTTTCCCCTTTCCGAGGGGTTAAGCCCCTCTGTCCAATAAGCTGCATGCTGAGTTAGGGACCATGGGATATGTCTGTCTCCCATTGTTAAGAACACTCCATGTCCCGCGTACTCACCAGCTTCTTGTTCAGAAAAATGTGTTTGATCTCTCCCAGTGAGAGATACTTGACATATGTGTTTTGTTTTGGTTTTGTGGGGGAGAAGCTCGTATTGCTTTGCAAGTTTTGTTAATTCAGTAACAGTGTACGGGATTTCTTTAGTGATTATATGTGGGTCAAAATCCTCCTCATTAATATAGTTGCATTCTGTTTTAATTTGAGGTTTCATGCTATTGCAACAACAGTGTTCCCCAAAATTTTTCATCAGAACTAATTCTTTTTGGGGGTAATTTTGATTAAGGTGAGAAGTTTCCTTCTCCTCTGTTTCTTTTGAGGAATCAAAGTTCTGTGAATTTTTAACATGCACCTCTCTCAAGGCAGCCCGTAATAAATTATTTTCATTTCTTTCTTCATCTAATTGTTTTTGCAAAACTCCAACTAAGTTTTGAAGGGAGTCTATTATAGCATTTTCCTCACTTCTTCGCTTAGAGCGAGTTTCTATGGCTGCTGTGAGGCAGGCTCCCAAAACTGAGCAGAGGATGGTTTTATCTTCACCAAGTTTAAATTTTGTTTCATGTTGCAGAGAACATATTCTACCAACAACATTTTCTAAATTAAACCAATTGCTCTTTGCCCAGGCCTCTCCGCCTGGTGAAGGTTTTGCATTGTGTTTAGCAAGTAGTGTGTAAAAATCAGTTTTTGCCTTGGCACCAAAATCTTCATTCATCTTGTGAAGGGACTAGGGACCACAACAGGGAGGTGTTTTCGGTTACACAATCACACACTGTGTTTTCCCTTCACTCAACTTTTTCCCTGGGTGGCTGAAGAGACAGAGTCAATCTGGGAGGCCCTGCTTAGTTTCTTCAAGGTGTCTCTTCCTTCCCAGACAGTTAAACACACACACACAGTTGAAGAGACAGTATCAATCTGGGAGGCCCTGCTTAGTTTCTTCAAGGTGTCTCTTCCTTCCCAGACAGTTAAACACTCTTAGAACAGAAACAGTTTTTTTCCCCCTTTTGCACCAAGAGATCTTTTGTGATATTCTGGAGACAGAACCCTCAAAAAGAGTTTGGAGAATGCTTTTTCCGCCTTGGTTCGTGCAGTATGCGGGAAATTCGAATCACAGCCCTTGCTTTCTAAATCCGTTCAACCCCTTTCGGGAAAATTGACGGTTTCGGTGTGGCTGCCGTGAAACGTCCTTCCCCTGTTACAAACTACACGTAACCTGCAGACTCCTCTGTCCCCAGAACCCAAGATCCGTGATGCCAATTTATGACACGATCTGTCCTAAGGACGTGATTCGTGAAGGTTCTTTTTCACTGATCTCAGGGTGCACAAACTGACACGACAAGGGGATTTGCAGTAAAATCAAAATACATGTACTTTTATTAAATAGCCATAGCAAAGATGCGTTAGAGAAGGGGAATAAAGAAAGGGAAAAGAATAAGGAAAAGAAAAAGAAGAGAGGGAGGGCAAGGAGGTGTATAGCTACCAGACGTGCGGATGACAATGTCCCTCGAAGTCCGGTCGACGAAGAGCCTGTCGTCTTCACGTCAGGGGAGATCTCAAAGGTATCAGTCAGGTCTAACCTTTTTTATAGTCCTTTTGAAATGGGGGAAGGGGACCCATTTCAAAATAGTCTATTGATAAAGGGTACAAGGAGTCCATCAGTAGTCCATCAGGAGCAGGTGTCGTCAGCAGCAGATGTCATAGGCAGGAACCATTGTCTTCTCGGTCCAGTGGTCGCTTGCAAAACTTGCTTTGGTCCCCACGCACGCCTTCCCTCACCCTACGGTGGGGATTTCAGTCTTAGTCCTTTTGGGAAGAAAAGGGGAACTTTTCCATGTAGGGGTCGCATGTCTCAGTCCTTGAGGGAGAAACCTTCTCCCATCTCAGTCCATCTGTCACGGTGGTTGATGTACGGTGAATGGAGGGTCCTTTTGTGGTGACCCCTGGGAAGGTCATTCCAGAGAGAAAGTCCAGCCAAGTCAGAAGGGTGGAGAAATTCCAGCACTAGCGTTGCTAGGTGATGCAGGTGAAGGAGAGCACACTGCCCCTTCTCGGGTGCAGTGTTCCATGAGTTGAGCAAACACACCCGTAGGCAATAATTTGGCTTGGTGGACCAGACAGACCTGGATTTTCAGAACAGGATCTTTTCCTTTCCCTGGTGGTCTTGGCTTTCATGACGATCGAGAGGCAAAAATTAGGGAAGTTTCAGACAGATTCTCACAGGCGGGGGGACCCGTGGGGGACAGGGGACCCCTCTGTGCATGAGCAGCGTTGGACTGCTCTGGGGGAACTGTGAGGGGGGCTGGGGCAGACTGACCTCCCCAGTGACCTCACACAGCCCCTGTGATGACACAGATCCCCTTGTGATGTCACACAGCCCACATTATGATGTCATGATATGTGAATGTTGTGATACCACACAACCTACTCTGGGATGTCACACAGTCATCCTGTGGTGTCACAGCTTTGTCTGTGATGTCAAAACCCCTCTGTGATGTGACACAGATACCCTGTGATGGCAGAATCCATTCTATGTTGTCCAGCCTATGATATTACAGAGCCTACTCTGTGATATCACAGGCAACTCTGTGATGACACACACAACTGCTCTGTGATGTCACAAAACCCCTTCATGATATCACAGGGCCAGTGCTGGGAAATCACTCTGTGATATCATACAGATGCAGTATGATATCACAGAAGATTCTGTGATGTCACAAAATCACCCTGTGACATCAGTCCGTCCTGTGATACCATAGCTGGCTCTGTGATGTTACTGAGTCACCCAATGATGTCACAACCCACTCTGTGATGTCAGAGAGCCACCCTCCATGATAGCAGAGTTTGCTCCATGGCCTCATATCCTACTCAGTGACATCTCAGCAAGCTCTGTGATGTCACAACCCCCTCAGTGATGTCACTAAACCATCCCTGTGATGTCACACTGCCACTCCGTAACGTCACAGCACACACTTTCACATCACAGCCTGCTCTATGATGCCGTACAGCCATGCCATGATGTCACAGCCTGCTCTGTAACATCACACAGCCCCCTCTATGATGTCCATAGCTGCTCTATGACCTCACACAATAAACTCTGTGATGTCATAGCCCAATCTGTGACCTCACCCAGCCCACTCTGTGCTGTCACACAGCCCCTTGTTGGCATCACAGCTGCTCTGTGCCTCTAGGACACAGCCACAGAGGTGCCGCTGTGACACAGCCCCCTCTGGGACATCCCCCAGCCCCTGCCAGTGCTGAGCCCCTGTCAGCTCTGGCTGTGCCCTGCTGGTGTCCCTGAGCTGCCCTGGCAGTGCCCCAGCCCTGCTGGGCTGTGCACAGGAGCTGCTCCTGGCCAGAGCTGTCTCTCTGCAGTGCTGCACTTGCCAGGAGCTGCCTCTGGGCCAGGAGCCCGGCCCAGCTCAGCAGCACAGACACAGCAGCAGGACTTTAATCACCCTCTGGGGCTTTGGTGCTCTTTGTGTCTGCCATGGCCAAAGTGCTGCTCAAGTTGGCTCTGTCAGGGCCTTGCAGCTGCTGCACATCCCTGTGCCCTGTGCAGCCCAGGCTGTCCTACGGTGTCCCTGCCCTGCGCCTCTGTCCCTGCAGGCTGTCGTCATCCCCCGGCTGCCCCACCTGGCTGGCCCCTTCCTTTGCTGACAGCTCTGCCTCCTGCCTGCCTCTGCCTGCCCACACAAAGCCTTGGGCTGCTCCAGGCTCCTTCTGCACCACAGCCCTGCCCTGGGGGAGGAAATTCCTTTCTCCCGCTGTCCAGTCTGGGCCTCCCCAGCTGCCCTTGTGTTGTGTTCCACTGCAGTAAGCAGCAAAACGACTCCCCCAGACCCCAGAGTCTCAGACCTCAGGCAGGCATCAATGACCAGCAGGGAAAGGAAGGCAACAGGATGGGTCTTGGTTTAGCAAAGCCCAGGATCCTTTTTTGTGCCAGGTACCAAGACAAGAAATGAAGGGGGAGAGGGAGTGGTGGCTTGTCATGGGTTTTATATGACAGGGTAGGGGTGGAGTTTAGGGTCGGGGTCCAATAGCAGAAGGAGAAGGGGACTGCAAAGGAGTGGATAGAGGAGGACAACCAATGGAAAAATGTGTGGCGGGGACTTTGCAGTAGAATTTGAACCAACGAGGTTACAGAAAACGAAAAATGTTCTGTGGCCACTCCTTATTTGACCAGATGGGGTGGAGTGTCTTTTCCTGGACTTGCAGAGGCACACCCCACATGGTGGAGGGACGGAATCCTCTTTAAATCACACCCCTTGCCCAATGGTGTCTGTCTGGGTAGAATCCCTACCTCATGGGGCAGGGGCACTCCACACCCTTGGTGCCATTATTTCTTTCTCTAGCTGCTTTTTACAAGAAAAACTCCTCTCTGAAACCACCCTTCAATCCCTCCCGGACTACACCTGTTCTGTCCTCAGTCTCCACCCCACTGAGTCCAGAGCATGTAGCCTCCTCCCACTGGTTATGTGATGAGACCTCCAAACCCATCTGGGAGATTTTTGGGTGCTCTCCAAAGCCTGTGAAAATGGAAGAATAATGGTCAAAGTTATTTTCTCCTAAATCTTGTAGTGACGGAAAAAGGGTCATTATGTCGAATTGAATCAGGGCAGATTTACATTTTTTTGGAAGAACAAAATATTTTACAATTTTGGAAGGAGAAAATGATGAGAGTGGCACAAAACTGCAACTGCTTTTCCAGATAAGTGGATGCCTCATCACAGGAATTGTCCCTGTTCAGGAGCTTTGTGGAACCTGACATAGTGAAACTCCCTCCCAAAGGACAGAATTGCTGTTGTGTGGGTTCTCTGCTGTGCTGGGTGCCCTCACAACGCTTCTGGCCAGAATGACTGCTGAGGGCAGCCAGGCTGCTGCAGGGGTAGTGACCTCACAGCCATCACCATGGCAGCCCTCTCCCCTGGGCCTGGCTCTCCCCTTTCCTCTGCCCCTGCCTTGTCTCTGCTGGCATGAAGAGTTTTGTCATTCATATCTTGTGCCCAAGGTGCTGGGGCCAATGGCTTCCCAGGCAGGCTCCTGGAGCAGAAGTGGCTTTTCAGAGCCCAGGCAGAAATGAGCCCTGAGGCAGCAGCTCTGCAGTGCTGGCCACCAGGCCGGGCTGCCAAGGGAGGCTTCAGGCCATTCCCCAGGGCGTCTCCATCATTCTCACCCCAGGGAATGCCTGGGGGCTCTCCGTCCCTCTCAGCCCAATGCCAATGGGGTGCTCAGGGCATTCTCTGTCCCCTTGCCCTGGAGAATGCTCAGGGGTCTCCATCCCAATGGCCTCAGGGAATGCTTGTGCAGGGCTGGGGACCAGGGGCTCTGCGTCCCTCTCACCACTGAGGGTGCTCGGGGTTGGGGGGACTCTCCAACCTTCTCATCCCTGGGGATGCCTTGGGGGTCTCTGTCCCTCTCAGCCCTGGTGTGACCCCTGGTCTTCCCTCTGGTGCCCAGGGACAGGACTGGAGGGAACAGCTGCAGCTGAGTCAGGGCAGGCTCAGGTTGGATCTCAGGAAAAGGTTTTTGCCCAGAGGCTGCTGGGGCACTGCCCAGGCTCCCCAGGGAAGGCTCCCAGCTCCAGGGCTCTCTGAGCTCCAGCAGCATTTGGACAGCACTGCCAGGCCCAGGCTGGCATTGTTGGGGTGTCCTGTGCAGGGCCAGCAGTTGGACTCCAGGATCCTGATGGGTCCCTCCCAGCTCAGCCAGTTCTGTGCATCTGGGATCCCATGACCCATTCCAACAGGGTCCTGGTGATGGTTGCCTGCTAAGGATCAGATTTGTCACAGGCCCTCAGAGGGGTTCCATGGGGGC
This sequence comes from Passer domesticus, assembly GCF_036417665.1. Lineage (NCBI taxonomy): Eukaryota > Metazoa > Chordata > Aves > Passeriformes > Passeridae > Passer > Passer domesticus. The sequence continues at coordinate 123,246 of NW_026989900.1, read as the reverse complement.
TTTCCAAGAGTCTCCAGGCTGTTCAAGAGCTGGAATGTCACAGGCAGAGACAGGGGTTCCATGGACACCTCCCAGGGGTTTCTGGGGATGGTAAAGAGCCCTGTGGTCAGAGGCAGTCACAGCCATTCCATGGTAACATCCCAGGGCACCTTGGGCTGCAAAGGCACCCATCTGTCACAGGCATAAACAGGGGCTCCACAGTGACATCCCAGGAGTCCCCAGGCTGCCAAAGAGCCGGGATGTCCCAGACACTGACAGGGGTTCCTGTCATGGGCACAGTGGGAGCTTCAGGCAAAAGCTTTATTTCTTTATTGGAGAAACTCCTGCTGAGTCATGAGATGGAGAAATGGCACCCAACAGCCACCACGGATCCTCAAACCCCTTCAGGGCCTCTAGACTTCTAAAATTCCTTCTGAAAGAGGAGACTGGGAGCAGCTGGATTGAATCCCAGGCCCAGACTTTGTCAAAGGTGTAAAATATTGTACAGGTGGAATTCATCTTTAACGCAATTTGTCCCACAGGATTAATGATGGAATACTACATATATATATATATATATATAAATACAGCTCTGATAGATTCTGATTATCATTAGACAGAATGACTTATTTACACCACAGAGTAAATTAAAAAAAAAAAAAAAAGTTATTTACTCCACAGTATAGGAGCTATAACAATTATTAGAATATAGTGATCTAGGAAGCAATTTTGAAGTCAACAGGACCTGGCTCAAGTTGTTGGAGCCCATGGCAGGCAGAGCCTCCTGCTCCAGCAGGAACTGCCTTTCCTGTGGCAGGAGCAGGGCAGGTCCCGCTGCAGGAAAAGCCCCAGGCCAGCCCCAGCACAGGGAAGGGCTCGGGCACAAGGGCAGAGTGCCGTGCTGGGAGCTGTGCCAGGCAGAGCCTGAGGCACCAAAGGCACCTTGGCAGCAGCAGCTGCTTGCAGGCCATGGCCAGAAGCCTCCCTTGGCAGTCCGGCCTGGTGGCCAACACTGCAGAGCTGCTGCCTCAGGGCTCATTTCTGCCTGGGCTCTGAAAAGCCACTTCTGCTCCAGGAGCCTGCCTGGGAAGCCATTGGCCCCAGCACCTTGGGCACAAGATATGAATGACAAAACTCTTCATGCCAGCAGAGACAAGGCAGGGGCAGAGGAGAGGGGAGAGCCAGGCCCAGGGCACAGGGCTGCCATGGTGATGGCTGTGAGGTCACTGCCCCTGCAGCAGCCTGGCTGCCCTCAGCAGACATTCTGGCCAGAAGTGTTGTGAGGGCACCCAGCACATCAGAGAACCCACACAACAGGAATTCTGTCCTTGGGGATGAGGTTGTTTCACTGGGTCAGGTTGCACAATGCTCCTGCTCATGGACAATTCCTGGGATGGGGCATTCACTTATCTGGAAAAGCAGTTGCAGTTTCGTGCCTCTCTCATAACTGTAAAATATTTCCTCTTTCTAACAAATGTAAATCCACCCTCATTCAGTTTAGAGATATTGAGCCTTGTTCTATCACTGCAAGATATGGAAGAACGTAACTTTGACCACTATTTTTCCATTTTCACACATCTTGGAGAGGACCCAAACATCTCCCAAGGTGAGGTTTGGAGGCGTCATCACATAACCAGCAGGGAGAGGCTGATGGCTCTAGGCTCAGTGGTGTGGAGACTGAGGACAGAACAGGAATAGCCTGAGAGGGATTGAAGGGTGGTTTCAGAGAGGCTGGAGCTTCATATTTAAATGATCCTGAGAAAGATAATGGCAGCAAGGACAGCTGAGGAGGCCCAAAGTGGACACCAGGAGAAAGGAATATCCCTGCCAGGGCAGGGATGTGGTGCAACGCATCCCCCAAGAGAAGCCAGGAGCAGCCCAAAGCTTTGTGTGGGCAGGCAGAGGCAGGCAGGAGGCAGAGCTGTCAGCAAAGGAAGGGGCCAGCCAGGTGGGGCAGGCGGGGGAAGACGACAGCCTGCAGAGACAGAGGTGCAGGTTTGCTCAGCACCAGAAACACCTTTCCCTCACTTGTCCCCACCTGTCATCACTGCCTCCAGTGTTCTGCTTTACCTAGAACATGGGGATACTTTTCCAGTCCTGTCCCTCAAAAGGATCTATTTTAAGTATGAGAAACTTCAGTGTTTCACTCCCTTTTGAGTCCCTGAGAAGTTTTTCAGCACACCCTGAGGGACTGAGTCTGATGCAAAGAGCACCAAAGCCCCAGAGGGTGATTAAAGTCCTTGTGCTGTGTCTGTGCTGCTGAGCTGGGCCGGGCTCCTGGCCCAGAGGCAGCTCCTGGCAAGGGCAGCGCTGCAGAGAGACAGCTCTGGCCAGGAGCAGCTCCTGTGCACAGCCCAGCAGGGCTGGGGAACTGCCAGGGCAGCTCAGGGACACCAGCAGGGCACAGCCAGAGCTGACAGGGGCTCAGCACTGGCAGGGGCTGGGGGATGTCCCCGAGGGGGCTGTGTCACAGCGGCACCTCTGTGGCTGTGTCCTAGAGGCACAGAGCAGCTGTGATGTCAGCAAGGGGCTGTGTGACAGCACAGAGTGGGCTGTGTGAGGTCACAGGTTGGGCTATGACATCACAGAGTTTGTTGTGTGAGGTCACTGAGCAGCTAGAGCATCATAGAGGAGACTGTGTGACATCACAGAGCAGACTGTGACATCATGGTATGGCTGTATGACATCATAGAGGAGACTGAGGTCAAAGTGTGTGCTGTGACATTAGAGAGTGGCAGCATGACATAACAGAGAGGGTTTTGTGACATCACTGAGGGGGTTGTGACATCACAGAGCTGTCTGTGACATCATGGAGTAGGGTATGAGGCCATAGAGCAGATCCGGACGTAACAGCTGGTGGCTCTGTGACATCAGCGAGTGGGTTGTGACATCACTAGGTGGCTGTGTAACATCATAGAGAAGACTGTGACATCACAGAAGAGACTGTGACATCACAAAGCAACTTTCTGACATCACAGAGTCTTCTGGGACATCACAATGCAGCTGCATGACATTCCAGGGTGACATCCCAGAATTGGCTCTGTGACAAAACAAGGGTGCTGTATGACATCCCAGAGTGGGCTGTGACATCACAGGTGGCTGTGTTACATCATAGGGTGCTCTGTGACATCACAAGATGCTGTATGAGATCACAGGTGGCTGTGTGACATCCGAGGGGCTGTGTGACATCACAGGGTGGCTGCTTGTCCCTGCTCAGCAGCCTGGCAGGAGCTGCCCCATGGTGCTGCCCTTGGCATTGCACATCCCCACATGCCAGTGCCCATCCCGGGAAGAGCCCTGAGCAAGGAGGGAGGAACAGGATCTGCCTGGCCAGGGGCTGGGGCTCAGGCCTTGGCCCTTTGCATTCCTGAAACACATCCAGGTTTGCTCAGCACCAGAGACACCTTTGCCTTGTTTGTCCCCAGCTGTCATCACTGCCTCCAGTCTTCTGCTCTGACTGGAACCTGGGGAGACTTTCTCAGTTGTGTCTCTCAGTGGGACCCATTAAAACTTCAAGAAAGTTCAGTGCTTAAATTTAACTTCGAGTTTTAGAGAAGTTCTTTGAACACTCTCTCAGGGACTAAGTCTGATGTAAACAACACCAAAGCCCTGAGAGAGTCATTAAAGTTTTCCAAGTCCAATTATGGAGAAATATTTCAAAGAGCTTGTAAGACATACACATGCCTATTTTAAAGGGTTTATTTTATTACATTTCCCTTCAGAGCAGAGGCATTTGCAGCATTCTGTGATTGATATTGACCCAGGGTCTCTCCTCAGGAGCTCTGGCCTGCTCAGAGAAGCTGTGCCTTGAGCTCTGACCCAGTGTGGACAACCTTGCTCCACATTCCCCAGCCCCATCCTGTCTGTCCTCACTCACCTGGGACCTGCTGTGCTTGCAGAGCTGGCTGCACTCAGCCTAAGAGGGGTTTTCCCTTTTTGTATTTTTTGAAGCAATCTCAAACTCCTGAGTTTCCCCACTGAACACAGACACACTCCTCAGGTTGTGCCAGCCCAAGGTGCCACCAAAACCACTGCAGAGCTGCCCTGGGCCAGCTGTGAGGGTGGATCATCAGCCCAAGCTGCACTGGGCCACTGCAAGGGGCTGTGGCCATGGACACTGCCCTGACCCCACTGCTGGGTTTGGCTGCCACGGCAACCCTGAGAAATTAAACTGTTCTTGGAAACACTGGGGAGGACTGGGACATACTGGGGAGCACTGGAACGCTGTGGGAGACACTGGGACATCCTGGGAGTGACACTGGGAAGAACCTGGACAAGTTGGGAACACAGGGAATGCTGAGGGGCAATCTGGGCAGAATGAGTTGGACTGCAAGGGTACACACTGGGATATACTGGGAGTGGTACTGGGGGATACTAGAGAAAACTGGGGATACTGGGAACATTGTGGGGAGGACTGGGGGACACTAGAGCATACTATGCATGGCACAGGGGGGAACTGGGAAGGACTGGGAATGTACTCATGGGTATTGGGAGGTACTGAAGGGGCACAGGGGCTGTACTGGGAATAAACTGGGCTGTACTGGGAGGGACTGGAGAGGGTGAATGGGTTGTTCCCGCCTCCACCGCCTCCCATTTGCCGAGGCTCCCGCCCATCAAAACCTGCTGCCAATCAGCACCGGTCTGGGACTGTCGAAGGCGGTGCCTGGTGTCAGTGCCATATTTTCTATTTTCCATACAACTCCCGCCATGCCCTGCGGCCCGATAGCACCCCACTGGAGCTGGGACTACAACGCCCGTCATGCCCTGCGGCCCGATAGCGCCCCACTGGAGCTGGGACTACAACGCCCGTCATGCCCCGCGCTCCACAGACCCCACCCAGGTATCCGACCCCATCTGTTCCTTAAGTATCCCCAGACACTCCAGGATCCCTCAGTGCCCCTCAGAGCCCATTCAGGACCCCTCAAAAGAGTCCCCAGATCCCCTGAGTGCTCCCAGCCCCACAGATGCCCGGTACAGCCACTTCTGGGAATTCATCTCCTCTCATCCCCCGCGGCCCCAGAGCCCCCATAGCACAGCCCCGCACCTAAAACTCGTGCCGTGCCCCGTGCCCTAAAGAGCCCAGTTGGAGCTCCCCAAGCGCCCCCCAGGTATTCCCGAACCATTTACGTTCCCCCCGAGGACCTCAAGTCGCAGCTCGGGCCCTGAAGTGTCACCCCAAGCGCCTTCCTGAACCCCCAAACGCCGCGGTCCAGCCACTTCCGGGACTACAGCTCCCATCATGCTCCGCGGCGCAGGTACAGCGCTCTTCGAGCCGGGACTTCATCTCCCGTCATGCCCCGCCATCACCAAAAGCCATTGCAGCTGCGCCTACAATTCCCGTGACGCTCCGCGGCGCGATTAAACCGTATTATACCCGCGCCTACAACTCCCATCACCCCCCGCGCCCCAGAGAGCCCCGTTCGAGCTTCCCCAAGGGTTCGACCAGACCCCGAAGGGCCCCAAATTCCCCTCCCTGACCTCCAAGGGCCGCCCTCGACCCCCAAGTGCTCCTCCGGACCCAGAAATGTCCCTCAGAATTCCTGAGTGCCCCTCCAAGTGCCCACCTGGCTCCCCTAAGTGTCGTCCATACCCTCAAGTTCTTTCTAAATTCCCTCCCCAGACCCACAACTGCCTCAAATGTGCCCCAGAAATGTCTCTCTGGACACCAAAAGGCTCTCCCATGCCCCTGTCTGAGAGAAAGATGATAAAAACGATGACAAAATGACTGGACATATTACTAATTACCATAAAGAGGAAGAAATAAATAGCCAATAGATCTTCATTAATTAAGGAAGGGGAATGTGCTACATAGAACCGAAGAAAATGTATAGATTTTTTATGCAAATATAAAAACTAGGTAAGAAAACCCACTGTTAATATTATAAATTAAAATAAATATATACATAATTAAATAATCACACAAAACAATGTGTTACAGAATAAAACAAAAGAATAAATTACAGAAACATTTTTGGATATTTTGGGATGTCAGTCCCAGGTGGGTTATGACAGACATGGTGAGGGAGGGGGTGAAGAGCAGGTTGTCCAAAAAGGGTCAGCCCAAAAGGGCTCATTCGTCTCCATGCCCAGACCTCCTAAAAAGACATTCAGCATCAAGATCACTTCAGGAATGCTTCTATCACCTCTTCTCTGCAATGAAAAATAAAAACCAAACTCACATATGTGATTAAAAAACCAAAAATCATGAGGTGCACATTGTAATCTCCCTCCTTAACTCAAATCACTGCAGAAGCCCTGGAGACTTGAAGACAATTGAAGGGAGACAAAGAGCTCCTGAGGGCTTTCTGTGTTTTAATCAGCCCCACGGTGGATTTGGGGCTGGGTCCAGGAGCCTCAGGCACTGAGAAAGATGAAGAAGCTGCTCAAGGAGTCAGCAGCAAAACTCCAAGTGCCTTGGAGCATGGCTGGGCCCAGTGAGGGCAGGGAGTGCCAAAGGCTCCCCGGGACTGCTGAGAGCAGATGCTTGAGGCCAGGAGTGCAGGGAGCCCAAGGCTCTGGGCAGGGAACTGCAATGCTGAGCAAGGCCTGGGCTGGCTGGGGGAAGCAGAAAGGCCAAGCCCTGAGCCCAGCCTGGGCCAGCAGGGCCTGTCCCTCACGGGTGGCTCGGGGCTCTCTGTGGGGCAGGGGGATGTGAGGGGCAGCAAGGACAAATGCCATCAACCTGCAGCCCCTGCCAGCCTGGCCAGGGAGGCCGAGGGAGAGCCAAAGTGCAGCCCCTGCCAGGAAAGTTCCTGCTGTGGGGCCTCCAGAGGCGCTGCCTGAGCCCAGGGCACAAAGGCCTGGGTGCCTGTGGCCCTGCCAGCCCTGCCCAGCCCTCGGCCATCTGTCCTGCAGGCTGTGCCCCCTGTGCGTGCTGCTCCTGTGCCCTGGCCGGCTGCACTCGCCCCTCTCGCTGTGCCCCAGCATTTCTCAGCCAGCGTTTCTGTGCCCTCCCTGGGCTCCCTGCACCCAGCGCTGCCGGCTCCTGGCACACAGAGCCGGCCATGGCCCAGCCTCACGCTGCCACACCTCGAGCACCACAATTCTACCCTGGCAGGGACTTTGCTTTCTCCTCAGCTCCAGCCTGAACTTTCCAAGCTGCACTTTGGGGAGGTTTCCTGCAATTCCCACTCCCAAGTAAAGCTCTGTCTCCTGCTGTTCACAAACAGAGAAGGGCTGGTTGGAGAAGTGCTGGTCAGAGGCTGTTTAGGGCACAGTCACAATGAAATTATTGACTTTTTAAATATTCTGTAAAAGAAGGAGGGGCATCAATAAATCTTCTACACTGGACTTTTGAGGGCAGACTTTGGCCTGTTGAGGATGCAGATTTGGGGAGTACCAAATCAGGTATTGATTTTTTAAAAAAAACAGCCCTTAAAAACAACTAGTTCCAGGAAGGATGGAAACACTTCAAAAAAGAAATCTTGAAGGGGCAAGAGTAGGCTGCCCCCTTTGTGCAGAAAGATGACCCAGAGGGAGAAATGACTGGCCTGGCTGGGCATGGAGCTTTTCAAAGAAAAGGGGCATTAAGAAGGGATTAAAAAGGATATTTCTAGGGATTAAAAAGAGGGTGCAGCACCTTTGGACATAGAGGCAGGTAAATCAAGAAATGTTTAAGGATGTTGTTAGGTCATGCAGAAAGAAAATTAGAGAGGTCAAAGCTCAGTTAGGACTTAACTTGGATACTTCTGTGAAGGTTAATTATTATGTTTTTATATGTACGTTAATGTCAAAAGCAGGGGTAAGGACAACCTGAATTTCTTACTGTGAGGGATATGATTACCAAAGATGAAGAATGGGCTGAGGTACTTCACCCCTTCTTTGCCTCAGTTTTCAACAATAAGACAGGCCATCCTCAGGACAAGTGTTCTCCTGAGCTGGTAGATGGGCACAGGGAGCAGAACAGCCCCCTGGAATCCAGGAGGAAGCAGCTGGAGACCTGCTGAGCCACTCAGGTGCTCACAGGTGTCTCTGGGATCAGAGGGGATCCATCCTAGAGGGATGATGGAGCTGGTGGATGATCTCCCCAAGCTGCTCTCCATCATTTACCATCAGTCCTGGATCAGCAGGGAGGTCCCAGAGGAGTGGAGGTGCCAATGTGAGCCCATCCCCAAGAAGGGCTGGAAGGAGGATCTGGGGAACTCCAGGCCTGTCAGCCTGACCTGGGTGCTTGGCAAGGTTATGGAACAGATCACCTTGAGAGCCATCACAGGCACCCACAGAATGGCCGAGGGATCAGAGCCAGCCAGCGTGGATTTCAGTATCTGCACTGATGATCTGGATGAGTCCAGCATCAGCAAATTTGCAGATGACACCAAGCTGGGTGTGAGTGTGGATCTGCTGGAGGGTAGGAGGGCTCTGCAGAGGGCCCTGGACAGGCTGGATCCAGGGCCCAAATCCAGCAAGGTGAGGTTGAACAAGTCCCAGTGCCGGGTCCTGCACTTTGGCCACAACAACCCCTGCAGTGCTACAGGCTGGGGACAGAGTGGCTGGACAGCAGCCAGACAGAAAGGGACCTGCAGGGACTGATGGACAGCAGGCTGGACATGAGCCAGCAGTGTGCCCAGGTGGCCAAGAAGGCCAATGGCTCCTGGCCTGGATCAGGAATGGTGTGGCCAGCAGGAGCAGGGCAGTGATTCTTCTCCAGTGCTCAGCACTGGTGAGGCCACACCTCGAGTGCTGTGTCCAGTTCTGGGTCCCCAATTTAGGAAGGACATGGAGGGGCTGGAGCGTGTCCAGAGAAGGGCAACAAGGCTGGTGAGGGGTCTGGAAGAGAAGTTTGGTTGAAAGCACATGAGGGAGCGGTGGTTAACTGGACGATGCTCTGGGTAGACAAGGTAGTGTTAGGGTGCAGGTTGGACTTGGTGATCTCAAATGTTTGTCACAATAAAGCGGAGTGGTTTCCCTGGTGTCCCCCAGCCCTTGCTGGCCCCAGGGGCTGATGGCATTTGTGCTCCCTCAGGTTCATGTCCCCACAAGCAACAGCATGGGGGTGCTCCTGCCTGCTCTGTGCAATGCAAACAGGGGCTCCTGAGCCAGTGCTGCCGTGGCTGTGCCTGCAAGGATGGGGCACCTGTGTGAGCTGGGGGAGAGGCCAGGGCTGCAGAGGGGGCATGTTGTTGGCAGCTCCATCAGGACGCTCTGGGACGCTGCCCTGGGCTGTGCAGCGCACTGGGGATGGATCAGCCCCTGCTCTGCTGCTCCTTCCCATCTCCCCCAGGGCCCTTGCAGAGCCCCAGCCATGCTGTTTGCCCCCAGCCTGCCCACGGCCAGCCTGGGGCTGCTCACCCTGGGGCTTTTCGGTGCTGAGCATTGGCCTGGCCGTGTTCTTGAGAGAGCCTGGGCAAGGAGCCTGCAGCCCCCAGGGCCTGGCCTGAGGCGTCAGCGCTGCCCCAGCAGTACCCATGGCCTGTCCCTGCTGCAGCCCCAGCACTGCTACCCCCAGGACTGTGCCCGGCCCCGAGAGCACTCAGGCCCTGCAGCAACACCAGGGCCACCAGGGCAGCGGGGCAGGGCCACGGCAGCAGCACTGCCAACACCAAGTGCTGCTGCTGCTGCTGGGCACAGCTGCTGTGCCAGCACTGCTCTGCCCCAGCTCTGCACACAGACATTGCTGCTGCAGCTCCAGAGAAGGCAGCAAAAGGGCATCTCTGCAGAAAACTCTGCTGGGAGATCCATTAGTTAATTTAAAGGCATTGAGAGCGCAACCCCTCACTGACTCAGTGTATGGACACAGGGAAGGTGGAGAGAAGGAAAATGAGAAATGGCACAAAAAATGACATTTTTTTATGGACAATATCAAAAAAGTAAAACAAAGAAAAGCATCTCCACACGGAAATCAAGAAGAAGTATCAAAGATAACTTTTATTACAAGTGATTGGCAGAATTTGGCCAGCAGTTTCATGTTTCTGAAATCATCCAGTCATCAGTTTCCTCACTGCAGCCTTGAGCTCCTGGTTCCTAAGGCTGTAAATGAGGGGGTTCAGGGCTGGAGCCACCACCGCATACAGAACTGACAGGGCCAGATCCAGGGATGGGGAGGAGATCGAGGGGGGCTTCAGGTGAGCAAACATGATAGTGCTGAGGAACAGGGAGACCACAGCCAGGTGAGGGAGGCAGGTGGAAAAGGCTTTGTGCCGGCCCTGCTCAGAGGGGATCCTCAGCACAGCCCTGAAGATCTGCACATAGGAGAAAACAATGAACACAAAACAACCAAAAGCTAAACAGGCACTAACAGCAAGGAACCCAACTTCCCTGAGGTAGAATTTGGAGCAGGAGAGCTTGAGGATATGTGGGATTTCACAGAAGAACTGGCCCAGGGCATTGCCATGGCACAGGGGCAGGGAAAATGTATTGGCTGTGTGCAGCAGAGCATGGAGAAAGGCACTGGCCCAGGCAGCTGCTGCCATGTGGGCACAAGCTCTGCTGCCCAGGAGGGTCCCGTAGTGCAGGGGTTTGCAGATGGACATGTAGCGGTCGTAGCTCATGATGGTCAGGAGGGAAACTTCTGCTGAAATGAAAAAGGCAAACAGAAACAGCTGTGCAGCACATCCTTTGTAGGAGATGGTGGTGGTGTGCCAGAGGGAATTGTGCATGGCTTTGGGGACAGTGGTGCAGATGGAGCCCAGGTCGCTGAGGGCCAGGTTGAGCAGGAAGAAGAACATGGGCGTGTGCAGGTGCTGGCCGCAGGCTACGGCGCTGATGATGAGGCCGTTGCCCAGGAGGGCAGCCAGGGAGATGCCCAGCAAGAGGCAGAAGTGCAGGAGCTGCAGCTGCCGCGTGTCTGCCAATGCCAGCAGGAGGAAGTGGCTGATGGAGCTGCTGTTGGACATTTACTGTCTCTGGCCATTGGGAGATGTTCATGTAAAAAAGTCATTGACATGTTAGGAGAAACTTCTTCCAGCAATATCAAAGCCTTTTCCCACAGACCCTACACCTGTAACACTCTGAGAGCTTTAGATTTTCTAGGAGATTTTCCTTCAGCTCCAAGTGGGGAACCCTGGTTGGTGCTGGTTAGTGGGACTGCAGCTTCAGGGCAGCTATACACAGGGTTTTTCTAATTCAGCCTTGCTGTGCAGACATGGGATGGGGACATCGACCTGTCCTATTGTTCCACTTTGAAACCCTGTTAACACAGAAGGGCCTGTCAGCATCTGCACTCCCCTGTACTAGAGTTTTACAGCTTTTCTTCATCTCTCCTGCTGACTAGTTTTGGATGTCAGAACCTCTCTCCATTTCTGCTGCCCTGAGGGAGAAGAGAGTGAGTATTCTGAGGCGAGGCAGTGAGTGGAGAGTGAGGGGAGGAGGTCTATCTCCCTGTCCTGCTCCAGGATTCTCTGGGCTTTCACCATTCCTAGAAACTAGATGATCACCCTACAATGTTTCCTTTAAAAACCATCCTGACACTGCTGAGAGCACATGGAATCCTCAGAGTCCACCAAATCTCCATCCCCTTCTCAAGGTCTCAGCCCCACATTTGTACCCAAGGACACATGGGGCTCATGTCATCAACCCAACAGCATTTTCTCATCATAGACCTTCTCTGTCTCACCCTGGGGCTTTCAGATAACACAGAGATGCTACAGGACAGGTTTGCATCCTGGATTGAAGCTCAGAGCTCAGAAGGAAATCTCAGGGAGACTTCTGGGTGTCCTAATGATGGCATTGGATGAAGGCAGATGCAGCTCCTTCCCTCCCTGCACTGACAGCATTGCCCAGAGCCAGGCACTGGGGCCAGCATCACCCTGAGCCAGCTGTTCCCCCTCCCAGAGCCCCCAGGGCCGGGCAGCTGCTCCCAGCCCTGTGCTCTGCAGAGGGAACTGGGCCCGGGGCTGCAGAGCTGCCCCACGGCTCTGCTGCAGCTCTGCCTGCACAGGAGGGGCTTCATGCCTTGGAGCCCCAGCCCTGAGGGCAGAGGCTTGGCTGGGGGACAGGAGGGAGGGGCCTTGTTCAGAGGGAGGGGCTGCACTGGAGGGGATCCTGTGGAGATCTCTAAACTCTCCCTGCCACAGCATTGCTGGGTTTTGTTTTCTCTCCTTCCCCAATTTTCTCTCTGCTTCCTGGAGATTTTCCTCCTGCAGGTGTTTCCCTGTGCCTGATCTCTCCCTGCCAGCACTCACAGACCCCAAATCTCTGTGCACTCTCCCTGGCCTGACAGAATCCTGCCTGTTTGCAGGGCACTGGCTGGGGGCAGATTCTGTTTGCAGCCTGGAGAAAGGACAGCTCAGACTGAGCCTGATGGGTCCAGCAAAGGTGATGCTGGTGTTGTCCATGGACAGTGAGGCTGAAAGAACTTTAGGGATCTTATGTGAACATACTGATCACTAAAAGTAACAGTACAGATGTCTCGGGCACTCGTCAAAAGTAATAATAAGAATTCATAATCAACCTTTAATATTTATCTCCCCTCCCTGCCATTTTCCAATAGCACGAAACTGAATGCCTAGTCTTTGGAAATTTCTTGACTTCTTTCTTTTAAATTAATTGTTTTACAAATATTCTATGGCTAATCAGAACCCCTCAGCATGTCAGAGCTTTCTAAGTGTTTCGCCTCCCCTGCCCCAAAAATACTCAGAGAATGTACTCACAGAGTCTGTAGACATTGGGATATTCCAGCTTTAGGAGATGGCTCCAGGAGCTGCAGCTGCATTGTCCTGCAGCCAGAGGTTCCTGTGCCAAGAGCTGGCAGTGATTCTGCCCCAGGCACTTCCCAGCACCTTCCCAGCCCTGACTGATTGAAGCTCTCTGTGCCTCTGGGCTGTGCCCGGGCTGGCTGCAGGCAGTGCCCCAGCCCTGCTGGGCTGGCAGAAGAGCTGCTCATCAAGAGAAATGTACTTTTGAAGCTCTTCCTGCTTACCAGGAGCTGCCTCTGTGCCAGGAGCCCAGCCCAGCTCAGCAGCACAGACACAGCAGCAGGACTTTAATGACCCTCTGGGGCTTTGTGCTCAGGCCCTGAACATCAGTCCCTCAGAGGCAGCTGAAGAAACCTCTCCAGAACTGCAAGTCAGAATCCAACTCCAAAGTTTCTTGGACTTTTAATGGGTCCCACTGAGGGACACGACTGAGAAAGTGTCCCCAGGTCCCAGGCAGAGCAGAGAACTGGAGGCAGGGATGACAGGTGGGGACAAAGAGAAGCCAAGTCTTGGTGCCCTGGGGCACAGCAGCAGGGTCTGTGCCACCAAGGGCTGGGAGGAGACACCTTGTCCTGAGGCCCTGGGGCCTCCTGGCACAGCCCCAGCCAGGCTGGGCACTGTCAGCCCCTTGTCCTGCCCTCAGCATCCCCCCCTAGCCCACATCCCAGTGGCCTCAAGGATCTGCTGGAAGGAGTCCCTGGGGAGCCTTGCTCAGCAATGGCCCTGGGGGCTCCTTAATGCTCCCAGGGACTGCAGGGGTTTAGAAGGACTTTGGGTTTTGCTTTTGCCTCGGAGTCTCTGAGAAGTTTGTGCAATCATGGCCTCCAATTATCTGCTGTAATTAGTCCCTGGAGAGGCTTTGTCAGTAACAACACTCAGTAGGGCTCATTAATACTTCAAGGTACTTCAGTTATTTTAAGGTCCTTGGTGTTTCCCTTTTGATACAGACTCTGTGAGAGGTTTGTGCAAGCATGGCCCCAATTATCTGCTTTAACAAGTCCCTTGAGAGCTTTGTATTGACACTCAGTGTGGCTCATTAATGCTTTGAGATACTCAAGGTTTTTAAGGTACTTTGGAATTTCCTTTCTCACACTGAGTCTCTGAGAGGTTTTTTGTGCCATCCTGGCCTCCAAATCTCTCCTCCAAGGAGTCCACGAGGAGCCTGTGTTGCGGATGGACCTCAGTGGGATCCATTCATGCTTTGAGACACTTTGAGTTTTTCCTCTAACTTTGAGTCATGGAAAGGCTTTTGCAATCTTCTCTCAGGACCTGAAGTTCCAGGGCTCAGCTCCAAATGCACCACAGGGCTCATTAGGATCAAGCAAGTCCTGACTAACAATGGCTGTGTCTTGATTTCTTTCTGCTCTCATGCAGTCCATCAGGAAGTTTTCTGTAGTGGTTTTGGTTTGCCAGTTTGAGATTTGTTGGCCAATGCATCACTTAGCCTTTTTGCTTCAGTGTTGGCTAATTTCTAATGCACTCACTAGCATGTTCTTACTCATTTCCTACTCTGAGATATGATTAGGAGAAAGGCAAAGTTTATTAACAGTAACTAAAAGAAAGAGCTGTAAGGATCAGAACAGAACTTTCAGGACAGTTTTGCTCTCCCTACAACTGTTTCCTTCTTCCTGAAAATTTAAAGAGACAAAACCGAAAATTTTCAGTCAGTTTACCACCTCTAGAATAGTTTTCTTCAGCTCACTTTAGGAGAGGAGTCTCTCTGTCATGCTATGGAGACTTCTCCATAAGAAATCAGTTCTTCTCATGGCTGCCAAATCCCATGAATAGCTATTGCCCAGGACAATCGTGAAGTCCCTCCCATTTTTTCACAGCCTTTCCCACAGCTGTGTTTATGGGTCATGTCAGCTTATGGGGTGTTAAAGATGAGCTGTTTGAGAACAAAGGTTCTCTTCATCTATTTCTGAAATCATCTTCATCTCTCAGAACAGAGATCTTTATTCTTCTGTCCTGAGGCACAGGGTTTTGTGGGAACTCAGTACATCACTCCAGATGTCCAGAGCTACCGAGACAACCCTTGGGGGGCTCGGAGGTCCTGGAATGTTGCCAAAAGTACCTGGTGGCTTGACTTTGATCCTTCTAAAGAAATGACACCTGAATGTGAGGAAATGAGAGAATTTCAGGGCTGAATGGTGAGGGGATGACATTCACTTGCTAAAACTTGAGTTATAATGCACTGTACAGGGAGGTTTTATGTGTTGTACAGGGGGGTCTAGAATTCTGTGCATGGATCAGGAGTCCCAAGATGGAGGAATTTGGGCGTGCCCTGTCCTTCTTCTTTCTTCTCCTTGGCATCCATGTTCAGGATGATGTTGGCATGTGTGGATTGGTTCATAGAGAAAGTGCACTTGCCAACAAGGGCAGAAAGTATTGGAAATTAAAGGTAAATGTCTAATACGTAGTTTTCACTATAAAAGAGACAACCGCCCCGTGGGCGGGAGAGAGTGCCCTTGGCTGTCTTGCTGATCAGACCTCGGCTGGACAGACAGAAAAACTTTGTAGATAAGGAACAATAAACTCAACTGAAGACCGAAAAGCAAGAGTCCAGACTCCTTCTTCGAGAGCGCGGCCTGCCCAGAACCACTTCTTCCCATGCTGGGGCAGAGACAACTCACAGCCGACCCCGGCAGGGTTTCATCACTCTTCTCTCTTTCTCTGTACAAACTTCTCATGGGATCACAGCTATTTCCATATTTGCTAAGTTTAGCATGGAGGCCTTCGCTGAGCAAGTCATCTCCTCATACTTTTCAATGCATTATAGGGAAAAAGAGAGTCTGATGTATCAATTACATCCTTCTCCATAGCTTTACAAGAGGATTTCAGCCCCAAGATCAAGGCATCTCCTCATCCCTCTCATATGGGACGCAACTTCTCCTTCACTGACCTCGGTGTCTTCATGTTGCTCCTCTGTGTGCCTGCACTTTGTCCTTTTCTCTCACTTGAGGAAGGATGGAAGCACTGAAAGAGTTAATATCTCTCCCGGGGCCTGCAGATGGTTCCGTGACCCCGGCCGGGCTGGGTCCTTGCAGCCGGAGCTGTTTTACCATGGAGGTTTCTGCAGCGGCTGCGCTGGGGCTCTGTCAGGATGGGCCGCGCTGGGGCAGGGCCAGGATCTCAGCAGCCAGGCCAGAACACAGCAGCAGCACGGCCGGGGCCCATGGCTTCTCCTCCCCCTGCCTGGGGCTTGCGGGTGAACCCCAAGGGTGGCAGAATCTTGGCCCAGCCGGCCTGGCCCGGGGCTGCTCCTGGGGCCCGGCGGATCCTGGCTGGGCCCAGGCTGGCGGCGGGGCAGGGCTCGGTAGCGCCCAGGTGTTGGCAACCGCAGCCATGGCCCGGCCTGGCCTCGGCCCCGCGGCCTCCCCTGCCCTGCCCGGCAGCCGATGGGGCCTGGGGGGCTCCCTGGGAAGGGGCCCGGCCCCACGGCAGGAGCCGCCTGGCCCGGCCCGGCTGAGACAGGGGCTGGGCCAGCCTTGTTACCTCTTTGCTGGCCAGGAGGGAAAGAGACCCTCCCAGGTTTTCTCATCTTTAACATGTATCTTCACAGGGGCATGTACAGTTTCCTTAGTGGTTTAACAGACTGTCAATTCTCAAAGCTAATTACTGATTGGTTTTCTGTTAGACATGGAGGAAACTGCTAGCATCTTTTCTCTTAGAACATCATTTCCGTGATGTAAAACCACCACAACAGTACAGACCTCCTTTGTCCATATGTAGTAGTCATGAGCCGGAGGCCACAAAACCCTTTCTTGGGAGATCTCCGGGCCAAATCCAAGGTGTTTTCAAATGAAAACATTCAGCTCATAGTCTAAGAAAATCACCAGAGGACAGGGCCAGCCTTACCTGCCTGTCCTGGCTACTTTTGTCTGGGAGCAATGCTTGGATATATGGAATTTGGGAGACCAAATTCTAATTTTGGCCATGGTCCCTTGGCAGAAAGGCCAGTTGTTTTCCAAAGGAATGAAAGAACAGAGCCCCAGTATTTCAGGGGCAGATGAGAGGTGACCATCTTGCATAGAGGAAAATTTTTTAGGGAAAGTATCAGTTTTGCCAATGGGCATCTAAAAAGAGGGATGGTTCTTTACTGTAGCATGGAAAGCATGTGGCCCCAGTGCTCCAGGAGCTGATGAGAGGCAGCCCTTGACATGCCAAGATCAGCCAGACCTGTCAGGTGGCCCCTGGGAGGCCAAGCCAACCAGATCTGTTCCATGTTCCCTTGGCTCCATGGGGCCCCAGAGTGTCCCTATGGTCCCTTGCTTCCATGAGGCCCTGAGATGTCATAATTCCCCTTTGGTGACACGAGGCCTTGAAGGGTCCCAATGGTCTCCATGGTTCCATCAGGCCCCACAGAGCCATAATGGTCTCTGGGTTCCATGAAGCCCTGCTTTGTCACCATGGCCCCTTGGTTCCATGGGCTCCAGTGGTGCCACAAGGATCCCCTTGGTTCCATGAGGTCCTCACTGTGTCCCAGGGATCTCTATGGGAAGGAAAGAACCCAGCCCCAGTGTTGCAGGGGCAGTCACCAGAGGCCAAGGCCAGCCAGACTTGACAGTACTGGCAGATTTTGCCTGGCAGCAACCCTTGGATATACAGAATTTTGGAGGTAGAATCCCAATTTAAGACATGGATACCCAGAGGAGAAAAACGATTATTTTATGTAGGAAGGAGGGCGCAGAACATGGGTGTTTGAAGGGCAGATGAAAGGTGGCCATCAGAGGCTTAGGCCAAACAGACCTCTCTGTCCTGGTAGGTTTTGTCTGAATGCAACCCATTGGATATATGGAATTTGGAAGGTGGAACCCCAATTTCGGCCATTTCTGCATAGATAAAAAGGACGTTTCTTTTCGATAGGAAGGAAAGCACAGAGCCCAAGTGTTTCAAAGCCTGATGAGGAGAGAGATGGCTCCTGGGAGGCCAAGCCAGCCAGACCTGTTTGTCCTGGCAGCTTTTGTCATTGAGGAATCCTTGGCTATATGGAATTTGGGAGGAGGACTCTCATTTTTCATCATGGACACCTGGAGAAGAAGGATGGTTCTTTTCTATTGGAAGGAAAGCCTTAGCCCTCTCGGGATCTCCTCCGGTCTGGTCTAGTTGGGAAGATCCCAAGGTGTGTCTCTGTTAAAAGTCTCTTTTCCCCAACCCAGCAGCCGAAGAAGGAGTCGAGAAGTCTTCAGTTCACGTTCTCAAGGTTCTTTATTATTTATCTCAAACGTTTTCTGTCTGGCCTGCCAAGGTCTGTTCTGCAGGTCGGTCTGAGGCACCCTCTCTGCCTCTCGGGCTGGTGCTATCTTTTATACTAGAAACTACGTATACTATGTTTACAGTTATTTTCCAATACCTATCACCTATGTTAGACAGTGACTTTCTACTCTAAAGCAATCTGTGACTGCCAACATCATCCTGAACATGCATGCCAGGGAGAAGAAAGAAGGACAGGGCACGCCCAAATCCCTCCATCTTGGAACCTCTGACCCCCATGTACAGAGTCCCAAACCCCCCTGTACCATGCTTCAAAATTTTTCCCTTCACCCTGTGATTGCTACTACTATGCTACTTAAAGTTTTGTGACCTGTAATTCTTCATATAAAGTTGGTAATTTTCTCCATGGGTTGAGATAGAATTCCCAGGTGTCTTGGCTTCCTGCCAGGGTCTCCAAGCCCTGCCAGGATCCAGTGCATCCAGAGAGATGTCCTGGGTTCAACAGTTCTCTAGTGTCACAATGGTCTCTCTGGTTCAATGCCACCTTGCAGTGTCACAATGGCTGCTTGGTTCCATGAATTTCCATAGTGTCAGCAATTGCCTCCTTGTTTCTGCAGTGTCACAACGGACCCTCGGTTCTTTGAGGTTCCCAAATGTCACTGGCCTCCTTGGTTCCATGTGGCCCTGCTGTGTCACCATGGCCCCTTGGTTCCATGAGTTTCTGTACTCTGGGCCATCCAATATATTTTCTTATTCTCTTGATAAAAGATCAATTGGGAGAGGTTAACACAATTGTTGTGGACTCTCAGCAAGGAGCTTACTTCTTTCTCATAGAAAGGTTGGTAGTACTCATTGCACAGCTCTCCTGGGCTCTCCAGAGCACCACCAGCAATCAGAGCCAGCACTATTACCCTTCCCAAGAGTCCGGTATGGGTCATCCTGCACAGCCTGCCCACCCGGCCTTGCCTCTTGAGGATTTTACTGAAAAGAAGTCTCCAAGTTCTTTAGAGTCTCTTGCTCCTCTGGTTAAACCTCTCTTGATCTGTCCCTGCTAATTTGGTCCCTCCTAGGGGAGCACTCTGGAGAAGATTAACCTGGGGTCTTTGGTACCAAGTTGGGATGACTTAACCAGAATTACTTATTAACAACTTTTAACTTGTACAAATTTCTTAAAACACTTCAAGACATGTTATGATTCTAAACTTTTTTCTTATGCAGTTCATCAGTCTTTTTGAATGTCAATTTTAA
Organism: Passer domesticus; assembly: GCF_036417665.1. NCBI lineage: Eukaryota > Metazoa > Chordata > Aves > Passeriformes > Passeridae > Passer > Passer domesticus. The sequence goes on along the minus strand of NW_026989900.1, from coordinate 104,173 downwards.
GTCATTTGGTCCTTTTATAATAGTATACTCAGCTGAATTAACTCCCGATGCGGTTGAATCCTGTCCTGAGTTAGGGTGTGAGGGTGGTGTAGAATCTGGTCCAATACCAGAGGGAGACACTGAAGAATCTTGTCCAATGCTCGGGAGTGAGACTGGTCCTTTAATTCTCGTGATGTGGGTCCAACCTTTTTCTCTGGTTCGCACAGCCGAATTAGTGATGAGGAGTACCTGAAAGGGGCCTTCAAATTTAGGCATTAATGGTCTATAATTCCAAGATTTTATTAAAACCCAATCTCCTGGGTTGATGTCATGTGCTTTTGTATCAAGAGGGGAGGTTTGGGGGAGGTATCCTCTTTTTCTAAGTCCTTCTAGGGTTCTTCCAACGACTTCTAAATATTTCCTTGTAGCTTCTTCTCCTTCCAGGTAGTCTCCTGTGCTATAGGGTGTTAACAAGAATGGCAATCTGAACATCATTTCATAGGGTGAAATCCCTATATCAGACCGGGTCTTGTTCTGATGCGCAAGAGCTCTAGGGGCAAACACTTTAGCCAATTCATTTTTGAGAGTTTTGTTCATTCATTCCACCCTCCCAGAACTCTGGGGGTGCCACAGAGTATGCAATCTCCATTTTATTCCTAAAGCTTCAATTATATTGTGCAATGTTTGGGCTACAAAATGTGGACCTCGGTCTGAGTCTATGGTATTCACCATTCCGTATCTGGGGATAATGTTTTGGCAAGTTAAACACTCTTTTATAATTGTTTTTGCTAGGTCATATACGCTTATGCACAGGTTATTTCTTATGAAATAATCACATAGTCCTTAGACTCTCCAGTGGGTTAATTTCTGTAGTTCTGTTAGCACCATCCCAGCAAGTGCTTTGTTTAGAAACACCCGTCCGTCAGATATTAACCACTCCCCTCGTTGCCCTTGATGTAACTTTAAATTTCACAAAATATGAGTTATTTTTTTCTTTTTCCCTACTCGGGTGTGGTTTCTGCTCAAAAAAACCTTTTACCAGATCTTCTGCTCTTAAAGCTGCTTCCTTTGCTATCTTGATCAGCTAGCAAAGGTTTCACAACTTTAGGCTAAACATTCTTGGGGGGGGTCCAGTTGCTCCACAGTAATAGCAGCAGCTTTCACTCAAAGGGACTCGAGGCCTCTCCATGCCTCCTGCCCCTGACAGTACTGGTGTATCCTTGCCTGCTCCTGGTGATGGACCCCCCCACTCTTTTGTGGCCTAGTACTGTAGGAAAGAGTTGTTTGCTCCCACACTTTCTCTGGCTATAGCAACCATGATCCTAGCTTTGGCTTTTGCTTTTTCTTCTTCCCTCCTTAAATACACTTTCAATGCTTCCCTCAATAACTCATTAATATCTTTTTCTTGCCAATCCTCTATCTTTTCCAGTTTTCTCCGTATATCAGGCCAAGATTTAGTAACAAATTGGACTTTTAGTAGCATTTCACCTTCGCTGGTGTCCAGGTCTGTTTTGGAGTACAATTGAAAGTTCCGCCTCAGGCGATTAAGCCAAGTGGCAGGAGTTTCATCTTTCTCCTGTATACCCTCAAATGCCAGTTTTGTATTGGTTCCTTTGGGAATTGATTCTCTGATCCCTCGAATTATCAAGGACCTGTACTCCATCATGGCCTTCCTCCCTTCCTCCTGGTTAGGGTTCCAGTTGGGATCCACTAGTGGCAATTTTTCTTCTCCTGATGGCACTTGGGGCCCTGGACGGTTATCTTTTTCCCAAACTCTTATGCTTGCCGCCCTAATCAGCCGGAACTCTTCTGGGGAAAATAATATATTTAGAATGGAATTCATCTCCCCCCAAGTGTAGAAATTTGGACCTAAAAACTGATCCACTTGGTTAGCAATGCCCACGGAGTCTTCAACTAAATTCCCTAACTCCTTCTTGAATCCTCTTACCTCAGAAGCAGTTAGAGGAGCATTTACAAAACCAACACCTCCTGCTACTCCTCCCATAGGAACTTCTCTAAGGGGAAAAAGTTTCTCTGCCTTGGAGGTCTTGGATCGGGTACCACAGTATGGCCCATCTTCAGACACAAGATTGTTCACTTGAGGGGTATTAGCATTAGCTTGGACTTGCTGTAGGTCAACGGCTATACCTGGTGATATGGGGTTACTAGATAAGGAGGCATTTGTGTCCCAGTTAGGAGGAGGTGGAGGGACAGCAGTAGGAGGGGGGGAAGAGCTTGGGTGCATGTTAGGTGGAGCTGGAGAAGGGATGGAGCATGCAGCAGGTGGAGTAGGTATTAGTGGTGGTGCAGAAGCAGCTGAAGGAGTCGAAGGGGGTGGTGAGGGAATGGCCCCCATGGCCGCCGGGAGAAGAACTGGATCTGCTATTTGAGGTGCTCGAAGGAGAGGGTTATAAGGTGGAGGGGCATCAGGAGGCAAGTAGTCTAGTGGGTCCCACCTTTTACCAATTTCCTTAATTCTAGCATCTCCTCTTTCATTCCTTTCTTTCTTGCTCTGCACTTTACAAATTTGCACTCCTTCATTCTTTATAGCATCCAACCAACAAGCTACATACAATAATTCCTCAGGATCAGTATCTCGAGCCGTCAGATAATTACTCAGCTGTTGACACATCCACTTGTCTTTCGTCCCACACCATGGCCATCCTCCTTGCACCTCTAATTCTGGCCACACTTCTGAACAGTAATGTATCATCTTAACTTTATCTAATCTTTCTGTGCCTTCTATAGAGTCCCATTTCTCTAATAGTTCACCTAGGGGACTGTGGGGAGGTATATTCTTCAGCCTTTGGCCACTTTTCTTTCTACTGCACCCTCCCATTTTTTTCTGTCTCTAAACAAATCACAAAGATGTCTTTTTTCTCTAAAGGAAATATATCTTATTTAAGAAGTCTCGACCTCCTGCCAAAACTCCAATTTCACTGACCCTTTTCGTCAGGACTTTGTTGAGACCTTCGCCGTCCCTTGCCAAGACTCAACAAACAACCAAAACATAAAAAAAATCCTCGAGGTCCTGACCTCTGAGGTTTGCCTGACCTCCTTCATCAGGACTTAGAGAGACCTCGGCCTCGTTTGCCAAGGCTCAAACAGTCAAACCTCGAAACCCTGGCTTCTGAGGGTGCCTGACCTCCTTTGTCAGGGCCAAACTGCCTGATATCCTAAATCCTAACTTCCTTCGTTAGGACCTGTATCAGGGCCTTTGGGGTGCGTGCCACTCACACAGTATTTCCTTTACCCCTTTGGAGGCGCCTCAATCACCAATTCCACTCGCTTCCCCCTGTTCCCGGCCAGCCCCCTCGCGGGGGTGCGGAACCGCGGTACTGAGGGGTCCTCACTCGCTTCGAGGGGCTGAGCTGCCGGCCCTCGTCTCACTCACACACACTCGCTCGCCTCCCTCTCCCGCCGCCGGATATTCTTACCAATCCGGCGCTGCTCCGTGTCACTGTCCCAAGCCAATCTTCTCTGGTCCTGATAGCCAGCTGTCCTGCAGGTCCAGGGTGGGCGGCCGTCCCAGTCCTGGTGTCCTCTTCAGGCGTGGCTATCCCAGACGAGTCCCCCAAGCTGAAATAAATGGGCAGGAGATCTTTCTCCTTTTTAATGCCTTTATTAAGAAGAATCAGCTCAGGTGGGGAGAAATCGACAGGTTGCGCCCACACCACTGTTGCTCCCAGGAGTGGCACGGAGGAGGAGGGTGATGCAGCTTTGTCCACTGGTCTGCAGACAGAGCTGGGGACTCTGTCCTCACGGGAGAGTCGTGGAGTCCTTAGCTTGTTTGTTTAACACTCCGGGATGTCTTCTTAATCAGTATCTTTTCAGGTTATGGTGAGAAACAAAAAGCAGGTACGGGACTATGCTCCCATCCTTAGACGTCACTTAAGTCACTTGTTGGCTCGTGATTTTAGGGGTTCTTCTTGTAAAAACTGTAAAACTGTAAAAAACCCAGGGTGCAATGCATTTCTCATTTGCATGTTGGCTCTGGTGTCACTGCCCATTCTCTTTACCCTGGAGGGTTTCTCTTGGTGTCTTCTTGGCAAGCGGCCAGCATCAGGGAAACAATAGTTAATTACCGGCCATTAACGGGTGATTAAGGACTTTTTCTTTGGCAGCACACCCAAAGAAGTCTGACCGGTTTGACTTGTTTTTTTTTTTTTTTTTTTTAAACTCTGAAACTTAAAAAAAATTACAACTTTCTATTCATAACACAAGGACAGGATGGCATTTGCCTCCGGGCCACAGGCAAGGGCAAGGAGATGCTCCCAGGCTGCCCTGCAGCCGGGGCTGTGCTGGGCTGGGAGATGGAGCAGGAGAGAGGGGGAAAGGGGCACTGAGTTCGTCCTCACCTGCCTCAGTGTCCAGGGACATCTTCCTCACAGCCTCACAAGAAGTGGCAATGGGAAATCCTGGTTTGAGGAAAACAAGAGATGAGCACGTTGAGTTTGAAGGTCCCTCTGCCCAAGTCCATCTCTATAAGTCACCAGCGAACTAGGCCCTTTCCTTGCCCCTTTTCCCCTCATGGTTCAGCCTTCAGGAGAACCTTCAGGAACGGGAAAGGAGGAGGAGGAGGAGGAGGGAGGGAGGAAGAGGCCGAGCAGCAGCAGAAGAGGAGAGGGAGATTCTCATGGCCCTGGCGGTCCCTGAAGCCGCCGCAGCCCCGGGAGCATCGCCCCCCATCCCGCAGGTGCCCGGGGAGGGGGAGCACAGCCCGAATATCCCGGGGGTGCCTGGCTTTGGGGTTTTTTGGGGGGGATGTTTGCAGCTGGCAGGGCTCCAAAGCAGCCCAGAACAGAGAATGAGGGGAGAAGGGAGCCCAAAAGGGAGCCCAAAAAGCCCCGGCACCCCTGAATGGGCAGAGTGAAGAGGGGGCAGCTTTTGGGATTGCTGGGACTGCCAGCAGCCTGGAGAGGGCGGGCACCGAGGAGAAGGGGGACCCCCAATGCAAGTGTAACCCCAGCAGCTGTGACAGGGGGAACTCCGAAGAGCAGAGGGGAGGGACAAGGGACAGGGAGCTCTTGGTAGGATTTTTAGGGCTGAACCTTGGTGTTTGGGAGGTTTTTCTGGAGCCCAGATGGCCGGTGACTTCTTGAGGTGGGCTCGGGCAGATGGACCTTCAAATTCAATGTGCTCATCCCTTATTTTCCTCAAACCATGATTTCTCATTGCCAACCCCTGGGAGGATGTGAGGAAGAGCAAGATGCCCTGGGACAATGAGGCAGGTGAGGAGGAAGTCAGTGCCCCTTTCCCCCTCTCTCCTGCTCCATCTCCCAGCTCAGCACAGCAGAACCTCGTGGCAGAGGCCGTTTTGAGCGGCTCCACGGCGCAGGAACCCAACGGGGAGGAAAAGCCCTGGAGATGCCGCACGAGGAGGGGCTGCAAACGCAGATCACGGGGATCTGAGGGGGAAAGAGCCAGCCTGGGCCGGGAAGGCGGCCGGAGATGGAGCCAGAGCTCAGAGCTGGTGGTCCATGATCAGCTCCATGATGGGGAGAAGCCCCACAAGTGCTTGGAGTGTGGGAAGAGCTTCAGGAGGAGCTCCAGCCTGATCAGCCACCAGGTGATCCACAGTGGGGAACGGCCCTACGAGTGTGGGGAATGCGGGAAGAGCTTCAGACTTCGCACCAACCTGATCTACCACCAAAATATCCACTCTGGGGAGAGGCCCTACGAGTGTGGGAAGGGGTTTTGGATCCGCTCCCATCTTTTCTGGCACTATCGGATTCACACAGAGGAGAGGCCCTTCTGCTGCCCCGACTGCGGGAAGGGATTCAGGCACAACTCCACCCTCGTCACCCACCGGTGCATCCACACTGGGGAGAGGCCCTACGAGTGTCCCCAGTGTGGGAAGAGCTTCTCCAGGAGCTCTACCTTGACCCAACCTCAACGGAGGCACCGGTGAGGGAAGCCCTGCGAGTGCCCCGAGTGCGGGAAGAGCTTCGTGCGCTGCTCCAGCTCCATCCCCCACTGCAGGACCCACGCTGGGCACAGCCCTGGTGGCCCACATTTCCTGTGATCCATGGTGGGAACATGTAGCCATGATATTTTAGTGAAAAAGCCTCTGCTGGGATTTTTCCTGTCCTGAGGAGCTGAGAGCCTCAGGAAAGAAATGTAAACAATAACTATCTGCTGCTGTGGAAGGCCACAGGTGCATCTTCCATTGGTCCATGTGGATTGTTTTCAATCAGTGAACAATCACAGCCACCTGTGCCAAGGCTGTGAGCAGTCACAGGATTTTTGTTATGCATTCCTATTCTATTCTTGTCTTTGTAGCCTTCTGATCTTCTTCTCTCTGTTCTTTTTAGTATAGTTTTAATGTAGTATTTTAATATAATATATAACATATAAATCAGCCTTCTGATGAAAATGGAGTCAAACCTCGTGTCCTCACACAAAGGGCAGCCTAAACAACAATTGGTGACCCCTGGACGTGTGAAATTGATGGCAACCCCAGGAGTGACCACAGAGTCCAGCCTGGAGCTGAAGAAACGAGACCCTGAAGATGGGCAGAGTTCACAGCCAAGGCAAACAGGAGAACCTGTTGGACTTTCCTGGACATTGTGTCCAGAGACCGCAGAGCTGCACAGCTGGATCCACAAGGACACTGTCTAAAGGTACTGTTATTTTTTCCCTTCCTGAAGACCCTGCCATTCGCAGAAGGTGGGAGGAAAGTGGGAAAAACATACCTTCGGGAGCTCAGGTTCCATTTACTGCGTCAGAGAAGAAAGTTATTAAACTCTGGCACAGATGGGGACATGAGAACGGAGTTAATAGTGTGTGGGAGAGACTGTGTTATGAGTTTTTAAGATGGGCAAAATTTCATAGACTTTTTACAAATGTCGTATACTCCCTTGATTTAGATCTTTGGGAGTTCATGGACGCTGCTTTTGAGTGGACAAAGGACCAGGGTGTTACACTCCCAACAATGTATGGAGTACACCTATGGCTCTTATTCTGTATTTTGGAAAAAAGGGAGGCTGCAGGGGACATCGTGGCTCGGTGGCGCGGTCGCGCTCCGTTTCCACCAGGTTCGGCAGGAGAGGAGCCTCTCAAAGAAGACAAACCGCGGGTTCGCAGCCCCCCCTCATTGCCCACAGCTGAGCAAAAGTTTTTCTCCGCTCCCTTGGAGCATGAGCAGGCAGAGCTGCCTTCCCCCCCCCGCTCTTTCTCTTGGGGGGAATGGGGAGCCGGCCCTGCCCACTTCGCCGTGGAATTCTCCGCTCCCCCCACTCCAGGGGGACGTGGGTCCACCTCAGCCGGCCCCACGGGAGGCGCTGGACCCCGCGGCTCCACCCGCGATCCTGCCGTTCGGGCCGGCTCCACCGGCTCTGATGGCTGCGCCTGCGCTGCAGTGTCCGGACCTAGAAGGAGACTTGGCCGCTGCGCCCAGCCCGGCGGGGGATGCGCCCCCGCGGCCCGTGCCAGTCCCGCTGCTCCCTGCCAACCCAATTGCAGTGAAAGAGCATGCCAAGAATGGTGCTGAGCCCATGGGACCGTCTCAAGAGCCGACACCAGCGCCCGTGCTGCCCGCACCACCCACCCCAGTTGTCCCGCTGCCTTCCAGAGCTCCGACCTTCGCATCAGACCCTGTGAACAGTCTGTCCCTCTGTGGAGAAGGCACGGCCCGCCAGCTCACCGCAGGAGCAGTTCGGCTGGCTGTGTTCAAAATCAGTGTGGTTTCTGGGCCATTTCGCGTGTGGTCGGGGGCTTCTCCCTAGGGGTTGGGGTACCTACCTTCCCCCAAGCGCCCCAGAGGCGTGGGGGAGTTGGCTCCTGTGGCATCTGCCTCTGTTCCTCAACAGAGTTGAGGAACAATTATCAAGGCGGGCCAAACGCAAACCTCACTGAAGCACAGTTGGCAGGAGATCCTCCAGATGACAATCCAGCAGAACAAGCGGTACATCTTCCAAGGCGAGTGTTGAATGACATCAAGGAAGCGGCGCGGAAAGCGATCTTGCAGATCGCTCCAGCAGGAGTTCCAGATGTCCCATTTTCAACCATCAGGCAAGGTCCCACAGAACCATATTCATCATTCATAGATCGACTCACGCAAGCGGTGGATCGACAGGTGACCATCGAAGCTGCGAAGCGACCACTCTTGGAAAGCCTCGCATTCGGCAATGCCAACCCGGATTGCCAACGAGTCATCACTGCAATGCCAGGAAGACCATCCTTGGCAGAGATGGTGGAAGCATGCAGCAAGGTGGGAACACCTCAGCATGTTGCGTCGATTGTGAGAGATGAATTGAGAGGAGAGTGGGAAAGCCAGCTGAGAGAACACTCGGGAAAATGATCAGAAGGAGAGATGCTGGACAAAATATTTCAACAGCAGAATGAAATTCTTGCAACCATCCAGAAGAAAAACAATCCACCTGGAGGACAGTGCTATAAGTGTGGAGCATTTGGACATTTTAAGAAGAATTGCCCACAAGTGCACGCACAAGCGCAGACGCAAAAACCGCAAAAACCACTTTGCGCAAGATGCGGAGGAGGAAGACACTCTGTGAAAGAATGTTATTCTCAGACGGATGTGGAAGGAAACCCTTTACCACAGCCGGGAAACGGGAAAAAGAGCGCGCACACAAATCGCCAGCGCGCAACGACACAAGTGATGGCGATGACACAAGAGCAGGCAGGACAGTCATCGGAGAGCATCAAGCAGACACCCTCAGCAAAGTCCTCAGCAGACTCTCCAGCGACCCAGACCTTCTTCCACCAGGAGCGCAGTGCACATTGGCAGCTTCCAAACTAGTGTGTTTCTTGGACGAAAGTCATGCGGAGATACCAACAGGTGTCCATGGACATTCGGACAAAAAACAAGATTTTTTAATAGTAGGGCAGGACAGAAGTAGTATCCTGGGACTCATTGTTTATCCATCAGTTATATCAGCAGACAGAAATACAGAATTGACAGTTCTAGCAAAAGCCCTCCGTCCACCGTTGATCGTGGCGGAAAACACTCAAGTTGCAAGAGCTTTCGCATTGCCACCACATGCCATTGGGCAGGTTTTGTCAATCTTTGATGAGGAAAGGCATCCTCTGAGGGAGAATGTTGAAATTCATGCCACGTGGATCAAAAATATAGGTCGGGATCGACCCACACTCACATGTCAGTTGACTTGTGGGGACAGAACAATAGTGGTCAGAGGAATGCTTGACACGGGAGCAGATGTCACAGTAATTTCGTACATCTTTTGGCCCCGTGATTGGAATTTGATTGTGCCTCTGGGATCTCTCTCAGGCATAGGGGGAGCTTCTCTATGTCTGCAGAGTGAGAATTCTATTGTTGTCACAGGACCGGGAAACAAGACAGCGATCATTCGTCCGTTTGTTGTGCAAAAGCCAATCACAGTTTGGGGAAGAGATTTGTTAGCTCAGTGGGGGACGAAGATCGAGATGGATTTTTAATTGGGGTCACTGCGGCACTCGCCACGCTGAAACTGACTTGGAAAACAAATGATCCGGTTTGGGTGGATCAGTGGCCCCTTGAACGAGAAAAGTTGAGTGCGCTGAAGAACCTGGTCCAACAACAATTGGAGAAGGGACACATCAAACCAACAAATAGCCCTTGGAATTCTCCAGTGTTCGTCATCAAGAAGAAACTATCAGGTAAATGGAGGCTGTTGCATGATCTCAGAAAGATCAATGAAGTCATTGAGGACATGGGACCTCTTCAGTTGGGACTTCCATCCGTTTCGATGATTCCCAGAGATTGGCAACTCGTGATCATCGATCTCAAGGATTGTTTTTTCAGCATTCCACTTCATCCAGATGATGCACCAAGACTTGCCTTTTCCGTTCCAAGTATCAACAAGGAAGCACCGTTGCAACGATACCATTGGGTGGTACTTCCACAAGGTCTGAAAAACTCGCCGACAATTTGTCAATGGTACGTGGCACGAGCTTTGTCACCAGCACGGAAGAAATTCCCGCAGGTGAAGATTATTCATTATATGGACGATTTGCTCATTGCAGCGTCAACACAACAGGAGCTGCAAAAAGCTCGTGACTGTGTGATCACAGAGGTGCAAAAGGCAGGTTTGGAAATCAGTGTTTCAAAAATTCAGGAGATTGCACCTTGGACATATTTAGGGTGGAAAATCTCAGAGAGAACGATAAAACCCCAAAAAATGGAGATCAGCACAAAAGTCAACAATTTGCATGATGTGCAACAACTTTTGGGAGAAATCAACTGGATGAGACCAATTCTAGGGATCACGAACAACGACATTCCAGTGTTGCTCAATCTTTTGAGAGGGGACACAGACATTCGATCTCCCAGGACACTCACGCGAGAGGCAAAAAAGGAATTGGAAAAAATCACAGATGCTATTCAAAAGCGTCAAGCACATCGGTTCGTTGAATCATTGCCTTTTGAGTTGGCAGTGCTGGGAGAGAAAACACAGTTCCACGGTTTGATCTTTCAATGGGATTCATCCCAAAGAGATTCTTTGATAATTATAGAATGGATTTTTCTACCATACAGGCCTTCAAAAACAATTCTTACAGATCTAGAAATGATGGCACAAATCATCATCAAGGGGAGAACAAGATTGTTGACAATGGCAGGACGAGAATTTTCAATCATTCATTTACCATTGAAAAAAGATTATTTTAAATGGGCGATGCAGAAATCAAAAGATTTAATAATTGCATTGTTAGCTTTCCCAGGAACTTGCACAATTCATTTTCCACAACACAGAGTGCTGCAGTCACAAATATGTTACAGGGCAAAGCCAAGAATAAGTGAAGAACCTCTAGACGGGATCACAGTATTCACTGATGGCTCAGGGAAGACACACAAGTCAGTGATCACATGGGTGAACTCAGAAACAGGGAAATGGGACTCGGATGTGAGGATGATTCAGGGTTCTCCACAAATTGTGGAATTGGCAGCAGTCACTCGAGCATTTCAGTTGTTTGAACAACCTCTCAATTTGATTACGGATTCCGCATATGTCGCGGGGGTAGTCAGACGCTTGGAAGGTTCACTCTTGAAAGAGGCCAACAATGAAATATTGTATTCATATTTGGTGAGCATGAAAACTTTGTTAGAAAATAGAGAACATGAATATTTTATCACACACATCAGAGCTCACACAACACTTCCAGGGTTTTTAGCAGAGGGGAATGCTCGAGCAGACAGGTTGACAATGCCCATTTCACAGACACTCCCAGACATTTTTGAGCAGGCAAAATTGAGTCATAGTTTTTTTCATCAGAATGCACATGCATTGATGGAATCCTTTCGTCTCACAAAAACTCAGGCGAGAGAGATCATCAATGCTTGTCCAGATTGTCAACTTGTACAGCCGCCAGCCTCAACAGGAGCAGTCAATCCGCGAGGACTGGAAAGTCTTCAACTATGGCAAACAGATGTCACAAAATATCCCTCATTTGGGAGGCTCAAAAATGTTCATGTTTCAGTTGATACATTTTCGGGAGCAGTCTTTGCTTCAGCACATGCAGGAGAAACAGCAGACCATGCTTGTCGACACTTTCTACAAGCATTTGCGTCATTGGGCATGCCTCAGGAAATAAAAACAGATAATGGTCCAACTTATACAGGCAGGGTGCTTGAAAAATTTTTGAAAAAATGGGGTGTCAGACATACCTTTGGTATTCCACATACACCCACAGGTCAAGCAATCATTGAAAGAACACACCATACCTTAAAATCCCTTCTAGATAGACAGAGGAGGGGGGAGCCAGAGGCGACGCCACACATGAAACTAAATAAAGCATTGTATGTGTTGAATTTCCTAAATAGTTCATCCTCAGAACCCAATCCTCCAATCTTGAGACATTTCTCAAATAGTTCACAGGCAAGATTAAGGGAGAATCCTTTAGTTTTGGTCAGAAACCCAGAATCAGGACAGATAGAAGGTCCTTTCAAACTAATCACTTGGGGCAAGGGTTTCGCTTGTGTTTCCACAGAGCAAGGTCCGAAGTGGGTGTCGGCACGACACGTGAAGCCGTTTCGAACTCAAGAACAAAAGAGCACAGATCCCGGAAACAGAGAGACAAGTACTCAGACAGAGGAGGAGACTCAAACTACAAGCAATAATCTAGAAGAAACAGAAGAATAAAAGACTTTGGGGGTTTTCTGAAAAACTTTGGGTGGAAAATGGTGATATTTAGTCAGAAAGGTGGGGTGATAAACTTTGCAATGTTCATGTGTTTTGTCTCATTGCCAATGGTTTTGAACAACAAAGCAAATTTACCAGTCAATCAACCAGAGAAAAATGTTTGGGAAGCTTTAGCCCAAGCAGCAGATTTAGATAGCATTTGCCTGACGCACTCCAGACCAGGGAGGCCATTTTCAGCATGCATGATTGGATTGCCAGTGAATGAATGGCCAATTCCAGGACACACTGCAATCGAGATCTCACAGGTCGTTAAAGATCCTGTGAATGAATGGTATACTTGGACACATTCTCTTCCTGTGGCTTCTTCTGAACCTCAGGAATTGGAGATTTTCAGGTCCATGACAATGAATGTATGCATGAAATTTGAAATTTCAGGTACAGCAAAGCCAAACAAAACTATTGATGTTACTCCCAGTCATGAATTCTACAGAAATGCGTCAGCCTGGTGCAACAACACCATGGTGACAGAAAAAGGGTCACTCCAAGTCCCAGTGCAACTGCCAAGGGGATTCTTTTTGATTTGTGGAGACAGGATTTGGCATGGTATTCCTGCGAATGCCAAGGGAGGTCCATGCAGCATTGGAAGAATTTCAATGCTGACACCAGATTTAAAGATGCAGAGAGAACAAAAACATAAAGAAAAAAGATCTTTACAATATTTCGATGAGAATTGTGATGACAGGGTTTACACTTGGAGCAAGGCAAGGAGAATTGCGATAGCAATTTTCTCACCTCAGGCAGCATCAGGAATTGCTTTGACTCAATTGGATCGTATGGGTTGTTGGCTGAGCAAGCATGCTCAATCAGTCTCTCTTGCACTGAGTGACATGTTACAAGACATGAACAGTGTAAGACAGGCAACTCTGCAAAACAGAGCAGCAATCGATTATCTTTTGCTTGCTCACGGCCATGGGTGCAAAGAATTTGAAGGAATGTGCTGTATGAATCTCTCCGACCATTCCAGGTCAATTCATGAAAATATCGAAAAAATAGAGGAGAGTGTGAAGAAATTTGGCGAGATCACAGGATCTTGGATTGAGGACATAGCAAAGTTTTTTGATTTTTCACCTTTGGGAAAAGAAATTTTAAAGATAGGGTTTCAAATTTTGGTGATTCTCATAGTTCTCTTGATTGTAATCCCATGCATTCTTTTGTGTGTGCGGGGTGTGATGAGTCGAGTTGTAAAGAGGGTGCTTTTGGTGCAAACAGAAGGGGGAGATGTGGGAGCTCAGTACGTCACTCCGGATGTCCAGAGCTACCGAGACAACCCTTGGGGGGCTCGGAGGCCCTGGAACGTTGCCAAAAGTACCTGGTGGCTTGACTTTGATCCTTTTAAAGAAATGACACCTGAAGGTGAGGAGATTAGAGAATTTCATGTCTAAATGGTGAGGGGATGTTATTCACTTGTTAGAACATAAGTTAGAATGCACTGTACAGGGGGGTTTTATGTATTGTACAGGGGGCTCTAGAATTCTGTACGTGGATCAGGAGTCCCAAGATGGAGGAATTTGGGCGTGCCCTGTCCTTCTTCTTTCTTCTCCTTGGCATCCATGTTCAGGATGATGTTGGCATGTGTGGATTGGTTCATAGAAAGAGGACACTTGCCAACAAGGGCAGAAAGTATTGGGAAGTAAAGGTAAATATCGAATACGTAATTTTCATTATAAAAGAGACAACCGCCTCGTGGGCGGGAGAGAGTGCCTTTGGCTGTCCTGCTGAACAGACCTCGGCTGGACAGACAGAAAATCTTTGTAGATAAGAAATAATAAACTCGACTGAAGACCGAAAGCAAGAGTCCAGACTCCTTCTTCGAGAGCGCGGCCTACCCAGAACCACTTTTTCCCGTGCTGGGGCAGAGACAAGCAACAGCCGACCCCAGCATTGATTAAATGACCAATGAGGTCCACTTGTAGCAAACCAAGGTATAAAAGAAGAGGATTGAATAAACCGGGGGCTTTTAGCTCTCAGCCTTCTGACCTGAGTCTGTGTCATCTCTGACTCCACAGTGACATTTGGGGATCTCTGGGGGCTATTTGGGATCCTTTCTGCAACTCGTGACCTAACAGGAGCTTCTCCAATAAACTTTGCCTGAAGCTCCTGCTGTGCCCATGACAGGAACCCCTGTCAGTGTCTGGGACATCCCGGCTCTTTGGCAGCCTGGGGACTCCTGCGATGTCACCGTGGAGCCCCTGTGAGTGCCTGTGACAAATCGGTGCCTTTGCAGCCCAAGGTGCCCTGGGATGTCACCATGGAATGGCTATGACAGCCTCTGAGCACAGGGCTGTTTACCATCCCCAGAAACCCCTGGGAGGTGTCCATGGAGCCCCTGTCTCTGCCTGTGACATTCCAGCTCTTGAACAGCCTGGAGACTCTTGGAAAGTCCTCATGGAACCCCTCTGAGAGCCTGTGACAAATCTGATCCTTAGCAGGCAACCACCCCCAGCCCCTGTTGCTATGGTCAGTTTCCATGGCAACCATCCTCAGCCCCCTGTTGCTACGGTCAGTTTCCATGGCAACCATCCCCAGACCCCTGTTGCCATGCTCAGTCCCTTGGCAGCTCCATGCAGTCCCCAGGCCAGGGGTGGTTGCCATGGACACCATTGGCAGCCCCATCCCCAGGGTCATGGGATCCCAGATCCACAGAATTGGCTGAGCTGGGAGGGACCCATCAGGATCCTGGAGTCCAACTGCTGGCCCTGCACAGGACACCCCAACAATGCCAGCCTGGGCCTGGCAGCGCTGTCCAAACGCTGCTGGAGCTCAGAGAGCCCTGGAGCTGGGAGCCTTCCCTGGGGAGCCTGGGCAGTGCCCCAGCAGCCTCTGGGGAAAAACCTTTTCCTGAGATCCATCCTCAGCCAGGCCCAGGCTGGCATTGTTGGGGTGTCCTGTGCAGGGCCAGCAGCTGGACTCCAGGATCCTGATGGGTCCCTCCCAGCTCAGCCAATTCTGTGGATCTGGGATCCCATGACCCATTCCAACAGGGTCCTGGTGATGGTTGCCTGTTAAGGATCAGATTTGTCACAGGCTCTCAGAAGGATTCCATGGGAACATTCCAAGAGTCTCCAGGCTGTTCAAGAGCTGGAATGTCACAGGCAGAGACAGGGGCTCCATGGACACCTCCCAGGGGTTTCTGGGGATGGTAAACAGCCCTGTGCTCAGAGGTAGTCACAGCCATTCCATGGTGACATCCCAGGGCACCTTGGGCTGCAAAGGCACCGATCTGTCACAGGCACTCACGGGGACTCCACGGTGACATCCCAGGAGTCCCCAGGCTGCCAAAGAGCTGGGATGTCCCAGACACTTACAGGGGTTCCTGTCATGGGCAGAGTGGGAGCTTCAGGGAAAAGCTTTATTTCTTTTTTGGAGAAACTCCTGCTGTGTCATGAGGTGGAGAAATGCCACCCAAAATCCCACCATGGATCCTCAAACCCCTGCAGAGCCACTAGACTTCCAAAATTCTTTCTGTGAGAGGAGACTGGGAGCGGCTGGATCCAATCCCAGCCCCAGACTTTGTCAAAGGTATAAAAGATTGGACAGGTAGAATTGAACCGTAATTCAATTTGTCCCACAGGATTAACGATGGAATACCAGATAAATTTACATAAATGCAGCTCTGATTGGTTGTGATCATGATTAGACAGAATGGCTTATTTACACCACAGAGTAAATTTTTTAAAAAAGAGTTATTTATTCCACAGTATGGAAGTAATAACAATTATTAGAATATAGTGCTCTAGGAAGCAATTTTGAAGTGAACAGGGCCTTGCTGGAGTTGTTGGAGCCCATTGCAGACAAAGCTTCCTGCTCCAGCAGGAACTGCCTTTCCTGTGCCAGGAGCAGGGCAGGTCCCACTGCAAGAAAAGCCCCAGGCCAGCCCCAGCACAGGGAAGGCCTCGGGCACAAGGGCAGAGTGCTGTGCTGGGAGCTGTACCAGGCAGAGCCTGAGGCACCAAAGGCACCTTGGCAGCAGCAGCTGCTTGCAGGCCATGGCCAGAAGCCTCCCTTGGCAGCCCGGCCTGGTGGCCAGCACTGCAGAGCTGCTGCCTCAGGGCTCATTTCTGCCTGGGCTCTGAAAAGCCACTTCTGCTCCAGGAGCCTGCCTGGGAAGCCATTGGCCCCAGCACCTTGGGGACAAGATATGAATGACAAAACTCTTCATGCCAGCAGAGACAAGGCAGGGGCAGAGGAAAGGGGAGAGCCAGGCCCAGGGCACAGGGCTGCCATGGTGACGGCTGTGAGGTCACTGCCCCTGCAGCAGCCTGGCTACCCTCAGCAGACATTCTGGCCAGAAGCGTTGTGAGGGCACCCAGCACATCAGAGAACCCACACAACAGGAATTCTGTCCTTGGGGATGAGGTTGTTTCGCTGGGTCAGGTTGCACAAAGTTCCTGCTCTTGGATAATTCCTGAGATGGGGAATCCAGTTCTGTGGAAGAACAGTTGCAGTTTTCTTCCATTCTCATCGCTGTAAAATATTTCCTCTTTCTAACAAATGTAAATCCACCCTCATTCAGTTTAAAGATACTGACCATTGTTCTGCCACTGCAAGATTTGGGAGAAAATAATTTTGGCTATTGTTTCCATTTTCAAAGACTTTGGAGAGGACCCTTGTCCCTGCTCAGCAGCCTGGCGGGGGGCGCCCCATGGTGCTGCCCTTGGCATTGTACATCCCCACATGCCAGAGCCCATCTCGGGAAGAGCCCTGAGCAAGGAGGGAGGGACAGGATCTGCCTGGCCAGGGGCTGGGGCTCAGGCCTTGGCCCTTTGCCTAAATGAAACACATCCAGGTTTGCTCAGCACCAGAGACACCTTTGCCTTGTTTGTCCCCAGCTGTCATCACTGCCTGCAGTGTTCTGCTCTATCTGGAACCTGGGGACACTTTCACAGTCGTGTCCCTCAGTGGGACCCATTAATATTTTAAGAAACTTCAGAGTTTCAATTTAACCTTGAGTTCTTGAAAAGTTCTTTGAAGACTCTCTCAGGGACTGAGTCTGATGTAAACAACACCAAAGCCCTGAGAGAGTCATTAAAGTTTTCCAAGTCCAATTATGGAGAAATATTTCAAAGAGCTTGTAAGACATACACATGCCTGTTTTAAAGGGTTTCTTTTATTACATTTCTCTTTAGATCAGAGGTTATTGCAGCATTCTGTGATTGATATTCACCCAGGGTCTCTCCTCAGGAGCTCTGGCCTGCTCAGAGAAGCTGTGCCTTGAGCTCTGACCCAGTGTGGACAACCTTGCTCCACATTCCCCAGCCCCATCCTGTCTGTCCTCACTCACCTGGGACCTGCTGTGCTTGCAGAGCTGGCTGCACTCAGCCTAAGAGGGGTTTTCCCTTTTTGTATTTTTTGAAGCAATCTCAAACTCCTGACTTTCGCCACTGAACACAGACACACTCCTCAGGTGTGTGCCAGCCCAAGGTGCCACCAAAACCACTGCAGGCTGTCCTGGGCCAGCTGTGAGGGTGGATCATCAGCCCAAGCTGCACTAGGCCACTGCAAGGGGCTGTGGCCATGGACACTGCCCTGACCCCACTGCTGGGTTTGGCTGCCATGGCAACCCTGAGAAATTGCTTGGAAACACTGGGGAGGACTGGGACATACTGGGAAACACTGGGAACACTGTAGGAGACACTGGGATATACTGGGATTCACACTGCGGAGGACTGGGACAACCTGGGAACACAAGGAATGCTGAGGGAGAATCTGGATGGACTGGGATGGACTGTGGGGGTACACTGAGACACAGTGGGACATGCTAGAACATACTGGGATATACTGGGAGTGACACTGGGAGTGACACTGGGGCATGGGACATTGCAGGGAAGACTGGGAGACACTGGGGCATACTGTGGATGGCATTGGGAGGAACTGAGAGGGACTGGGAATGAACTTATGTGTATTGGGACAAATGGTCTCTACTGGGAGGGCCTGGAGGGGCATAGTGGATGTGCTTGGTTGTACTGGGGATGAACTGGGCAACACTGAGAGGGACTGGAGGGATTGAATGGGCTGTTCCCACCTCTGCCGTCTCCCATTTGCCAAAGCTCCCATCCATCACCGCTCACAACCAAACAGCCCAAGGGATCGGGGCCTCAAGGGCAGAGCCTGATGTCAGTGCCATCTTTTCGGTTTTTCCTACAACTCCTGTCATGCTCCAGTTGCAATTGAGCCCCACTGGAGCCGGGACTGCAATGCTCGTCATGCCCCGCGCTCCACAGAGCCCATCCCGGCATCCACCCCCCATCTGTCCCATAAGTGTCCCCCCGACCCTCCAGTATCCCTCAGTGCCCCTCAGAGCCCATTCGGGACCCCGCAAAAAGAGTCCCCGGATCCCCTGAGTGCTCCCAGCCCCACAGATGCCCGGTACAGCCACTTCTGGGAATTCATCTCCTCTCATCCCCCGCGGCCCCAGAGCCCCCATAGCACAGCCCCGCACCTAAAACTCGTGCCGTGCCCCACGCCTTAATGAGCCCAGTTGGAGCTCCCCAAGCGCCCCCCAGGTATTCCCGAACCATTTACGTTCCCCCCGAGGACTCAAGTCGCGGCTCGGGCCCTGAAGTGTCACCCCAAGTGCCTTCCTGAACCCCCAAACGCTGCGGTCCAGCCACTTCCGGGACTACAGCTCCCATCATGCTCCGCGGCGCAGGTACAGCGCTCTTCGAGCCGGGACTTCATCTCCCGTCATGCCCCGCCATCACCAAAAGCCATTGCAGCTGCGCCTACAACTCCCGTGATGCTCTGCGGCCCCGTTTAACCGTATTATACCCGTGCCTACAACTCCCATCACCCCCCGCGCCCCAGAGAGCCCCGTTCGAGCTCCCCAAGGGCTCGACCAGACCCCGAAGGGCCCCAAATTCCCCTCCCTGACCTCCAAGGGCCGCCCTGGACCCCCAAGTGCTCCCCCGGACCCAGAAATGTCCCTCAGAATCCCTGAGTGCCCCTCCAAGTGCCCACCTGGCTCCCCTAAGTGTCGTCCATACCCTCAAGTTCTTTCAAAATTCCCTCCCCAGACCCACAACTGCCTCAAATGTGCCCCAGAAATGTCTCTCTGGACACCAAAAGGCTCTCCCATGCCCCTGTCTGAGAGAAAGATGATAAAAATGATGACAAAATGACTGGACATATTACTAATTACCATAAAGAGGAAGAAATAAATAGCCAATAGATCTTCATTAATTAAGGAAGGGGAATGTGCTACAGAGAACCAAAGAACATTAATGTTCTTGGCTAATAAAAATGTACAGATTTTTTATGCAAATATAAAAACTAGGTAAGAAAAACCACTGTTAATATTATAAATGAAAATAAATATATACATAATTAAATAATCACACAAAATAATGTGCTACAGAATAAAATAAAAGAATAAATTACAGCAACATTTTTGGATATTTTGGGATGTCAGTCCCAGGTGGGTTATGACAGACATGGTGAGGTAGGGGGTGAAGAGCAGGTTGTCCAAAAAGGGTCAGCCCAAAAAGGGCTCATTCATCTCCATGCCCAGACCTCCTAAAAAGACATTCAGCATCAAGATCACTTCGGGAATGGTTCTATCACCTGTTCTCTGCAATGAAAAATAAAAACCAAACTCACATATGTGATTAAAAAACCAAAAATCATGAGGTGCACTTTGTAACCTCCCTCCTTAACTCCAATCACTGCAGAAGCCCTGGAGACTTGAAGACAATTGAAGGGAGACAAAGAGCTCCTGAGGGCTTTCTATGTTTTAATCAGCCCCATGGTGGATTTGGGGCTGGGTCCAGGAGACTCAGGCACTGAGAGAAGGATGAAGAAGCTGCTCAAGGAGTCAGCAGCAAAACTCCAAGTGCCTTGGAGCATGGCTGGGCCCCAGTGAGGGCAGGGAGTGCCAAAGGCTCCCCGGGACTGCTGAGAGCAGATGCTTGAGGCCAGGAGTGCAGGGAGCCCAAGGCTCTGGGCAGGGAACTGCAATGCTGAGCAAGGCCTGGGCTGGCTGGGGGAAGCAGAAAGGCCAAGCCCTGAGCCCAGCCTGGGCCAGCAGGGCCTGTCCCTCACGGGTGGCTCGGGGCTCTCTGTGGGGCAGGGGGATGTGAGGGGCAGCAAGGACAAATGCCATCAACCTGCAGCCCCTGCCAGCCTGGCCAGGGAGGCCGAGGGAGAGCCAAAGTGCAGCCCCTGCCAGGAAAGTTCCTGCTGTGGGGCCTCCAGAGGCGCTGCCCGAGCCCAGGGCACAAAGGCCTGGGTGCCTGTGGCCCTGCCAGCCCTGCCCAGCCCTCGGCCATCTGTCCTGCAGGCTGTGCCCCCTGTGCGTGCTGCTCCTGTGCCCTGGCCGGCTGCACTCGCCCCTCTCGCTGTGCCCCAGCATTTCTCAGCCAGCGTTTCTGTGCCCTCCCTGGGCTCCCTGCACCCAGCGCTGCCGGCTCCTGGCACACAGAGCCGGCCATGGCCCAGCCTCACGCTGCCACACCTCGAGCACCACAATTCCACCCTGGCAGGGACTTTGCTTTCTCCTCAGCTCCAGCCTGAACCTTCCAAGCTGCACTTTGGGGAGGTTTCCTGCAATTCCCACTCCCAAGGAAAGCTCTGTCTGCTGCTGTTCATGAACAGAGAAGGGCTGGTGGGAGAAGTGCTGGTCAGAGGCTCTTTAGGGCACAGTCACAATGAAATTATTGACTTTTTAAATATTCTGTAAAAGAAGGAGGGGCATCAATAAATCTTCTACACTGGACTTTTGAGGACAGACTTTGGCCTATTGAGGATGCAGATTTGGGGAGTACCAAATGAGGTATTGATTTTTTTAAAAAAACAGCCCTTAAAAACAACTAGTTCCAGGAAGGATGGAAACACTTCAAAAAAGAAATCTTGAAGGGGCAAGAGTAGGCTGCCCCCTTTGTGCAGAAAGATGACCCAGGGGGGAAATGACTGGCCTGGCTGGGCATGGAGCTTTTCAAGGAAAAGGGGGATTAAAAAGGGATTAAAAAGGATATTTCTAGGGATTAAAAAGAGGGTGCAGCACCTTTGGACATAGAGGCAGGTAAATCAAGAAATGTTTAAGGATGTTGTTAGGTCATGCAGAAAGAAAATTAGAGAGGTAAAAGCTCAGTTAGGACTTAACTTGGATACTTCTGTGAAGGTTAATTATTATGTTTTTATAGGTACGTTAATGTCAAAAGGAGGGGTAAGGACAACCTGCATTTCTTACTGTGAGGGATATGATTACCAAAGATGAAGAATGGGCTGAGGTACTTCACCCCTTCTTCGCCTCAGTTTTCAACAATAAGACAGGCTATCCTCAGGACAAGTGTTCTCCTGAGCTGGTAGATGGGCACAGGGAGCAGAACAGCCCCCTGGAATCCAGGAGGAAGCAGCTGGAGACCTGCTGAGCCACTCAGGTGCTCACAGGTGTCTCTGGGTTCAGAGGGCATCCATCCTAGAGGGATGATGGAGCTGGTGGATGAGCTCCCCAAGCTGCTCTCCATCATTTACCATCAGTCCTGGATCAGCAGGGAGGTCCCAGAGGACTGGAGGTGCCAGTGTGAGCCCATCCCCAAGAAGGGCTGGAAGGAGGATCTGGGGAACTCCAGGCCTGTCAGCCTGATTTGGGTGCCTGTCAAGGTTATGGAACAGATCACCTTGAGTGCCATCACAGGGCACCCACGGGATGGCTGAGGGATCAGAGAGAGCCAGCGTGGATTTCAGTATCTGCATTGTTGATCTGGATGAGGGCACTGAGTCCAGCATAAGCAAATTTTCAGATGACACCAAGCTGGGTTCAAGTGCAGATCTGCTGGAGGGTAGGAGGGCTCTGCACAGGGCCCTGGACAGGCTGGATCCAGGGAACAAATCCAACAAGGTGAGGTTGAACAAGTCCCAGTGCCAGGTCCTGCACTTTGGCCACAACAACCCCTGCAGTGCTACAGGCTGGGGACAGAGTGGCTGGAGAGCAGCCAGGCAGAAAGGGACCTGCAGGGACAGATGGACAGCAGGCTGGACATGAGGCAGCAGTGTGCCCAGGTGACCAAGAAGGCCAATGGCTCCTGGCCTGGATCAGGAATGGTGTGGCCAGCAGGAGCAGGGCAGTGATTCTTCCCCTGTGCTCAGCACTGGCTGGGCAGCACCTCGAGTGCTGTGTCCAGTTCTGAGCCCTCCAATTTAGGAAGGACATGGAGGGGCTGGAGCATGTCCAGAGAAGGGCAACAAGGCTGATGAGGGGTCTGCAGCACAAGTCCTGTGAGAAGCAGGTGAGGGAACTGAGTTCGTTTATTATGGAGAAGAGGAGGGTCCGGGGAGACAAGGTGGTGTCAGGGCACAGGTTGGACTTGATGATCTCCAAGGTCTTTTCCAACCTTACTGATTCTGGGATTCTCTGAAACCACCCTTGGGGCAGTTGCAGGATGAGCCCTGGGCCTCCTCTTCAGAAGCTCCAGCAGCCCAGGTCCCTCAGCTTCTCCTGCCAGCCCCAAAGCCCATCCTGTCAGTCCTGCAGAGCCTCTGCAGCTCCTCCTCATTGCCCAGAACAGGGAGCCCCACAGGCAGACACAGCAGCCCAGATGTGCCCCCCTGGCCTGGGGTGCCTCTGGCAAGGGAGCAGCACAGGGCACTGCAGGAGCCTGCAGACAATTCCTGCAGCACTTGGAGGATGATCCTGCTCCCCAAGGGACGTTCCCATGGTGCCAAGTCAGGAACTGGAATGGGGAGTGGGGCCAGAGAGGAAAGGGCAAACAGGGATGGGCTGTTTGCAGGGGAGGGAACAGGGCTGGGCAAGAGGAAGAAATTTGTAACAGGAAGAGTAAAGAAAGCAAAGGTGAAGCAAAGGAAATGCTGAGGGCAGTTTCGGGGTGGCAGCCAGGCAGCCCTGGCTCTGAGCAACAGTGTCTGCAGTGGCACAGGAAACTCCCAGCTGATGGGAACAAACTTTCTGGCTGACTGCAGAGGCCAGGACAAAGCTGAGTGGTTTCCCTGGTGTCCCCCAGCCCTTGCTGGCCCCAGGGGCTGATGGCATTTGTGCTCCCTCAGGTTCATGTCCCCACAGCAGCAGCAGCATGGGGGTGCTCCTGCCTGCTGTGTGCAATGCAAACAGGGGCTCCTGAGCCAGTGCTGCCGTGGCTGTGCCTGCAAGGATGCGGCACCTCTGTGAGCTGGGGGAGAGGCCAGGGCTGCAGAGGGGGGATGTTGTTGGCAGCTCCATCAGGACGCTCTGGGACGCTGCCCTGGGCTGTGCAGCGCCCTGGGGATGGATCAGCCCCTGCTCTGCTGCTCCTTCCCGTCTCCCCCAGGGCCCTTGCAGAGCCCCAGCCATGCTGTTTGCCCCCAGCCTGCCCACGGCCAGCCTGGGGCTGCTCAGCCTGGGGCTTTTCTGTGCTGAGCATTGGCCTGGCCGTGTTCTTGAGAGAGCCTGGGCAAGGAGCCTGCAGCCCCCAGGGCCTGGCCTGAGGCGTCAGCGCTGCCCCAGCAGTGCCCATGGCCTGTCCCTGCTGCAGCCCCGGCACTGCCACCCCCAGGACTGTGCCCGGCCCCGAGAGCACTCAGGCCCTGCAGCAACACCAGGGCCACCAGCGCAGCGGGGCAGGGCCACGGCAGCAGCACTGCCAACACCAAGTGCTGCTGCTGCTGCTGGGCACAGCTGCTGGGCCAGCACTGATCTGCCCCCAGCTCTGCACACAGACATTGCTGCTGCAGCTCCAGATGAGGCAACAAAAGGGCATCTCTGCAGAAATCTCTGCTGGGAGATCCTTTACTTCCTTTTAAGCCACTGAGAATGCAGCCCCTCACTGTCAACGGTCTGTGGCCACAGTGAACGTGGAGAGAAACAAAATGAACAAAGGCACAAACAATGACATTTCTTTGTGGAATAAAATATAAAAGTAAAACAAAAAAAAAAAAAGGAACCTCCAAAATGAAACCAACAACAATTGTTAAAGTTTATTTTTATTACAAATGATTTGTGGAAATTTGCCAGCAGTTTAATGTTTCTGAAAGCATCGAGTTATCAGTCCCCACACTGCAGCCTTGAGCTCCTGGTTCCTCAGGCTGTAGATGAGGGGGTTCAGGGCTGGAGGCACCACTGAGTACAGAAGTGACAGGGCCAGATCCAGGGATGGGGAGGAGGTGGAGGGGGGCTTCAGGTATGCAATCCAAATAGTGCTGACAAACAGAGAGAGCACAGCCAAGTGAGGGAGGCAGGTGGAAAAGACTTTGTGCCGTCCTTGCTCAGAGGGGATCCTCAGCACAGCCCTGAAGATCTGCACATAGGAGAAAACAATGAACACAAAACAACCAAGCCCTAAACAGGCACTAACTGCAACGAACCCAAGTTCCCTGAGGGAGCTGGAGTTTGAGCATGTAAGTTTGAGGACTGGGGACACATCACAGAAGAACTGGCCCAGGGCATTGCCATGGCACAGCGGCAGGGAAAATGTATTGGCTGTGTGCAGCAGAGCATTGAGGAAGCCACTGGCCCAGGCAGCTGCTGCCATGTGGGCACAAGCTCTGCTGCCCAGGAGGGTTCCGTAGTGCAGGGGTTTGCAGATGGACACGTAGCGGTCATAGCACATGATGGTCAGGAGATAAAACTCTGCTGAAATGAAGAATAGAAAGAAAAAGAGCTGAGCAGCACATCCTGTGTAGGAGATGGTCGTGGTGTTCCAGAGGGAATTGTGCATGGCTTTGGGGACAGTGGTGCAGATGGAGCCCAGGTCGCTGAGGGCCAGGTTGAGCAGGAAGAAGAACATGGGCGTGTGCAGGTGGTGGCCGCGGGCTACGGCGCTGATGATGAGGCCATTGGCCAGGAGGGCAGCCAGGGAGATGCCCAGCAAGAGGCAGAAGTGCAGGAGCTGCAGCTGCCGCGTGTCTGCCAATGCCAGCAGGAGGAAGTGGCTGATGGAGCTGCTGTTGGACATTTGTACTCTCTTGGCATGGGGATCTGTAAAAAATGTAAGCATAAAATAGTTGGATTAGGAGAGCATTTTAAATATCCCAACAGAGCATGGGCACACTTTCCCCCCTCTGCCTGCCCAGGGCTCTGCTGCCTGGAGCTGTCCCTGCCAGCAGCTGCTTCCCTGTGCCCAGGGCTGGGCCCTGCCAGTGCTGCCAGAGCCAAGCCCAGCCCTGGGGGCTCAGCTCTGCCCTGCAGACCCCTCCCAGCTCTGGCACTACCCAGGGGCAGCTCTGGCTCTGCAGGCTCTGATGGCAATGTCAGAGAAAACCTGAAAAGGCTAGAAAAGAGACACTGATTCTGCCTCTACAGGGCCCTGTGCTGATTTCTCTTACTGCCTGGTTTATTAAGATATGAGAAAAAAAAATGTTTTTATTTTTCTCAACATGGACTGAGAGATAAATATGTGCAATTTCCCATCTTGGTAATTCAGAGCAGTAGATTAAAAACAGGAATTCCCCTTTTATGCAGCCCCTGTCTCACTGTATAATCTACTTGGAAATGTTATGGAAATAAATGCCATGCTTGGAGCAGTGCTGAACAATGCAGCATCATCACCACACAAGGAGAACACTTCCAAAACTTACCAGATATCTCCTTCCACCCTGATCTTGTCCCCCAGTGCTGGGAGCAGCTCCCTGGGCTGGCTGAGAGCTGTCCCTGGCAGGCAGCAGAGTCCCTGCCCCAGCACAGCGCCCTGGGCTGCAGGAGCCTGCTCTGCAGGACAGCCCTGGGCACCCCTGGCTGCTCTGCACCAGAGAGAATCAGAGAATGTACTCACAGGGTCTGCAGGCATTGGGATGTTCCACCTTTAGGAGATCACTCCAGGAGCTGCAGCTGCATTGTCCTGCAGCCAGAAGTTCCTGTGCCAAGGGCTGGCAGTGATTCTGCCCCAGGCACTTCTCAGCACCTTCCCAGCCCTGACTGATTGAAGCTCTCTGTGCCTCTGGGCTGTGCCCGGGCTGGCTGCAGGCAGAGCCCCAGCCCTGCTGGGCTGGCAGAAGAGCTGCTCATCAAGAGAAATGTGCTTTTGAAGCTCTTCTTGCTTACCAGGAGCTGCCTCTGTGCCAGGAGCCCAGCCCAGCTCAGCAGCACAGACACAGCACAAGGACTTTAATGACCCTCTGGGGCTTTGTGCTCAGGCCCTGAACATCAGTCCCTGAGAAGCAGCTGAAGAAACCTCTGCAGAACTCCAAGTCAGAATCCAGCTCCAAAGTTTCTTGGACTTTTAATGGGTCCCACTGAGGGACACGACTGAGAAAGTGTCCCCAGGCCCCAGGCAGAGCAGAGAACTGGAGGCAGTGATGACAGGTGGGGACAAAGAGAAGCCAAGTCTTGGTGGCCTGGGGCACAGCAGGGTCTGTGCCAGCAAGGGCTGGGAGGAGACACCTTGTCCTGAGGCCCTGGGGCCTCCTGGCACAGCCCCAGCCAGGCTGGGCACTGTCAGCCCCTTGTCCTGCCCTCAGCATCCCCCCCTAGCCCACATCCCAGTGGCCTCCAGGATCTGCTGGAAGGAGTCCCTGGGGAGCCTTGCTCAGCAATGGCCCTGGGGGCTCCTGAATGCTCCCAGGGACTGCAGGGTTTTTCCAAGGATTTTGGGTTTTACTTTTGCCTTGGCTATTCTGAGAGGTTTGTGCAATCATGGCCTCCAATTATCTGCTGTATTTAGTCCCTGGAGAGGCTTTGTCAGTAACAACACTCACTGGATCTCATTAATACTTCAAGGTACTTCAGTTATTTTAAGGTACTCGGTGTTTCCCTTTTGATACAGACTCTGGGTGAGGTTTGTGCAATCATGGCCCCAATTATCTGCTTTAACGAGTCCCTTGAGAGCATTGTACTGACACTCAGTGGGGCTTATTAATACTTTGAGGTACTCAAGGTTTTTAAAGTACTTTGGATTTTCCTTTTCACACCGAGTCTTTGAGAACTTTTTGTGCCATCCTGGCTCCCAATTCTCTCCTCCAAGGAGTCCATGACGAGCCTGTGTTGGGATGGACCTTACTGGGACCCATTCATGCCTTGACACACTTTGGGGTTTTCTTCTGACTTGGACTCCTGGACAGGTTTGTACAATCTCCTCTCAGGTCCTGAGGTTCCAGGGCTCAGCTCTAAATGCACCATGGGGATTGTTAGCATCAAGCAAGTCCTGACAAACCATGGCTCTGCCTTGATTTACCTCCACTCTAGTGCAGTTCATTAGGAGGGTTTCCTTTTTCAGTTATGGAGAAATATTTCAAAGAGCTTCTAGCAAGTATGTATTCCTATTTTAAAGGGTATCTTTTATGGCTGTTCTTATTACACAAGAGGTGATTGCAGCATTCAGTGACTGATACTGATCCAGCAGGGACTCTCCTAAGGAGCTCTGGCCTGCTCAGAGAAGCTGTGCCTTGAGGTCTGATGCAGCGTGGACAACCTTGCTCCACATTCCCCAAGCCCATTTTGTCTCTCCTCACTCACCTGGGACCTGCTTTGCTCAGAGAACTGGCTGTACACAGCCAAAGAGGGGTCATCTTCTTTTGTGTTTTGAACCAATCTAAAACTCCTGAGTTTCCCCAATGAAAACAGACATCCTCCTCAAGTGTGTGCCAAGCCTAAGCTGCCACCAAGGAGGTTCCCCTTCCCTAAGGCAGAACCCTGCAAGGAATATTTTAGACACACAGGAAGTTCTGCAATAAACACAAATCCAGAGTTTGTTCAGGGCAGAGTTAGACCAACTCCTGAAGGACAGACCAGCTTTGAACTCCTTGCAGCTGAAAGCTCCGAGTTGGGAGGTGTGGGAGAGACCCAAGAGTGAGGGAAGGGAAATGCAGAGCACCCAGCAAGTGCTTCTGTGCAGACAGGCTGTGAGGAAGGGCACTGCAGAGCTGCCCTGGGCCAGCTGTGGGGGTGGATCATCATCCCAGTCTGCACTGGGCCATTACAAGACACTGTTGGATGGACACTGCACCGACCCCAGCGCACCAGCCCCTTGCTCAGGGCTGCTGTCACTGCCCAGAGCCAGAGGGGATCCCTGGCTGGGGGCTTGTGCCATGGCCACCTGCCCTGTGCCGCACTGGCCGCTCAGGCACCAGGAACCAGCAGCAAAGGGCACTGCCAGGGCCAAAGGACAGGTCAGCCAGACAGAAAGGGGCAGTGCTGGCACTGTTTCCATGGCAGCCCTCACTGGGGGTGACACCTGGGTCACCTGTCCTGGCAGCTGCCATGGAAAGCCCTGGCAGGGACTGAGGGCACAGACACTGGCACTGAGACACTGCTGGGCCGGGTGCTGAGCACAGGGCTGAGCACTCAGAGATGGTTTTGTTCTTGCTGAGCTGCAACAGAGCCAAGGCCTGTCCTGCCCCTCCTCCAGCCACGCTGGGCAGGGGCTGGGGCTGTGGGGAGCTTGGCAGGGGACACAGCCAGGACAGGTGACCCCAACTGACCCCAGGGATACCCCAGACCACAGGACATCATCTTCAGTGTATGAAGTGGGGGGAACAAGGAACACAGGGGGAATGTTGGAGTGAGGGTTTTTGCCTTCCCAGGTAACTCTTAGGCAAGAGGGGGCCCTGTTTCACCAGTGGGCAGGGTCAGTACCAAAGACACAGACACCAACTTAAGGAATCCTGTAATTTATATAATGCACAGCTGCAAAGAATTACAAAAGGATAAGCTTAGCAAAGCACATAATCATTAGCAAAGAATTACAAAAGAACCTCAGCAATCCATCCAGTCATTACTAACAAAGATTGCCTGCAGTGATTAAAGAAAGGTCCATCACCAGTTACCCTCAGACTTTACCATCACCCAGATCCACACATCAGCTGGGGCAGACAAGGACTGCAGAGCCACTCCCAGACACTGGGAATTCCTGCAGGTGCCTCCACCTTTGCAGGCAAGGAGCCTCCAAGCCTTCTGTGAAAGGACACACCTTTTACACTGTCAAACAAACAAGCTGACATCACTGCTAGTGTGGGAACATCTGGTTTCATTCTCCTGTTTGGTTTCTCCCAAAGCCTGGCCAGGGCTCAAGGAGGAATCAAGGGAGTTGACTTTGATCCTTCACCCCCAAACAAGGCCAGATGGGACCTTGTCTGGTTTCTGAATACAGAAAGAGAAATCCATGTTTTATCAAGGAACACATCCACTGATCATGTTGTTAATAATGCTTTGTTAGTGAATGGATACAAATATAACATTTGGTTGGAAGGTTCATCTAGAGATGAACTTTTCCTCGGGGCCTGTTCAGGCCTTGATCCCAGCCTGTTCAGGCCTTGCTACTTGGATGGGTCCTGAGACCTACAATGAACTACTAGCTTCATAACCATTCTTTCAATAACACAGTTTAGATTTAGATATTAGGCATAAAGGCATCTCCCCTTGTGCTTCAATTAAGTGCTGTTACATTTCATTACTCAGAGCTATTCACATTCCTTTTCAAACATGCCTAAAGAGTTGCTACTATTCTCTCTTCTTTATCAAATGCCTCTCTTTCCTTGAGACTGTCTCTTTTAAGACAAGTCTCAATATTCCACTTTCCAGCACAAAGTGTCACAACAACTCGAACATGGAATGTCAGAGTGCACACCAAGTGCACACACTGCAATGATGACAGACACTGCCACAAATGCATTTCACTGCAGCCTCCAGTTTGGCAGCCATGAAGCCAATCCCACCAAGAAGAATTTTCTTCTTTCTGCCACTCTTCTCCTGCTCTGTCTGTCAAGGTGATTGCTGACTGTTGGCCTTCAAAGCCATCACTGACAGCAGTGCAACATTCCTGTCCCATGACAGCCCAGGCTCCTCCTTGGCCAGCAAGCAGATAATCCAAGGCCATGTGGTTCTGTGGAGTCCCCATTTGTGTTTGTTGGAGCCCATAGGATGTGCTACTGGACATTTTAACAGCATCATTTGCTACTTCTTCTAATAATCCAGCCAGTCAACTACACAGTACAGGGCAGCACACATGGAGCACAGGATGAACCAGAATCTTTTGCTTTCTGAAACCCAAGGCACGCCTTGGGAGGAAAATGTTCTCTAGGCTCCAGGTCTTCCTTGTGGTTGTTGCTGAAGGACCCTAAATGGTGGCCCTGCAGCCAGGAGTGGGGTAACACTGACACTGACCAGCTCCAGCAGGCCAAGCTCTACTGACATTGGGAGGGATGGTAAAGCACAAAAATCCCCTCACACTGTGGCCTCTGTAACTAGAACAGGCTTCGGTTTCTCCTGAAGGGAAATCTTAGTGAATCCTGTCAAACGGACCATTGTATTCCTGTGTTTTCTTGAACTGTCCCTTCACTGACAGTTACGAGTCAGAGCCCATGGACTGAGTTCTGGCCAGCCCACAGGGTGGGCCCTCCAAGGGAACCCCATTCCTCCCAACTTCAGCTGAGAACATACCCAGCAATTACTGACATGGAGTACTTTGGCTACCCTGATCTTGAAATTGCAAGAACTGATCATTAAATTTTGATTACTAATCCCTTGGTGAAACACTGGAGGTGTTTGTGGCAAACAAAGATTCTGGCTGACTATCAAGGTACAACTTACAGACATCAACAGTACTTTAGTGACACTGTTCTTAATTTTTTCTAAATCTCATTCGAGATAGGAACAAAAATTGTGTTGTCCATGGAGGTGGTGCCTTTTTAATTCCAGAAGAATGCCCCCAAGTCCTTTGCTGTTCAGCTTTACCATGTTGTCTATGGCTAACAAGGCTTGGTGGGGCCCTTTCCCCTTTGGCTGGAAGGGGGCCGGGTCCCAGTCCCTGAGGGCACCCAGGCTCCTGGATGGAATTTGCGTGCAAGTCCCTCAGTGTCACAGCAGCCTCCACATGGAGCCCCGTGGATCAGAGCATTTTCCAAAGGGGCCATTGGGGCAAACAAGGAGATTTGGTCTGGCAGGATGTGTAAAACAGTATCCTGTAATACCTACTTGTTCTCACACAGAACACTTGGCTGCAGGGACATATTCCCATTGTTCCTGCCCAGGTTTCAGGATTCAATATTATCTTTCCCCAGAGCTGTTCCTTCAGCTGCCTCGGGAGGGCCTCTTGGCCTCCGGGCCCACACTCTGGCTCCATTGTTAGGACTGCTGGATCCAAACCCTTTATCTCCACAAATAGTAATGACTGGAGGTGGATCTCCATTTTTCACAATCGTGCTTAAAATTGCAACATTAATAATTGTGCTACCCTGTCATGGGGTTGACTAATCCAATCTTACTGACAATTGTTTAACAGAATTACTGTAATTTCTCCTTTATATTCAGCATCAATTCCTCCTTTCCTCCTGCCATGACATGAACACTTTGCAAGGCCAAGCTCCAAGCAAGTAGTTACCAAACCAAAGTGTCCTGGAGGAATCTGAATTCCTGTCTCAGTATTGACAGCTCTCATTTGCTTTGGATTTATCCTCATTAATTCCAATGCATGAAGGTCCAGCCCTGCAGCCTCTGGGCTGGCCCTGCCAGGGGCCATCACACCCACAACAATTTCCCAGGCAGTCCAAGCCTCACTGCCCATGGTTGTAGGTGCAAATTGGGTGCAGCCGTGCACAGCCACGGGGTTTCTATTTCCCCAGTGGGCCATTGTTAAGGGCATGGAGCACATCTGGGAGATGGGTTCTCCATGGGGACAGGTTCCCATCTCCTCATTTTTTCAAATGCTCTTTTAACAACCCCTTCACCCGTTCAACAAATCCTGCAGCTTGAGGATAGTCTGGTACATGAAAAACCCTGCAGTCTTAATCACAGTGTTTTTCACAGTAACAGACAAAGCACTCTGCATCACAGTATCAGCAAACCCTGTAAAAATAGACAATTTTATCCCCTCCTCCTTTTTTCATTGTATACAATCTCACAAAGTTTACCTCTGACATTAGGGTCCTGGCCAATTCTTTCCTGTAGAGTGTTTAATGTTACATCCCTGGGCAGCCAAAGCTACCAAATTAGTATTGTCAGCACTATTTCACATTATTACTATTTTATACGTAGATATAGATATTGATATAGAAATATAGATATAGCTAGACAAGTATAGACATACATATAATATATATATATATATATAAAAATATATATATTAAGGTCTTATTATACTATAAATATGTACATAGTTATTTATTATATTAATATTTCACTTGCACAAATGCATCGGAGCTCAAAATTAAAACCTTCTTCTGTTGCTCCATGTGGGAGCATTCCAACAAGAATTGTTCCTTCTTGAGGTGCTGTTTCCAATGTACTGTTAACAAATTCATCTTTGTCTGCCCAAACCTACAAGTTCTTTTCCTTTTCCGGATGCAATTTTTGGATACATTTTAAGACAACCAGGGGTTCAGCTTATTTTAACCAACTGCCCCACTGCTCACACGGTGCTGCGACCTCAGCCCGCTCCGGAGCCAGAGAACTCTAGGGAAGGGCTTCCCATCTGGGAATTTCTGATGGCACCGACTCCTCGCATTTACATTTAACAAGAGACATTTTGCTGTGATCTGGCCAGACTCTACCAGTTTTGTTTTACCAGTGGGCAGGGTCAGCACCAAGACACAGTCTCCAACTGAAGGAATCAGTGTCATTTACTGCAGCTCAAAGCAGCAAAGGATCACAAAAGGAGCAGCTCAGCAATGCACCCAACCATCACCACCAAAGATTGCCTACAGTGATTAAGAAAGATCCAGCATCATTTACCCTCAGGCTTTACCATCCCCAGATCCACAGAGCAGCTGTCCCAGCCAAGGGCTGCAGAGCCACTCCTGGACACTGGGAATTTCTGCAGGTGCCTCCAGCCACAGGTGAGGCTCCAACCCCACTGTGAGAGGGCCCAGCTCTGACAGTGCTGAATGAACAAACTGACAGCACTTCTAGTGCAGAAACATCTGGTTTCATCCTTCTCTTGGGTTCCTCCCAAAGCCTGGCCAGGGCTCAAGGAGGAACCAAGGGAGGTGACTTTGATCCTTCAGCCCCAAACAAGGCCAGATGTCAGATTTCATGGCCTTGTCTGGCTTGCAAATACAAAAAGATCAATACATGATTCACTAATTAGTGGCTACATCTATCACAGTGCTAATGACCATGCATATTTCATCAGTGAGCAGATACAAAGATAACCTTTGGTTGGAAGGTTCATCCAGAGGCCACCTTTGGCTCAGGGCCTGCTGTTCAGGCCTCACTCAGGGCTGTTGTCCAGGCCTTGGCACTTCAGGGACGTGGTTTAGTGCTGGGTTTGGCACTGCTGGGTGACCAGCTGGGCTGGATGAGCTCAGAGGTCTTTTCCAACAGAAAGGATTCTGTGATTCTGTGATTCTATCTGCTGAATTCAGCTAGGTCCATGTTAGCAGCACTCATTTGCTCAGAAAGTCTCCTCTTGCTCAGCTCTTGTGGCCTGAGGCTTCAGCTCCTTCAGCTGCTGGTGCTAAGCTGCTCATGCTGAACGAGACGACTTGGAGAGAAGAACACATTTCATCCAATTCCTTCTGGGACACGCAGAGGGGAAGGTGTGGAAACAGGAGCAGTGTTTGCTGTGGCCTCCTCTCTGTCCTTCATGCCTTTC
This sequence comes from Passer domesticus, assembly GCF_036417665.1. NCBI lineage: Eukaryota > Metazoa > Chordata > Aves > Passeriformes > Passeridae > Passer > Passer domesticus. The sequence continues at coordinate 70,587 of NW_026989900.1, read as the reverse complement.
AGCACTTTGAACCAGCCAGGAGCTTTCTCCAAGAGTGCAATGGAGCAGCTGCTCCTGCTCTCATGTCTTGACTCACTCCACTCTCTGACCTTGCCTGGTTTTGTCCCTCTTGCTGTGCCCTCTGCTCCCCCAGGGCTCAGTGGCTGCTGCCCAGGACTGTGGGATTGGCACAGATCCAGTGGTCGAGACCCTCCTTGCTGTGGCCTTGGAGCTGCCTGGGCACAGCAGCCTTTTCCATCTGGAAGCTCCCCATGGACAGGGAGTCCCCAGCTCTGTTCCTTGCACAACCTCCAGGAGCCCAGGGCTGCCATCTCAAGTCCCTGCTGGCACTGGGGGCTCCCAGGTGCCTCAGGCTGCTGTGACACCGCTGCACACGGGAGGGAAGAGTGGCAGGGGCTGTGCTGAAAGTCAGCTCCATGTGCTGCTGCTGCTGCTGCTGTGGGGTCATTTGTCCAGCCCTGCCCCAGAGTCAGGGATCAGATCCAGGCCCTGCTGCTGCTCCCTTGGGATCAGCCCCAGTTTGGGTGTTGCTGTCAGGGCCAGCAGGAGCGGTGGCTGGAGCAGCAGGTGCTGACAGTGCCCCAAGGCCCAGGGCTGGAGGGGTCCCTGGGCTGGGCTGGGAGGGAGCTGCCCCTTGTTCTCCCTCTGCCCCAAGCAAAGCTGGGCCAGGCACAAGTGGGGCAGCACAGCCACCAGGGAGCCTGCGAGTCTCTTCCAGCCCTGGCTGCTCAGAGTTTGGGCCTTGGAGCTTCAGGTGGTCAAAGGCAGCTGCTCCTGGTCCCTCTGTGTGCCCGTGTTCAGCAGTGCTGCTCTGTCAGTCTGTGCCCAGCAGTGGGGAAAAGCCTCAGCCCTGCAGGGCCAGGAGCTGCCGGGCTCTGCCTGAGCAGCTCAGCCAGCAGGAAGGGAGCTGCTCCACATGGGAACCAGGAGCAAAGGGCTGCAGCACCTCGTGCTGGGGCAGAGCCCAAATTCTGAGAGGGAATAACAGAGTTATTCATGTGCATTGGTGCATCAGCACTGCAGGTGCTGTGCCTACAAACACAGAGTTCAAAATGTGCAAAAGAATTCTGCAGCTCTTGACTGGATCAGGATGTCAGCAGTGCTGAACTCCAGCTTAGTCCAAATGAAACACTTCACACCTCTGCTCATATCTGCTAGATTTTTTTCTTCAGGGTATCCAGAGAAAAGGAAACAGAGGAGAAGCCTACATTTTCATTGTTTATCAGAAATATTTCTCTATTTGGTGTACATTCCTTTTGTAGGACGAGTTCTCTGTTAAAAACACTGGACAAAAAAGAAAAGAAAAAATATGAAAGATAAAACCAAAAAAACAAATGTGTAGTGAAAATCTTCGGTAACTTTGGATTAAGAGGCAACTAATCTTTTCAAGAAGAGAAATCAGTTACTCTGTAAATTTTCAGATGGCATGGATTCATCTTACTGACCTCAGCATCCCTTTTTTAAAACATTCAGGGTTTTGTTTGCAATATTATGCTATTTTAAATTGTGATTGAATCAATAGGAAATTGAGAGACCTACCATGAATTTATGCATTACTGTGTCTTGAGTGTAAAAATATTGCAGTTTGAAATTTGGATTTAAAGTGTTGCAAATGAAAGTTATAAATCCCAATAGATTGTCTGACAGCAGCTTTTCCTAGAGGATGTGCAGCACTCCAAGGACTTCATCAGTGGGGTTGGGGGTACTTGGATCTTTGTCCTGTGCCACTCTGAGAATGTCATAGAATGGAACTTCACCTGCCACCAAAGCTCCTTGGACCTTGTGCCCCCAGGCAGGCACAAAGTGTTTGTGCTGCTCCCCCTTTTGCACAAACCCACAGAGAGCTGGGATTTTTCCAAGTCTCATGTCTGCAATGGGCCATATTCCTAGAGAAGCAGCAGCCCATCCCGATGAATATGGTGAGTTATATGGATGGTTGTGAGCTCCACTTCCTGCCTAGAAATCCTGAAACTGCTTCTGAATGCTGCTCCTTCAGCTCTGGGACACCTTCTCACACAGAGCTGGGGAAAAAATCCCCTGGTCTCTGGCTAAAGGGTGAGTTATGCCAAAGTTAGAGCTCTGTGTGAAGTCTCTATCCATCCCTATCCTATTAATATACCAATATGTGGGGGTGTGCATGGATGTGTCTTGTACACAAAGGAAGGAGTGTGCAAGCAACGGTACTGACACTTTCACTGTCCGTGTTCATCCCATACCCATGGGTACAGAGACATTATGGAAACCCTGGCACACACAGACCCTTCTCTCCATGGATACAGAGACATCCAAGAACCCCTGGCACACACAGACCCTTCTGTCCCTGCGTACAGAGACATCCAAGAGCCCCTGGCACACACACAGACCCTTCTGTCTCTGGAGGATGGAGCGTGGTGGGTGGGGGTGGTTGGTGGGCAGCGAGTACTGGACAGCAGGCCAGACCCGGCTCCAGCCCTGCCAGGCCCTGCCAAGGCTCAGTGCAGGCTCCTCTGGAATGGGAAAGCCTTTCAGCCTTGTCTCTGCCCAGAGGGGCTGTGCTGGCCTGGCAGCACAGGTTGTTTTCCCCTCAGGCTGCAGGAGATGAGAACACAACACTTGCCAGCACTGAGTGCGAGGCACAGCTCCGAGTGCTCCCCATCAACCTCAGCTCTGGGAGCACTGTCTGCCCCAAGCTCCAGGGGCTGCAGTGGGAGCCCGGCTGGGCTCTGCCCTGGGGCCATCCTGCAGGGACAGCTGGAAACAGGGAGCATTCAGCTGCCACAAACAGCCAAGCCAGGGCTGCAGGGCAGCTGCTCCAGCCCGGACTGCAATGCTGTGTGCTGTGCTCTGGGGCTGGGGCTCCCCACACAGGGGACTGGACTGGAGTGCCAGAGGAGACAGAGAAGCTTCAGCTTCAGCCTCACTGAGGTGGGTGCATCGGCTGGGAAGAGTGGGGAGGCTCAAGGGGATTCACAGAGCTCATCCTGCTGCAAAGATGAAGGGAGTGGGAACTCAGAAGTGAGGAGTGCTGAGGGCTGGAGAGTGGCTCTGAATGACACTAAAATGCCACTGGACCAATGAAACATTGCTGCTCCTCAGCCAGTGACAGCATGAGTCCCTAAACCTGGGGCTCAGCCTTCCTTGTGGTCAGGGGCATCAAGGAAGGCAACAGAGTGATGGAGACAGCAATGGGCTGGGAATTCACTGGGGGAAAAAAGGGAGCAGTTGAGAAGTAAAAGGCAGGTGGGGGAGAGAACTGTTCAGAGAAGGGCTGAGCTACATCTTCAGCAAGCTGAAAAATGTCATTTGGAGTCATCCCAGATTGATTTGATTTCAGAAGGTATTGAACAAGTTTAATTTTTGGGAGGTGAACACTCTGCAAACTTGAGCTGTGTTGCCAAAATGCTCAAGCAAGTCTGTGCTGCAGGTGACACCATTTCTTCTTTGGCTGATTCCGGCCCGGTGCTGAGCTCCAGCAGAGCCCTGGCAGAGCCCAGAGCAGCCTCAGCATCCACAGAGCCCGGCTGCAAGGAGAGAAAGCAGAAACTGCCCGTCAGCTGAAGGCTCCTGTCCCCTTGTCCCAGCTCCCCGCAGTGCCCAGGCCGTGCTGGCTGTGCTCAGAGCTGTGCCCAGAGCTGCCCATCAGTGCTGCCTTTGGGAGCAGGGCAGGAGGGCAGGACATGTGCCCAGCCTGCAGCCAGCCATGGCACATCCACCTGCTCAGCAGCTGCCCAGAGCAGGATGCTCCTGTGCTCACTGCCATCTCCCAAAAGCTCTGATCCCACCCTGCCAAGCAGGCGGGGACCCACCTCATGCCATCCATGGCTGGAAGAAAAGCTGGTCCCAAACGATGTCCTCAGCCTGCTCCAAGGGCACGGCCCATCCACGCCACAGCTGCTCCCAAGAACTTCCCGATCCAGACTGGACCAACCAGAATGCTTACTCTAGAAAAACAAACAACAAATTGTTGAAAATAGATTACAGACAAAAAGGGAAAAAAAGAACAAAGGTAAAAATCATATCTCTGTGAGGGGATTGAGGAAGGCCCAAGCCCTGCATGCCAGTGAAAAACGCAGCCATGTGTGAGCAAAGCCCAGGTTTTCTCCCTTCCCCCTGCACTGTCCCCCACAATAACCGTGATCCCAAAGCAAACAAGGGCAGTGGAGCTGCCCAAGCCCTTCCTTGCCTGAACAGGAAAGCACCTGTGCACAGGTTCTGGAGTCCCACCTCTGCTCCCACCACAGGGGTTTGTTTGTGTCGGGCTGGCTGCCCCAGCCCCAGCCCCAGCCCCAGCCCCAGCCCCAGCCCCAGCCTGGGGCACGGTGGGTGCTGGGGGCTGTTGGCAGGGCCAGGAGCCCACTCCCATTTCGTACCCACCCCAGCCCATGCCCCCAGCCCTGCCAAAAGCAGCTGGGCAGCCGACTGAAGGATCAGCTGCATCTGCCCCCGCAAAGGGGGGAACCTTTGCTTCCCAGCCAGGCTGGGCAATGCCCAAATCTGGGAGCATTTCCCCAGGTGTGGACTCATCTGCAAATTCCCTGTGGAGTTTGGCTTTGAAGAAGGTGCCACAATCAAAGTGCATCACCTTCAACTGCTGGTGGCCAGGTTGAGGAAGAGGTTGTCATCCTTCATGTCATCCTTGATGTCATCCTCGCTGTCTCCTGCAGCAGCAGCCCCACCCGGTACAGCTTCTCTGGGGGCTCCTTCTCCTTCCCTGGGGTGAGACCAGGCTGTCAGGGCTCTGCCCAGGGCCCCAGCTGTCAGGGAACCAGGACAAGCAAAACCTGCTTGGATGGCAGCCACCAGGGCTGGGCAGAGCAGCTCAGCTCCAGCACAAGGGCTGCGTGTTCCCATCCCATGACCCTGGTGCAGTGACACGGGCTGGCTTTCTTTGCTTCTCATTGCCAAGGCATGTGTGCAGCTGTAACTTACCAGGGCCCTGCAGCACAGTGTGCCTGTGGCTCTCTCCCTTCTTCTAGGGCAGATGAATATCCTGCATCCAAGGATGACAGAACACCTCTTCTAATGAGGGTCTGGCCAAGGGGTGCATGGATAAACACCACCCAATCAGATTTTGGCACTCTGGGGAGAGAAACCAGAAACTGCCCATCAGTTGGAGAAGGCTCCTGTCTGCTTTGCCCCACTATTCCCATGACCAGGCCATGCTGGATGCGCTCAGAGCTGGGCCTGAACTTTCTTGGTTTTGGGGGAGAGCAGGACATGTGCCACCTCCTCAGCAGCTGCCAGAGTGGGATGCTCCCGAGCCCGCTGCTGTCTCCCAGCACTGGTATTCCCCCCGTGCCCAGAGAAGAGGATTCACCTGGAGAGAGCCGTTGTGGCAGTGAGAGCTGGCCCCAGCTGAAGTTCCAGCCCCTCCTGAAAGGCATCTTCCCGCAGACCATCTCGTGCAGCAGGATGCCCAGGGACCAGATGGTAGCTGGCTCGCCATGGTACCAGCCAAAGCGGGTCCATTCCGGGGGGCTGTATGATGGTGTTCCTGTGGAATACAGATGGAGTTCATCAGGGGGATGCTGCTGCTCCCAGAGCCTGGCCCCAGCATCCCTGGGCGGGTGGGGGCTGCATCAGTGGCACACGGGGTGACCACTGTCCTCTCACCAGCATCTGGGACTGGTGTACAAACTTGGGATTGCAAAAGAAGCCACTGGTGTGGGAAGGGGACAGTGGAAGCCCTGGCTAGGCCTGACCATCACATGCAAAGGAAATACCCACTGCGTGCTGGGGAAAAACCATGCCCTCATTCTCCCTGCCTGCACTGCCCCAAACATATTATAAAGGCAAGACAAACAGGGCAAGTGGAGCAGTCCAAGCCCTTCCTCTTGCCTGCACACAAACCGGCTGGGACACAGGTTCCAACCTCCCTCTCTGCTACCCCCACCCACGGCTGTTTTTGTCAGGCTGGCTGCACCAGCCCAGCCCCAGTCCTGGGCACAGTGGTGGGCAAAGGCTGCCAGCAGGGCTGGAAGATGGCTCCCCACCCAGCCCTGCTCTAAAGCAACTCAGCTGCAGATTCAGTCCCCCGAGTGGCAGCAAAAGGGAGAATCCCCGCTGCCACACCCAGCTTGGGCTGTGAGATCTTGGGCTGTGAGATGCCAGGAGGGGGAGCACAGCCCTGTGTAGGCTCACCTGCAAAGTGAGTGTAGGCTGTGTCTTGCAGGTAGGTGCCACAGCCAAAGTCAATCAATTTGGCCTGCCCGGTGGCCAGGTCAACCAGGATGTTCTCTGGTTTGATGTCACGGTGCAGGACCCCGCAGCTGGTGCAGTGCCGCACGGCCTCCAGCACCTGCCGGAACAGCTGCCGCGCCACCCCCTCGGACAGGAAGCCCCGTGCCTGAATGAAATGGTGCAGGTCCTGACAGTGCTCTGGCCGCTCCAGCACCATGAAGATGTCGTTGGGGAGCTCAACCCACTCCAGCAGCTGGACCACACCGGAGAAGCCACTGGACACCTTGTCCAGCAGGACAATCTCCAGGGGTGCGCTGGTGCCGTCGGGCTGTGGGAGGAGCACGATGCTGTCAGTGGGCCTGATGCCGTGCCGGGGGTCAGGAAGCCCTCAGCCAGCCCGGGATGCTCTGCACCCTGCTCTGGCCCCATGCCCGCTCTCCCTCGAGGCGTCCTGGCGGCTCCCACCCTGCCGGGCCTCGGCTCATCCCTGCCCAGCACAGCACCTCGCTCACTCACCAGCTCAGCCCAGTGATGGACGCGGTTCCGTGGCACCCTTTTGATGGCCACCTGCAAGCCAAGTGCAGAACAGGGCTCAGCTCGCTGTCCACCCTGCCCAGTGCCATCCTCTGCCCGCCTCCTCCCCCCTGCTCCTCCTCCTCCACCCCCTCCTCCTGCGCCCGCCGCCGGCCCCGCCGCTCACCGGGGCGCCGTCCGACAGCCGCGTTGCTGCAAAGACGTTGCCGAATCCGCCCCGGCCCAGCAGCGAGCCCAGCCGGTACCGCTCCTTCAGGCGCTGCTGCACCTTCCCTGCGGGCGGGACGCGGCTGTCAGCGCTCGGCCCGGGGCCAGCAACGGCCCCCGAGCGCCCCTCACCCGCCCCGGCCCGGCCATCCCCCGGCGTTCGCTCCCTGCAACGGGACAGCGGCGGCTCGGGGCCGGGGGCCGCGCTGCCGAGCGGCGGAGCAGGGGCCGGGCAAGCCGCAGCGGAGGCGGCGGGAGCGGCCGCGCCGCGTGTGTCCTCCGCGGGACCCGGGAGGAGCCGGGGCCGGGGCCGGGGCCGGGGCCGGGGCCGGGGTCGGGGCCGGGGCCGGGGTCGGGGCCGGGGCCGGGGCCGTGGTCGGGCCAGGCGGAGCCAAAAGCCGGCGATGCCGCCCCAGGCACTGAACCCCGCCCAGCAGCGCCACCGCCAGCACGGCCAGAGCCGGGCTGGGTCCAGACCTCGGCGGGACGGCCGGGGGCAGGCACGGGGCAGCCCCGCCCGGGGCCGGGGGCGGGCCGGGGGCATGGCCCGGCCGGGCACGGGGAGAGGGAGGCGGGGAGAGGAGGGGAGACCGGGAAAGGGAGAGCGGGAGAGGTACGGGACAGCGGGGAGGGAGAGGGAGAGGAGAAGGGAATCTGAAGTTTCTTCTCTCGCTGCTGCCGCTGCCGCTGCTGCTGCCGCTGCTGCTGCCGCTACTGCTGCCGCTGCTGCTGCTGCAACTGAAGCTCCGGGGCCGTTTGTCCCCGTGTCCGTTTGTCCGTTGCCCGCTCGCCCCCGCCCCGAGCCCCACGTTCCCCGAGGGCAGCCCCTGAGCCTGTCCAAACACGGGAACTTTGCCGAGTTCAGCCAAGAGCCAGAGTCTGGACTCCTGCACAGTGCCTCAGGAATCCCCTCGGTCGCTGCTGTGCATTGTCCCTGCTGAGGGTCAAACACTCTCAGAGCGTGTTCCCTGAATGCAGAATTTGTACCTGACCCAAGCACTGCACTTACCTCTCCAACATTGCTTTCCAAGAAAAACAGGGGAAGCCAAACTGTGTGTAGGTCATGGTATCTTAAAATGTCTAAAACTTGCCAACTCATGGATGTTAGAGGTGAGATCTGTTTGGAATTAATGGGATGGACAACTAGTGCAAGATGGAAAAGGGGAGCATAAAAATAAATAGAGAAAAATGTCTTGAATTGTTTCAATTTTCAGTTAATTTCTTAAAAGCTCTTTCAGTTTTTCCAGAAACTTCTCCTCAGTCCTGTTTGCTTTTTCCAAGAACCTTTCCTGAAGAATGAGGTGCAGCTTCTGTCACAAGGTGTGCCACCAACTTCAGCTTCTCTTGGCTTTCCACACTGTGTGTGCAGCACACTTGCAGCAAAGCAGGACAAATATTTGAAGAACTTGACAGCTTGTTCTTCTCTTTTCCTTGTGGGCTGGGCAGTTGTGCCATTGGTAAGGTTTTCATTGTTACTGTTCTACCCTAAGAAAACATGACAGGCTACCAAGAACTCCTAGGGAATGCAAGCCTGACTGAATGCAAAGAAAGAATCTGCAGAGCCTGCAGCCAGAAGTGGAGAGCTGTGTGATCATCATTCCAACACCCCCAAGGACATCTTGAAAGTGATCTAGAAGATGAAAATGGGCTGACAGAGGGAGTTTGTTTCTGTGCTCACTTCAGATTCCTCTACATCTGAAATCAATTCTACAGTCTCCATCTAAATCAAGAGTACAATCAGTTCATGAAAAGCCCCAGAACCATCTGCACCTCTCAGGAGATGACTGAAAGAATCTGTAAAGGAAAAATGCAGGAGAAATGCATTTCTCAGCACTGCAGTATTTGCCTGCCTGAAACCCTCCTCCATTTCCTCCCCATGCCTAGGTCTTGCAGTGTCAGTTCTGTATTCGGTGGTGCTTCCAGCCCTGAATCCCTTCGTCTACAGCCTGAGGAACCAGGAGCTCAAGGCTGCAGTGAGAAGACTGATCACTGCACATCTTAGGAAGTATTAAACTGATTGCCAATTTCTGCAAATCACTTGTAATAAAAGTCATCACTTATAGCTCTTTTGGTTTGGTTCTTTGATTTCCCTGTCATTTTCCTTTTTAAATATTCTTCCTAAAGCTAGATGATTGTTTCTGCCATTTCTGACTTTGTTTCTCTCCACCTTCCCTGTGGCCACAGACTGTGACAATGTTGGGCTGCAGTCTCAAAGGTTTTAAAGGAACTAAAGGATCTCCCAGTAAAGTTTTCTCCAGAGATCCCTCTATTCTTGCCATCTCTGGAGCTGCAGCAGCAATGTCTGTGTGCAGAGCTGGGGGCAGATCAGTGCTGGCACAGCAGCAGCAGCAGCACTTGGTGTTGGCAGTGCTGCTGCCGTGGCCCTGCCCCGCTGCCCTGGTGGCCCTGGTGTTGCTGCAGGGCCTGAGTGCTCTCGGGGCCGGGCACAGTCCTGGGGGTGGCAGTGCCGGGGCTGCAGCAGGGACAGGCCATGGGCACTGCTGGGGCAGCGCTGACGCCTCAGGCCAGGCCCTGGGGGCTGCAGGCTCCTTGCCCAGGCTCTCTCAAGAACACGGCCAGGCCAATGCTCATCACAGAAAAGCCCCAGGGTGAGCAGCCCCAGGCTGGCCGTGGGCAGGCTGGGGGCAAACAGCATGGCTGGGGCTCTGCAAGGGCCCTGGGGGAGACGGGAAGGAGCAGCAGAGCAGGGGCTGATCCATCCCCAGGGCGCTGCACAGCCCAGGGCAGCGTCCCAGAGCGTCCTGATGGAGCTGCCAACAACATCCCCCCTCTGCAGCCCTGGCCTCTCCCCCAGCTCACACAGGTGCCGCATCCTTGCAGGCACAGACACGGCAGCACTGGCTCAGGAGCCCCTGTTTGCATTGCACAGAGCAGGCAGGAGCACCCCCATGCTGTTGCTTGTGGGGACATGAACCTGAGGGAGCACAAATGCCATCAGCCCCTGGGGCCAGCAAGGGCTGGAGGACACCAGGGAAACCACTCAGCTTTGTCCTGGCCTCTGCAGTCAGCCAGAAAGTTTGTTCCCATCAGCTGGGAGTTTTCTGTGCCACTGCAGCCGCTGTTGCTCAGAGCCAGGGCTGCCTGGCAGCCATCCCCAAACTGTCCTGGGCATTTCCTTGGCTTCACCTTTGCTTCCTTTACTTTTCCTTCTACAAATTTCTTCCTGTTTCCCAGCCCTGTTCCCTCCCCTGCAAACAGCCCATCCCTGTTTGCCCTTTCCTCTCTGGCCCCACTCCCCATTGCAGTTCCTGACTTGGCACCATGGGAACGTCCCTTGGGGAGCAGGATCATCCTCCAAGTGCTGCAGGAATTTTCAGCAGGCTCCTGCAGTGCCTGGTGCTGCTCCCTTGCCAGAGGCAGCCCAGGCCAGGGGGGCACATCTGGGCTGCTGTGTCTGCCTGTGGGGCTCCCTGTTCTGGGCAATGAGGAGGAGCTGCAGAGGCTCTGCAGGACTGACAGGATGGGCTTTGGGCCTAGGAGGAGAAGCTGAGGCACCTGGGCTGCTGGAGCTTCTGAAGAGGAGGCCCAGGGCTCATCCTGCAACTGCCCCAAGGGTGGTTTCAGAGAATCCCAGAATCAGCAAGGTTGGAAAAGACCTTGGAGATCATCAAGTCCAACCTGTGTCCTGACACTGACTTGACTTCCCTGAGCCTCCTCTTCTCCAGGATAAACAACCCCAGCTCTCTCAGCCGTTCGTAACAGCTCTTGTGCTTCAGACCCCTTTACCAGCCTTGTTGCCCTTCTCTGGACATGCTTCAGCCCCTCCATGTCCTTCATAAATTGGGGACCCAGAACTAGATATAACACTGGAGGTGCTGCCCAGCCTCTGCTGAGAACAGGATAATAATCACTGCCCTGCTCCGCTGGCCATACCATTCCTGATCCAGGCCAGGAGCCATTGGCCTTCTTGGCCACCTGGCCACACTGCTGCCTCATGTCCAGCCTGCTGTCCATCAGTCCCTGCAGGTCCTTTTCTGCCTGGCTGCTGTCCAGCCACTCTGTCCCCAGCCTCTAGTGCTGTACGGGTTGTTGTGGCCAAAGATCAGGAGCTGGCACTTGGTCTTGTTCAACCTTACCTTGTTGGATTTGGGCCCTGGATCCAGCCTGTCCAGGGCCCTCTGCAGAGCCCTCCTACCCTCCAGCACATCCACACTCACACCCAGCTTGGTGTCATCTGCAAATTTGCTGATGGTGCACTCAATCCCCTCATGCAGACTATCAATGCAGATATTGAAATCCACGCTGGCTGGCTCTGATCCCTCGGCCATCCTGTAGGTGCCCTGTGATGGCACTCAAGGTGATCTGTTCCATAACCTTGCCAGGCACCAAGGTCAGGCTGACAGGCCTGGAGTTCCCCAGATCCTCCTTCCAACCCTTCTTGGGGATGGGCTCACATTGGCACCTCCACTCCTCTGGGACCTCCCTGCTGATCCAGGACTGATGGTAAATGATGGAGAGCAGCTTGGGGAGATCATGCACCAGCTCCCTTAAGCCCCTAGGATGGATCTCATCTGCTCCCAGAGGCACTTGTGAGCACCTGAGTGGCTCAGCAGGTCCCCAGCTCCTTCCTCCTGGATTCCAGGGGGCTGTTCTGCTCCCTGTGCCCATCTACCAGCTCAGGAGAACACTTGTCCTGAGGATAGCCTGTCTTACTGTTGAAAACTGAGGCAAAGAAGAGGTGAAGTACCTCAGCCCATTCTTCATCTTTGGTAACCATATCTCCCACAATAAGAAATGCAGGTTGTCCTTACCCCTCCTTTTGACATTAATGTGCTTATAAAAACATAATAATTATCCTTCACAGAAGTATCCATATTAAGTCCTAATTGAGCTTTCATTTCTCTAATTTTCTTTCTGCACAAACTAACAACAACCTTAAACATTTCTTGATTTACCTGCCCCTATGTCCAAAGATGCTGCACCCTCTTTGTAATCCCTAAATTCCTGCAAAAGCTCCATGCCTAGCCATGACAGTCATTTCCCCCTCTGGGTCATCTTTCTGCACAAAGGGACAGCCTACTCTTGCTCCTTCAAGATTTCTTTTTTGAAGCGTTTCCATCCTTCCTGGAACTGAAGGAAGGATGTTTGTTTGTAAGGGCTGTTTGTAAGGGCTGTTTATCTTTAAAAAATCAATACCTGATTTGGTACTCCCCAAATCTGCATCCTCAATAGGCCAAAGTCTGCTCTTATAAGTCCAGGGCAGAAAATTTATTGATGCCCCTCCTTCTTTCACACAATATTGAAACAACTCATAATTTCATGGTGACGGTGCCCCAAACAGCCTCTGACCAGCACTTCTCCCACCAGCCCTTCCCTGTTTGTGAGCAGCAGGAGACAGAGCTTTCCTTGGGAGTGGGAATTGCAGGAAACCTCCCCAAAGTGCAGCTTGGAAGGTTCAGGCTGGAGCTGAGGAGAAAGCAAAATCCCTGCCAGGGTGGAATTGTGGTGCTCGAGGTGTGGCAGCGTGAGGCTGGGCCATGGCCGGCTCTGTGTGCCAGGAGCCGGCAGCGCTGGGTGCAGGGAGCCCAGGGAGGGCACAGAAACGCTGGGTGAGAAATGCTGGGGCACAGCGAGAGGGTTGAGTGCAGCCGGCCAGGGCACAGGAGCAGCACGCACAGGGGGCACAGCCTGCAGGACAGATGGCCAAGGGCTGGGCAGGGCTGGCAGGGCCACAGGCACCCAGGCCTTTGTGCCCTGGGCTCGGGCAGTGCCTCTGGAGGCCCCACAGCAGGAACTTTCCTGGCAGGGGCTGCACTTTGGCTCTCCCTCGGCCTCCCTGGCCAGGCTGGCAGGGGCTGCAGGTTGATGGCATTTGTCCTTGCTGCCCCTGACATCCCCCTGCCCCACAGAGAGCCCCAAGCCACCCGTGAGGGACAGGCCCTGCTGGCCCAGGCTGGGCTCAGGACTTGGCCTTTCTGCTTCCCCCAGCCAGCCCAGGCCTTGCTCAGCATTGCAGTTCCCTGCCCAGAGCCTTGGGCTCCCTGCACTCCTGGCCTCAAAGATCTGCTCTCAGCAGTCTCTGGGGAGCTTTTGGCACTCCCTGCCCTCCCTGGGGCCCAGCCATGCTCCAAGGCACTTGGAGTTTTGCTGCTGACTCCTTGAGCAGCTTCTTCATCCTTCTCTCAGTGCCTGAGGCTCCTGGACCCAGCCCCAAATCCACCGTAGGGCTGATTAAAATACAGAAAGCCCTGGGGAGCTCTTTCTCTTCCTTCAATTTTCCTCCAAGCCTCCAGGGCTTGTGAAGCAGCTTGGAGTCAGTCTGGAATTCTGTTAAGGAGGGAGATTTCAAAGTGCACCGACAGCATGATGTTTGGGTTTAATCACGTGTGTGGGTTTTTATTTTTCAGTTCAGAAAAGAGGTGAAAGAACGATTCCCCAGGTGATCTTGATGCTGAATGTCTCCCTAGGAGATCTGGGCATGGAGAGGAACAAGCCCCTTCCAGGCTGACCCATTTTGGACAACCTGCTCCTCACCCCAGCCTCACCATGTCTGACATGGCCCACCTGGGACTGACATCCCAAAACATAAAAAAGTATGCATTTTTAAAATATATAAGATTGATTAATTTATAAAATTATAATTATAGTTTTTAAATTTATATTATTATTACTGTATATTTCTATTACCTTTGATATTTATGTGAAAAATTGAATACATTTTTAGCAATCAAAAAATTATTTGTCATTGGTTTTAAATAAAACAATTCCTTTCATTAAATCATTGACCACTATTGGCCATTTATTTCTCCTTCTTAATGCTAATTAGTGCTATTTTTAGATCTTTTGACATATTTTTTTATTATTTTCACGCACAGGGTAAAAGGGGCCACTCTGGGGTCCCTGGAGACATTTCTGGGGCACATTTGGGGCTGTTTAGGGTCTGGGCAGTGGGATAAACAAGTCCACTGAATTTAAGGATCAAATAATTATCTTTATTATTTTTGCAAGCAAGAATAAGCAAGGACAGCGCTGGGCGGCCCGGAGTCTCCGCTCCACTTTGGCTCACAAAATTCCTATCCCCTGAGTCCACCTTTTATTGTCTTCTTCTCCGGGTTTAGGGATGACGTGATCTGTCTTCTGCACTTGGTCATTCAGTTGCTAGGGGGTCTTTTTCTGCCTTCTGGTGGTCGTGGGATGAAGGCTTAGTCCCCCTTAGTCTTCCTCTTTGTGAACACTGAGTGAACTTATGCCTTATAAGGCATATCTATACAGAACACTATACACTTTTCTGCAAGCTAAGCAATTCTTACTAGTACTATACACTTTCTGCAAGCTAAGCAATTCTAGTGAGTTTAAGGATTGTTATTACAGCTGCTTCTCATTACTTTCCTTTCACAAGGCATAACTTTACAATGGAATTCCCAAAGCACTATAGTAAACCAGCAACCATATGTATCTGCACAAGAAGTTTTTTTGGCTATTTAACTATTCTTTTATATTGTATAGTTATTTAGCTATTGATTTAATTAATGAACAAATGTATTACTACTTATTACAAATCTCCCATTTCTTTTTTTACCAATTTTGTTCATTAAATCTTTCTAGTTCTTTCCTAGCAAGCATTAAATGAGCTGCCGCATCAGTTAAGCTATGTGCACTAATTATAGGTGCTAACTTCCTTAGTTTCTTCATCATATTCCAATTCATAATGAATAGAACTGCTGACAAAATAAAACCAAGCAGTCAATATCAACAGAACAAAAATGGGATGGCATACACTGTTTAGGACCCCTGTGGCATTAGGAGACAAACCGAAAAGGGTATCCCACTGGATGTCACTCTGGAAATGCCAGTGGCTCAGCTGAGAGTTCTGGGAGTGACTGACACTGCACTGAGAGGGGCCACAGTCCTGCAAGGGGCTTTCATCAGGAGCAAACAGCAGCCTGGAGGGTGGGCAATGCTGGATCTGTACCACTGCGTGCTCATCCTTCACCTGAATGTGGAGCTGCCCCCAAAGTTGCCATGCATCACTTTTTCTTTTTCTCCTCTTGGGTATATTTTGGAGCAGCTGTTCTATGTGGCTTTTGATGGTGATCCTGTGGCAAGCAGCCATTTGCCTGCTGTGCTATCCTCACAACTAATACTAACTCTTCATTTACCTTGGTTTTATTTGGCGTTTTTTATCTATTTGTTTGATTGGTTTGCTGCTGGGTGTGTTTGTTTGATTGATTGATTGGGATTTTGTCTGATTTGGTTTGAGTTTTTTGTTTGCTTTTTCATAAAAGACTGGTGAAGTTGCCAAAGCCAAACTCAAGATAATGTAAACCAGGATCAGCTTTCCAGAAATTCCTTCTGGTAGGGTTTATCTGCATCCCCCAGGGTCAGGATCACTAGTGTATTTTCAGGTTTTGCTCTGCATATCAGCCTGCCCAGACTCCGCTTGGTGTTTCACAAATGGAGAAGACAATGGACATTGTGCCAAGCTTCCTTTCAAACAGAAAAACCTGGGTCAGCATGACAGAAAAGAAGAAAAATAAATCACCAGTTAGAACAGAACCAGTGTCCCACCATCTTCCTCTCCAATGTTATTAATTTTGTCCATTTAGAGGCAAACCTGGGTCTAAAGCTTGCATCTCTCAGTTCCTGATGCTATTTGCTACCCTGCAGCCTTGACTCGCCCTGATGTGACTGACTGCTGGGCAAGTGGGGCTGGGGATGCTCAGCCTGGAGATAGGAGACACTGGGAGGCCTCCCTGTGGCTGTGCAGGACTGGAAGGGTCCCGCAGGAAAGAAGGGGACAGAGTGTTCAGCAGGGCCTGTGCTGACAGGACAAGGGGGGATTGGCTTCCAACTGCAGGGGGTTGATTGAAGCTGCATCTAAGGAAGCTGCTCTTTCCCACTGGGGGTGGTGGGGCACTGGCCCAGGCTGTGCACAGAGGCTGTGCATGCCCCATCCTTGGCAACAGGGCCCTGAGCAGCACGCTCTGGGGGAAGACTGCTCAGCTGGGAACAAGATGTTGTTCTTCAGGCTCCCTTGCAAGCCCAACCATTCAGGGACGCCATCATTCCATGGTCTCCAGTGTCCACTTCAGATGGAGCCTGGGAACTGTGATGTCACAGCCCACGCTCCAGCTGGAAAGTCCAGCGCCCAGCAAAGGGCACAACACAACCCTTGGCCGCTGTGTTGACACGCTCTGCACCTTGCTCCTGCCCTCGCCTTTCACTCTTCTTATCCCCCCAATACCCCCATCATTCCTGACAGCTCCTGAGTGCCTGGATTTCATCATCCCGCCCTGCAGGATGCTTCCCTTTCTTCTGAGGAAGGTATGGTGCCATTCCATGGAGGTGGACACCCCACACCTGCCCGGGTGGGCTGGAGCTCTGTGGGGATAGAGTGGGACAGGGAGCCCACTCTGAGGTTTTGCTACCTCTGCAGGCTGTCCCAGAAAGAGAGAAGGAGATGGAGGTAGATATAAAGATTGATGCGGAGGAGGAGATGGAAATAGACGGAGAAGACCCTGGAGAGGAAGAGATGAACGTGGATGTGACTGAGGAAGAAGAGATGGACGTGGATATGGAAGATTCCACTGAGGACATGGATATTGATTAAAAAGGTGAGGAAGAGGCCCTGATCTTGGCATGAAGAGCAATGCCAGCAGCAGGACAGGCAGATTGGGTCTCCTGCTGCCAGGCTGGGGCTGGGCTGGGTGCTCCCTGCTCAGGGACATTGTACCCAGGGCACTGGATTCTGGTGGCCACCCACAGCCGATCCTGTGCCTGCTTTGCTCCACACAAGCTCTGTCCCAGACCCAGCCAGGCTCAGTTCTGCTAGCAGAGTCCTGCTGCTGGGCCAGTGTCTGCCAGCCTGGGGGCACATGCAAGAGCCCTCTGTGCCTGACTGGAGTGACCGTGGCATTTGCTTTTCTTCCAGGACCTATGGACATCATGGAGAGAGATGCCACCTTTTTGTACATACGTTTTACACTTTGATGTTGTCATTAGGATATAGGTTTTAGGGCTTTTTGTCTTCTGTAAATATGTTTCATATATTTTTTGTTAGATAGGTTCTTATGTATATATGTTCTATCGATTGTTGTTGTTACAAATGTCCTTACAATGTAAATATCTTGTGTATTTTTGCTGCTGTTCTTCTGTAATAAACAAATTTTATTTTTCACACCCCAGTTCTCCTTGCATTTCCTTCAGGCACAGGCAGCATTTTGCGAAGTTGTGCTTTCCACTTGCTCCAGGTTCCCAGGGCTGGAGGTCCCTGGCACAGCCACCCCAGGAGTGGGGGTCCCTGTGCACAGAGGGGTCCCACTGACAGAGGTGAGCCTCTCCTTGCAGTTTCTCTGGACACACTTGGGAGCTGTAGGGGCAAAGCCCAGCGTGCCCTGGCCCATGGATCCCATGCTGGAGCAGGGCTGACCCTGTGTGCTCCTGCAGAGCCTCAGCCATGGCTCTTCCCTGGGCAGCCCCAGGGCTAAGGAGGGAGCACTGGGCTGTGGGCAAGCCCTGCTCCTGGGCACCCTGAGGGGCTGGAGCCAGCCTGGAGGGAGCCTCAGCCCTACATGGACCAAGATTTCCTTTGGAAACCCCCTCTCTCCCCAGACTCTGCTGAGCACAACAAGAATTGATCCTCCTAGCTCAAGGTGTGAAGTTCATTGGCACAAATGTGTCCCTTGCACTTTCTAGCACAGCAAATGCCAGTGCTCGTAATCCCTGTTCTGCACTCTCTGCTCAGGCAGCCAAACATCTGAACCTGAGGGAACATCTGGAATTAGCACCAACCTGCAGAGAGCTCCAGGGGGAGAACCTACCCCCAAGCACCCTGAGAAATACTTGACACTGATAGTCTGGGGCAGAGCTGAAACTAAAGTATTTTAATGCCAAGAGAGAGGATTTTTTATTGCTGAATGCATTCTGCAAGAACAAGAATGGAAGCTTTTGGTCTCCTCACCTGCCACTGATGTGTATTGCCAAGGTTTGCTTCTGGCTTTTGACTGATTTTGATGAATCTGTTCAGAATTCTGATGCTGTTCCTGGCTAAGGTGCAGAGATGATATTTCAGAGCCAGATGAGCTCAGCACATCTTGTGTAATGCAGAATGTCCAGAGCCAGACATTCAGGCCATGCAAACTGATACTTTTTCATCTCTGTGCAAAGATCAGTATTAGGACATCACTGATGTAGCACACACTTCTCAGATGCCCCTCTGACCAGCTTCCCCGTGGCATTGCTCCTGGCACAACGTTAAAGCCAGGCAGGTCACACATATTCTCTTCCTCTGACTCCTGCTGGGATGACAACATCAGAAAAAAGAAAGAGATATAATTATCAGGGATTTTCATTGTGTGAGCTCAGGATTCCCCAAGCTCTTGCAAAGGGGGAATGTTCGTCGAGCAAAGGATATGAGAAGGAGCCTCAAATTGTCAGAAATTTCAGTACAAATATTATTTCCTATGGAACCCTTCACCAAAGCTGGTCACACTTCAGGCCCTTTCTGCACCCATTTCCTAATGTGCATCTCCCAGTGGGGTGTTCCCACTGCTCCAGGGACCCAGCACAAACCTTATGGCCCCACACCAACACATCCCAAGGAGCTGCAGCCTTCCCTCCAAACCTGGGCACCTGCAACAGCCACCTCTGTGCTGAGCCTGTTTGTAGCTATGATATTTTATGAAAAATCCTTTGCTAGGATTTTTCCCCTCCTGAGAGCTGAGGGCCTCAGGAAAGAAATGTAAACAATAACTATCTGCTGCTGTGGAATGCAACAGGTGCATCTTCCACTGATCCATGTGGATTGTTTTCACTTGATGACCATTCACAGCCACCTGTGTCGAGGCTGTGAGCAGTCACAAGATTTTGTTATGCATTCTATTCTATTCTTTTTCTTTGTAGCCTTCCGATGATCTTTTATCTCCGTTCTTTTAGTATAGTTTTAATGTAGCATTTTAATATATCATAAGATAATAAATCAGCTTTCTGAGAAACATGGAGCCAAGCCTTGTGTCTCTACACACAGAGAGTTCATCTCAACAAGGGAGGAACCTGGGCTCTTATGGGACATGAATGTTGCACTGCTATCAGTGCTGCGTTTGAAGGCCAACAATCAGGAATCACCTTGACAGAAAAGGCAGTAGAAGAGTGGCAGCAAGAAGAAAAATTTTCTTGCTGGTATAGGCTTCATGGCTGCCAAATTGGAGGCTGCTCTGAAATGAATTTGTGGCAGTGTGTCATCATTGCAGTGTGAGCACTTGGTGTGTTATGATTCCATGTTAGAGTTGTTGTGACACCTTGTGCTGGAAATGGGGTACTGAGACTTGTCTAGAAAGAGACACAGTCTCAAAAAAAAAAAGGGACATTTGATAAAATAACGGAGAATAACAACTATTTAAGGCTGTTTTATAAGAAATACGAATTATATCTCTGAGTAATGAATTTGAACAGCACTTAATTGAAAAACAAGAGGCAATGCCTTTACGCCTAATGCCTAAATCTAAACTGTGTTGTTGAAAGAATTGTTAAGAAGGTTGTAGTTCATCTGCAGGTTAAAGTAATGATTGAAGTCCTGCGTCCTCAACACCAGGCCCTGAGTGAGGCCTGAACAGCAGGCCCTGGGCCAAGCTGACCTCTAGATGAACCTTCCAAACAAAGGTTATCTTTGTATCTGCTCATTAATGAATAATTATTAGCAGTATGATCTCTGTATGTGATCATTGGTGAAATATGGATTTACCTTTCTGTATTTAGAAATCAGACAAGGCCCCATATGGCCTTGTTTGAGGCTGAAGGATCAAAGTCACCTCCCTTGGTTCCTCCTTGGGCCCTGGCCAGGGTTTGGGAGGAACTCAAGAGGAGGACGAAACCAGATGTTCCTGCACTAGAAGTGCTGTCAGTTTGTTCATTCAGCACTGTCAGAGCTGAGCCCTCTCACAGCGAGGTTGGAGCCTCACCTGTGGCTGGAGGCACCTGCAGGAATTCCCAGTGTCCAGGAGTGGCTCTGCAGCCCTTGGCTGTGACAGCTTCCCCCAGCTGCTGTGTGGATCTGGGGGATGGTAAAGCCTGAGGGGAACTGGTATTGGATCTTTCTTAATCACTGCAGGCAATCTTTGATCTTTGGTGGTGATGATTGAGTGCATTGCTGAGCTGCTCCTTTTGTAATTATTTTCTAATCATTATTTGATTTACTTTTGTAATTTTTGCTGATTTACCTTATATAAATGACACAATTCCTTCAGTTGGTATCTGTGTCTTTGGTGCTGACCCTGCCCACTGGCAAAACTGACCCTGTGGGCTCCACAGAGCCAAGGGGGCCTTGTGACACTGCAGGGCCTCCTGTAACCAGGGGACCATCGTGACCCTGTGGGGCTTAATGGAACCAAGGAGCCATTGTGACATTGTGGGACGTCATGGAACCACATAGCCCATTCTGACACTGTGGGGACTCGTATAGACAAGGGTCCATCATTTTCCTCTCCCTGGCCCTGCCCCAGCCCAGCAGAGCAGCAGAGCCAGGTCTGGCCCTGCAGCAGGAACTGCAGGCACTGGAGGTCAGGGACAGCCACTCTGGGTCTGGAATGCTCAGCAGATGCTCAGCTCGGGCAGCTCCTGCAGCCCCAAGGCCAGCCCCACTGCCCAGCCCAGCAGCAGAGTTGGCCCCGGGGCTCCTCAGGCAGCTCCTGCTGGCCCAGGGACAGGCCAGCCTCTTGCCAGGGCTCCTCTGCACACCCATGGGCTCCTGCTCTGCTCCTGGCCCATGCCAGCTGCCCCCAGAGCCTTTCCCAGGGGAACACGTCTGTGCTGGCCCCAGCAGCCATTGCTGCAGCCCCTGCCCTGCTGCCCAGAGCCCCGAGCTGGGGCTGCTGCTCTGCAGAGCACGGGGGCTGTGCTGCCCGGGGCCCTGGGCTGCCTCTGCTGGGCTCTGCTGCTCAGCCTGGCACACAGAGGCAGCTGATGGTGCTCCCTGCACTCACCCCCTCCCACACAGGCTCTGCGGGGCATGGAGGGGGCTCAGAGGTGCCTGCCTTGTGCCAGGGCTGCCAGAGGGGCTTGGGGCTGCCCTGGATCCTCCTGGGGGAGTTCCCTGAGGGTCAGAGCAGGCAGTGCCCAGACTCCTTTCCCTGGGCCTGCTGTGTCCCTGGGCTGCAGAGCTCTCCTGGCTCACAGCAGACATTCAGTCCTTGATCTCGGGGTGACCCCAGCCTGGCCAGGCCTGTGCCCAGTGAGCTCCACTCCCTGCTGGTCCCTGGCACACCCTGTCCCTGCAGGTCCCCTGTGTTCTCCTGGCAGCTCCCAAGGCCCTCCAGACAAACCTTCCCCTGCCATCAGCCCTGGCACAAGCTGCAGAGCCCCAGGAAGGTTCAGCTCAGACCATTCAGCATCTGATGGGCACTGGCCACCAACAAGCAAAACCTGACCCAGACCTGAGTTCTCTGAAGGCCCCAGTAAGACCTTGATCTCATCCCACTGAGCTCTGGGAGAACAAGGAACACAAGGAGCCTCTTTGAGAGTCCTGAGAGTGACTCTGGATGGGAGCAAAGCCTCCCTGCCCTGCGCTCAGGAGATGCCCTTTGCTGGTGGAGCTGCTGTGCTGGAGCCCAGCTGTGTCCCAGCAGTGCCCATGGCCTGTCCCTGCCTGAGGGCACAGCACGGACACGCAGCAGGACAGTGACCAAGCTGCCAGAGCACTCCGGCCTTGCACCCACAGCAGGGCTGGCAAGGAGAGGGTGGAGTTGAGCAGAGCAGATGTGGAAAGAGGCAGGACCATCGTCCCTGGCCGTGCTGCTGTGCTGGGAGCCCCTTCCCTCCACCTCTGCTCACAGGCACTGCCCCTGCAGAGCCAGAGAAGGGCTGAGGAAATGCCTTGGAGACACAGCTCAGGACAGCCACTGGTTTTTATTCAAATGCACAGGGAACAAGCCTCCTGAAAGTCTTTGTGTTACAAAAGAAAAGTAGATGTTCATGTAGAAATACTCAGAGTAGTAGTACAATATTTTATTAAAAAAAATTTAAACACAGGAAAAAAGAATAAGAAAAGGTCCCAATGAAAAAATTGAAAAATAGAAAAATAAAGGCCAAGATTGTAAGGAGTTACATTCTGAATGTTCTGGAGCAGAAAAGACGGACTTTATTGTCCCTGAAAAGATAGGGTCATCATTTTCTGCAGGGCATCCTGGAGCTCCTGGTTCCTCAGGCTGTAGATGAGGGGGTTCAGTGCTGGAGTCACCACTGAGTACAGAACAGAGACTGAGAGATCCAGGGATGGGGAGGAGATGGAGGGGGGTTTCAGGTGAGCAAATGCTGCAGTGCTGATAAACAGAGAGACCACAGCCAGGTGAGGGAGGCAGGTGGAAAAGGCTTTGTGCCGTCCCTGTTCAGAGGGGATCCTCAGCACAGCCTTGAAGATCTGCATATAGGAGAAAACAATGAACACAAAACAGCCAATTGCTAAGGAGACTGAAAACACAATGAGCCCAAGTTCCCTGAGATAGGATTTGGAGCAGGAGAGCTTGAGGATCTGGGGGACTTCACAGAAGAACTGGCCCAGGGCATTGCCATGGCACAGGGACAGGGAAAATGTATTGGCCATGTGCAGCAGTGAATAGAGAAAGGCACTGGCCCAGGCAGCTGCTGCCATGTGGGCACAAGCTCTGCTGCCCAGGAGGGTCCCGTAGTGCAGGGGTTTGCAGATGGACACGTAACGGTCGTAGCACATGATGGTCAGGAGGGAAAGCTCTGCTGAGATGAAGAACAGAAAGAAAAAGAGCTGAGCAACACATCCTGTGTAGGAGATGTTGCTGGTGTCCCAGAGGGAATTGTGCATGGCTTTGGGGACAGTGGTGCAGATGGAGCCCAGGTCACTGAGGGCCAGGTTGAGCAGGAAGAAGAACATGGGCGTGTGCAGGTGGTGGCCGCAGGCTACGGCGCTGATGATGAGACCGTTGCCCAGGAGGGCAGCCAGGGAGATGCCCAGCAAGAGGCAGAAGTGCAGGAGCTGCAGGTGCCGCGTGTCTGCCAGTGCCAGCAGGAGGAAGTGGCTGATGGAGCTGCTGTTGGACATTTGCCGGGGCTGCACATGGGGACCTGTTCATGGAGAAAGGACAGTGACAAGTCAGGAGACGCTGCTTTGAGCCAAACCTGGGCCATCCCCTCTAGCCTGCCTTGCTGGGACTCACCCACCCTTGTTCCTGCTCTGGGAAATCCTTCCCCCAGGTCCCTGCCTGAGCTCCAGGCTGAGCTGGCTGAGTGTGCCAGGAGCAGCCAGGCTTGTGCATGGGGACACCCAGGAGAGCAGCTCTGAATTTGGAAGGGCACAGCAAGGAGATCCCCGGCTGTGCCCATGATGGGATCTCAGGGAGGGGGCTCAGCTCATTCCCCTTTCCCATGGACTGCTTTGCCCACAGCCCCACAGGTCCCAGGGAAGCCTGGACACCCCATTCCCATGGACAGCCCTGCCTGGCAGGAATGCCAAGGGCAGTGCCTGACTCAGCTGCTGCAAATGCCAGAGCTTCCCTGAGAGCAGCAGATAACAGTGACAATATCAGGGCAGGGCAGAAACAAGAGAAGATGTTGTGGTGCTGTGCCTGAGAGGGCAGGGCAGAGACAGCCGGGCACTCAGGACAGTGTTCCCGTGCTCAGCTGTGCCCGGCACCTCCCACACACTAACAGTGCCCTCCTGCCCCAGCACTGCTCTGTTCAGCCCCCTCTCCTTCCCTGAGCATCTCCCTGGGCCTGGACATTCCCTCCTGAGAGGAGCCTTGTCCCTGCCAGCGCTCACAGAGCCCATCCCACCCTGTGTGCCCTGGCCCCAGCCCTACAGAAACCTGCCTGTGTGCAGGGCACTGGCTGGGGCAGGCTCTGTGTGCAGGTGGGCAAGGACAGCTCAGGAGAGCCCTGCTGGGCCCTGCAGAGGTGATGCTGCTGCTGTCCAGGGCTGAGGGTCCTTTGGGAGGCTCCCATTAGAGAGACTGACCAGCCAAAGTTACAGT
Source organism: Passer domesticus (assembly GCF_036417665.1). Classification (NCBI taxonomy): domain Eukaryota; kingdom Metazoa; phylum Chordata; class Aves; order Passeriformes; family Passeridae; genus Passer; species Passer domesticus. The sequence goes on along the minus strand of NW_026989900.1, from coordinate 46,735 downwards.
TCTGGAGTCTCTGTAAGTGTTCAAACACTACTTGGATGATCCTGTGTGTCTCTTTAAAATCAGAATGTTCTGTGATTCTGGGATTACAATTCCTTTTCTGCTCCTCTCATTCCCCTGATGTCTATTATCTAAAGAGAAAAAAACCCCTTGCAACCATGTTAGAACAGTAAAGTAAATACCAGACCTTTATTGGAAGCTTCCAGATATCCCAGTGGAAATGGGGCACACCTGACCCCTGATTTCAACTATTTATCAACGTTGATTAATTAGGATATTTAACAGGAACATCCAATAGCAGATTCAGTTGCCCCAGTTACACACCCCTGGGTCAGCCCATTGGAGGAGGTCCAAGGGTTTTTTGTTTACACTGTTTGTAATGATTGCTCACATTCTGGTCAAAATGTAAATGTTCTTCTTATAAGTCCTCTTCCTGATAACTAGACTACGTTTCAGGAATGTATTTAGACAGTCAGTTATTGTTCTAAAACCTAAGAGACCGGTTAGGAAACGAAGAGGTAATTAAGGATTATAATTATATCGGTATATATTAGTAGTTGAATACAGTTCATTAAGGGTCTAATACTTTAAAGTAAGGATTATAGTTTTATAAATATATACTTGTAATTTACAGAGCTACGAATATATGAAAAATGTATAATATGTAAAAATTTTTTTGTCATCACCCCAACTTTCCCATCCTTCTTTAAGCAGGAAATTAAAAACACTCTCAGGAAAGCTCCTGGTCTTTACAGCAATACCAGGCTTACCTTCTTTGGGAAGTGTCCTCTGGAGCTGTGCCCAGGCTGGTGTGGAGCTGGGAGCAGCCCTGCCCCACCCAGCTCCTCTCAGCAGCAGCACCTGCCTTGCTCAGGGTGGCTCCTTCCCCCCAGATCTTGTCCCCCAGTGCTGGGAGCAGCTCCCTGGGCCGGCTGAGAGCTGTCCCTGGCAGGCAGCAGAGTCCCTGCCCCAGCACAGCACCCTGGGCTGCAGGAGCCTGCTCTGCAGGACAGCCCTGGGCACCCCTGGCTGCACCTGCAGCTGCTCAGCCCTGCAGCAGAGCCTGGCAACAGGAGCTGCCTGGGGCTGTGCCTCGGCTGGGGCAGCAGGGAAAGCCAGCCCTGCCCTGGGGCCACATCCCTGCTCTGGAGCAGCTCTGAGGGTCCTCCTGAAAGCTCCTAAAAGCTGTGGGATGTGCCAGCTCCAGGAGATCCCTGCAGGAACTGCAGCTTCTTTTCCCACAGCGAGGGAATGACTATTTCAAACCTGGGATGATTTCTGCTTTAGTGAGCCCTCAGTGAGCTCTGCTGTGTGCTCCCAGCCCAGGCTGAGTTTAACCCCTCAGTGCCTCTGTGCTGTGCCCTGGGTGGCTGCAGACAGCACCCCAGCCCTGCTGGGCTGTGCACAGGAGCTGCTCCTGGCCAGAGCTGTCTCTCTGCAGCACTGCCCTTGCCAGGAGCTGCCTCTGTGCCAGGAGCCCGGCCCAGCTCAGCAGCACAGACACAGCACAAGGACTTTAATGACCCTCTGGGGCTTTGTGCTCAGGCCCTGAACATCAGTCCCTGAGAGACAGCTGAAGAAACCTCTCCAGAACTCCAAGTCAGAATCCAACTCCAAACTTTCTTGGACTTTTAATGGGTCCCACTGAGGGACACAAATGAGAAAGTGTCCGGAGGCCCCAGGCAGAGCAGAGAACTGGAGGCAGGGATGACAGGTGGGGACAAAGAGAAGCCAAGTCTTGGTGGCCTGGGGCACAGCAGCAGGGTCTGTGCCACCAAGGGCTGGGAGGAGACACCATGTCCTGAGGCCCTGAGGCCTCCTGGCACAGCCCCAGCCAGGCTGGGCACTGTCAGCCCCTTGTCCTGCCCTCAGCATCTCCCCCTAGCCCACATCCCAGTGGCCTCAAGGATCTGCTGGAAGGAGTCCCTGGGGAGCCTTGCTCAGGAATGGCCCTGGGGGCTCCTGAATGCTGCCAGGGACTGCAGGTTTTTTAAAGGTCTTTGGGTTTTGCTTTTGCCTTGGCGATTCTGAGAGGTTTGTGCAATCATGGCCTCCAATTATCTGCTGTAATTAGTCCCTGGAGAGGCTTTGTCAGGAGCAGCACTCAGTGGGCTCATTAATGCTTCAAGGTACTTCAGTTATTTGGAGGTACTTGGTGTTTCCCTTTTGATACAGACTCTGGGACAGGTTTGTGCAATCATGGCCCCAATTATCTGCTTTAATGAGTCCCTTGAGAGCTTTGTACTGACACTCAGTGGGGCTCATTAATACTTTGAGATACTCAAGGTTTTTAAAGTACTTTGAATTTTCCTGTTCACACTGAGTCTTTGAGAAGTTTTTGTGCCATCCTGGCTTCCAATTCTCTCCTCCAAGGAGTCCATGAGGAGCCTGTGTTGGGGATGGACCTCAGTGGGACCCATTCATGCCTTGACACACTTTGGGGTTTTCTTCTGACTTTAACTTCTGGACAGGTTTGTGCAATCTTCTCTCAGGGCCTGAGGTTCCAGGGCTCAGCTCCAAATGCACCATGGGGTTCATTAGCATCAAGGAAGTCCTGACAAACCATGGCTCTGCCTTGATTTCCCTCTGCTTTAGTGCTGTTCATCAGGAAGTTTTCCTCTTGGAGAAATATTTCAAAGATTTTCTAGTAAATATATATTCCTATTTTAAAGGATGTCTTTTATTATTTTTCTTATTACACAAGAGGTGATTGCAGCATTCTGTGACTGATATTGATCCAGGGACTCTCCTAAGGGGGTCTGGTCTGGTCAGAGAAGCTGTGCCTTGAGCTCTGATCCAGTGTCAACAACCTTGCTCCACATTCCCCATCCCCATCCTGTCTCTCCTCACTCACTTGGGATCTGCTTTGCTTGGAGATCTGACTGCACACAGCCAAAGAAGGGTTTTGTCTTTTCAATTCTTTGAAGCAATCTAAAACTCCTGAGTTTCTCTGTTGAAAACATAGACCCTCCTCATGTCTGTGCCAAGCCCAAGGTGCCACCCAGGTGCCACCAAGGCCACTCCAGGCCTGTCCTGGGCCAGCTGTGAGGGTGGATCATCATCCCAACCGGCACTGGGCCATTGCAAAACCAGAAATTCTGATTAATTTGATGTTGATTTCTGTTAGGGACCGGATACCCCCCCTACCCCAGAGACAATATTTTCTAAAATGTCCTTGTTGACCACACCGGAAACATATTTTTGGGCCCTGTAATTGTTGCTAGGGCCCCTTAAAGGGGAATGGCATGGCCACTAGGGCCTCTGCAACTCCTTGCCCAATGGCCTGGGCTTGTACGGCCGCTACGTGTTCTGCTGTCCTGAGGCAATTACAGCCTCAATCACCTGCAGGAGTGTGGGTTCCATCTCTAGTGGAAGGGCACGCAGCCCTTTCTTACATTCCAGGTTGGCATTGGCTACCCTCAATGAGGTTAGTAATTCATTTTGAGTCTTTTCATCCCAGACTTGTTTCTCTACTGCCTGTTTAAGGCAATCAATCAATTTCATGCATGTCTTATGTTTACATAGTTCAAACTGGGGGTGCTACCATCCAGTACCTGGATTAAAGCTTTCAAAGCCATCTCTTTTATATCGTCCAGTACTTCTCTGGGATACCTGCTGCTTGATCATCTGGCAGGCTGTGTTTTCCTTCTCCAGCTAGATGGCTGATTGTCAATTGCGCCCTTGCCTCATTATTAGCATAGTCTGCTATTAATTGATTTAGTAAACACTTCCATCCCCCTTTCCCACAGGGTGTATTCTGTAGGTGACAAAAACATGGTCATATATATTTTAAATCATAGGGGGTTACATGTGCTGTAAACATGGCCCTCATTAGGCCATTGAAACAAGGTGAGTCCTGCCTCTAGTCTTTAGCTGCCCTACACAGCTCCTTGATTTCCCCGTAAACCAATGGCTGATACCTGGGATTCTGCTCCCTTCTTTCATAATGTCCTGGGGCAATGAGGAGTTTCAAGACTATTTGCCAGTCTCCTTCCTTAACTGCTTCCTTCCAGATCCTTTCCCAGGGATCTTCTAGGCTTGAGGGGAGAGGTGGCTCTGGGGAATCCAAACTGTCTTCTGGGGAGGAAGAATAACTTGGAGCAGAAACACTTGGATTAGAAATAGTCTGACAGTCTGGCTTAGTATCCTTGACCATGGGGTTTATGTTGTTGCCGAAGGGTGAGTAAAGGGTGCTGCCATTTTGTCATTTTCTGGAGCTGTGGCCCAGGGTGGAGGTGGAATGAATGACAGTGGAGGCATGACCTGCAGGCACGGGGGTGGAGGCTGGAGGTTCGTTCAGAGTGGAAGAGAAGGTTGTGGTAGCAGGAAGTGGACGAGCCGAGATGGAGGGAGGATGGCCAGGCTCCCGAGCCACATTCGGGCTTCTTCCATCTTGGGTCTCCAGGGCACAATGCTCCAAGACAGTGTGGCCATTGCCATCTTGGACCATCATGGAAAGTCCAAGAAAGGCAGGTTTCAGGGAAGGTCCCGGGTTAGGAGTGACTGATGGATCAAGTTTTCAACTCAGAGCTTGCTGGTGAAGGGTCTCAAGGATGGTGTAGAAGAAGGGGAGCATGCGGGGTGCAAGGGGGTCCCTTTTGATCGAAAGGTTCAACAATTTAAATCCCACAGAGTCACAAAATTCCGTAGTATGGATATCATCAGCATAAGTGTCTGGAAAATTTTGAATGATCCACCTCACAATTGATTTTAATTTGTTCTTTGAAAATATTTTGTCATGATCAGTGAGAATTAACTTAAAGTGTCCATACAACCTCCTTTCTACTTTGGACAACTGACCACCCATTTTTCTCCTTCTCCACTTTGGGTGGAACAGCCACCGGAACGCCCCAAATCAATTATGGGATGTGGATCCGTATTTGAAAAACACGGTGACAAAATAGGCGATAAATGTCCTGCATTTTCCCAAACCCAGCTGCAATCCTCCACAGGAGGAAACCGTCATCGTCCCCACCAATGTTGGCTCAGGTCCCTCAAAGTGATGGGAAATCCACTGGGCCCACAATCCACAATCCTGGGGAGCACTGGCCTATCTGTCAGCTAACCCCAGCTGATGTAACTGAATGTCAGGGTCCCTGGTCAGGGGCCAGATGTCACAGTGAGGGTGGCTGCAACAAACCTCTCTGGTTCCCTGACTTAAGAGTGAAGTTGGCAAAAATGAAAAGGAGTGGGTTCAATGGAATTGCCCAAAAAGAACTTCAATAATGGGGTGAAAAACAATAAACATGGAGAAGTTGAGCCCAGCATGAAGGGCAGGATCCAAAGACCTGAGATAAAGGGAAAGCAACAACATATACACTTGGGGCTAGAGAACTAGAACAATACTCATATAGGGGAAACAAGTAACCAGTAGGGAAGCAGAACTTGGACAACTTAACTTAACAACACTAAAGGCTTATGGGAGAACTCCCAAGCTCATCCTAAGTTAAACAAATGATTCCCAGGGCTTGAACCTCACGCTGGGTTCTTTTGGGGTAAAATCTGGCTGACTCCGAGTTACAGCCGGGCTAACTCCCACACTGCTGCTTTGCACTGGCCCCTTGGGACCGTGGGGCCCAACAGAGCCACAGTGATGTCCTTGGTTCCACGAGGCTCCACAGTGTCACAATGGTCCCTTGGATCCATGGTGCTCTGCAGTGTCACAATGCCCCTGCATTTCACAAGGCCACCAAGTGTCACACTGGTCTTCATAAGAAGGAAACCACAGAACCCCCACGTTTCAGGAGCTGATGAATGGCAGCCACCAGAGGCTAAGGCAAGCCTGACCTGTTTGTCCTGGCAGGTTTGTCTGGGAGCAACCCTTGGATATTCAAAATTATGAATGTGGAATCCTAATTTCAGACATTTGTGCCTGGAGAAAGATGATTTTTTTCCACAAAAAGAAAAGCATAGAGCCCTTTCCAGTGTTTGGAAAACAGGTCAGTGCTGGCACTCAGGAATTAAAGACCAGCCAGACCTGTCTGTCCTGGCAGCTTTTGTCTGGCAGCAATCCTTGGATACACAGAAATTTGGAGGTGGAATCCTAATTTTGGCCATGGATACCTGGAAACGATAGACAGTTCTTTTCCATACAAAGGAAAGCCCAGAGCCCCAGTGTTTCAGGGGTAGATGGGAGAGGCCTTCCACATTCCAAGGTCAGCCAGACCTGTCAGGTGACTCCTGGGAGGCCAAGACAGCCAGATCTATTTTGTGTTCTCTTGGTTCCATAGGGCCCTGAAGTGTCACAATGGCTCTACGCTTCCATGAAGTCTTGCAACATCACAGTGGTTCTCTTGCTTCCATGATGTCCTGTGGCATCATAATGGCCTCTTGGTTACACAAGTGCTTAAGGATCTTAACGGTCTCCATGGTTCCAAAAGGCCCACAGTGTCATAATGGTCTTTGTGTTCCATGAAGCCCTGATGTGTCACCATGGCCCCTTGGTTCTATTGGGACCCAGTAGTGCAACAATGGTTCCACAGCTTCCCACAGTGTCACAATGACCCCTTCCCTCCATGAGGCCCTGCAGGGTCACAATGGCTCTTTGGTTCCCTGGCGCCCCAGAGTGTCACAATGATTCCATGGGTCCTTGCAGTGCCACAATGGTCTCCACGGATCCATGGTGCCCCACAGGATCACAACGGACCTTTGGCTCCATGAGGCCCTGAAATGCAACAATGGCCTCTTGGTTCCACAAAGCCCTGCTGCTTCACACTGGCCCCTTGAGACCATGCGGTTCAACAGAACCACAATGATGTCCTTGGTTCTGTGAGGGTCCACACTGTCGCAATGGTCCCTTGGATCCATGGTACTCTGCAGTGTCACAATGCCCCTGCATTTCACAAGACCCCACAGTGTCACAATGATCCCATGGTTCCTCAAGACCCCACAGTGTCACAATGATCCCTTTGGTTCCACAAGTTCCTGCAGTGTAACAATGCCCTTTGGCTCCACAACGCCCCGCAGTGTCGCATTGGTCTCCATAGGAAGAAAACAGCCGAGCCCCAGGGGCAGATGAGAGGCAGTCACCAGAGGCCAAGGCTAGCCAGACTTGACTGTATTGGCAGATTTTTTCTGGGAGAAAGCCTTGGATATAGGGAATTTTAGAGGTGGAATCCTGATTTAAGCCATGGGAGCCTAGACAAGAAAGATAGTTCTTTTCCATAGGAAGGAAAGCACGGAGCCCCAGTGCTTCACAGTCAGATGGGAAGTGGCCCTTGACATCTCAAATTCAGCAGGACCTGTCAGACAGGCCCCAGGAGGCCAAACCAGGTAGACCTGTTCCATGTTCCACTGCTATCATGGGTCCCCACACCATCACAATGGTCTCCTTGATTCCATGAAGTCTGGCAATGTCACAATGGCTTCTTGGTTTCATGAGCCCCAACAGAGTCACAGTGGTCCCTTGGCTCCATGTGGCCCTGCTGTGTCACAATGGCTCCTTGTTTCTATGGGCCCCACAGTTTGACCATTGACCCTTGCTTCCACAGGGCCCCTGAACTGCACAATGGTTTCCTTGATTCCATGAAGCTCCACAGACCCACCTTAGTTTCCTTGGAACCGCATTGTCACAAGTGACCCTTGGCTCCATGAGGTTCTGTAGTGTCACCGTGGTCGCTGTCAGGGGCTGGATGAGATCGATGTCCTGAGACACCTCGGGGTGCTCGGAATGCCCGTGTGGGGCCAGGGCTGGGTCAGGCCTTGGTTTGTGGTGGGACAGAGCCCCGCCCCCAGCCCTGGCAGAGCTGTCAATCACACAGCAGGGGCTGTTCTAACCAAGCTCTGATTGGCTGAGCTGTCAATCAATAACACAACCGCTGCACTAGCCGAGCTCTGATTGGCAGAGCTGCCAATCAATCACACACTAAAAGCTGGTGCCATCCCTGACTCTGATTGGGCAAGCCACTGGCAGTCCCACCCCTGGGGCGGGCCCATGAAGGCCCAGGGGATTAAAGGCTGGAGCACGAGGCCAAGCCCATGGTCTGGATTCTGCCTTCTGCTGGGGTTCTTCAGTTAGTAACACTGGAAACAGAACTGTTCATACTTACATGCATGTCTATCGATTGTCTGTTTTTCTGTTGTTCTCTATTTCTTCTCCTTGTAATCCTACTTATGTGGAACGTTTTTGGATAACTGAGGTAGTGGGTTCAATCCTTGTGTGGGCCAATCACTTCAGAGCTGGACTTGATGAACCTTGTGGGTCCTGTCCTACCAAGAATATTCTTTCCATCTGGCCATGTTGAGAATATCTGGTTGCTGTTTCTCCTGTGCACCAAAATCAAGGAAAGGAGCCTTTGGTTCCCCCCATCATTTCAGTGTTCTGGGGTGTTCCAGCCCTGCAGGCTCACAATGGCCTCTTGTTTCCATGAGGCCCCATAGTGTCACACTGGCCCCTTGATTCCATCAGGATCTGGAGTGTCACACGGGTTGATGGCATTTGTCCTTGCTGCCCCTCACATCCCCCTGCCCCACAGAGAGCCCCGAGCCACCCGTGAGGGACAGGCCCTGCTGGCCCAGGCTGGGCTCAGGGCTTGGCCTTTCTGCTTCCCCCAGCCAGCCTAGGCCTTGCTCAGCATTGCAGTTCCCTGCCCAGAGCCTTGGGCTCCCTGCACTCCTGTCCTCAAGGATCTGCTCTCAGCAGTCCCTGGGGAGCCATTGGCACTCCCTGCCCTCCCTGGGGCCCAGTGATGCTCCAGGGGACTTGGAGTTTTGCTGCTGACTCCTTGAGCAGCTTCTTCATCCTTCTCTCAGTGCCTGAGGCTCCTGGACTCAGCCCCAAATCCAACATGGGGATTGTCAAAACACAGAAAGCTCTTGAGGGCTCTTTCTTCAGTGCTCTTCATGTGTCCATGGCTTGTGCAGCTGATTGGAGTCAGTGTAGAGTTCCTTTAAGGATGAAAGATTTCAAAGTGCACCTCATTATTATTTTTTTTCTTTAATCAAGTATTTTTTTATGTTCCAGTTCAGAGAAGAGCTGATAGAAGCATTCCCCAGGTGATCTTGATGCTGAATGTCTCCTTGGGAGGTCTGGGCATGGAGAAGAATGAGCCCCTTGAGGGCTGACCCTGTTTGGACAAGCTGCTCCTCATCCCCAGCCTCACCATGTCTGCACTGCGTGGCTCCTCCCTCTGGGCAGAGCACCTCACAGTGGGATGATGTAATTTTTATCGGTCCTGCAGTTACACTCAATGGCCCATTAACAAAAGATATCTCCCTGGAGGGAGGATTGATTTGTTGAAGAGATAAAGAAAACTGCCCAATTAGCAGAAGATAACTGCCCTACCTCTGACAGATGGCAAATACAATACACACATTATCTCTCAATCCAAAACAACAGGATTTCAAATTTTGGAATTTAACTTAACATTGCTCAAATCTGACAATAATGAAGCTTAACTTTGCTTAGTGTTATCAACCCGGAATTTGGATTAAACATTACAGAATCAAAAATTAATATCCTTAAAAGTATACATATAACAAAATTGAACTTATTCTGATGCTATTCATGGAAAAAAGGCACTGAAAAGTTGAACAATCCGCAATTGAAATAACAGTGTGATGGATTTACTGGGGAGATTCAAAGGATGTAATAAGTGTGTCATGTTTTTATGTAATTTAGTTTTGAGATAAGCCCATGGTAGCCAAAATTTTATGCAAGCATAAATTTACTAGACCTTTTAAAGTGCAGTTTTACTGAAAGAAACAACAATGTGGAATTCAGCAAATTGCCCGGCAAACCAGCAGCTTCTTGAAATTGTATTTAGTGTCATTCCAGATGGTCAATTTACCAGCATTTCTGTTAAAGAACCTCCAGCCAGTGCCGTGGTGGGGGGGCCTGGCGGAGCCGCGCCGGGGGCTTGGGGGAACCGCGCCGGGAGCAGCCGAGCCATGCACCCCAAAGCGCCCGCGGTTCCCCCTCCTGCCCCAGAGCCTGTGAATGTGCCTCCGTGCCAGAGGGAAGGGGAAGGAGATCCCCCAGTGCATCCCCAGCAGGACGGCGTTGGCAGTGGGGTTGTCCTGCAGCCAGGGGCCATGCTGGGCTGGGAGATGGAGCAGGAGAGAGGGGGAAAGGGGCACTGACTTCCTCCTCACCTGCCTGAGTGTCTCTGGGCATCCTCCTCTTCCTTGCAGTCTCCTCCTCCATTGGGCCAAGATTTGGGAAGGGGAAATCCTGGTTTGGGGAAAAACAAGGGATGAGCACAGTGAGGCTGAAGGTCTTCCGCCCAAGTCCATCTCTAGAAGTCACCTGGTGTCCATAGAAACCTTCAAAAAGCACAAGTGAATCTAAAAAAGCCACCAGGAGTGTCCCACTTCCAGTCTCATCTCTCTGGGGTTCTGGTGGTCCCTCTCTCATGGCTGCCAAAGATCCCATAGCTCCTGGGGATCCCACCTCTCCAGGGTCCTGCTTAGGGATGCTGGGGAGTTTCGGGGTCCCAGGGTCCCTCTCTCCAGCCTCCACCCTACAGCCACTTTCGGCTCCCCCTCTCCCCACTGCCCTCTCCTGGTTTAGGGCAGATTTGGGAGAAAACCTCCAAAAGGGGTGTCCTCTAGAAAGCAAATTCAAGCAGCCCCTACCCCAGCCAGTTCGGTAAAAGTTTTCCTTGGAGAAAAGTGGAAAAAAACCTGTTTATTTAACAGAGAAATCATTCACGAGCACAGCAAATGACCAATATTAAACAATAAGACCTCTTGCCACTCCAAAAGAGATGACAAACTCAGAAAGTCCCTCTGTGGGCTGTAACTCCTCCCAGTCAGTCTCTTATCAGTTTCACCAGCACTGGAAATGCCGTGGACCAGGCTTGGCCCAATGAGCCACAGGTGGAGCTGCCAGTGCTCTTCTGGATGTTCAGAGCAGGTTTAAACAGCTCTGAAGTAAAGGAAAAATCACAGTCCAGGGCACTTATCTGCCTCAGAGAGCTAAAAACTAACTAAAACCAAAGGAGAGCCCTGTCCTGCTATCTGTCTGTCCAGGAGCCAGAATATGGAGGAGTGCAGTTCCTTAAAAAACCTGCTCACTTCCTGCCTCCCTTTGCTCTCAGCACCTACCTTAAAGGTGCAGAACTCATTTCTGGGCTAAAGAGATGAAGAGGGTTTGAGCATGATCCCAGGTCCAGCCCTGTTGTGGTGCAGGGTTCATTTGGTTTATTCTGTTTCCCCCTAAAGTTATAATGGTTCGGTTCTGGGGTTCCCTCCCCCTCCTCCCCTGGTAACCCCTCCTTTTGAGAGTGTCAGTTTTTTGTCTCCACCCCTGTTCCCCTGGTTACCCTCTGTCAATCCCTCCCTGAGTTCCTGTCCATCACCCACTGTCCCCTTCCCTCTTTCCAGAAAGTTCTCTCCTCCTCGGTGGGTGACTGGATCGGGAACAAGGGTCCCTCCCTGTCGCATTCCCTATTGGCGAGCCGGCATGTTTGTCACGAGTTTGTTCCCTCCCAAGTTCTCCCTCATTGGTTGAAGTGTTGTGTATGTTCTGCCCCCTTTATAATCTGCTGTATTCCCGGTTCGCGGTCTTTTCTCGGCTAGCTCCCCTGGAGAAAATAAACCTCTGGACTTTGCCCCCAAGAAGAGTCCCTCTTTTCTTACTTTGCTCAGCTGGTGCAGCCTCCTCCCCTGCCCGGGGGAGTAGAGAGAAAACCTCGGACAGCAGCTCGGCAGTCTTGGCGCCCAACGTGGGGCAGTGGACACCCCTGGACCCCGCGGCAGGAGGTTAGTGGCCAGCGGGCAGGTTTTTGCCCTTCCTGCTTGGTTCATTGGTTGCTCCGTGGATGTCAGACTACCCGTGTCCATGAGCAGACCTCGTTTTAGTGGCGGCGCTCTGGATCGGGACAGGATCGACAGCTCCAGCACCTCGGAGTCGGTCCCCGGCGAAATCTCTCCCTTGGAGTTTTATCCCGGTCGGCGCTGGTCAGAGGGTGAGTACCCCCAGCTCCCCATCTTTGGGTGGTCCCTCTCACTTAACCCCCCCCGGTTTCGTCTGGTCGGGTCGGTGGTTTTGTCCCAGACCCAGTGGGGTTAGGGCTGGTGCCTGAGTGGTTTTTTTGTTCGCATTATATTTATTTTCACTCCAAGGGGTGGGTTTGCTGTGTCAGCATGGGTGCTAAACTGTTGACACAGCAGAAAAGAGTTTATCTCCAAGTTATAGCTATCCTTGGTGGAAGGAATATTAAGTTAATTAAGAGGGAGTTAAAGCAATTGATAATGTGGTTGTTTACTCAGTTTCCTCAGATTGCCCCTGAAATGGTTCATAGGATAGATTTTTGGAATTTGGTTGGAACAAAATTATCTCAATTGGATTCTGCGGGGGAATCAAAGAGTAAAAAATTAGTTTGTTGGAGCTTCCAAATTATTACAGCTTTAAAAGAACAAGCTAAACTGAGGGAACAACCACCCCCTGGTTCACGTTCACCCTGTCCCCAAGCCCTAGACCCTTGTTCCATCTCCTCTGTACCTCGGAATAAGGGGATCCTGAGGGAAACAGCTCACACAGGCACAGTGCCGGGTTCTTGCCATCCCCCAGGTTTTCCTCAGGGTCCTCCAAACCCCCGCCTCCGGAGTCCTGGCCAGACTTCGGAGGGTTCTCTCCCTAACCCCGTTTCCCCTACCCCGAAGTCCCCGGTTGTCAAACCCAAAGTTGAGTTCTTAGTTCCAGAGGGTGACAGCTCTCAGACCCTGTCCCAAAATGGCTCCCATGGAGCTCAAGATGGAGGTGGCCACATGGCTTTTCCCTCCAAAACCCTGTCTTCTTCCCATAATCCTTTTCTTTTTCCCTCCAAGCCTGTTGTCCCCTCCCCTCCCCTACAAAACCCTGCCCAGCCCTGCTTTGCTCCACCTGTTAAAGCTCAGTGGTCCCCATTCCCCCACTCCACCATCAAGGAGCTGTGCAAGGTTCAGAAGGAGTTCTCCCGGGAGAGTGAATATTTCCAGGGACTCCTTCGGGCCTCTTTATTAGAAACTAATGTTGTTCCTGCTGATTTGCGGACACTTTTTTCATGTCTCCTCAACCCCACTGAATTCGGGGTATGGGAGGAGGCATGGAAAAAGGGAATAAGGGACATCCTCCCAGAATTATGGGCGGATACCCAAACAAGCACAACCCGTGGTGGTGAAGCGGTGTGTACCGAGCACCTTATCGGTACCGGAAATTGGGCCGACGGGGCGATCCAAGCAAGGGATATCCCCCGTGCTGCGCTCCGGGAAAGCGCCAAGGTAGCAGAGCGGGCTTTCCTGTCGTTGAAGACTCCAGTACCATCTCTTACATTTTCTAAAATAATCCAGGGCAGTGAGGAGCCTTTCATAATCTTTGTCGAGCGTCTCCGCAGGGCTATAGAACAGCAAGTCCACAGCGAGAGCGCTCGACCGAGCGTCCTGCTCGAGATGGCTGCCGCCAATGCAAACACCGCCTGCAAGGCAGCCATCCTCAGCCTGCCCTTGGACCCGCCTCCCACCATCCAGGCAATGATAGAGGTTTGCCAGACGAAGGTTCCGGTCATCGCTCGGCAGGACACTGACACCAAGCCATCGCCCCGCCGGGTATCCTTTGCCGAACCAAGGGACTTCTTTGAAGCAATGCCCGCACAGCCACAACGGACTCCTACCCTGCCAAGGCCGCCGCCGCGTGGACAGTGCCACCTCTGTGGCAACACCGAACACTGGATGCCGGACTGCCCACTCCGAACTGAGTTTTATGAGTTCAGGAGGAAGCAGGCGGCATCCCAGGAGGGTTTTAAGAAAGATCAAAAAAACTAAGGCAGAAGCGCAGCCCCTTCCTGCGCGAGGACAAAAATGGGGCGGGTGACTCAACATCTAAGAAAGGGGATTTGGGGAGGGGATCCCAATTTACCCACCCAACTCTTCAACACAATTTACCGGACTTGACTTCTTGCAAAACACCGATTCTTACGTCTCTAACCACCTCCTCTTTGGTTTCGCCCTACAGGTTGCAGTTAGTCGAGTCAGTTAAGATCATGGACTCCCAGTGCCATCTTGCGATGGTCGCACCTCAGGCACCAGGTACGTGGAACCGGATCAAGAGTGAGTGCGTTGTCATTGGCGACACTAAGTGCACACCACCGGAAATCACCATCATTCCGGGCTTACTACCACATGCCATTGATTCATTTGCGGTGGGATTTTTTTGCATATGCTCACCGGTTTCATTGCAAAAAGGTCAAATTATAGCCCAGGCCATCCCTGTGGAGTTATTTAAATCAGTAGAAAACACAATACCACCTTCAACACATGCTACAACACCAACATTGCGCGTAAACTGGACTCATGCAATTGAAAGGGGGAAGCCCCGACTAACGTGTAATGTGAGCAGGGATGGTCAATTGACCAGAATCAGTGGCATGCTCGACACAGGGGCGGATGTGACGATCATTCCTAGTGAGGAATGGCCACCACATTGGGAGTTGCAACGCGCGGCTGAACGCGTTCAAGGTGTAGGGGGCATACAATTGGCTAAGCAGTCTAAGAGCGTGGTACAAATTACGGGGCCAAATGGGCAATTGGCTTCTATTCGCCCATTTGTAATGGACTATGCGGAACCCCTGGGGGGGAGAGATGTTTTAGCCCATTGGGGAGCCACAATTGACCTGCCAACGGCTCCTCAGGTTTTTCAGTAGCGGCCACTGAAGAGCGCCCTACCCAAAAATTGACCTGGAAATCAAATTCTCCCATATGGGTAGAGCAGTGGCCGCTCAACAAACAAAAGTTAAAGGCGCTCACGGAGCTCGTACAGGAGCAGCTAGATAAGGGTAACATCATGAAGTCCACGTCACCGTGGAACTCCCCTATCTTTGTTATTAAGAAACCCAACAAGGACAAATGGCGGCTCCTGCACGACCTTCGCCAAATTAATAATGTTATTGAAGACATGAGCGCTCTCCAACCAGGGATGCCATCCCCAACCATGCTCCCTCAAAACTGGAAATTGGCTGTTTTAGACATTAAGGAATGCTTTTTTCAAACTCCCTTACACCCTGACGATGCCCCGCGCTTTGCCTTCTCGGTTCCCACCATCAACCGAGAAGCCCCAAGGAAGAGGTATTATTGGAAAGTCCTTCCTCAGGGAATGAAGAACAGCCCTGTGATCTGCCAGTGGTATGTCTCCTCCTTGCTGTCCCCTGTTCAAGAGGCAGCAAAAGATTCCATCATATTACATTACATCAATGACATCTTGCTGTGTGCACCTAACGACAACGCACTTACCCACGCGCTTTTCCTGACAATCGATGCATTGACTTCTGCAGGGTTTGAGCTCCAGGCAGAAAAAATTCAAAGGATGCCATCCTGGAAGTACCTTGGCCTGGAAATCACCAAGCGGACCATTGTTCCGCAAAAATTGGCTTTTAACACCCAGATTAAAACCTTGGCCGATGTCCACCAGCTGTGTGGGTCTTTGAACTGGGTGAGACCTTGGCTGGGTATTCCTACGGAAGACCTAGCCCCCCTTTTCAATCTTTTGAAAGGGGGAGAGGAGCTTAGTTCTCCCAGGACCCTTACCCAGGAGGCTGCTACAGCCTTGGAAAAGGTGCAGAACATCTTGTCACAGAGGCAGGCACACCGTTACAATCCGGACTTGCAGTTCAATTATATCATCCTGGGAAAGCTGCCACACTCGCATGGGTTGATTTTCCAGTGGGAGTCATCCACAAAAACATCTAAGGACCAAGGTTTGAGGGACCCTCTCTTAATTATAGAGTGGGTTTTCCTCAGCCATCATAGGTCCAACAGGATGACGCGGCCACAAGAGTTGGTAGCTGAGTTGATCCGGAAGGCTCGCCTCCGGATCCGGGAACTGGCTGGAGTTGATTTTACATGCATTCACATTCCTATCAATTTGAACTCGGGCCAACTAACAAAGGCCATGTTGGAGCATTTACTCTTGGAGAATGAGGCTCTTCAATTTGCGTTAGATTCGTTCACCGGACAAATTTCCATTCATAAACCGACCCACAAATTGTTTAATTCAGAAATGTCATTTAAGCTTTCACTTAAAACCATTCAGAGTCGGAAGCCTTTGAAGGCTCTGACTGTTTTCACAGACGCGTCCGGAGCATCCCACAAGTCCGTGGTGACTTGGCGGGATCCTCAAACTCGGCGGTGGGAGACAGATATTGTAAAGGTTGAGGGCTCACCTCAAACTGCCGAGTTGGCCGGGGTTGTCAGAGTCTTTGAAAGGTTCTCTCAACCATTCTATTTAGTGACCGACTCTGCGTATGTTGCCGGTGTCGTTTCTAGAGCAGAGAGAGGAATTCACACATATCACAGAGTTTGGCAAGTTCAGGTTTGTGCATGTCTCTGTGGACACCTTTTCTGGGGCCGTCTACGCCTCCGCCCACACAGGGGAGAAGACTGCAGATGTCAAAAAACATCTATTGCATGCCTTCTCCGTGCTGGGCATCCCCAAGGTGATCAAAACTGACAACGGGCCAGGGCATACCTCCAGGGAATTCCGGAGCTTCCTGCAGGAGTGGGATGTAAGCCACAAAACCGGCATCCCTTACTCTCCCACAGGACAAGCAGTGGTGGAGCGGGCCCACCAGAGCCTCAAAAGGACTTTAGAACATCAAAAAGGGGCAATGAAGGTGGAGTCCCCTCAGATCCGGTTGGCCAGGGCCTTATTCACCATAAATTTTCTCAATTGTAGTTTTGAGTGCCTGAACCCGCCCATCGCAAGGCACTTTAACACCTACAAAGACGTGCACCTGAAGGCGAAACCCCCTGTGTAGTGAAGTGTGGGAACTCAGTACGTCACTCCGGATGTCCAGAGCTACCGAGACAACCCTTGGGGGGCTCGGAGGTCCTGGAATGTTGTTGCCAAAAGTACCTGGTGGCTTGACTTTGATCCTTCTAAAGAAATGACACCTGAAGGTGAGGAAATGAGAGAATTTCAGGACTGAATGGTGACGGGATGATGCTCACTTGATAAAATTTGAATTATAATGCACTGTACAGGGGGGTTTTTATATGTTGTACAGGGGGGTCTAGAATTCTGTGCATGGATCAGGAGTCCCAAGATGGAGGAATTTGGGCGTGCCCCGTCCTTCTTCTTTCTTCTCCTTGGCATCCATGTTCAGGATGATGTTGGCACGTGTGGATTGGTTCATAGAGAAGGTGCACTTGCCAACAAGGGCAGAAAGTATTGGGAAGTAAAGGTAAATATCTAATACGTAATTTTCATTATAAAAGAGACAACCGCCCCGTGGGCGGGAGAGAGTGCCCTTGGCTGTCTTGCTGATCAGACCTCGGCTGGACAGACAGAAAAACTTTGTAGATAAGGAACAAGAAACGCAACTGAAGACCAAAAGCAAGAGTCCAGACTCCTTCTGGAAGGTGGAAGGCCCCTTTGACCTGAAAACGTGGGGTCGTGGATACGCTTGCGTGTCCACCCTCACAGGGTTGAAGTGGGTGCCTTCCAAATGGGTGAAGCCCTTCCTTCCAGGGAAAAGCCCACAACATCGGCGCCGCTGCACAGGTGGGGTCAATGATTTTCCCCCCTCCATTATTCCCTGCCCTGAAATCCTTGTTCCCACAATCTGATCATCGCATCGTGTGGCGAGAACTCTTGGCAGTTCTCAATCAAACCATCGATGAGCCCACAGAATTCAAACTACTCAGCTCCACACGCACTTCCCTCTGTCTCCACTTTTTCCCACACCCTGGGTCGAGCCCATTTCAAGAAGTCCACCTCAAAGATGAAAAATATCAAGCTTCCAACTGGTGCAACCACACCATCGCCATATATGCGCCATCCACCTTTTATGGGCGACCCAGATTCCTTCCCAAAGGTGTTTTTAAGTTGTGCGGAGACCGAGCGTGGGCCGGAATTCCCTCTTGTCTGTCCAGAGGGTCCTGCACTTTTGGGCGGTTGGCACTGCTACACCCAAATTCTAGATTGGAAAACTAAAAATGTCACACGCCATCCGGCCAGAGTTAAGAGAAGCACCCACAAAACTGACCCCGAGTGTGACGCCGAAATTGTGCATTGGTCCAAACCCAAAAACATTGCGGTTTCGGTATTTTTGCCGTGGGTGGCCGCAGCAAAGGATTGGTTGGGGGACTTACCTGCAAAAATTGGACTTTCAAGTTGGGTGGGCTCCATCATTCGAATGATTTTGGTTGTTATATTCTTCCTACTCTGTTTGACTTTTGGTTCTTGTGTCATTTATAAGTTACTCACCCGAGTTTTATTTACCTCAACATCCCGGGTTAATCATGTAGAGGCACCCCCTGACGCTGCTCCCACCTCAGAGGAACCCCAATGTCTAGAAGTGAGTTGGGAGCAAACCCCTGGCACAACACAGTGATTTCAAGGTGATCAGGAGGAGAATACTCCAGTTTAAAAGTAATTTCTGTTTTATTTTTTAAACAAAAAAGGGGGAGACGCTGTGGTGTGTTCATTTTTATTTGGGGTTGGTTAATTCTGTTACCCCTGTTTGTAATGATGGGTCAGTCTGGAATTCCCTTCCTTGAATGGCTCACTTTGTGGCAGGGGGTCTCTATAGGGTAAATCAATGGCTCACTATGTGGCAGGGGGTCTCTATGGGGTAAATCAATGGCTCACTATGTGGCAGGGGGTCTCTATGGGGTAAATCAATGGCTCACTATGTGGCAGGGGGTCCCTATAGGGTAAATCAATGGTTCACTATGTGGCAGGGGGGTCCCTATGGGGTAAATCAATGGCTCACTATGTGGCATAGGGGTCTCTATAGGGTAAATCAATGGCTCACTATGTGGCAGGGGGTCCCTAGAGGGTAAATCAATGGCTCACTATGTGGCAGGGGGGTCCCTATAGGGTAAATCAATGGCTCACTATGTGGCAGGGGGTCCCTATAGGGTAAATCAATGGCTCACTATGTGGCAGGGGGTCCCTATAGGGTAAATCAATGGCTCACTATGTGGCAGGGGGGTCCCTATAGGGAAAACAAATGGCTCACTATGTGGCGGGGGGTCCCTATAGGGTAAATGAATGGCTCACTATGTGGCAGAGGGGTCCCTATAGGGAAAACAAATGGCTCACTACGTGGCAGGGGGTCCCTATAGGGTAAATCAATGGCTCACTATGTGGCAGGGGGTCCCTATAGGGTAAATCAATGGCTCACTATGTGGCAAGGGGTCCCTATGGGGTAAATCAATGGCTCACTATGTGGCAGAGGGGTCCCTATAGGGAAAACAAATGGCTCAATATTTGGCAGAGGGGTCTCTATAGTGTAAATCAATGGCTCACTATGTGGCAGAGGGTCCCTATGGGGTAAATCAATGGCTCACTATGTGGCAGAGGGGTCCCTATGGGGTAAATCAATGGCTCACTATGTGTCAGGGGGTCGCTATAGGGTAAATCAATGGCTCACTATGTGGCAGAGGGTCCCTATGGTGTAAATCAATGGCTCACTATGTGGCAGAGGGTCCCTATACGGTAAATCAATGGCTCACTATGTGGCAGAGGGGTCCCTAGAGGGTAAATCAATGGCTCACTATTTGGCATAGGGGTCCCTATAGGGAAAACAAATGGCTCACTATGTGGCAGGGGGGTCCCTATAGGGTAAATCAGTGGCTCACTATGTGGCAGGGGGGTCCCTATAGGGAAAACAAATGGCCCAATATTTGGCAGAGGGGTCTCTATAGTGTAAATCAATGGCTCACTATGTGGCAGAGGGGTCCCTATGGGGTAAATCAATGGCTCACTATGTGGCAGAGGGGTCCCTATAGGGAAAACAAATGGCTCACTATTTGGCAGAGGGGTCTCTATAGGGTAAATCAATGGCTCACTATGTGGCAGAGGGGTCCCTATGGGGTAAATCAATGGCTCACTATGTGGCAGAGGGGTCCCTATAGGGAAAACAAATGGCTCACTATTTGGCAGAGGGGTCTCTATAGTGTAAATCAATGGCTCACTATGTGGCATAGGGGTCCCTATAGGGTAAATCAATGGCTCACTATGTGGCAGGGGGGTCCCTATAGGGTAAATCAATGGCTCACTATGTGGCAGAGGGGTCCCTATAGGGTAAATCAATGGCTCACTATGTGGCAGGGGGGTCCCTATAGGGTAAATCAATGGCTCACTATGTGGCAGAGGGGTCCCTATGGGGTAAATCAATGGCTCACTATGTGGCAGGGGGTCCCTATAAGGTAAATCAATGGCTCACTATGTGGCAGGGGGTCCCTATAGGGTAAATCAATGGCTCACTATGTGGCAAAGGGTCCCTATGGGGAAAATCAATGGCTCACTATGTGGCAGGGTGGACCCCCTGGGGAGATTCAATGGCTCACCTTGTGGCAGTGACCCGGAGCTCACTATTTGGCAACATCTGACTCACTATTTGGCAACTCCCCCTCCCCCCCCCTCCGGGCAGGGCCCGGCTCACTATTTGTCAGGGCCTCGCCCCAGGGCTGGGCTATGGATCACTATTTGGGAGCCAGGCCTGCCCCG
Source organism: Passer domesticus (assembly GCF_036417665.1). Taxonomy (NCBI): domain Eukaryota; kingdom Metazoa; phylum Chordata; class Aves; order Passeriformes; family Passeridae; genus Passer; species Passer domesticus. The sequence goes on along the minus strand of NW_026989900.1, from coordinate 26,307 downwards.
CTCCCCGCCCCTCCCCCACCCCCCGGACGGGTCCGGCCGCCGCCCCTCCCCCACCCCGACCCCCCCCACCCCCCCCGGAACCGCGGGGTCACCCCCGCCCCTCCCCCACCCCCGCCCCGCCCGCCGTGGCGCAACCGGGGAGGAGGGGGGGGATGGGCTGGGGCAACTGGGAGGGACTGGGACCAAACTGGGAGCGACTGGGAGCGACTGGGAGGGAACTGGGATGAACTGGAACAAACTGGGACACACTGGGACCAACTGGGATCTCACTTTATTGAAGGCCGGAAGGGGCGGGGCCGAACCCGGAAGCGCTCACGCTGACACCGGGGGGGGCGTGGCCACAGTGAGGGGGCGTGGCCAAGCACTGGAGGCAGCAGCCAATCAGGTGAAGGTGACGTCAACGCCGGGGAGCAGCTCGGCCAGGTGGGCGGGGCCAGAGGGGGCGGAGCCCAGCGGGGTCTCAGCCAATCCCAGGCGGGTGAGGCGGGGCCAGGCGGCCAATGGGGCGAGAGCGGGGGCGTGGCCAATGGCTGGGGGCGGGGCCAGTCAGTACGGACCAGTACGGACCAGTACGGACCAGTACGGACCAGTATGGACCAGTACGGACCAGTACGGACCAGTATGGACCAGTACGGACCAGTATAAACCAGTATGGACCAGTATGGACCAGTACGGACCAGTACGGACCAGTATGGACCAGTACGGACCAGTATGGACCAATACGGACCAGTATGGACCAGTATGGACCAGTACGGACCAGTATGGAGGCTCAGGGCCACCCAGTGCCCTCCCAGTACAAACCAGTAACCCCAAATCCCCTCCCAGTTCAACCCAGTTCCCTCCCAGTTCAAACCGGTGACCTCCCAGTATAAACCAGTATGGCCCAGTTCATCCCAGCAACTCCCAGTAAGGCCCAGTCCCTTCCCAGTCCCCTCCCAGTTCATCCCAGTCCCCTCCCAGTTCATCCCAGTAACCCCCTGGTCCAAACCAGTTCCCTCCCAGTATAAACCAGTACGGCCCAGCCCCCTCCCAGTCCATCCCAGTTCATCCCATTTCCATCCCAGTTCCCACCCACTTCATCCCACTCCCCTCCCAGCCCCCTCCCAGTCCAAACCAGCCCAAACCAGTATAAACCAGTATAAACCAGTATAAACCAGTATCAACGTACGGTTCCGGTCCAGCCGCAGCAGCCACAGGCGGGGGAGGGGCGGGGCCACGCCCACCTCGGTCACGTGATTGTCGGAGAGGTCCAGTTCCTGCAAACTGGGATTACTGGGACGAACTGGGAGGGACTGGGGGGGAACTGGGAGGGACTGGGAGGGACTGATGTGTGTTACTGGTGTCACTGGTGTGTGTTACTGGTGTCACTGGTGTGTGTTACTGGTGTCACTGGTGTGTGTTACTGGTGTCACTGGTGTGTGTTACTGGTGTCACTGGTGTGTGTTACTGGTGTCACTGGTGTGTTACTGGTGTGACTGGTGTGTGTTACTGGTGTCACTGGTGTGTTACTGGTGTCACTGGTGTGTGTTACTGGTGTCACTGGTGTGTGTTACTGGTGTCACTGGTGTGTGTTACTGGTGTCACTGGTGTGTGTTACTGGTGTCACTGGTGTGTGTTACTGGTGTCACTGGTGTGTGTTACTGGTGTCACTGGTGTGTTACTGGTGTGACTGGTGTGTTACTGGTGTCACTGGTGTGTGTTACTGGTGTCACTGGTGTGTTACTGGTGTGACTGGTGTGTTACTGGTGTCACTGGTGTGTTACTGGTGTGACTGGTGTGTGTTACTGGTGTGACTGGTGTGTGTTACTGGTGTGACTGGTGTGTGTTACTGGTGTGACTGGTGTGTTACTGGTGTCACTGGTGTGTGTTACTGGTGTCACTGGTGTGTTACTGGTGTCACTGGTGTGTGTTACTGGTGTCACTGGTGTGTGTTACTGGTGTGACTGGTGTGTTACTGGTGTGACTGGTGTGTTACTGGTGTCACTGGTGTGTGTTACTGGTGTGACTGGTGTGTGTTACTGGTGTCACTGGTGTGTTACTGGTGTGACTGGTGTGTGTTACTGGTGTGACTGGTGTGTGTTACTGGTGTCACTGGTGTGTGTTACTGGTGTGACTGGTGTGTGTTACTGGTGTGACTGGTGTGTGTTACTGGTGTCACTGGTGTGTGTTACTGGTGTGACTGGTGTGTGTTACTGGTGTCACTGGTGTGTGTTACTGGTGTGACTGGTGTGTGTTACTGGTGTCACTGGTGTGTTACTGGTGTGACTGGTGTGTGTTACTGGTGTCACTGGTGTGTGTTACTGGTGTCACTGGTGTGTGTTACTGGTGTCACTGGTGTGTTACTGGTGTGACTGGTGTGTGTTACTGGTGTGACTGGTGTGTTACTGGTGTGACTGGTGTGTGTTACTGGTGTGACTGGTGTGTGTTACTGGTGTGACTGGTGTGTTACTGGTGTGACTGGTGTGTGTTACTGGTGTCACTGGTGTGTGTTACTGGTGTGACTGGTGTGTGTTACTGGTGTGACTGGTGTGTGTTACTGGTGTCACTGGTGTGTGTTACTGGTGTCACTGGTGTGTTACTGGTGTCACTGGTGTGTGTTACTGGTGTGACTGGTGTGTTACTGGTGTGACTGGTGTGTGTTACTGGTGTGACTGGTGTGTGTTACTGGTGTCACTGGTGTGTGTTACTGGTGTCACTGGTGTGTGTTACTGGTGTCACTGGTGTGTGTTACTGGTGTGACTGGTGTGTTACTGGTGTCACTGGTGTGTGTTACTGGTGTCACTGGTGTGTTACTGGTGTGACTGGTGTGTGTTACTGGTGTGACTGGTGTGTGTTACTGGTGTCACTGGTGTGTGTTACTGGTGTCACTGGTGTGTGTTACTGGTGTGACTGGTGTGTGTTACTGGTGTCACTGGTGTGTTACTGGTGTCACTGGTGTGTTACTGGTGTCACTGGTGTGTGTTACTGGTGTGACTGGTGTGTGTTACTGGTGTGACTGGTGTGTGTTACTGGTGTCACTGGTGTGTTACTGGTGTCACTGGTGTGTGTTACTGGTGTGACTGGTGTGTTACTGGTGTGACTGGTGTGTGTTACTGGTGTGACTGGTGTGTGTTACTGGTGTCACTGGTGTGTGTTACTGGTGTCACTGGTGTGTGTTACTGGTGTCACTGGTGTGTGTTACTGGTGTGACTGGTGTGTTACTGGTGTCACTGGTGTGTGTTACTGGTGTCACTGGTGTGTGTTACTGGTGTCACTGGTGTGTTACTGGTGTGACTGGTGTGTGTTACTGGTGTGACTGGTGTGTGTTACTGGTGTCACTGGTGTGTGTTACTGGTGTCACTGGTGTGTTACTGGTGTGACTGGTGTGTGTTACTGGTGTCACTGGTGTGTGTTACTGGTGTCACTGGTGTGTTACTGGTGTCACTGGTGTGTTACTGGTGTCACTGGTGTGTGTTACTGGTGTGACTGGTGTGTTACTGGTGTGACTGGTGTGTTACTGGTGTCACTGGTGTGTGTTACTGGTGTGACTGGTGTGTGTTACTGGTGTGACTGGTGTGTGTTACTGGTGTCACTGGTGTGTTACTGGTGTCACTGGTGTGTGTTACTGGTGTGACTGGTGTGTTACTGGTGTGACTGGTGTGTGTTACTGGTGTCACTGGTGTGTGTTACTGGTGTCACTGGTGTGTTACTGGTGTCACTGGTGTGTGTTACTGGTGTCACTGGTGTGTTACTGGTGTCACTGGTGTGTGTTACTGGTGTGACTGGTGTGTTACTGGTGTGACTGGTGTGTGTTACTGGTGTCACTGGTGTGTGTTACTGGTGTCACTGGTGTGTTACTGGTGTCACTGGTGTGTTACTGGTGTCACTGGTGTGTGTTACTGGTGTCACTGGTGTGTTACTGGTGTCACTGGTGTGTGTTACTGGTGTGACTGGTGTGTTACTGGTGTGACTGGTGTGTGTTACTGGTGTCACTGGTGTGTGTTACTGGTGTCACTGGTGTGTTACTGGTGTCACTGGTGTGTTACTGGTGTCACTGGTGTGTGTTACTGGTGTCACTGGTGTGTTACTGGTGTCACTGGTGTGTGTTACTGGTGTCACTGGTGTGTTACTGGTGTCACTGGTGTGTGTTACTGGTGTCACTGGTGTGTTACTGGTGTCACTGGTGTGTGTTACTGGTGTGACTGGTGTGTGTTACTGGTGTCACTGGTGTGTTACTGGTGTCACTGGTGTGTGTTACTGGTGTGACTGGTGTGTTACTGGTGTGACTGGTGTGTGTTACTGGTGTGACTGGTGTGTGTTACTGGTGTGACTGGTGTGTGTTACTGGTGTCACTGGTGTGTGTTACTGGTGTCACTGGTGTGTGTTACTGGTGTCACTGGTGTGTGTTACTGGTGTCACTGGTGTGTTACTGGTGTGACTGGTGTGTGTTACTGGTGTCACTGGTGTGTGTTACTGGTGTCACTGGTGTGTTACTGGTGTGACTGGTGTGTTACTGGTGTCACTGGTGTGTGTTACTGGTGTGACTGGTGTGTGTTACTGGTGTGACTGGTGTGTGTTACTGGTGTCACTGGTGTGTTACTGGTGTCACTGGTGTGTGTTACTGGTGTGACTGGTGTGTTACTGGTGTCACTGGTGTGTGTTACTGGTGTGACTGGTGTGTGTTACTGGTGTGACTGGTGTGTGTTACTGGTGTCACTGGTGTGTGTTACTGGTGTCACTGGTGTGTTACTGGTGTCACTGGTGTGTGTTACTGGTGTCACTGGTGTGTTACTGGTGTGACTGGTGTGTTACTGGTGTGACTGGTGTGTGTTACTGGTGTGACTGGTGTGTGTTACTGGTGTCACTGGTGTGTTACTGGTGTCACTGGTGTGTGTTACTGGTGTCACTGGTGTGTGTTACTGGTGTCACTGGTGTGTGTTACTGGTGTCACTGGTGTGTTACTGGTGTCACTGGTGTGTGTTACTGGTGTCACTGGTGTGTTACTGGTGTCACTGGTGTGTTACTGGTGTCACTGGTGTGTGTTACTGGTGTGACTGGTGTGTTACTGGTGTCACTGGTGTGTGTTACTGGTGTCACTGGTGTGTGTTACTGGTGTCACTGGTGTGTTACTGGTGTCACTGGTGTGTGTTACTGGTGTCACTGGTGTGTGTTACTGGTGTCACTGGTGTGTTACTGGTGTGACTGGTGTGTGTTACTGGTGTGACTGGTGTGTGTTACTGGTGTGACTGGTGTGTTACTGGTGTCACTGGTGTGTTACTGGTGTCACTGGTGTGTGTTACTGGTGTCACTGGTGTGTGTTACTGGTGTCACTGGTGTGTTACTGGTGTCACTGGTGTGTTACTGGTGTCACTGGTGTGTGTTACTGGTGTGACTGGTGTGTGTTACTGGTGTGACTGGTGTGTGTTACTGGTGTCACTGGTGTGTGTTACTGGTGTGACTGGTGTGTTACTGGTGTGACTGGTGTGTGTTACTGGTGTGACTGGTGTGTGTTACTGGTGTCACTGGTGTGTTACTGGTGTCACTGGTGTGTGTTACTGGTGTCACTGGTGTGTGTTACTGGTGTCACTGGTGTGTGTTACTGGTGTCACTGGTGTGTTACTGGTGTCACTGGTGTGTGTTACTGGTGTCACTGGTGTGTTACTGGTGTCACTGGTGTGTTACTGGTGTCACTGGTGTGTGTTACTGGTGTGACTGGTGTGTTACTGGTGTCACTGGTGTGTGTTACTGGTGTCACTGGTGTGTGTTACTGGTGTCACTGGTGTGTTACTGGTGTCACTGGTGTGTGTTACTGGTGTCACTGGTGTGTGTTACTGGTGTCACTGGTGTGTTACTGGTGTGACTGGTGTGTGTTACTGGTGTGACTGGTGTGTGTTACTGGTGTGACTGGTGTGTTACTGGTGTCACTGGTGTGTTACTGGTGTCACTGGTGTGTGTTACTGGTGTCACTGGTGTGTGTTACTGGTGTCACTGGTGTGTTACTGGTGTCACTGGTGTGTTACTGGTGTCACTGGTGTGTGTTACTGGTGTGACTGGTGTGTGTTACTGGTGTCACTGGTGTGTGTTACTGGTGTCACTGGTGTGTGTTACTGGTGTCACTGGTGTGTTACTGGTGTCACTGGTGTGTGTTACTGGTGTCACTGGTGTGTGTTACTGGTGTCACTGGTGTGTTACTGGTGTGACTGGTGTGTGTTACTGGTGTGACTGGTGTGTGTTACTGGTGTGACTGGTGTGTTACTGGTGTCACTGGTGTGTTACTGGTGTCACTGGTGTGTGTTACTGGTGTGACTGGTGTGTGTTACTGGTGTCACTGGTGTGTTACTGGTGTGACTGGTGTGTGTTACTGGTGTCACTGGTGTGTGTTACTGGTGTCACTGGTGTGTTACTGGTGTCACTGGTGTGTGTTACTGGTGTCACTGGTGTGTGTTACTGGTGTGACTGGTGTGTGTTACTGGTGTGACTGGTGTGTTACTGGTGTGACTGGTGTGTGTTACTGGTGTCACTGGTGTGTGTTACTGGTGTCACTGGTGTGTGTTACTGGTGTCACTGGTGTGTGTTACTGGTGTCACTGGTGTGTGTTACTGGTGTGACTGGTGTGTGTTACTGGTGTCACTGGTGTGTTACTGGTGTGACTGGTGTGTTACTGGTGTCACTGGTGTGTGTTACTGGTGTGACTGGTGTGTTACTGGTGTCACTGGTGTGTGTTACTGGTGTGACTGGTGTGTTACTGGTGTCACTGGTGTGTGTTACTGGTGTCACTGGTGTGTGTTACTGGTGTGACTGGTGTGTGTTACTGGTGTGACTGGTGTGTGTTACTGGTGTCACTGGTGTGTGTTACTGGTGTCACTGGTGTGTGTTACTGGTGTGACTGGTGTGTTACTGGTGTCACTGGTGTGTGTTACTGGTGTCACTGGTGTGTGTTACTGGTGTGACTGGTGTGTTACTGGTGTCACTGGTGTGTTACTGGTGTGACTGGTGTGTGTTACTGGTGTCACTGGTGTGTGTTACTGGTGTCACTGGTGTGTGTTACTGGTGTCACTGGTGTGTTACTGGTGTGACTGGTGTGTGTTACTGGTGTCACTGGTGTGTTACTGGTGTCACTGGTGTGTTACTGGTGTCACTGGTGTGTGTTACTGGTGTCACTGGTGTGTGTTACTGGTGTCACTGGTGTGTTACTGGTGTCACTGGTGTGTGTTACTGGTGTCACTGGTGTGTGTTACTGGTGTGACTGGTGTGTTACTGGTGTCACTGGTGTGTGTTACTGGTGTCACTGGTGTGTGTTACTGGTGTGACTGGTGTGTTACTGGTGTCACTGGTGTGTTACTGGTGTCACTGGTGTGTTACTGGTGTTACTGGTGTTACTGGTTGTTACTGGTCTGTACTGGTTTCTCACCCGCAGCCTCCGCAGCGCTCCCAGCCCCCCGGGCACTGCTCTCAGCTCGTTCCCGCGCAGCTCCAGCCGGGTCAGCGCCGCCATGCGCTCCACCAGGGGCACGCTGGTCAGGCCCTAAACCAGTATAAACCAGTATAAACCAGTATGAACCAGTATGAACCAGTACAAACCATTTAAACCATTTTAAACCAGTATAAACACTTCTAAACCAGTCCAAAGCAGTCAAAACCTGTCTGAACCAGTACAAACCAATCCAAATCAGTACAAACCAGTACAAACCAGTAACCCCCAAACTCCCTCCCAGTATAAACCAGTACAAACCAGTAACCCCCAACCCCAAACCAGTCCAAACCAGTATAAACCAGTACAAACCCGTATAAAAAAATCCAATTTTTCCGCATTTTCCCCCATTTTTAACCCTTTAATCCCCTCCCAGTCCCCTCCCAGTCCAAACCAGTAACCCCAGACCCCAAACCAGTACAAACCAGTACAAACCAGTACAAACCAGTAACCCCCAAAGTCCCTCCCAGTATAAACCAGTAACCCCAAATCCCCATGTTTAACCCTTTAATCCCCTCCCAGCACCCCCAAATCCTCTCCCAGTTCGTCCCAGTTCCCTCCCAGTCCAAACCAGTAACCCCAGACCCCAAACCAGTACAAACCAGTACAAACCAGTAACCCCCAAAGTCCCTCCCAGTATAAACCAGTAACCCCAAATCCCCATGTTTAACCCTTTAATCCCCTCCCAGCACCCCCAAACCCCTTCCCAGTTCGTCCCAGTTCCCTCCCAGTCCAAACCAGTAACCCCCGGCCCCAAACCAGTACAAACCAGTACAAACCAGTACAAACCAGTACAAACCAGTACAAACCAGTACAAACCAGTTACCTTGTCGGCCAGGCTCAGCCCCTCCCCCGCTCCCAGTACGGCCAGCGCGGCCTCGAAGCGGGACCGGACGTCGGCCACGAAGCCGGAGCGCAGCGGGTCAGCGGCCTGCACCAGTACAAACCAGTACAAACCAGTACAAACCAGTACAAACCAGTACAAACCAGTAAGGATTAAAAAAAACTCTCCCAAAAGCACTGGGGGGGGGTTTCCCAGTATAAACCAGTATGGACCAGTTAGGGCAGTATAGCCGAGATGCAGACTGGAAGGGGCTGAAGCCCTCCCAGTATAAACCAGTATAAACCAGTATAAACCAGTAACCGCAAAACATCATTCCAAAAGCCCCCAAACCCCTCCCAGTATAAACCAGTATAAACCAGTAACCACCCAAAATCCCTCCCAGTGGTTCCCCGCACACCCCAAACCTCTCCCAGTCCAAACCAGTCCAAACCAGTCCAAACCAGTATAAACCAGTAACCCCGGAACTCCCTTTAAAGAGGCTCCCAGTGGCCCCAAACCCCTCCCAGTACAAACCAGTACAAACCAGTAACCCCCAAAGCCTTCCCTGCCCACCCCTGAACCCCTTGCAGCCCCAACCAGCCCAAACCAGTATAAACCAGTATAAACCAGTTACCCGCAGGTTCTCCAGGTGCTCCCGGATCTCCCGGGCGCGGCCCCGAGGCTCCAGCGCCGCCAGCAGCAGGGCCAGGGTCAGCAAACAGCCTGGGACCAGTACGGACCAGTATAAACCAGTATAAACCAGTACGGACCAGTACGGACCAGTATGGACCAGTATGGACCAGTACGGGCCAGTATGGACCAGTACGGACCAGTATGGACCAGTATGGACCAGTACGGACCAGTACGGACCGGTATAAACCAGTACGGACCAGTATGGACCAGTATGGACCAGTACGGACCAGTACGGACCAGTACGGACCGGTATGGACCAGTATGGACCAGTATGGACCAGTACGGACCAGTATGGACCAGTATAAACCAGTATGGACCAGTACGGACCAGTATGGACCAGTATGGACCAGTACGGACCAGTACGGACCGGTATAAACCAGTACGGACCAGTATGGACCAGTATGGACCAGTACGGACCAGTACGGACCAGTACGGACCAGTATGGACCAGTATGGACCAGTATGGACCAGTATAAACCAGTATGGACCAGTACGGACCAGTATGGACCAGTATAAACCAGTATGGACCAGTACGGACCAGAATAAACCAGTATGGACCAGTACGGACCAGTACGGACCGGTATAAACCAGTACGGACCAGTACGGACCAGTACGGACCAGTATGGACCAGTATGGACCAGTACGGAGCAGTACGGACCAGTATGGACCAGTACGGACCAGTACGGACCAGTATGGACCAGTACGGGCCAGTATGGACCAGTATGGACCAGTACGGACCAGTACGGACCGGTATAAACCAGTATGGACCAGTATGGACCAGTACGGACCAGTATAAACCAGTATGGACCAGTATGGACCAGTACGGACCAGTACGGACCAGTACGGACCAGTATAAACCAGTACGGACCAGTATGGACCAGTACGGACCAGTATAAACCAGTACGGACCAGTATGGACCAGTATGGACCAGTACGGACCAGTACGGACCAGTACGGACCAGTATGGACCAGTACGGACCAGTATGGACCAGTATGGACCAGTATGGACCAGTATAAACCAGTATGGACCAGTACAGACCAGTATAAACCAGTATGGACCAGTACGGACCAGTACGGACCAGTATGGACCAGTATGGACCAGTACGGACCAGTATAAACCAGTATGGACCAGTACGGACCAGTATGGACCAGTATAAACCAGTATAAACCAGTATGGACCAGTATGGACCAGTATAAACCAGTATCGGCCAGTATAAACCAGTATCGGCCAGTATAAACCAGTATGGACCAGTACGGGGTAATTTTTGGGTGGTTATGGGGTGTTTTTTGGGGGCATTTTTCGGGTATTTTGGGGCGATTTTGGGGCAGTTTTGGGGCATTTCTGGGATTGGTTTTCAGCGGTTTTTGGGTATTTTGGGGTTGGTTTTATTTATATTTTTTTATATTTTTGGGGTATTTTTGAGTGGTTTTGGGGTATTTTGGGGCTGTTTTAGGGTATTTTGGGGGTACTTTTAGGGTGGTTTGGGGGGAATTTTTAGGGTGACTTTGGGGGGGTTTTGGGGCATTTTTTGGGTATTTTGGGGGTGGTTTTGGGGTTTTTTTGGGGGTATTTTGGGGTGATTTTTGAGGTATTTTGTGGGATTTTTTTGGGGTATTTTGAGGTGATTTTTGGGGTATTTTGGGGGCATTTTGGGGTTATTTTTGAGGTATTTTTGGGGTATTTTGGGGGTGGTTTTGGGGTTTTTTTTTTGTATTTTGGGGTTATTTTTGAGGTATTTTGTGGGATTTTTTTGGGATATTTTGGGGTTCTTTTTTGTATTTTGGGGTTATTTTTGAGGTATTTTGGGGGATTTTTTTGGGATATTTTGAGAGTGGTTTTGGGGTTTTTTGGGGTATTTTGGGGTTATTTTCGAGGGTTTTTTGGGGTGTTTTTTGGGTATTTTGAGGGTGGTTTTGGGGTTTTTTTTGGGTATTTTGGGGTGATTTTTGAGGTATTTTGTGGGATTTTTTTGAGGTATTTTGAGGGTGGTTTTGGGGTTTTTTGGGCTATTTTGGGGTGATTTTCGAGGGTTTTTTGGGGTGTTTCTTGGGTATTTTGAGGGTGGTTTTGGGGTTTTTTGGGGTATTTTGGGGTTATTTTCGAGGTATTTTGTGGGATTTTTTTGGGGTATTTTGAGGTGATTTTTGGGGTATTTTGAGGGCATTTTGGGGTTATTTTTGAGGTATTTTTGGCGTTATTTTTGGGGTATTTTGGGGGTGGTTTTGGGGTTTTTTTTTGTATTTTGGGGTTATTTTTGAGGTATTTTGTGGGATTTTTTTGGGATATTTGGGGTTTTTTTTTTGTATTTTGGGGTTATTTTTGAGGTATTTTGTGGGATTTTTTTGGGATATTTGGGGTTTTTTTTTTTGTATTTTGGGGTTATTTTTGAGGTATTTTGTAGGATTTTTTTGGGATATTTTGAGAGTGGTTTTGGGGTTTTTTTGAGGTATTTCGGGGTTATTTTCGAGGGTTTTTTGGGGTGTTTTTTGGGTATTTTGAGGGTGGTTTTGGGGTTTTTTTGTATTTTAGGGTTATTTTTGAGGTATTTTGTGGGATTTTTTTGGGATATTTGGAGGTGATTTTTGGGGTATTTTGGGGGCATTTTGGGGTATTTTCGAGGTATTTTGTGGGATTTTTTTGGGGATATTTTGAGGGTGGTTTTGGGGTTTTTTGGGGTTATTTTTGAGGTATTTTGTGGGATATTTTGGGGAGATTTTGGGGGTTTTTTGGGGTATTTTGGGGTGATTTTCGAGGGTTTTTTGGGGTGTTTTTTGGGTATTTTGAGGGTGGTTTTGGGGTTTTTTTTGGGGTATTTTTAGGGTTATTTTTTAGGTGTTTTGTGGGATTTTTTTGGGATATTTTGGGGAGATTTTGGGGTTTTTTTTGGGTATTTTGGGGTTATTTTCGAGGTATTTTGTGGGATTTTTTTGGGATATTTTGGGGGGGTTTTGGGGTATTTTGGGGTTATTTTTGAAGTATTTTGTGGGATTTTTTTGGGATATTTTGAGAGTGGTTTTGGGGTTTTTTGGTATTTTGGGTTTTTTTTGAGGTATTTTGTGGGATTTTTTGGGGATATTTTGAGAGTGGTTTTGGGGTTTTTTTGTATTTTAGGGTTATTTTTGAGGTATTTTGGCGGTGGTTTTGGGGTGGTTTTTTTTTTATTTTGGAGTTATTTTTGAGGTATTTTGTGGGATTTTTTTGGGATATTTTGGAGGTGATTTTGGGGTATTTTGGGGGCATTTTGGGGTTATTTTCGAGGTATTTTGTGGGATTTTTTTGGGATATTTTGGGGGTGGGTTTGGGGTTTTTTTGAGTATTTTGGGGTTATTTTCGAGGTGTTTTGTGGGATTTTTTGGGGATATTTGGGGTTTTTTTTGGGTATTTTGGGGGTATTTTTGAGGAATTTTGGGGGATTTTTTTGGGATATTTTTAGAGAGGTTTTGGGGTTTTTTTGAGTATTTTGGGGTTATTTTTGAGGTATTTTGTGGGATTTTTTGGGGACATTTTGGGGGTTTTTTGGGTATTTTGGGGTTATTTTTGAGGTATTTTGTGGGATTTTTTTGGGATATTTTGAGGGTGGTTTGGGGGTTTTTTGGGGTATTTTGGGGGCATTTTGGGGTTATTTTTGAGGTATTTTGGGGGTGGTTTTTGGGTGTTTTTTGGAGTATTTTGGGGTTATCTTTGAGGTATTTTGTGGGATTTTTTTGTGATATTTTGGGGGTGGGTTTGGGGTTTTTTTTTTATTTTAGGGTTATTTTTGAGGTATTTTTGGGGGGGTATTTTGAGGGTGGTTTGGGGTTTTTTTGGGTATTTTGGGGTTATTTTTGAGGTATTTTGGGGGCAGTTTTTTTATATTTTTGGGGTGCTTTTGGGGTATTTTTGAGTGGTTTTGGGGTATTTTGGGGCTGTTTTAGGGTATTTTGGGGGTACTTTTAGGGTGGTTTTGGGGGGAATTTTTAGGGTGACTTTGGGGGGGTTTTGGGGCATTTTTTGGGTATTTTGGGGGTGGTTTTGGGGTTTTTTGGGGTATTTTGAGGTTATTTTTGAGGTATTTTGTGGGATTTTTTTGGGATATTTTGAGGTGATTTTTGGGGTATTTTGGGGGCATTTTGGGGTTATTTTTGAGGTATTTTTGGGGTTATTTTTGGGGTATTTTGGGGGTGGTTTTGGGGTTTTTTGGGGTATTTTGGGGTTATTTTTGAGGTATTTTGTGGGATTTTTTTGGGATATTTTGAGAGTGGTTTTGGGGTTTTTTGGGGTATTTTGGGGTGATTTTCGAGGGGTTTTTGGGATGTTTTTTGGGGTATTTTGGGGTTATTTTTGAGGTATTTTTGGGGTGGTTTTGAGGTATTTTGAGGGTGGTTTTGGAGGGGTTTTTTTGTATTTTGGGGTTTTTTTGAGGTATTTTGGGGGATTTTTTTGGGATATTTTGAGGGTGGTTTTGGGTTTTTTTTTGTATTTTAGGGTTATTTTTGAGGTATTTTGGGGGATTTTTTTGGGATATTTTGGGGAGATTTTGGGGTTTTTTTTGGGTATTTTGGGGTTATTTTTGAGGGTTTTTTGGGGTGGTTTTTGGGTATTTTGAGGGTGGTTTTGGGGTTTTTTTTTTGGGTATTTTGGGGTTATTTTCGAGGTATTTTGTGGGATTTTTTTGGGATATTTTGAGAGTGGTTTTGGGGTTTTTTGGGCTACTTTGGGGTGATTTTCGAGGGTTTTTTGGGGTGTTTCTTGGGTATTTTGAGGGTGGTTTTGGGGTTTTTTTGGGGGTATTTTGGGGTTATTTTTTAGGTATTTTGTGGGATTTTTTTGGGATATTTTGAGGGTGGTTTTGGGGTTTTTTTTTGGTATTTTGGGGTTATTTTTGAGGTATTTTGTGGGATTTTTTTGGGATATTTTGGGGGTGGTTTTGGGGTTTTTTGGGTATTTGGGGTTATTTTTTAGGTATTTTGTGGGATTTTTTTGGGATATTTTGAGAGTGGTTTTGGGGTTTTTTTGAGTATTTTGGAGTTATTTTCGAGGGTTTTTTGGGGTGTTTTTTGGGTATTTTGAGGGTGGATTTGGGGTATTTTTTGGGGTATTTTTAGGGTTATTTTTGAGGTATTCTGTGGGATTTTTTTGGGATATTTTGAGGTGATTTTTGGGGTGTTTTGGGGGTGTTTCTGTGATGTTTTTTAGCGTGTTTTGGGGGCATTTTTGGGTATTTTTTGGAGTATTTTGGGGGTGGTTTTTTGGGTATTTTTGGGGTGTTCTTGGGGTATTTTTGGGTTTGTCTAGGATTGGGTCGGGGCGTTTTTTGGGCATTTTTTTGGTGTATTTCGGGGTGGGTTTAGGATTTTTTTAGGCTGTTTTGGGGTTTTTTTGGGCCCATTTTTTGGTGTATTTCGGGGGTGGGTTTAGGATTTTTTTAGGGTGTTTTGGGGTTTTTTTGGGCTTTTTTTGGTGTATTTTGGGGGTGGGTTTAGGATTTTTTTGGGGTGTTTTGGGCTTGTCCTGGAGGCATTTTTTGGGGTTTTTTTGGCCATTTTTTGGGTGTATTTCGGGGGTGGGTTTAGGATTTTTTTAGGCTGTTTTGGGGTTTTTTGGGCATTTTTTGGTGTATTTTGGGGGTGGGTTTAGGATTTTTTTAGGGTGTTTTGGGCATTTTTTGGGCATTTTTTTGGTGTATTTAGGATTTTTTTAGGCTGTTTTGGGGTTGTCCCGGAGGCGTTTTTTGGGGTTTTTTTGGGCATTTTTTTGGTGTATTTAGGATTTTTTTGGCTGTTTTGGGCTTGTCCTGGAGGCGTTTTTTGGGGGTTTTTTTGGGCATTTTTTTGGTGTATTTAGGATTTTTTTTGGGGTGTTTTGGGCTTGTCCCGGGGGCGTTTTTTGGGGTTTTTTTGGGCTCTCACCGCGGCTCTGGGGCTCGAGCTCCAGCAGCTCCTGGCACATCTGCACCTGCTCCTGCAGCACCTGAGCGTCGGCCACGCCCAGCTCCGGCCTGGGGGCGGGGCCAACAGGTGAGGAAGGGGCGTGGCTTTGTGGAAAGGGGCGTGGCTTATGAAAAGGGGGCGTGGCTCACCAGAACAGCTCCCTCTCCACTATTGGCTCCTGCCACCAAGCCTCGGCCTCACCTGGGTGAGAAAAGGGCGTGGCAGGCGACGAAAGGGCGTGGCCAGAAGTGGGCGTGGCCATAGAAGGGGGGGCGTGGCCTCACCTGGCAGCAGCGTCACCTCGTGGGGCGGCGGAGTCAGGCGCCCAGGTGACCTCCACGCGGGCGGGGCCCTCGGTGGGCGGGGCAGGGAGGTCGCAGAGCTGACGTCACCTGTCAAGGTGTGCTGGGTGGGGTGGCCACGCCCACCCCCAAGCCACGCCCACCCCAGGCCCCCGCCCTCCTGCCCTCAGGGGGAGGATACCCAGGTGTGGCTGGGGCGTGGCCGCCCCTCCGCCGAGCGCCAGGGCCCGGCCAGGGCGGAGCCATCCAGGGTCGCCGTCAGCTCTGGGCACTCCGGGTTCACCTGTGGGGGGGGGGAAAGCACAAAGTTTTGGGTGTTTTCCCGCCAAAAACGGGGAATTTCCAGGCCTAAAATTGGAGTTTTTTAGCAGGGAAATGTTTGGGGCATCGGGGGATTGTGGGACAACAGGTCTACCCATTGAAGTCAATGGGGATCAGATCTTCCATTAGCGAGGCTGGATCGTGAAGGGTTACTGGTTTAAACTGGGAGCACTGGGGGAGGAAATGGAACCGCTGGGGGCGAGCTGGGAGCACTGGAGAGGGGGAAAACTGGGAACACTGGGAGGATTTACTGGGATGGAGAAACGGGACACCAGGTCTACCCATTCAAGTCAATGGGGATCAGATCTTCCCACGAGCGAGGCTGGATCGTGAAGGGTTACTGGTTTTAAACTGGGAGCACTGGGGGAGGAAATGGAACCGCTGGGGGCGAGCTGGAAGCACTGGAGAGGGGGAAAAACTGGGAACACTGGGAGGATTTACTGGGATGAAGAAACGGGGACACCAGGTCTACCCATTCAAGTCAATGGGGATCAGATCTTCCCATGAGCGAGGCTGGATCGTGAAGGGTTACTGGTTTAAACTGGGAGCACTGGGGGAGGAAATGGAACCGCTGGGGCGAGCTGGGAGCACTGGAGAGGGGGAAAACTGGGAACACTGGGAGGATTTACTGGGATGAAAGGGGGAACGGGACACCAGGTCTACCCATTCAAGTCAATGGGGATCAGATCTTCCCATGAGCGAGGCTGGATCGTGAAGGGTTACTGGTTTAAACTGGGAGCACTGGGAAGGGCTGAGCACTGGGGGAGGAAATGGAACTGCTGGGGGTGATCTGGAAGCACTGGAGAGGGGGAAAACTGGGAACACTGGAGGATTTACTGGGATGAAAGGGGGAACGGGACACCAGGTCTACCCATTCAAGTCAATGGGGATCAGATCTTCCATTAGCGAGGCTGGATCGTGAAGGGTTACTGGTTTAAACTGGGAGCACTGGGGGAGGAAATGGAACCGCTGGGGGCGAGCTGGAAGCACTGGAGAGGGGGAAAACTGGGAACACTGGGAGGATTTACTGGGATGAAGGGGGAAAACGGGACACCAGGTCTACCCATTCAAGTCAATGGGGATCAGATCTTCCCATGAGCGAGGCTGGATCGTGAAGGGTTACTGGTTTAAACTGGGAGCACTGGGGGAGGAAATGGAACCGCTGGGGGCGAGCTGGAAGCACTGGAGAGGGGGAAAACTGGGAACACTGGGAGGATTTACTGGATGGAGAAACGGGACACCAGGTCTACCCATTCAAGTCAATGGGGATCAGATCTTCCCACGACCGAGGCTGGATCGTGAAGGGTTACTGGTTTAAACTGGGAGCACTGGGGGAGGAAATGAAACCGCTGGGGGCGAGCTGGAAGCACTGGAGAGGGGGAAAACTGGGAACACTGGGAGGATTTACTGGGATGAAGGGGAAACGGGACAACAGGTCTACCCATTGAAGTCAATGGGATAAAGGAGACACCAGGTTGTCCATCCAGTCAAAGAGACAGGGATTCAGGAAAACCAGTTTGGAGGGGTCCTGAAGGGTTTTGGGCGATCCAGGTGATTTTTTAGGACACCCAGGTGATTCTGGGTGCAATCCAGGTGCACCCAGGTGATTTTTGGGGGTAGCCAGGCGTCCCCGCTCACCTTGACAAGCCGGGAGAAGACGACGGCCAGCGTTGCGTCCTCGCGGTCCACGTGGACACAGATGACCCTCGGGGGTGGTGGGGCTTGTCAGGGGGCACCCAAACCATCATGGGGCACCCCAAAACTCCAGGTGAGAGCCTCAGGGGCGGGAGGGAAGCCCGGGTTACCTCGGGAGAGGATGCAGCGCAGGTACACCCAGGCGCTTTGGTCCGTGGGGTCGGTAAAGACGGCATTCTGCACCAGCTCCAGCTCTGGGGGGGCAAAGGGGGCACCCCCAAAATCTCAGAGGGCATCCCAAAGTCTGAATGGGGACGCCCAGGTGTGTGGGAGGTCAGGTCTGACTAGTGAGGGCAATGGGGGCTTTGGACAACAGGTCTACCCCCATTGAAACCAATGGGATAGTAAGGACACCAGGTCTACCCCCTTAAAGTCAAAGGGGATTTGGAGCCAACAGGTCTACCCCATTAAAGTCAATGGGAAATTCTGGACACCATGTCTACCCCTATTGAAACCAATGGAGATTTTGGACACCAGGTCTACCCCATTAACCCCAATGGAGATTTTGGACAACAGGTCTACCCCCACTGAAACCAATGGGGATATTTGGACACCAGGTCTACCCCATTACCCCCAATGGAGATTTGGGACACCAGGTCTACCCGATTACCCCAAATGGAGATTTTGGACACCAGGTCTACCCCATTAACCCCAATGGAGATTTTGGACGACAGGTCTACCCCCACTGAAACCAATGGGATACTTGGACACCAGGTCTACCCCATTAACCCCAATGGAGATTTGGGACAACAGGTCTACCCCCACTGAAACCAATGGGGATATTTGGACACCAGGTCTACCCCATTAACCCCAATGGAGATTTGGGACACCAGGTCTACCCGATTACCCCAAATGGAGATTTTGGACAACAGGTCTACCCCCATTCAAACCAATGGAGATTTGGGACACCAGGTCTACCCCATTAACCCCAATGGAGATTTGGGACACCAGGTCTACCCCATTAACCCCAATGGAGATTTGGGACACCAGGTCTACCCCCACTGAAACCAATGGGATACTTGGGACACCAGGTCTACCCCATTAACCCCAATGGAGATTTGGGGACACCAGGTCTACCCCCACTGAAACCAATGGGGATATTTGGACACCAGGTCTACCCCATTAACCCCAATGGAGATTTGGGACACCAGGTCTACCCCATTACCCCCAATGGCGACTCGGGACACCAGGTCTACCCAAGCACCCCCAATCCCTCCCGTTTTTTGGGGCCCCGGGGTGGATTTTGGGGCGTCGCTCACCTCCCTTCAGCCGCTCGGGGGGCAGCGCCCCGGCCTCGCGCCGCCCGCGGCTCCGGGCGGGCGCCAGCAGCCGCAGCCGGTGGTGCCAGGCCGAGAAGTTGGAGAAGTCGCGGCTCAGCAGGGCCCCGGCGAAGGCCAGCTCGGCCTCGGGGGTCCTGGCCGGCCGCCAGAGCCCGCCGGTGCTCCCAGGCGTGGACTGGGAGGGCACCAGTACAAACCAGTAAGCACTGGGAGCCGCCCCCGAGCCCCTGGGGCAGCTCCCAGTATAAACCAGTAAGGCCTCGTGCAGCCAAACCCGTTCCCAGCACACCCCAGGGGCTCCCAGTGCAGTGTAAGGAATCCCAGCCTCACCAGGTTTATACTGGGAGGGCACCAGTACAAACCAGTAAGGACTGGGAGCTGCCCCCGAGGCCCAGAGGCAGCTCCCAGTATAAACCAGTAAGCCCAGCATAACCTGAATTCCCTCCCAGTAGGTCCAAGGCCCCATCCCAGTACAAACCAGTATCACCCAGTACAACCCAGAACTCCATCCCAGTATAAACCAGTACAACTCCCAGTATAACCCAGTGACTCCCAGCACCCCATCCCAGTATAAACCTGTATAAACCAGTACAAACCAGTATAACCCAGCAACCCTCAAGAACCCCACCCCAGTACAAACCAGTACAGCCCAGTACAACCCAGTACAACCCCGCCCCAGTACAACCCAGTACAAACCAGTACAAACCAGTCCAGCCCAGTACAACCCAGTATAACCCCGTCCCAGTCCAAACCAGTCCAAACCAGTCCAAACCAGTCCAACCCAGTCCAAACCAGTACAAACCAGTCCAAACCAGTCCAGACCAGTCCAACCCAGTCCAGACCAGTCCAGACCAGTACAAACCAGTCCAGACCAGTCCAACCCAGTCCAAACCAGTCCAGACCAGTCCAAACAGTCCAAACCAGTCCAAACCAGTACTCACAGTTGCGGGGGTCGGCCGCCAGGAGGCGCTCGCACAGCGCCAGGTCCTCCCGGCCAGCAGGGGGCGCCGCGGCGCGGCCCAGCACCCAGCCCCGGGTGGTGCCACGCCCCGTAGGATTTGGGGTTCACCCCCAGGCACTGGCCCACGAACGACAGCTCCGAGGGCACCCTGGAACCAGTACGAACCAGTATGAACCAGTACGAACCAGTACAAACCAGTATAAACCAGTATAAACCAGTATAGCTGGTAAAAACCAGTAAAAACCAGTAAAAACCAGTAAAAACCAGTAAGAACCGGTAAGAACCGGTGTAAGATAAACCCATAGAAACCATTGTGGACCACTGCAGATCAGTAAAAACCAGTATGGACCAGTATAAACCAGTATGGACCAGTATAAACCAGTATGAGTGAGAAAAAACAATAAAACCAGTAAAAACCAGTAAAAACCAGTAAAAACCACTAAGAACCAGTACAAAATGGGTCTAAACCAGTAAAAAAGGATATAGTGAACCAGTATAGACCAGTATAGACCAGTATGAACCAGTATGGACCAGTATAAACCAGTATGAGTGAGAAAAAAACAATAAAACCAGTAAAAACCAGTAAAAAACCAGTAAAAACCAGTATAAAACAGTAAAAAAGTATAAGGCAAACCAGTATAGACCAGTATAAACCAGTAGAAACCAGTATGGACCAGCATAGGCGGTAAAAAACAGTAAAAACAGAAAAAAAAATGTAAAAACCAGTAAAAACCAGTAAAAACCAGTAAAAACCAGTAAAAACCAGTAAAAAACAGTAAAAACAGCGTAAGGCGAACTGGTAGACACCAGTATGGACCAGTATGGACCAGTATGGACCAGTATGGACCAGTATGGACCAGTATAAACCAGTGTAAGTGGTAAAAACCAGTAAAACCAGTAAAAACCAGTAAAAACCAGTATAAATTAATAAAAACCAGTAAGAACCAGTATAAACCAGTATGAACCAGTAACAAACAGTGTAAGGCCATCTAGTAGAGACCAGTATGGACCAGTATAAACCAGTTCAAGTGGTAAAAAACAGTCAAACCAGTAAAAACCAGTAAAAATTAATAAAAACCAGTAAAAACCAGTATAAACCAGTATAAACCAGTAAAAAAAAGTGTAAGGCCATCTAGTAGGGACCAGTATGGACCAGTATGGACCAGTATAAACCAGTGTAAGTGGTAAAAACCAGTAAAACCAGTAAAAACCAGTAAAAATGACTAAAAACCAGTAAAAATGAATAAAAACCAGTATAAACCAGTATAAACCAGTATAAACCAGTATAAACCAGTATAAACCAGTATAAACCAGTATAATGTAAGCAGATACAAACCAGTACAGACCAGTACAAACCAGTACAGCCCACTGAGGGCTCTCCAGCCCCTCCCGGCCCTCCCCTAACCCCTCCCAGCGCCCTCCCAGCCCAAACCAGTACAAACCAGTATAAACCAGTATAAACCAGTATAAACCAGTACGAACCAGTCCCCTCCCAGTGCAGCCAGGGCCCGGCGGCGCAGGTTCCAGCAGGTGCCCACGTCGGGATTGGCGGCCAGCACGGAGCCCCGTCAGGGACAGCGCCTGCGCGGGCAGCGCCCCCTGCCGGACCAGTACAGACCAGTATGAACCAGTACAGACCAGTATAAACCAGTATGAACCAGTATAAACCAGTACAGACCAGTACAGACCAGTATAAACCCAGTAATTCCCAATAATTCCCAGTTCCAGGCAGGGACAGCGCCTGCGCGGGCAGCGCCCCCTGCCGGACCAGTACAGACCAGTATGAACCAGTACAGACCAGTATAAACCAGTATAGACCAGTACAGACCAGTAGGAACCAGTATAAACCCAGTAATTCCCAGTTCCAGGCAGGGACAGCGCCTGCGCGGGCAGCGCCCCCTGCCGGACCAGTACAGACCAGTATGAACCAGTATGAACCAGTACAGACCAGTTTGAACCAGTACAAACCAGCATAGACCAGTATAAACCAATCTAAACCAGTATGAACCAGTTCAAATCAGTGCATCCCAGTATAAACCAGTATAGACCAGTATAGACCAGTATAAACCAGTATGAACCAGCTCAAACCAGTATATCCCAGTATAAACCAGTATAGACCAGTATAAACCAGTACAGACCAGTATAAACCAGTCCAGACCAGTATAAACCAGTCCAGACCAGTACAAACCAGTACAGAGCAGTATAAACCAGTACAGACCAGTATAAACCAGTATAGACCAGTATAAACCAATATAAACCAGTATGAACCAGTTCAAACCAGTATATCCCAGTACATCCCAGTATAGACCAGTATAAACCAGTACAGACCAGTATAGACCAGTACAGACCAGTATAAACCAGTATGAACCAGTTCAAACCAGTACATCCCAGTACATCCCAGTACAGACCAGTACAAACCAGTATATCCCAGTACAAACCAGTATATCCCAGTATATCCCAGTACAAACCAGTACATCCCAGTACACCCCAGTACAGACCAGTACAAACCAGTACACCCCAGTTCCAGTCAGGGATAACACCCGGGTGGGCGGCGCCCCCTGCTGGATGGGGGGAATCCCAGTTCAGACCAGTACAGACCAGTATGAACCAGTACAGCCCCAGTAAAGCCCAATCCCCTCCCAGTACAGACCAGTAACACCCCCAGTCCCTCCCAGTTATAAACCAGTCGCTCCCAGTTTGATCCCAGTCCCTCCCAGTCCGTCCCAGTACAAACCAGTATAACCAGTACAAACCAGTATAACCAGTACAAACCAGTATAACCAGTACAAACCAGTATAACCAGTACAGACCAGTACAAACCAGTACAAACCAGTACAAACCAGTATAACCAGTACAAACCAGTACAAACCAGTACAAACCAGTATAACCAGTACAAACCAGTACAAACCAGTATAACCAGTACAAACCAGTATAACCAGTACAGACCAGTACAAACCAGTACAAACCAGTACAGACCAGTATAACCAGTACCTGCAGGAGGCGCTCCATGCTCTCCCGGTAGTGCCTCAGTGTGATCAGACCAGTACAAACCAGTACAGACCAGTACAAACCAGTACAGACCAGTATAACCAGTACAAACCTGCAGCAGGCGCTCCATGCTCTCCCGGTAGTGCCTCAGTGTGATCAGACCAGTACAGACCAGTACAAACCAGTACAAACCAGTATAACCAGTACCTGCAGCAGGCGCTCCATGCTCTCCCGGTAGTGCCTCAGTGTGATCAGACCAGTACAGACCAGTACAAACCAGTACAAACCAGTATAACCAGTACCTGCAGCAGGCGCTCCATGCTCTCCCGGTAGTGCCTCAGTGTGATCAGACCAGTACAGACCAGTACAAACCAGTACAAACCAGTATAACCAGTACCTGCAGCAGGCGCTCCATGCTCTCCCGGTAGTGCCTCAGTGTGATCAGACCAGTACAGACCAGTACAAACCAGTACAAACCAGTATAACCAGTACCTGCAGCAGGCGCTCCATGCTCTCCCGGTAGTGCCTCAGTGTGATCAGACCAGTACAGACCAGTACAAACCAGTACAAACCAGTATAACCAGTACCTGCAGCAGCCGCTCCATGCTCTCCCGGTAGTGCCTCAGTGTGATCAGACCAGTACAAACCAGTACAAACCAGTATAACCAGTACCTGCAGCAGCTGGTCCATGCTCTCCCGGTAGTGCCTCAGTGTGATCAGACCAGTACAGACCAGTACAAACCAGTACAAACCAGTACAAACCAGTACCTGCAGCAGCTGGTCCATGCTCTCCCGGTAGTGCCTCAGTGTGATCAGACCAGTACAGACCAGTACAAACCAGTACAAACCAGTACCTGCAGGAGGCGCTCCATGCTCTCCCGGTAGTGCCTCAGTGTGATCAGACCAGTACAGACCAGTACAAACCAGTACAAACCAGTATAACCAGTACCTGCAGCAGGCGCTCCATGCTCTCCCGGTAGTGCCTCAGTGTGATCAGACCAGTACAGACCAGTACAGACCAGTACAAACCAGTACAAACCAGTACCTGCAGGAGGCGCTCCATGCTCTCCCGGTAGTGCCTCAGTGTGATCAGACCAGTACAAACCAGTACAAACCAGTATAACCAGTACAAACCTGCAGGAGGCGCTCCATGCTCTCCCGGTAGTGCCTCAGTGTGATCAGACCAGTACAGACCAGTACAAACCAGTACAAACCAGTATAACCAGTACCTGCAGGAGGCGCTCCATGCTCTCCCGGTAGTGCCTCAGTGTGATCAGACCAGTACAGACCAGTACAAACCAGTATAACCAGTATAACCAGTACCTGCAGGAGGCGCTCCATGCTCTCCCGGTAGTGCCTCAGTGTGATCAGACCAGTACAGACCAGTACATAACCAGTACAAACCAGTATAACCAGTACAAACCAGTACCTGCAGGAGGCGCTCCATGCTCTCCCGGTAGTGCCTCAGTGTGATCCCAGTACAAACCAGTACAAACCAGTACAAACCAGTACCTGCAGGAGGCGCTCCATGCTCTCCCGGTAGTGCCTCAGTGTGATCCCAGTACAAACCAGTACAAACCAGTACAAACCAGTACCTGCAGGAGGCGCTCCATGCTCTCCCGGTAGTGCCTCAGTGTGATCAGACCAGTACAAACCAGTACAAACCAGTACAAACCAGTATAACCAGTACCTGCAGCAGGCGCTCCATGCTCTCCCGGTAGTGCCTCAGTTTCTCCTCGCGCTGCCGGCGCCGCGCCGCGTCCGGGGGGCGGAGCTTGAGCCGCCCGTGCTGGGGGAACTGGTTATACTGGGAGGGACTGGGAGGGACTGGGGGGGACTGGGGGGGGGACTGGGGGGACTGGTTTATACTGGGAGGGACTGGGGGGGAACTGGGGGGGAACTGGGTTATACTGGGAGGCACCGGGATCAAACTGGAATGCACTGGGATCCAACTGGGAGGGACTGGGAGGGACTGGGCCATACTGGGATGGACTGGGGGGGACTGGAATCAAACTGGGAGGGACTGGGAGGGACTGGGATGGACTGGGAGGGGACTGGTTTTTACTGGAGGGACTGGGAGGGACTGGGAAGGGACTGGAACTAACTGGGAGGGACTGGGAGGGAACTGGGAGGGAACTGGGAGGGGACTGGGAGGGAACTGGTTTATACTGGTTTGTACTGGGAGGGACTGGGATCAAATTGTGATGGACTGGGAGGGGACTAGTTTATACTGGGAGGGACTGGGATGGACTGGAACTAACTGGGAGGGGACTGGGGGGGACTGGGATCAAACTGGGAGGGACTGGGATGGACTGGGGCCATACTGGGAGGGACTGGGATCAAACTGGGAGGGACTGGGAGGGAACTGGTTTGTACTGGGAGGGGACTGGGAGGGAACTGGGATGGACTGGGATCTAACTGGGATCAAACTGGGATGGACTGGGAGGGACTGGGAGGGACTGGTTTTTACTGGGAGTGACCGGGAAGGACTGGGGGTTACTGGTTTGTACTGGGAGGGGACTGGGATCAAACTGGGAGGGACTGGGAGCGACTGGGATGGACTGGGGCCATACTGGGAGGGACCGGGATCAAACTGGGACGGACTGGGACAGACTGGGGCCATACTGGGATGGACGGGGAGGGAACTGGGAGGGGACTGGTTTGTACTGGGGAGGGACTGGGAGGGACTGGGCTGAACTGGGAGGGGGACTGGGCCATACTGGGCCGTATTGGGAGGTCACTGGGCCGTACTGGGCCGTACTGGGCCATACTGGGCCGTACTGGGCCATACTGGGCCGTACTGGGCCATACTGGGAGGCCATACTGGGCCGTACTGGGCCGTACTGGGCCATACTGGGCTGAACTGGGAGCTCGGGGTGGGCGGGGCTCGCTCCGGGCCCGGCCGGTTCCATTCCCCGCCGCGGGAGGGGGGGGGGGACGGGGCGGGGCTGGCTCCCGGCCGGTTCCATTGCTGCGGCGATGGGGGGGGAGCCGTTCCCTCACCATTTCCTCACTCGGCGCGCGGGGGCGATCCGGGACCTGCGGGCGACACCGGAGCTCAGGGCGGTGCCGGCGGAGGCCGGGGCCTCCCCGGTGATCCCGGTCCCGGCGGGAATCGCTCCCCGCCATCCCGGTACCCACCGGAGCGGCGGCGGCGGCGGCTGCTGAGGGCGGCGCGGGGACTGCCGGGAATGGCGCGGCGGCGGCGCGGGGCATGCTGGGATACACCGAGGCACAACGCCGCCGAGCGCGGGGCGCGCCGGGATACACCGAGGCGGGCCGCGCGGCGCCATGTTGTCGCGAGTGCTCGCTTTGCGGCGGTGTGGCGCGTGGAATCGCGGCGAGGCGACGCGGCGCTTTACGGCGGTGTGGCGGGCGTTGCCGAAAGGCGATTTTGAGACCATGGATGGCCATCGATGACCAGCAATGACCACTGGTGGTCATCAGTGACCATCGATGGCCACCAGTGACCATCAGTGACCATCGATGACCATCAGTGACCATCGGTGGCCATGAATGACCACTGGTGGTCATCAGTGTCCATCGATGGCTATGGCTCACTATGTGGGCAGGACGTCCCTATAGGGAAAAAATCAATGGCTCACTATGTGGCAGGGGGGTCCCTATAGGGAAAATCAATGGCTCACTATGTGGCAAGGGGTCCCTTCAGGGTAAATCAATGGCTCACTATGTGGCAGAGGGGTCCCTATAGTGTAAATCAATGGCTCACTATGTGGCAATGGGTCCCCTATGGGGTAAATCAATGGCTCACTATGTGGCAGGACGTCCCTATAGGGTAAATCAATGGCTCACTTTGTGGCAGGGGGTCCCTATAGGGAAAATCAATGGCTCACTATGTGGCAATGGGTCCCTATAGGGGTAAATC